>NC_064647.1:85322991-85926272 GCF_023864345.2 Schistocerca serialis cubense | reverse complement strand
GTTTCATTACTTACTGAATGCTCCTCGTATTTTACGGTGATTACAGTTTCCAGTGTAGTCTTAATCAAGCGTTAACAAATCTAACTATGCACGATACGTTACATGTATTCCGACTGGTACACACGCCCAGTCCCTGCACCGAGTGCCGACCCCCCGCAGGTCTCCATGAGTTTCACTATTTGTTGAATTTTTTTTACCCGCCACCCGATTGGCAGTTCTAGAGTCATTCAAAGTAAGTCTACGGTCAATTGCGCATTAATACTCAGATCATTCAATACTACTTCGAGGCGACTTTAACCAGCCGAGTATAAACTGGGATGTCCGCTGATTCATTGGGAGGGGTACAGACAGTCATGCGAATTACTTTTGAACACGTTCTCTGAAAATTGCATTGAGCAGCTAGCTCGGCAGCCCGCACGTAATGGAAATATCTTAGACCTAGAATGAGATTTTCACTCTGCAGCGGAGTGTGCGCTGATATGAAACTTCCTGGCAGATTAAAACTGTGTACAGGACCGATACTCGAACTCGGGACCGTTGCCTTTCGCGGGCAAGTGCTCTACCAAATGAGCAACCCAAGCACAACTCACGCCCCGTCCCCACAGCTTTACTTCTGCCAGTACCTCGTCTCCTACCTTCCAAACTTTACAGAAGCTATCCTGCGAACTTTGCAGAACCAGCACTCCTGAAAGAAAGGATATTACGGAGGTACTGGCAGAAGTAAAGCTGTGAGGACGGGGCGTGAGTCGTGCTTGGGTAGCTGAGTTGGTAGAGCACTTGCCCGCGAAAGGCAAAAGTCCCGAGTTCGAGTCTCGGTCCGGCACACAGTTTTAATCTGCCAGGAAGTTTGATCTTAGACCTTGTAGCTCCAAATAGGCCGGACCTTACTGACAATGTCAGTATAGAAACAGGAATCAGCGATCATCATCATAGCAACTGCGATCACGAAAGTTAATAAATCAGTCAAGAATGATGGGAGTGTGTTTCTGCTAGATAGAGCAGATAAGCAGTTATTAACATCTTACTTAGTGAATTGGCATGACGTAGTACCAGTAAGACGTATGTAAAGGAATTATGGGCAGAGTTTAAGTAGACTACAAGTCGTGGTCTGGAGAGTTATGTGCCTAGTAAGTGGATAAAGGATGGGAAAGACCCACCACGGTTTAATAACGAAATTCTTAGGTTCAAAAGGGGACGAACAAACAACGACAAGCGAAGGTTAGGATACATTCGTGCGTCTGTGAAAAGATCATTGCGCCAAGCATACAACGACTACCACTGTCACACCTTAGCAAAAGATCTGGCAGAGACCCGAGAAAGTTCTCGTATGTAAAATCGCTAAGCGAGTCTAAGGCTTCCATTCAGTCCCTTGTTGACCAGTCTGGTTTGGCAGTTGAAGGCAGCAAAATGAAAGCCGAAGTTTCAAATTTCACGTTCAAGAAATCGTTCAAGCAGGAGAACCGTACAAACATACCATAATTTGACCATGGGAAACTGAAACCAGTTGGCAGTTATAAGAGTCGAGGGGCATGAAAGGGAAGCAGTGGTTGGGAAGGGAGTGAGACACGGTTGTAGCCTCTCCCCGATGTTATTCAATCTGTATATTGAGCAAGCAGTAAAGGAATCAAAAGAAAAGTTCGGAGTAGGTATTAAAATCCATGGAGAAGAAATAAAAACTTTGAGGTTCGCCGATGACATTGTAATTCTGTCAGAGACAGCAAAGGACTTGGGAGAGCAGCTGAACGGAATGGATAGTGTCTTGAAAGGAGGGTATAAGATGAACATCAACAAAAGCGAAACAAGGATAATGGAATGTAGTCGAATTAAGTCGGGTGATACTGAGGGAATGAGGCACTTAAAGTAGTAAAGGAGTTTTGCTATTTGGGGAGCAAAATAACTGATGATGGTCGAAGTAGAGAGGATATAAGATGCAGGTTGGCAATGGCAAGGAAAGCGTTTCTGAAGAAGAGAAATTTGTTAACATCGAGTATTGATCTAAGTGTCAGGAAGTCGTTTCTGAAAGTATTTGTATGGAATGTAGCCATGTATGGAAGTGAAACATGGACGATAAATAGTTTGGACAAGAAGAGAATAGAAGCTTTCGAAATGTGGTGCTACAGAAGAATGCTGAAGATTAGATGGGTAGATCACATAACTAATGAGGAAGTATTGAATAGGATTGGGGAGAAGAGAAGTTTGTGGCACAACTTGACTAGAAGAAGGGATCGGTTGGTAGGACATGTTCTCAGGCATCCAGGGATCACCAATTTAGTATTGGAGGGCAGCGTGGAGGGTAAAAATCGTAGAGAGAGACCAAGAGATGAATACACTAAGCAGATTCAGAAGGATGTAGGTTGCAGTAGTTACTCGGAGATGGAGGCTTGCACATGGAGAGCTGCATTAATCCAGTCTCTGGACTGAAGGCCACAACAAAAACAACCACCTTTTTTCGGATGATGAAAGTTGTCAATACCAAGTAATAAATAAATAAATATCTTAAGAAATCTAGACGGTTTAATTCATAAAATGCGCACAATGATCGCGAACTCAGATAGGAAATTTATTTAGAATTTTCGTTTCTTGGAAGGGGCTGGGGAGAGGGAAGGACTTATACAGTACATGCAGCATGATTTTAAACAAAGCGCCCAAGACAGATGTACCATAGTTTGCCTGTATCTCAACAAATGCAGCATAACTCATCAAGTTCTGTTCTAGATGTAAATAGTGATTCCATTGCGCCACTAAACCGGTTATTCTAGTCATCGGCATCATGTAAATGCCGTAAACATTCTGTACAAGATGTCCCATTCCAGTTGAAACAGTAAACTTTTTAAGATTCTAAAATAGGTCCCACGTTTGAGTGTCTCAATTTTAGAGCTGTGACTTATTTTTAAAACCACTAGTCTCTTCTTTTAATTAAATAGCAATTTCGAATTTCTCTGACACCTCGTCTCCGACCATTCTTGCATTCTAGTCTACAATATCTCGTGTGACCATTCGACGTTACACAATTAACATTTTCGTGACAATGAAACTCATTCGGAATGTGGTAATCAAAGACAGTTCTCAAATTGGTCTTATGCCAATAAAACCCTGAAAGGGTAGCTTGATCAATCAAATGTATACTATCGGTATCGCTAAAGCCAGCATTATTTGTGAAAGCAAAGCCACCATCTACAGAGCGTTTTCCAAACTCTTCAGAAAAAATCTAATGCAGGTTTTATTTGAAAAATACTCGTCCAGACCATCCAGATTTTCGGAAATATGAATATATCGACCCTGTGTGTGTGTGTGTGTGTGTGTGTGTGTGTGTGTGTGTGTTGGAACAGATTTAGGTGGAATAATCATTTAAAATATAAATACTTGTAATGAGACAGATGCCAGAGTGAGATTCTCTGGAAGAATTCTAAAGAAATGAGATTTATGTACGGAGGTAGTAGCTCGTTGGACCGATTCTCGAGTGGTTTTAGTTATTCTGCGATGTTTCCAAGTGGAATTAAAGGAAAAGATAAAGAACATTCGAAGAACATTTATCACTGATACACCTAACCAGCACGAAAGCGACGTCGATAACGTCGTCTAACTACAAAATGGCTCTGAGCACTATGGGACTTAACATCTTAGGTCATCAGTCCCCTAGAACTTAGAACTACTTAAACCTAACTAACCTAAGGACTTCACACACATCCATGCCCGAACCTGCGACCGTAGCAGTCCAGCGGTTCCGGACTGCAGCGCTTAGAACCGCACGGCCACCGCGGTCGGCCCATGTAACTACAGGGACATATCGCAAGTGGAGTGCTGCGCGTCGCGGAGTTACTGTTTTAATTCTTAGAACATACGTTTCAAGAAGAGTTATTAACATATTACTTACTCCTGTTATATGAGTATACTAATATACTGAGGAAAGTGAACCGACGCTTCCGTTGATTCCATATTAATGTTCGTTTCCTGGCCTGCCGTTGAAGTCTCCACGTAGTAAGAGGCCCAATAAATGGCACTCATAGGGCATGTGACCCGTGGTCTAGAGGTAGCGTCTTTGACTAGTAATCAGAACGTACTCGGTCCCGGGTTCGAACCCCACCACCGCTTGAATTCTGAATAAAAATCAGCAGCAGAGGTGGCCGAAGACTTCCGGCATAAGGAGCCACCCCTCATCCAGCCGACGGTCATGTCTAAGCGGACGGACGAGCGACCAGAGGTTCAGGGCTCTCTCTTGCCCTTGGGGTAGAAAATTGCCCCCCCCCCCCCCCAAAGGTGGAAGAATCAGCAATGAACAGCGGCATCAAAATGCAGAAGGCAATGGAAACCACTGCATTAAAGACACGTAACGTGTATCCACAGGACAAAAAAAAATTTTTGTGAAATCTTATGGGACTTAACTGCTAAGGTCATCAGTCTCTAAGTTTACACACTACTTAACCTAAATTATCCTAAGGACAAACACACACACCCATGCCCGAGGGAGGACTCGAACCTCCGCCGGGACCAGCCGCACAGTCCATGACTGCAGCGCTTTAGGCCGCTCGGCTAATCACGCGCGGCTCCACAGGACATATGGCCCGTAATTGAAAAAGTGTCATGATCTCTCCACTGGTAAAAGATTGCGGGAGAGTCCTCCATTCGGATCTACGTGAGAGAACTGCCAAGGGGGAGGTACCACAAGGAAAAGATTGATAACCAATGAAAGGGCAGCGCTCTACCAGCTGTGGCATGGAATGTCAGAAGTTTGAATGAGAGGGTGGGGGGGGGGGGGAGGGGGGGCTAGGAAATCTGGAAATGCTAAGGCTCAATCTAGGTATAGTGGATATTGAGTCCAACCTTGCTGTCAAATATGGGGTGTCTAGGACTCCTTCGTACTCAGTTCGCTATACAATCAAATCAAACAAGTCGTATTAATGCTTTTTATTACAAAAAAGTAAATGACAATACTTTGACAATTACACAAATGCGTCGCAAGCAAAGGGTGACGTACAAAATAAGCAATCTCTTCAATATAACAATTCCCAAGTCCGTGTTACGTAGAGTGTACAAGGCAAGTAACGAGCGTTGACGCCTCTATCCAAGTCGCTAGTCTTCAAGCGGCTGTTCAACTGGCCGTGACCAGTTGGTTGCAGCGCTTACGTCCCCTTCACATAGGGGCCGCTGCTGTCACGTTGTCGTCCTGGAGGGAGGTCTGGTCATTTTGTGATTGTCTGACGTCTTCTAACAGCCATCTCTTTATCGTTCCCGACTGGTGTGCCGGCGCTTGACGTTATGCCGTAACACTGTGGGTAAGTGAAGTGAAATTGAAAGAACACAAGGATTTCTGGTCAGACGAGTATAGGGTAATATCAACAGTAACAGAAAGTGGTATAACTGGCGTAGGATTCGTTTGAATGGGAAGGTAGGGCAGAGGGTGAGTTACTGTGAACATTTCAGTGATCTCTCATCAGAGTCGACAGCAAACCAACACCAACAACGATAGTTTAGGTATACATGCCGACGTCGCAAGCCGCAGATGAAGAGACAGAGAAAGTGTATGAGGTTATTGAACGGGTAATTCACTACTTAAGGGAGATGAAAATCTAATAGTCATGGGGGACTCGAATGAGGGTGTAGGGAAAGGTGTAGAAGAATGGGTTACAGTACAATACAGGATTGGCACTAGCAATGAGAGAGGAGAACCATCGAGTTCTGCAATAAATTTCAGCTAGTAATAGCGAACACTCTGTTCAAGAATCACACGTGGACGAGATATACTTACGAAAGGCCGGGAGGTACGGGAAGATTTCAGTTAGATCACATATTGAAGAGGCGGAGATTCCAAAATCAGATACTGCATTGTAAAGCATATACGGAGCAGACATAAATTCAGATCGCAATTTAGTAGTGATGATGAATGAGCTAAAGAGACTAGTTAGGAAAAATGAATGCATAAAGAAGTGGGATACGGAAGTACTAAGGAATAAGGAGATATGCTTGAAGTTCTCTGAGAGTACATACCTCAATAGCCAGTTCAGTTGAAGATGAATGAACATCTCTAAAAAGGGTAGTCGCAGAAGTTGAAAACCGTGGGAACAAAGATGGTAACTGGAAAGAAACTGTGGGTAACAGAAGAAATACTTCAGTTTATTGATAAAAGTCGGAAGCACAAAATGTTCACTGAAATTCAGGAGTTCAGAAACATAAGTCATTTAGGTATGAAATAAATAGAAAGTGCAGGAAAGCTAAGACAAAATGGCTACGTGGAAAATGTGAAGACATCGAAAAAGAAACGATCATCTGAAGGAGTGATTCAGCTGATAGAAAACTGAAAACAACCCTAGGCAAAATTAAAAACGAGGCTGGTAACATTACGAGTGCAATGGGAATTCCACTGTTCACTGCAGAGGAGCGAGGCGATAAGTAGAAAGATTACATTAAAGATCTCTATGAAAGGGAGGACATGTCTGGTGAGGTGACAGAGGAAGAAACAGGAGTCAATATACAAGAGATAGGGGATCCAGTGTTAGGATATGAATGTAAAAGAGCTTTGGAGGACTTGAAATAAAATAAGGCAGAAGGGACAGATTACATTCCATCAGAATTTAGAAAATCATTGGCGGAAGTGGCAACAAAACGACTATTCACGTTGGTGTGTATAACTTATGAATCTGACGATATACCATCTGATACAAATGCAAAGATTTGAAGAGCTGACAAGTGCGAGATCGCACAATCAGCTTCACAGTTCATGCACCAAAGTTGCTGACAAGAATAATACACAAAAAATGGAAAAGAAAATTGAGGATCTGTTAGATGACGATCCGTTTGGCTTTAGGAAACGTAAATGCTCCAGTGAGACAGCAACATTAAAGCAAAATCAAGACACGTTCATAAGAATCGTTGATCTTGAATAAGCTTCGACAGTGTCAAATGGTGTAAGATGTTCGAAATTCTGAAAAAATAGGAATAAGCTATAGAGAAAGACGAGTAGTATACAGTATGTACAAGAACTATGAGAGAACAATAACAGTGGAAGACCAAGAACGAGGTGCTCGGATGAAAAAGCATGTAAGACAGGGATGTTGTCTTTCAACCCTACTGCTCAAGATGTACATCGAAGAAGCAATGACGGAAATAAAAGAGAAGTTAAAGAGCAGTATCAAAATTCAATGTGAAAGGATATCAATGATAAGATTCGCTGATGACATTGGCATCCTCAGCGAAAGCGAAGAATAATTACAGAATCTGCTGAATGGAATGAACAATCTAATGAGTACAAAATATCGATTGAGAGTAAACCGAAGAAACACGAAAGTAAGTAGCACAAATTACAACAGTCAGAAACTTAACATTAGGATTGGTGACCAGGAAGTAGATGAAGTTAAGGAATTCTTCTGCCTAGGCAGAAAAAGAACCCATGATGGGCGGAGCGAGGAGGCCGTAAAAAGCAGGCTAGTACTGACAAAAAGGGCACTCCTGGCTAAAACAAGTCTGCTGGTATCAAAAATAGGCCTTAATTTGATAAATAAATTTCTGAGAATATACGTTTGGAACAAGCATTAAATGGCAGCGAAACATGGACTATGGGAAAACCGGAAAAGAAGAGAATCGAAGAATTTGAGATGTGGTGCTAGAGAAGGATGTTGAGAATTAGGTGGAGTGATAAGGTAGTGAATAAAATGGTTCTCCGGTGAGAAAAGTGCTGTGTGGGAAACACTTGACAAGAAGAAAGGACAAGATGGTAGGACATCTCTTAAGACATCAGGGAATAACTTCTATTGTACTAGTGGGAGCTGTAGAGGGTGAAAACAGTAGAGGAAGACAGAGTTTAGAATACATGCAACAAATAACTGAAAACGTAGGTTTCAAGTGCTACTCCGAGATGAAGCGATTGACACAGGAGAGGAATTCGTAGTGGGCCGCATAAAACCAGTCAGTAGGCTCATGACTCAAAAAATATTGTATGGATGACAGGAGTCGCTGAGTTTGCAAATATGGTACCAATATACCTCCTATAGTCGTTTCGAAAAATGCCATCTTTCGGTGAAAGTTTAGAAACTGATTTCCTAGTATGTCTTTCAATCCAAATTGATCGGTGTCTGTAATGTTACATGCTTCACAGGACAGACACCTGCCGAGATCCTTGATTAATACTATGTCACGTTTCTCTTAAAAATATTACTCTTGTCATTTCTCGATGTTGTGATATCCATAACGGGTACAAAATTTGATATGAAACAAAAGAAAGGACTACAATGTACTTTCTACTACTATATCTAATACTCTCCGTCATTTTCAAGTAGTCTTCCGTCAGCTGTTATTGCAATAATTTAGTTTTTTAATTGTTTGCGAATAAGGTCTCATTTTGTTTTCCTGTATTAAGTGCATTCGACATGCTAAGTTCATAGAACTCGTTCCGAAAATGTAGACCTATCAATTCCAATCGAATTATCAGCTCCGGGTGTAATGCTCACTGTCAAATACTACAGCGAGACTTTATGTTGTAGTGCTCTGATTTCCCTGCGTATTAACTCCAATGTGTCTGGACACTGGTTGCAAACGAAGTTTTTGATCGTCAGTTCCGCCAGTTGAAGGTGACAGGCGCGACTGTACAAGGAAAAAGGCGCTGTAATTTCGTTCCTGAGCAGAAAGGCTTGTGAAATGTTTGACTATTATCGGACGGGTTAACGAAGTTGAACTGGTTCACTGGCCAGTCTGAGGAGGCGGGCGGGGGGGAGGAGGGTGCTTTTAGGCGGTTTTCTATGCTCGATTAGGAAAATTCTACACTGGCCCCCACTCGCCACATCAGACAATACGATACAACACAGTTAAAATACTATAACACATAGAACAAAGTTTATGCTATTCATGGACGGATGGCACACACGGATTCACTTCCTTAGTTCGTTACAGCCACAAAATTAAAATCTTCACCATATCATAAAAACAGCGGTTCCCGTACTAAGAGATAAACTCTAGGACACACAGACTCGATAATGACTTCTTTGTGGACGATACAGTAACGCTAATATTGTTTCCTTTTTTAGGAAAGTGCAAACGCAGTTGAGACGAGATTCTATGGAAATAAGATGGCCATAAAACGGAAAAGACAACAAGGTCTGTTAGACGACGATCAGTTTTTCTTTCGGAAAGTAAGAGCACCGGAGAGGCAGTTCTGATGTTGCGATTCATAGTGGAAGCAGGATTTGACTGCCTACAAAAAGTGTTCTACAATGTCAAATTAGGCAAGATGTTAGAAATTCTGAGAAAAATAGGGGTAAGCTATAGCGAAAGACGGGTGGTATACAGTATGCACGAGAAAGAAGCGAACAATAACAGTGGAAGACCAAGAACTACGTATTCGGCTTAAAAAGGCTGTAAGATAGGGACGCAGCCTTTTGCCCCTATTTTTCAATCCACGCATGGAAGGAACAATGGCGGAAATAAAGATAAGATTCAAGAATGGCATTAAAATTCAGAGTGAAGGGATTTCAACGATAAGGTTCGCTGAGGACACTGATAATCTCAGTGAAGGTGAAAAATTGCAGAACGTGTTGAACGGAATACAAAGTCTAATGAGTACAGAATATGGCTTGAGAGCAAACCGAGGAAAGACAGAATTAATGAGGAGCAGGAGATAGGAGATTAACGATAAACATTAAAACTGGGGACTTCAAAGTAGATGAAGTTACGGAATTGTGCTACACTGGAAGTAAAATAACTCATAACGGACGGAGGGAGGAGGACATGAAAAGCAGATCATCGTAGGCAAAGATGGCCATCCCTGGGCAGGAGACTTTTGCTAGTATCAGATATTGCCCTTAATGTGAGAAAGAAATTTCGGCGAATTTATGTTTGGAGCACCGCATTGTACGGTAGTGAATGTTGGACTTTGGAAAAGTCTAAGCGCGCTGTAGGAGAATTTGGAAATTGGAAGGACTGTTGAGGCGAGGAGTGAGGTGGTATCGAAAACGTTGCCATGGAGAAGGGACAGGATGGTAGAATATGAGGCATCAGGTAAATGACTTCCATGGTACTATAGCAAGCTGTAAAGGGCAAAAACTGCAGGTCAAGACCGGGATTGGAGTACATCCACAAGTAATTGTGGAGGTAAGGTGCGAGTGCTCCGAAATGAAGAGGTGGGCACAAGACACGAATGCTTATTGGTTCGCATCGAGCAAGTGAGATGACTGATGACTGACGACTGGTGACTAAAATATATAGACGTACAAAATGTCTTTCGTAAGAGTCGTCAGGCGTATTTTTTTCTGGTGTTTCCGCAGACACCGGGCATCACATGAAGACGCGGTGAGCGTTTCTGTGATAGTTATAAGCATCTGAAAATAATGCGGCTTAATTCGTTAGTTTTAAACGCAATGGAACAGTCCATTTCCTTTCCACACACGTCAGTTTTTCGGCTCTGGTACTTGAAAATGCGCTTGAAGAGCGAGCTGTCCGCTGTAGAGCGTGCATGAAATCGGCCAAATGAACTCTTATCTGCCCTGGGCAACTTGACTGACAGGTTCGGGTGCACGTGTCCACACGCATCGCCTCGTGACCACAGCTACAGCTGAACAGCGTGACTCAGAGCTGCCCGAACGACTCTCGACGACAGCAGATTGCGAACAGACGTCGCAACCTCGCGGTCTCCACGCGGTCTTTGTTCGCACACTGTGGACTTTGCCCATGAGTCACGAGGCACGACCTCTGAAACAGCCACCGGCGCCCACTATCTTATCTCCTCAACTCTCGCTTCCAGAGAGAGCCGCCGCAAGATACCGTGAGGTCTCGGAGCGCGTTTCTAAACCAAACTTTCGGAATACTCGGAACAGGAGCGAAGGTACAGGGTACCCATAAGCCCGTTCATATGCGAACATTCACCAGAAGCGACCGTACTGTGTGTGAATGGCGAACGGTACATCGTATCGCTGATAGTCATTCCATTTGCCGTTCCAATCTCAAATGGAGCGAAGAGAAAACCAGTTTTGGTGACTCAGTACACCACCTTGAGCCCTTAAGGGGGGTAGGACGTCAAACGGGACGACTTGGAGCAGGAGAGAGACCACAGGAATTTTTAATTTCCACTGTCTATAATGTTAAAAATAAATTCATAAAACTTCGTCAGAATGACCAGAAAGGATTCAGGATTTACACTTATAGTGGTGGAAGATCAAAAATATAAGAAAATAATTTATTTTTTTACATTTGTATTTCACCTTTTTTTACTTACCATTGGCTGCATTTGTTGCTATAGGTACACTTTTCTTCATAAGTAAGGGATATTCTTCGATGAATTTTGCACAGCATACAAACCATACGTACAGGTGTATGAAACTCTAGAATTTACCAAATCTATTAAAAACTGTGGTAAAAATTGAGGTAATTAACTATAAAATGTCAGTTTTTTCTAAACATGAAGTTTAAAATGTAACAGCACATTCATTTTTTCATAAATTAAATAATTTCTAGAGTTTCATACACCTGTAAGTATGGTTTGTATGCTGTGCAAAATTCATCGAAGAATCTCTCTTACTTATGAAGAAACGTGTACCTATAGCAACAAACGCAGCCAATAGAAGTGAAAAACTGACGAAATTACACATGTAAAAAAAAAATTTGTTATTTTTTTTAACTTCCACTGCTATGATTGTGAATCCTGAATCCTTCCTGGTCAGCCGGCCGAAGTGGCCGTGCGGTTAAAGGCGCTGCAGTCTGGAACCGCAAGACCGCTACGGTCGCAGGTTCGAATCCTGCCTCGGGCATGGATGTTTGTGATGTCCTTAGGTTTAACTAGTTCTAAGTTCTAGGGGACTAATGACCTCAGAAGTTGAGTCCCATAGTGCTCAGAGCCATTTCCTTCCTGGTCATGCTGACGAAGTTTTATCAATTTATTCGTAAAAGTGTAGACAGTGGAAGTTAAAATGTCCTGTGGTGCCCCTCCTGCTCCAAGACGGCCCGTTTGACGTCCTACGCCCCTTAACCCACGCTAAGAGAGTGAACTCCAATCGTATACACGATCCCATCAGTGGCCAACATCCATGAACTGGCTTCCACAGAACACTGTACATCGATACTCTGCAAATCACATTCAAGTGCCTGGCAGAGAGTTCATCCAACCACCTTCACAATAATTCTCTATTATTCCAACCTCGTACAGAGGGCAGAAAAAAAACCAGCACCTATATCATTCAGTGTGAGCTCTGACTTCCCTTATTTTATTATGATGATCGTTCCTCCCTATATAGGTCGGCATCAACAAAATATTTTCGCATTCGGAGGAAAAAGTTGGTGACTGAAATTTCGTGAGAAGCCTCCGCCGCAACGAAAAACTCCTTTATTTTAATGATGTCCACCCCAACATCCTGTATCATTTCAGTGACACTCTCTCCCCTATTTCGCGATAATACGAAACTTGCTGCCCTTCTTTCAACTTCCTCGATCTACTCCGTCAGTCCTATATGGTAAAGACCCACTATTCTAAAACAGAAGGGACAAGCGTAGTGTATGTAGTCTTTCTAGATCTCTTACATTTTCTAAGTGCCATGTCAATAAAACCCAGTCTTTAGTTAGCCTTCGCCACAACATTTTCTTCGTGTTCCTTCCAATTTAAATTGTTCGCAGTTTTAATTCATAGGTATCTAGTTGAATTTACGGCCTTTAGATTTGCCTGATTTATCGTGTAATGGAAGATTAACGGATTCCTTTTAGCACCCATGTGGCTGACCTCACACTACTCGTTATTTAGGGTCAATTGCCAATTTTTGCACTATACAGATATCTTTTCTCAATCGTTTTGCAATTTGTTTTGATCTTCTGATGACGTTACTAGTCGATGAACGACAGCGTCATCTGCAAACAGCCTAAGACGGCTGCTCAGACTGTCTTCTAAATCGTTTATATAGATAAGAAACAGAAAAGGGCCTATAGAACCACCCTGGGGAACGCCAGAAATCACTTCTGTTTTACTCGATGACTACTACGAAATGTGACTCCTCTGACAGGACATCACGAATCCAGTCACATAACTGAGACGATATTCCAAAGCACGAAGTTTTATTACAAGCCGCTTTTGTGATTTGTTTTGATCTTCTGATGATTCTACTAGTCGATAAGCACGCAATTTCACTACAAGCCGCTTGTGAGGTACAGTGTCAAAATCCTTCTGGAAATCTAGAAATTCGGAAGGGATCTGAAATACCTTGTCAATAGTGTGTGTAAATAGCTAATTGTGTTTCACAAGAAATATGTTTTCTAAATCCGTGTTGACTGTGTGTCAGTAGACCGATTTCTTCGAGGTAATACATAATGTTCGAATACAATATATGTTCCCAAAATCGTGCTGCATATCGACGTTAATGGTATGGGCTTGTAATATAGTGTATTATTCTACTACCTTTCCTGAATATTGGTATGACCTGTGCAACTTTCCAGTCTTCTTGTAAGGATTTTCCGTCGAGCGAACGGTTGTATATGGTTGATAAGTATGGCGAAATGGCTGAAGGAAAAATGATTGTCGGAAGGTCAGACTCAGCATACAGGAAAATCAAAAGAATCTTCGGTGACATTATAAGCAAGGGTGATAACATTAAGAGTGCAACGGAAATTCCGCTGTTAAATGTAAAGGAGAGTGCGGATAGGTGGAAAGAATAAATTGAAAGCCTCTATGAGGGGGAAGATTTGTCTGATGTGATAGAAGATGAAACAGGAGTCGATGTAGAAGAGGTAGAATCAGAATTTAAAAGGGGTTTGGAAGACTTAAGATCAAATAAGGCAGAAGGGATAGATAACATTCCATCAGAATTTCTAAAATCATTGGGGGAAGGGGCAACAAATGAATATTCACGTTGGTGTGTAGAATGTATGAGTCTGTCAACATACCATTTGACTTTCGTAAAAGCATCATCTACAAAATTCCGAAGATGGCAAGAGCTGACAAGTGCGAGAATTACCGCACGATCAGCATAACAGCTCATGCATCCAAGTTGCTTACAAGAAGAATATACAGAAGAATGGAAAAGAAAATTGAAGGTGCACTACATGAGAATCAGTTTGGCTTTGGGAAAAGTAAAGGTAAGAGAGAGGCAATTCTGAAGTTGCGGTTAATAATGGATGCAAGACTAAAGAAAAATCAAGACACGTTCATAGGACCTGGAAAAAGCATTCGACAATGTAAAATGGTGCAAGATGTATGAAATTCTGAAAATGTAGAGGGTAAGCTATAGAGAGCGAGAGAGAGAGAGAGAAAGAGACGGGTCATGTACAATATGTACAACAGCCAAGAGGGAAAAATAAAAGTGGACGACCAAGAACGAAGTGCTCGTGTTAAGAAGGGTGTAATACAAGGATGCAACCTTTTGCCCCTACTGTTCAATCTGTACGTCGAGGAAGCAGTGATGGAAATAAAAGAAAGGTTCAGGAGTGGAATTAGAATTCAAGGTGAAAGGATATCAACGATACGATTCCGGGTTCAGGAGTGGAATTAGAATTCAAGGTGAAAGGATATCAACGATACGATTCGCTGATGACATTGCTATCCTGAGTGAAAGTGAAGAAGAATTATGTGATTTGCTGAACAGAATGAACAGTCTAATGAGTACAGAGTAGGGATTCAGAGAAAATAGAAGAAAGACGAAGGTAATGAGAAGTAGTTGAAATGAGAACAGTTACAATGGTCACGTAGTAAAGTTAAGGAATTCTTCTACCTAGGCAGTAAAATAACCAATGACGGACGGAGCGAGGAGGACATCAAAAGCAGGCTAGCAATGGCAAAAAAGGCATTTCTGGCCAAGACAAGTCTACTAACATCAAATATCGGCCGTAACTTGAGGAAGAAATTTTTGAAAATGTACGTCTGGAGTAGAGCTTTGTATGGTAGTGAAACATGGACTGTGGGATAACCTGAATAAGAGAATCGAAGCATTTGAGATGTGGTGCTACAGACGAATGTTGAAAATTAGGTGGATTGATAAGGTAAAGAATGAGGAGGTTCTGCGCAGAATAGGAGAGGAAGGGAATATGTGGAATCCACTGACAAGGAGAAGGGACAAGATAAAAGGACATCTGTTACGAATCAGAGAATGACTTACACGGTTCTTGAGGGAGTTGTGGAGACCAAAAACTGTAGAGGAAGACGAAGATTGGAATACATCCAGCAAATAATGAGGACGTAGATTGCAAGTGATACTCTGAGATGAAGCCCTTAGCACAGGAGAGGAATTCGTGGCGGGCCGCATCAAATCAGTCAGAAGACTGATGACAAAAAAAAAGGAGTGCAACTATTGCATCAGCATACTCTGAAAGGAACCTAACTGGTATACAGTCTGTACCGGGAGACTTGATTTTGTTAAATGATTTAAGTTGCTTCACTACTCCGAGGATATCTATTTCTACGTTACTCATGTTTGCAGCTGTTTCTGATTCGAGTTCTGGAATATTTACTTCGCCTTATTTGGTGAAGGACTTTGGGAAGGCTGTGTTTAGTATCTCTGCTTTGACAGCACTGTCGTCGATAGTATTTCCATTGCTATTACGCAGAGAAGGCATTGACTGTGCCTTGCCGCTAGCATACTCCGCTTACGACCCCAATCTCTTTGGATTTTTCTGCCAGGATTCGAGGCTAAGTTTTGTTGAGGAAGCTATTGTAAGCATCTCCCATTGGAGTCCGCACTAAATTTGGCCAATCTTGGAGATTTTGCGTCGGTTTAAGTTTGACAAAAGCGATGTTGCGTCTGCGAGCATAAACTACCAACACAACATCGCTTTTACAGCCAGTTCACAGATGTTAGACACTGATGGGATCGTGTATACCGTTGTAGTTCACCCCCTCAGTTAAGGCCTGAGGATGGTATAGTAAGTCAGCGAAACTGGTTGCAGTATAATAAAACAAAATCAAAACGACGGCTGCTCCGTTTTATGACTGTCTGTGTACTTCAGTAGGAGCCCTCGAGCGAGATGCACGCCGGCGGAAATGGCATCGCTCGCCATTCGGTGCCAGACGCCGGGTCCCCAATTTTCTCGTGTTTCGCGAAACGGCCGTCTTCCTCCCTCTTGATTTTACGTAGTATTTCCGTAATATTCGTGTCTCTGTTTTCCTCTATAGCTTTTACCTTCTACAACTTCCTCTAGCACCATGAAAGTTCTTCCCTGACGTCTCAACAGATGTCTCCTTTTGCTTGTCAGTGTTTTCCAAAGGTCCCTTCGTCGGCGATTCTGTGGAGAAACTCCTTTATATTCCGTGCCTTATCAGTCCATCTAATATTCAACATTCACCTGAAGCACCGCAGCTCAAAGACTTCGATTCTCTTCTGCTCCGGTTTTCCCACAGTCCACGTTTCACTAGCATAAAATGCTATCCTCCAAATGTCAGAAATTTCCCTTTAAAATTAGGATCTATGTTTCATACTAGCAGACTTCTCTTGGCCAGGAATGCCCTTTCCGTCAGTGCTAGTCAGCTTTTTATATCCTCCTTAAGTTGTCCATCGTGGCTTTTTTGCGGACTAGATAGCAGTATTCCTTAACTTCATGCACTTCTTGATCGCCAGTCCTTGCCTAGATAGCAGTATTCCTTAACTTCACGTACTTCTTGATCGCCAGTCGTGATGTTAAGTTTCTCGCTGTTCTCATACTTCTCATTACTTTCGTCTCTCTTCGATTTACTCTGAAATCATATTCTGTACTCATCAGACTGTCCATTCCCTTCAACACATCCCGTAATTCTTCTCCACTTTCTGAGGATAGCAGTGTCACGAGCGAATCGTATCATTGATATCCTTTCACCTTGAAGTTTAATCCCGTCCTTGAACCTTTGTTTTATTTCCGTCAACGCTTCTTCGGTGTATACATTGAACGGTATTGGCCGCAGGACTGCATTCATGTCTTACATTCAAATCGTACTTGGTCTTCCAGTCGGGTACCGGTAACAAAGCCAGCTGCACGCCTCTGAATTTAATCGATGTCTTCCTTTAATGCGTCCTGGAGAGGATCCCGAACACTCGGACAGTAGTCAAGAATGGGTCGCTCTAGTGTTCTGTGCACGGTCTCCTTTATGCAGATGTTACAAACTTTCACGGACGATGAAGAATGATAACTGTAACAGTTTCCGGTAAGGGATGTCCGGAAACGACATAATCGGAAGTCATAAGCGAAAATCGTTTTGATACCTCTTACGGTGAAATACATCTACCAGTACTGTTGTCGCTAAGATAGCAGAGGTGGTAGTATAGACCAAAATAAGAAATGAAAATCTGTAAGGTGCATACCTTAAGGGCTCTCGTTTACGAGACCATCGGGTGGTGGGTTTCCGGGTTCCGCTTAATAGGGCTAGAAGACTCTTGAGTCCATTACACACAAGAAGCGGCTACACGGATAGCGGGGGCTATGTGGAAGGGACTGGGCGGTTTTAGGTTAGAGGATCTCAGGAAACCACAGAAAAGGCGTCCATCTAAAAGGGGGCAGGTAAAACACAGTAAGGTAGTTATAGAAACGATCGGTATTGTAGTTGTAAATTGTCGTAGCTGTGTTGGGAAAGAACCAGAGCCCCAAGCCCTAATAAAAAGCACTTAAGCTCAAATAGTTATAGGTACAGAAAGCTGGCTAAAGCTGGAATAAGTTCAGCCGAAATTTTTTCCAACGATCTAATAGTGTTCAGAAAGGATAGATTAAATACAGTTGGTGGTGGAGTATTTATTGCTGTCTGAGGTAGTTTGCCTTGTAGAGGAATTGAAGTAGATAGTTCGTGTGAAGTAGTATGGGTAGAGGTTATACTTGACAATCGGACTAAACTATTAATTGGATCGTTTTTGTTGTGTCGGTATCTGAGCCGACACCGTGAAGTTGAGATGGCTGAAAAGGCAAGCTAGACTAACGCAGACGGGCGTGAAGTACTGGAACAGGATACGTAATTAATGTTAGGAAGAAAAGTACGGAGCAGGTTTAATACTTAACTTTACTGAATCATTGTGGTACATCGATCTTGACGATACACAGGAGACTTTAAGTACAATCACTGTATGGCTAATGGCGCCTTGCTAGTTCGTAGCCATTAACTTAGCTGATGGCTATTCTGTCTCTCGGCTAATGAGAGAGAAAGGCTTCGTACATCTGGTCGGTAGCTAGGTTCTCGTACAACTGGGCGAGTGCTCTCTCGTATCACGAGACCTGCCTTGGTGGTGGCGCTAGGTCTGCGATTACACAGTGGCGACACGCGGGTCCGACATGTACTAAATGGACCGCGGCCGATTTAAGCTACCACCTAGCAAGTGTGGTGTCTGGCGGTGACACCACATTCCTCCCCCGCAAATCGGCGAACGGTCGTGTGATAAGGCTTCCGCCCGCCGTGGGGAGGACCACATGTTGACGTAGGCGATGAGGTGGGGAGCCTAACAACAGGCGAGGCTGTGCCACCCGCACCCGGCCATTCGGTCCGAGGGGAGCTAGGAAACGCCTGAAAAACTAGTCCAGGGTGCACGTCAACATGCGGTGTATGCGCCCGTAAAGAGACAGGAGGGACCGAAGGATCAACCTCCATTGCGTCGGGGTAGCCGACGCGCGATGACGTCATGTGGTCCGGAGCGGGCGGGAGTTCCATGGCGGAGGACAGCTGGTCACGGGAAGCGATCGGCGGCGCGTGACCCTGGGAGGCGCTTGGCGGCGGCAACGAAGCGTCGAATGCGGGCGGCGCCGGCGGGAGAACAAGCGGCGGCGGCGGCGGCTGCTGCTGCTGCGGCGGCGGCGGCGGCGCGTCGCCATGGGGCAAAATGGAAGGCATCGTCGGTAACACCTGGGGATGAGGCGAGCCAGTAGATGGGTCCCCAGGGCGCTGACCGGACGGCACCGTCGCTGAAAGCAGACGGGGAGCGGCAGAACCCGAGCGACGACAGAGGCGCAGCTGATTGAGATGCCGACGCACCTCACCAGAGGCCCCCAAAACCAAATACATCGCGCGGCCGAGGCAGCGAAGAATGCGCCCTGCGAGCCAACGCCGTGAACCACGATAGTTGCGATAAAATACAACGTCGCCTGGAGCAAAAGCAGGAGTCTGCCGCTGCACAGGAACCTGATGCGGCGGATGCAGCAAAGACATCAAGGTGCGATGAGGACGACCGTGGAGCAACTCAGCCGGCGAGCGACCATCTCGGGGCTGAGAGCGATACGAAGACAAAAAGAGCAACAATGCGTCCTCCCGAGAATGCGACTCTTTCAATTTCAACATCTGTGACTTGAAAGTCACCGGCACCGTTGGACTGAGGCGAAAACGGCGCGGATGTCAGATGTTGAATACCATTGGCCTGGCAGAATGACTGAAATTCTGCGGACATGAATTGTGGGCCATTGTCGGAAACAATAGTCTGCGGAAGACCTTCAATGCAAAAGATAGCAGACAACGCTTGGATGGTGGCGGAGGACGTCGTGGAAGACATCCGGACAACAAAAGGAAAATTACTGAAGGCGTCGACCAGAACCAACCATCGAGCATTCCAGAATGGACCAGCAAAATCAATGTGCAAGCGTTGCCAAGGGGAAGTGGCTTTTGGCCACGCAAAGACTTTCCGCGGCGGTGCGGATTGTTGTTCGGCACACGCCGGGCACGAAGAACACATATTCGTAATCGCAGCATCGATTCCGAACCAAGTACAGTGCTGACGAGCAAGTTGTTTCGTTCGCACTATACCCCAATGTCCTTGGTGAAGAAGCCGTAAAACAGAGGACTGTAACGAACGTGGGACCACGACTCTGGACTGATCATTATCAGAACGCAACAACAAAACACCACGTCGAACAAAAAGTCTCTCCTTGTGAGCAAAAAATCGGCGAACCAACGGATCCTCGATCCGAGACTTTGACAAAGGCCATTGCGTAGCAACAAAACCTAAAACAGTAGCAAGGACAGGGTCAGCAGCTGTGGCTGTAGCTACACGACGAAAATCAATCGGAAACGATTCGACCACTTCATCGGTTTCCGAATCAATGAACATGCAAGCAAGTTCGGAAGAATCGAATGCTTTATCCTCAGCAACAGGCAAACGGGACAACGCATCGGCGTTTCCGTGCTTAGCAGTGGACCGATACAAGATATCGTAGCGGTACTGCGAGAGGAAAATAGACCAGCGAATGAATTTCTGCGCTGTACGTGGAGGTACAGGCTTGGTCGGATGAAAAAGCGATGTCAAAGGTTTGTGGTCTGTGATGATGGTAAAGTGACGACCATACAAGAAATCATGGAACTTAGTAACACCAAACACGAGAGCCAAAGCTTCTTTCTCTATCTGTGAATAATTTCTTTGCGCAGACGAGAGCAATTTGGACGCAAAGGCAATAGGGCGATCATGGGAGCCAACTTTGTGCGCAAGCACAGCACCGATCCCGAAATCCGATGCATCTACCATCAACAAAAGGGGTTTCTGGGGATCGAATGGCGTAAGGCAAGTATTAGAAAGCCACGCCGATTTCAACTGGCGAAAGGCGCGTTCACATTCCGTCGTCCAGACGAACGGAACACCTTTACGGCGTAAGCGATGAAGCGGAGCTGAAATGGAAGAGGCATTGCGCACATATTTATTGTAATAATTAATTTTACCCAACACACTCTGTAGCTGTTTCACATTTTGAGGTGAAGGCAATTCTTGTATGGCACGGAGGTGCTCTGGACTCGGATGTATGCCTTGGGCATTAATGACATGTCCCAGGTATGGTAAGTCACGAGCAAAAAACACACATTTGTCCTTCCTCAAGCGAAGACCATTTTGCCGCAAGACCTGAAATAATGTTCGTAAGTTCGCAAGATGATCTTCTTCTGTCTGTCCGGAGATCACTATATCGTCCAGATAGTTTGCTGCAGTAGGGACCGACGCACAAATAGTTTGTAAATATTGCTGAAACAAGGCAGGGGCGGATGCACACCCGAATGGCAGTCTTTTGAAGCGGTACAATCCAAGATGCGTGTTAACCACCAATACGCTGGGATTCGTCGTCCACCGGTATTTGCAAGTACGCATCGGCTAGGTCCAACTTTGAAAAATATTGTCCCGGGCACAGTTTAGCAAAAAGATCTTCCGGGCGGGGCAAAGGAAAAGTAGCAGTCACTAGCTGTGGATTCACTGTGGCCTTGAAGTCCACGCAAAGTCTCAATTTTCCGGAAGGTTTTGGCAAAATTACTAAGGGTGAGGCCCAGAGAGAAGCTTGCACACGTTCAATTACACCCTGTGATTCGAGATCGTGTAACGTTCTTGCGACCTCATCACGCAATGCGTGGGGAACATTGCGCGCCCTGAAAAATTTCGGTTGCGCGTTTACCTTCAGTTCTAAATGTGCTTCATAGTTTTTAGTGCAACCTAAGCCCGGTGAAAAAATGTCTGCAAATCCTTCACACAGCCGAGAAACACTGTCTGTAGGCACAGTCTGATTCACTGATAGGACCTGATTTACAATAGACATGTTAAACAACTGAAATAAATCTAGACCAAACAAGTTCACTGCAGAAGAAGAACGAAGAACGTAAAATGACACAAGTTTTGTTTGTCCCTTGTATGTTGCAAGAAGGCTGCACTGTCCTAACACAGGAATTGTCTGTCCGGAATATGTAGTTAGCTTAACATTTGCGGAACGCAACGGAGGTTTGCCCAGTTGTTTGTACATGTCATGATTGAGCAATGAAACTGCAGCTCCGGTATCGAGCTGGAATGGTATCACTTTGCCTTCAAAGTCTAAGTCCACAAAAAGTTTATTGTCCTGCTGACGACAAAAGCGACTGTTTTGTGCAATTTGAATAGACACTGGTACAGAATCACTTGCTAATTGACGTGATTTCCGGCGACGTCGACGCACAGTTTTTGTGGGACGATCACAGTCACTGTTAGAGAAAGTGTCACTGGACGAAGCGGAATTAACGCCATGAATGTCCATAGGCGAAGGTCCACGAGCCTGAGTGTCCTTGGTTCGATTCCGGCGCGAAGCAAAGGGCCTGGAATGATTGTGATTGTCTGATCTGAGCTTTTTCTGGCAAACACTTTGAACATGTCCTTTCTTATTGCAGAAAAAGCAAATAGCTTGGCGTGACGGGCAATGTTCACGCGAATGTCTAGTAGCACACCGCGGGCACGATTTCACTACATTTGTGGGCTGGCGTGGCACACGTGGCTTAGCGCGCGGCGGCAGTTGTGCGGACGTGCGCGAGGCCCGGTTACCGGGCCGCGCAGCGCGTCCAGCGGGCCGGTTAATGTTACACACGGCTGGCGAAGTTTCAAAAGATTCCTGAGCACAGGCAAATGTGTCCTGTCTATCCAATATGTCTATCACTTGTTGAAGGGAGGGATTAACTAGTTTCAAAATTTGCTCCCGTATGCGAACATCAGAAACGTTCTGTGCAATTGCATCACGCACCATTGTATCTGAATAAGAAAGACCACAGTCACATTCAAAGGCACAGTCCCTAGTAAGTCCTTGCAATGTTGCTACCCACTCCCTATTAGTTTGACCGGCCGTACGTTTTGTACGAAAGAACGTATACCGTTTTGCAACCACATTAACTGTTTCTTTGAAATAGGCATCCAATGCAGACAAAATTTCCTCGTAGGACAGAGTTGCTACGTCGCGTCGGGGAAACAATTTCACTATCACACGGTATGTGGACACACCGACACAAGAAAGCAAAAACGGCTGCCGCTCATTACCTTGAATTCTGTAGGCTGCTAGATGAAAGTTGAACTGGCGAGACCACTCGTGCCAGGTCTCATCGGCTGCCACGTATGGTCGAAATGGAGGTGCAACAGCGTTTAGTGGCAGCGGTAGCGAAGAAGCGGCGGCGGCCGCATCGGTGTGCAGCGCACGTTGACCCTGGACGAGCTGTCCAAGGGCATCCAGTAACGCCTGCGTCTGCTGATTCTGCAAGCGATAAAATTCGGACAGTACATCTGGAGAATGTGGCGAAGCCATGACACATTTAAATGTAAGCAATCAGAAAGAACTCTTTTCCCTCGTCGCCAATGTTGTGTCGGTATCTGAGCCGACACCGTGAAGTTGAGATGGCTGAAAAGGCAAGCTAGACTAACGCAGACGGGCGTGAAGTACTGGAACAGGATACGTAATTAATGTTAGGAAGAAAAGTACGGAGCAGGTTTAATACTTAACTTTACTGAATCATTGTGGTACATCGATCTTGACGATACACAGGAGACTTTAAGTACAATCACTGTATGGCTAATGGCGCCTTGCTAGTTCGTAGCCATTAACTTAGCTGATGGCTATTCTGTCTCTCGGCTAATGAGAGAGAAAGGCTTCGTACATCTGGTCGGTAGCTAGGTTCTCGTACAACTGGGCGAGTGCTCTCTCGTATCACGAGACCTGCCTTGGTGGTGGCGCTAGGTCTGCGATTACACAGTGGCGACACGCGGGTCCGACATGTACTAAATGGACCGCGGCCGATTTAAGCTACCACCTAGCAAGTGTGGTGTCTGGCGGTGACACCACAGTTTTACCGATGCAGTTCAAACAAAATTTGAGCCTCATTTCAAATAAGTACCCAGCTCATACAATTATAGTCGGTGGTGACTTCAATCTCCCCCGATATGCTGGAAAAATTATACGTTTAAAGCCAGCGGCAGGCATAAAACGACATCCGAAATTGTACTGAATGCTTTCTCAGAGAATTATTTTGAACAATTAGTTCAAGAGCCCACTCGAAGGGTAAATGGTTGCGAAAGCATACTTGACCTTTTAGCAACAAATAATCCTGGACAAATAGTGAGTATTGTGGCGAATACAGGGATTAGCGCACACAAGGCAGTTACTGCTAGGCTGAATACCGTAACACCCTCAACCATTAAAGAGAAACGCAAAGTATATCTATTTAAAAAAGCTGAAAAAATGCACTTAACGCCTTCTCAAGAGACAGTCTCCACTCCTTCCAATGTGATCACGTAAGCGTAAACAAGATGTGGAATAATTTCCAAAGAGATAGTATCGACGGCAACTGAGAGATATATATAGTACATAAATTAATAAGTGATGGTACTGATCCTCCATGGTACACAAAGCGAGTCAGATCGCTGTTGCAGAAGCAACGAAAAAAGCATGCCAAATTTAAAAGAACACAATATCCCCAAGATTGGCAAAGTTTTGCAGAAGTTCGAAATATAGCGCGTGCTTCAGTACAACATGCTTTTAATAATTTCCACAACGAAACTCTGTCTCGAAATCTGGCAGAGATTCTCATCATACACAAAGCACACCACTGGCAAGACGCAATCAATACCTCCACTGCGCGATAACGACGGAGAAGTCACTGATGACAGTGCCACTAAAGCAGAGTTATTAAACACGGTTTTCCGAAGCTCCTTCACCAAAGAAGACAAAGTAAGTATTTCTGAATTCCAATCAAGAACAACTGCCAAGATGAGAAACACAGAAGTTGGTATCCTCGGTATAGCAGAGCAGCTTAAATCACTTAATAAAGGCCAGCCCTCCGGTAAAGATTGTATACCAGTCAGGTTCCTCTCAGAGTATTCTGATACATGTTGTTGTTTTTATTGTGGTCGTCAGTCCAGAGACTGGTTTGATGCAGCTCTCCATGCTACTCTATCCTGTGCAAGCTTGTTCATCTCCCAGTACCTACTGCAACCTACATCCTTCTGATACTGCTTACTGTACTCATCTCTCGGTCTCCCTCTACAATTTTCACACTCCACACTGCCCTCCAATACTAAATTTGTGATCCCTTAATGCCTCAGAACATGTCCTACCAACCGATCCCTTCTTCTAGTCAAGTTGTGCCACAAATTTCTCTTCTCCCCAATTCTATTCAATACCTCCTCATTATTTATGTGATCTGCCCATCCAATCTTCAGCATTCTTCTGTAGCACCACATTTCGAAAGCTTCTATTCTCTTCTTGTCTAAACTATTTATCGTCCATGTTTCACTTCCATACATGGCTACACTCCATACAAATACTTTCAGAAACGACTTCCTGATACTTAAATCTATACTCTATGTTAACAAATTTCTCTACCTCAGAAATTGCATCATGCTGATACAATAGCTTCGTATTTAGCAATTATATACAACCATTCGCTCACAGAAAGATCCGTACCTAAAGACTGGAAAATTGCTCAAGTCACACCTATTCCCAAAAAGGAAAGTAGGAGTTATCGCTGAATTACAGGCCCATATCACTAACGTCGATTTGCAGTAGGATTTTGGAACATACACTGCGTGATCAAAAGTATCCAGATACCTGGCTGAAAATGAGTTACAAGTTCGTGGCGCCCTCCATCGGCAGTGCTGGAATTCAGTATGGTGTTGTCCCACCCTCAGCCTTGATGGCAGCTTTCACTCTAGCAGGCATACGTTCAATCAGGTTCTGGAAGGTTTCTTGGGGAACGGCAGCCCATTATTCACCGAGTGCTGCATTGAGGAGAGGTATCGATGTCGATCGGTGAGGCCTGGCACGAAGTCGGAGTTCCAAAACATCCCAAAGATGTTCTATTGGATTCAGGTCAGAACTCTGTGCAGGCCAGTCCATTACAGGGATCTTATTGTCTTGTAACCACTCCGCCACAGGCCGTGCATTATGAACAAGTGCTCAATCGTGTTGAAAGATGCTGTAGCCATCCCCGAATTGCTCTGAAACAGTGGGAAACAAGAAGGTGCTTAAAGCACCAATGTTGGCCTGTGCTGTGATAGTGCCACGCAAAACAACAAGGGGTGCAAGCCCCCTCCATGAAGAACACCACCCCCTCCGAACTTTACTGTTGGCACTACACACGCTGGCAGATGAAGTTCACCGGGAATTCGCCATACCCACACCCTGACATCGGATCGCCACATTGTGTACCGTGATTCGTCACTCCACACAATGTTTTTCCATTGTTCAATCGCTTCTTACACCAAGCGAGGTATGATGTGTGGCTTATGATCAGCCGCTCGACCACAGAATCCAAATTTTCTCACCTCCCGCCTAACTTTCGTAGTACTTGCAGTGGATCCTGATGCTGTTTGGAATTCCTGTGTGATGGTCTGGATAGATGTCTGCATATCACACATTACGACCCTCTCAACTGTCAGTCAACAGATAAGGTCGGCCTGTACGCTTTTGTGCTGTACGTGCCCTTCACGTTTCAACTTCACTATCATATCGGAAACAGTGGACCTATGTATGTTTAGGAGTATGGAAATGTCGCGTACAGACGTATGACCCAAGTGACATCCAATCACCTGACCACGTACGAAGTCTGGGAGCTCCGCGGAGCGCCCCATTCTGCTCTCTTACGATGTGTAATGACTGCTGAGGTCGCTGATATGGAGTACCCGGCAGTACGTGGCAGTACAATGCACCTAATATGAAAAGTATGTTTTATGGGGGTGTCCGGATACTTCTGATCCCATAGTGTATACTGTATTCGAATATTATTAAGTACCTCGAAAAATCGATTTAGTGACACATATTCGGCACTGTTTCAGAAAATATCGTTCTTGCGAAACGCAACTAGCTCTTTATACTGATGAAGTAATGAGTGCTATCGACAGGGGATGTCAATTTGATTCCATATTTTTAGATTTCCAGACGGCTTTCGACAGCGTTCCTCACAAGCGTCTTCTAACCAAACTCCGTGCCTATAGAATATCGCCTCAGTTGTGCGACTGGATTCGTGATTTCCTGTCAGAGAAGTCACAGTTCGTAGTAATAGACGGAAAGTCATCGAGTAAAACAGAAGTAATATCCAGCGTTCCCCAAGGAAGTGTCATAGGCCCTCTATTGTTCCTGATCTATATTAACGACATAAGAGACAATCTGAGTAGCCCTCTTAGATTATTTAAAGATGATGCTGTCATTTAGCGTCTTGTAAAGTCATCAAATGAGCAAAACGAATTGCAAAATGATTTAGATAAGAAATCTGTATGGTGCGTAAAGTGGCAATTGCCTCTGAATAAAGAAAAGTGTGAAGTTCTGGACATGAGTACTAAAAGAAATCCGCTAAATTTCGATTACGCGATAACTCACACAACTCTGAAGGCTGTAAATTCAACTAAACACTTAGGGGTTACAATTACAAATATCCTTAACTGGAATGATCACATAGATAGTGTGTGGGCAGAGCAAAGCAAAGACTGCTATTCACTGGCAGAACACTTAGAAGGTGCAACAGATCTACTAAAGAGACTGCTTACTCCACTCTTGTCCGCCCTATTCTGGAGTATTGCTGTGCGGTGTGGGATCCGCATCAGATGGTACTGACGGATAACATTGAAAATGTTCAAAGAAGGGGGGGTTCGTTTTGTATTATCGCGAAATAGGGGAGATAGTGCCACAGACATGATACGTGAATTGGAGTGGCAATTATTAAAACAAAGGCGTTTTTCGTTGCGACGGGATCTTCTCATGAAATTTCATCACCAGTTTTCTCCTCCGATTGCGAAAACATTCTGTTGGCGCCCACTAAATAGGAATAAATGATCATCACGATAAAATAAGAGAAATGAGGGCTCGCACAGAAAAATTTAAGTGCTCGTTTTTCCCGCGCGGCGCTCGAGAGTGAAACGGTGGAGAGACAGCTTGAAGTTGTGAATAGCAGAGTAGACGTAGACCATTTTTTCTTATTTAGGTCGATACTACCTCCATTCAGGATAAGGGAAGTAAAGAGTCCGTAGTAGAAGAGATCTTATTCACAGTATCGAAGACGATCACGTGCGCGTAGCTGTTGAGGCAAGCATTTGAGAGGCCATGTTTGGAAGACATTTTTCCTTGCTTTGGCCGATACTACCACCTCTGTAACTCGCCTATCTTAGCGACAACAGTACCGCTACATTTATTCCACCGTCAGATGTATCAGAAGGATTTTCTATTGGAAATTTCGACTAGGTTGTTTCCGGTCTATAATCCTTTAGCTCAATTTGACACATTTACCCTCCTCCATCACCACCCTGCAGATGAACCACACAGTTCTAGAATACTCCAACAACAGAGAAGTCGAGCATTTGTCAGCACTGCTACCGTCTTTTTTTTTTTCTTTCTCATCTGCATTAACGTACACTTTTCCACTTTCGTAGCACTCTGTCATCACACCAAACAGAAAGGAAGAAAAAAAGCTACACGCCGTTTAAAAGTATTTCAGTATTGCACTGCATGTAGCTGTATTGTAAATACCGTTCTGCTAATTTTTTCCTCTCTGAATCATCAGTCTTTTGACTGGTTTGATGCGGCCCGTGACGAATTCCTTTCCTGTACCAATCTCTTCATTTCAGAGTAGCTCTTGCAATCTACGTCCTTAATTATTTGTTCGATAAATCTCTGCATTCCCCTACAGATTTCAGCCTTTCTTCTATAGATTCCTCTAGTCATTCCGTGATGCCTTAACACATGTCCTACCATCCTGTTCATTCTTCTTTCCTGTGTTTTCCACATATTTCTTTCCTCGACAATTCTGCGGAGAACCACCTCATTCCTTACCGTATCAGTCCACCTACTTTTCAACTTTCTTCTGTAGCAACACATCTCAAATCCTTCCATTCTCTTCTTTTCTGGTTTTCCCAGTCCGTGTTTCACTAACATACAGTTCTATGCTCCATACGTACATTCTTAGAAATTTATTCCTCACGTTAAGGCCAGTGTTTGATATTCGTAGATTTCTCTTTGCTAACTAAAATCCTGTATAGATGAGTAGCGTTTGTGCCTTCTCTTCGTTGGCTTACAATGTAGTCATACAGGCCTTCAGATGAAGACTGTTTACGAATGACCGGAGCACATTTTCTTTGTGTTTCCATTTGTTTACTGTTGACTCTAGGAAGTGGACGAGTTACGTTACCGTGCCTACTAGCAGTGTCTGCTAGTCATGTTTACGTAAATGGTGCACAGTCATAAGTTTCTGAACACCTGTTGAGGAGAGGAAGTGAGTTACCGAATAAAAAACGTACACAAAAACAATGTATTTGTTCGTATCTTCGCAACGAACACAGAGACAACAAAGGTAGTTATGTTGGTTAAAGCATCTCTGGTGGCTAAACAACATTTAGTTGATAAACTCTTTGTTTTGCTTCTCGACAAAAAGTTATTTGTGTGCTCAACATAAATAGACGCACCCTCCCCCCCCCCCCCCTCTCTCTACAGTGACTTGTGGGGCATCTGCATCACCTACGGCAATGTAATGCGGTATTGACTACCAAATTTCACTAGATATGGTCCCACCACTATATATGGAGGTAGGGAATAATGTATTGTCCGTAGAAAAGCAGTAATAGCGAAGCTAAGAAAAAGAACGATCATGTCTGGAGGGATGAATTGATGACAGAATTGGGAGAGATCAAGAACGTACCACACG
Source organism: Schistocerca serialis cubense (assembly GCF_023864345.2). Taxonomy (NCBI): domain Eukaryota; kingdom Metazoa; phylum Arthropoda; class Insecta; order Orthoptera; family Acrididae; genus Schistocerca; species Schistocerca serialis. The sequence continues at coordinate 85,896,997 of NC_064647.1, read as the reverse complement.
CCGTCGATAGTATCCTCCACGACGGCGGATTTTTGTAAAAAATGATGGCTACCGTTCCAGTGCCCTTCAACTTTAAGAACGCATTCCTTATGGATATGTGCTCTCAACAATGCCGTTCATCTTCCGCAACCGATTCTGTCACAATTCGCAGATGCCACTGCGCTCCTCGCAGCCGTTGACTTAATGCCGCCATAGGACTTTTCCAACGACAACTGGAACTCACTGTAGAATAGGCAACGGCTAACCAGTATCAGACTCAATGCTGAAAAAAATATCACCAGTCATGTTTACTAGGCGGTGTCCCGAACAGTGGCCGACTCCTAGTTAACAGTGTGGAATGACTCTGGGTAGATCGGGTCAAGTATCTTGATGTGACGAATGACAGGAAACATCACTTTAAAGCACGCACGCAAGACAAAAAGGTGAAGATCGCGGGCCTCATGCGTTAAGTCTACTTACTTCTCGCCAGTACGCAGGTGAATATGCTAACCGAGCTTCGGATATGTAAAGCAATAATCTTACCTGCCCTTGTGTATGGTTGTTCTTCGTGGGGAATGACGAGCAGCTCCAACCGTAGACCCCTACAGAGATTCCAGAATATACAGGGTAGTCCATTGATAGTGACCGGGCCAAACATCTCACGAAATAAGCATAAAACGAAAAAACTACAAAGAACGAAACCAGATGGCACTATAGTTAGCCCGCTAGATGGCGCTGCCATAGGTCAAACGGATATCAACTGCGTTTCTTTAAATAGGAACCCCCATTTTTTATTACATATTCGTGTAGTACGTAAGGAAATATGAATGTTTTACTTGGACCACTTTTTTCGCTTTGTGATAGATGGCGCTCTAATAGTCACAAACGTATATAAGTACGTGGTATCACGTAACATTCCGCCAGTGCGGACGGTATTTGCTTCGTGATACATTACCCGTGTTAAAATGGACCGTTTACCAATTGCTGAAAAGGTCGATATCGTGTTGATGTATGGCTATTGTGATCAAAATGCCCAACGGGCGTGTGCTATGTATGCTGCTCGGTATCCTGGACGATATCATCCCAGTGCGTGGAGCGTTCGCCGGATAGTTAAGTTATTTAAGGAAACCGGAAGCGTTCATTCACATGTGAAACGTCAACCATGATCTGCAACAAATCATGACGCCCAAGTAGGTGTTTTAGCTGCTGTCACGGATAATCCGCACATCGGTAACAGACAAACTGCGCGAGAATCGTGAATCTCAAAAACGTCAGTGTTGAGAATGCTACATCAACATCGATTACACCCGTACCATATTTCTATGCACCAGGAATTTCATGGCGACGACTTTGAACGTCGTGTATTGTTCTGCCATTGGGCACAAGAGAAATTACGGGACGATGACAGATTTTTTGCACGCGTTCTATCTAGCGACGAAGCGTCATTCACCAACAGTGGTAACGTGAACCGGCATAATATGCACTATTGGGCAACGGAAAATCCACGATGGCTGCGACAGGTGGAACATCGGCGACCTTGGCGGGTTAATGTATGGTGCGGCATTATGGGAGGAAGGATAATGGCCCCCATTTTATCGATGGCAATCTAAATGGTGCAATGTATGCTGATTTCCTACCTAATGTTCTACCGATGTTACTACAAGATGTTTCACTGCATGACAGAATGGCGATGTACTTCCAACATGATGGATGTCGGGCACATAGCTCGCGTGCGGTTGGAGCGGTATTGAATAGCATATTTCATGAGAGGTGGATTGGTCGTCGAAGCACCATACCATGGCCCGCACGTTCACCGTATCTGACGTCCCCGGATTTCTTTCTGTGGGGCAAGTTGAAGGAATTTGCTATCGTGATCCACCGACAACGCCTGACAACATGTGTCAGCGCATTGTGAATGCATCTGCGAAAATTACGGAAGGCGAACTACGCGGTGTTGAGAGGAATGTCGTTACACGTCTTGCCAAATGCGTTGAGGTTGACGGACATTATTTTGAGTAGATCTGTTGTATCTTCTAAATGTTCTGCCAATAAAACGCAGTTTTCGGTCCGCCTTCCCCATGACATTGTTGTGTGTTCTTTACCATTCAAGTTGTTTGTAATTGTAATTCTTGGATATTTAGTTGAATTTACGGCCTTTAGATTTGATTGCTTTATCGTGTAACGAAGGTTAAACGGATTACTTTTAGCACTCGTTTGGATGACCTCATACTTTTCATTATTTTGGGTCATCAGCCAATTTTCGCACCTCACAAATATCTTAAATAAATCGTTTTGCAGTTGGTTTTGATCTTCTGATGACTTAACTAGACGATAAACGACAGCTTCGTCCGCAAACAACCTAGATAGCTGCTCAGATTGTCTCCTACATCGGTTACGTAGATAAAGAACACCAGAGGGCCTGTAACACTACCTTGTGGAAGGCCAGAAATAACTTCTGTTTTACTCGATGACTTTTCGTCAATTACTACGAACTGTGACCCCTCAGACAGGGAATCACGAATCCAGTCACATAACTGAGACGATATTCCACAAGCACGTAATTTGATTGCAAGCCACTGGTGAGGTACGTTGTCAAAAGCCTTCCGGGAATCTAGAAATAAGGAATCAATTTGAAATCCTTTGTCGATAGCACTCAACGCTTCGTGTTTGTATGTAAAAAGCTAGTTGAGTTTAACATAAAACAGGTCCGCAGCCCGTGGTCTAATGGCTAGCGTTGCTACCTCCAAATCACTGGGTCCCGTGATCGATTCCCCGCCGGGTTGACGATTTTCTTCACCCGAGGACCGGGTATTTGTGTTGTCCTCATCAAAAATGGTTCAAATGGCACTAGAACTTAGAACTACTTAAAGCTAACTAAGGACATCACACACATCCATGCCCAAAGCAGGACTCGAACCTGCGACCGTAGCTGTCACGCGGTTCCAGACTGTAGCGCCTAGAACCGCTCGGCCACTCCGGCCGCCGCTGAAGAAATTTCCGGAGGTTGTGTTTAGTAAGTCTTCTTTAGCAGCAGTGTCATCGATAGTATTTCCATTGCTGTCGTGCAGATAAGGCACCCTCTGGCAATCAGATGGAAGAGTTTGGATTTGGCGAATGCCTGGAGTGCGTCACCTGCCACCATGTGTAGTGCCAGCAGTGAAGTACGGAGTGAGGAGGTGTGTTTCGTAGTCAGAGTGCGATTCCGTTGTTGTGCTTAACAAAGAGCTGAATACGGAAGGATATGAACACATTTTACAGGAAATTTATTGAACAGAATAAACAGTTTGTTCAGAATCTACAGTAGCGTTAGAAAGAAAAAGGACCACCACTATACGCTACAATAAGAGGTTACAACCGGAGGATAGTAAACTTAAACACAGTACACCTCTGTGTTGTCTGGTCGGACGAGTCTCGTTCCAGATTGTATCGAGTGTACGGGTATGGAGACGACCTCATGAAACCATGGTCCTTTCATGTCAGTAGGGGACTGATCAAGCTTGTGGAGGCTGTGTAAGGGTGTGGGGGGTGTGCAGTTGGAGTGATATGGGACACACGATACGTCTAGATACGACATCGACATGTGACACGTACGTAAGCATCGTGTCTGATCAGCTCCATCAATTCATATCCATTGTGCATTCCGACGGACTTGGGCAGTTCCATCAGGACAATGCGACACCCCACACGTCCAGAATTGCTACAGAGTGGCTACAGGAACACTCTTATGAGTTTAAACATTTCCGCTGGCCACCAAACTCCCCAGACATGAACTCTATTGAGTATATCTGGGATGTCTTGAAAAGTGCTGTTAAGAAGAGTTCTCCAACCCCCAGTACTCTTACGGATTTATATGGGGAGAGCAGCAGGATTCATGGGGTCAGTTCCTTCCAGCACTACTTCAGACAATAGTCGAGTCTCACCAACTGCGACATAATCGCGTGTACAAACAGTGATCCAATACTGTAAAATGCTTTTTTATTCCAGTCTCTGATCAAAAATGAACTCTTTAGACGATGACAGGTTTCAGTCTGTAATGACCATCTTCAGATCTTTTTTACACAATGTCCATTATGGCCGTATCACTTTAGGACATAGTGTTAAAAAAGATCTGAAGCTGGTCATTACAGACTGAAACTGGCCATCGTCTAAAGAATTCATTTGTGATCAGAGACTGGAATAAAAGAGCAATAGTCGATTCCATGCCACGTCGTGTTGCGGCGCTTCTATGTGCTCGCGGGGGCCCTACACGATATTAGGCAGATGTACCAGTTTCTTTGGCTCTTCAGTGTGTTTAGGATGCAAAGCTGCACTAGCTGTCGTTGATGCATTCTGTACAAGACGTCGCTGATGCATGCATAACGTACAGGTAATTACACAAAGTAATTAAAAGAAGGTCATTTAAAAGTACAGTTCTTTAAAGTATTCTCAGTTGTATTTAAGTAACCAAGTATTTTTAATATTTAACTCCGTGAAAAATAGATTTGTCTTCTTACAGTTTAAAGCTGGTCATAATTTAAGAGTAAAAATTGATTACAAAAATAAATGTAAAATTGAATACATTGTGATGGCTCTGAGCACTATGCGACTTAACTTCTGAGGTCATCAGTCGCCTAGAACTTAGAATTAATTAGACCTAACTACCCTAAGGACATCACACACATCCATGCCCGAGGCAGGATTCGAACCTGCGACCGTAGCAGCAGCGCGGTTCCGGACTGAAGCGCCTAGAACCGCAGGGCCAGTACGGCCGGCTAGCGTTTAGTATTATAAAGAAAGAAGATGGAATAAACCGCGAGAACATGTTTATTTGTCTCCCATATTCCAGTATATATTGTGATTGGAACAATGAGTGTAAAAATGAAAATGGAGAGGAAACGAAAGTGAAGTAACAAGAAGGAAGCAAATTACGGGAATGAAATAAACGAGATCATGGTTTGGTGGGTGGGTGGGGGGAGGGAGGGGGGGGGGGAGGGAGGAGAAGGCAGTGAAGTGGAGCGGTCGGCTGTAAGATGGCTGAGGCTACTCCTAGTTCTACGCTGCTTTCGCTTGGCCACAACTCTTGCTTCGCTGTTCAAGGTAGCGGCCGTTCCTGCGAGAAGCGGCGCACTGCCCTGTCTGCAGTGCGACCGCAAACACGTGTGGCCGACGACAGCATCTCACACTAGGAACTCAAATGTCGGGAAATAGGTTCATTAAGGGTTTCCAAATAAAAGTTGTCTTTGAAACCACTTCGCTCGTTAAGAACACGGACAGGATGCTGTCACTTACTAATAAAACCTTCAAGTTCCTCCAAAATGTTGAGGTATCTGCTTCTGGGAGCAATGTGCAAAATTTTTAAATTGTGCCATTAAACCTTAGAATGCACTGATGTGGAAAAGTCTTGGGATACCTCCCAATACAGTGTCATGTCTACTTTGATCCGTCTAGTGCAGCATCTCGACGTGGCATGGACTCAACAAGTTGTTGGAATTCTGCAGAAATACTGAGCCATGCTGCCTCTATAGCCGTCCTTAACTGAGAAAGTGTTGCTAGTGGAGGATTTTGTGCACACTCTCGATTATGTCCCACAAATGTTCGACGTAATTCATGTCGGGCGATGTGTGTGGCCAACTCATTCGCTCCAACTGTCCAGAATGTTCGTCAAACCAATCGCGAACATGTGTGGTCCAGTCACATGGCGCATTGTCATCCATAAAAATTCCATCATTGTTCGGGAACATGACGTCCGTGAAAGGCAACAAATGGTCTCCAAGCAGCTAAAGATAACTACTTCCAATCAGTGATCGGTTCTGTTGGACCAGACGACCCAGTACATTGCATGTAAACACAGCCCACACCGTTATGGAGGCACCAACAGCTTGCACAGTCCCTTGTTGGACAACTTGGGTCCATGGGGACTGCAGCACAGTCCAACCTTACCATCTACATCTACATCCATACTCTGCAAGCCACCTGATAGTGTGTGGCGGAGGGTACCTTGAGTACCTCTATCGGTTCTCCCTTCTATTCCAGTCTCGTATTGTTCGTGGAAAGAAGGATTGTCGGTATGATTCTGTGTGGGCTCTAATCTCTCTGATTTTATCCTCATGGTCTCTTCGCGAGATATACGTAGGAGGGAGCAATATTCTGCTTGACTCCTCGGTGAAGGTATGTTCTCGAAACTTCAACAAAAGCCCGAACCGAGCTACTGAGCCTCTCTCCTGCAGAGTCTTCCACTGGAGTTTATCTATCATCTCCGTAACGCTTTCCCGATTACTAAATGATCCTGTAACGAAGCGCGCTGCTATCCGTTGGATCTTCTCTTTCTCTTCTATCAACCCTATCTGGTACGGATCCCACACTGCTGACCAGTATTCAAGCAATGGGCCAACAAGCGTACTGTAACCTACTTCCTTTGTTTTCGGATTGCATTTCCTTAGGATTCTTCCAATGAACCTCAGTCTGGCATCTGCTTTACCGACGATCAACTTTATATGATCATTCCATTTTAAATCACTCCGAATGCGTACTCCCAGATAATTTATGGAATTGACTGCTTCCAGTTGCTGACCTGCTATTTTGTAGCTAAATGATAAGGGATCTATCTTTCTATGTATTCGCAGCACATCACACTTGTCTACATTGAGATTCAATTGCTATTCCCTGCACCATGCGTCAATTCGCTGCAGATCCTCCTGCATTTCAGTACAATTTTCCATTGTTACAACCTCTCGATATACCACAGCATCATCCGCAAAAAGCCTCAGTGAACTTCAGATGTCATCCACAAGGTCATTTATGTACACTCCTGGAAATTGAAATAAGAACACCGTGAATTCATTGTCCCAGGAAGGGGAAACTTTATTGACACATTCCTGGGGTCAGATACATCACATGATCACACTGACAGAACCACAGGCACATAGACACAGGCAACAGAGCATGCACAATGTCGGCACTAGTACAGTGTATATCCACCTTTCGCAGCAATGCAGGCTGCTATTCTCCCATGGAGACGATCGTAGAGATGCTGGATGTAGTCCTGTGGAACGGCTTGCCATGCCATTTCCACCTGGCGCCTCAGTTGGACCAACGTTCGTGCTGGACGTGCAGACCGCGTGAGACGACGCTTCATCCAGTCCCAAACATGCTCAATGGGGGACAGATCCAGAGATCTTGCTGGCCAGGGTAGTTGACTTACACCTTCTAGAGCACGTTGGGTGGCACGGGATACATGCGGACTTGCATTGTCCTGTTGGAACAGCAAGTTCCCTTGCCGGTCTAGGAATGGTAGAACGATGGGTTCGATGACGGTTTGGATGTACCGTGCACTATTCAGTGTCCCCTCGACGATCACCAGTGGTGTACGGCCAGTGTAGGAGATCGCTCCCCACACCATGATGCCGGGTGTTGGCCCTGTGTGCCTCGGTCGTATGCAGTCCTGATTGTGGCGCTCACCTGCACGGCGCCAAACACGCATACGACCATCATTGGCACCAAGGCAGAAGCGACTCTCATCGCTGAAGACGACACGTCTCCATTCGTCCCTCCATTCACGCCTGTCGCGACACCACTGGAGGCGGGCTGCACGATGTTGGAGCGTGAGCGGAAGACGGCCTAACGGTGTGCGGGACCGTAGCCCAGCTTCATGGAGACGGTTGCGAATGGTCCTCGCCGATACCCCAGGAGCAACAGTGCCCCTAATTTGCTGGGAAGTGGCGGTGCGGTCCCCTACGGCACTGCGTAGGATCCTACGGTCTTGGCGTGCATCCGTGCGTCGCTGCGGTCCGGTCCCAGGTCGACGGGCACGTGCACCTTCCGCCGACCACTGGCGACAACATCGATGTACTGTGGAGACCTCACGCCCCACGTGTTGAGCAATGGTGTGTCCGCTGTGCCGTGCGTGTGATCATTGCTTGTACAGCCCTCTCGCAGTGTCCGGAGCAAGTATGGTGGGTCTGACACACCGGTGTCAATGTGTTCTTTTTTCCATTTCCAGGAGTGTATATTGTGAATAGCAACGGTCCTATGACACTCCCCTGTGGCAACCTGAAATCACTCTTACTTCGGAAGACCTCTCCATTGAGAATGACATGCTGCGTTCTGTTATCTAGGAACTCTTCAATCCAATCACACAATTGGTCTGATAGTCCATATGCTCTTACTTTGTTCATTAAACGACTGTGGGGAACTGTATCGAACGCCTTGCGGAAGTCAAGAAACACGGCATCTACCTGTGAACCCGTGTCTATGGCCCTCTGAGTCTCGTGGACGACTAGCGCGAGCTGGGTTTCACACGATCGTCTTTTACGAAACCCATGCTGATTCCTACAGACTAGATTTCCAGTCTCCAGAAAAATCATTATACTCGTACATAATACGTGTTCCAAAATTCTACAACTGATCGACTTTAGAGACCTAACGGTTAGTTTTTTTTTTTTTTTTTTTTTATTACATCGCACATCGATTTCTGCAGTTATTTCACACTGTGTTGCTTCTCTGACAACACTGACAACTCTACGCAAAATTCGAGGAAACGTTAGCGACAGCCCCGGACGTTTGCACCCCCCCCCCTCCACACCTACCCCCCGCCACACCAGCCAAGAGCGCATCAATATGATCTTTGGTAGTCCTCGTCGCTGTCGTGTTTTTGTTCGTCGTTTTTTGTATTACGCGGTTGTTCATACCATAGAGTAGAAATATCTCTGGAGTGAGCATTTCGTCCTGCGCATGTTGTCAACATTAAACTGGAATTGTCACCTGATCTAGGGACGACGTCGATTGTTTACCGCCAATTCGCGTCCGCCATCTGGCGACGTCACGTCTCGTCACACAACATCAAAACATTCTACAATACCTTTCGAATGGAGGCATTCGCACAGGTCGTCAACGGAACGTCACGTCATTTCACGGTACGTCAAGGTTTCTCGGGAAGAAAATTTTGACGGTCCCAGGCTGTAAACATCTTAAGTTAACCTATTTTCGCCGCGCTCATTCTCCTTATAATAGTGGATTTTGTACTATTGTATCTTCATAATCTTTATTTTATAATAGCGCTTTGTTTTAGTTGCAAATTGGAGATGTTCCATGACGACTGGGATATTTTTTCCACTTTCTTACACAATCGAGGTCGTATACCTGACGGCGAAAAGTTATTTAGGTTTTACGGTAACACAACAGCGCTGACGCCCACAATGTATATGTATAAGAACATAAAGAGACGAAGCAAATTCCACCATATGACATTTTAAACAAAAAAGTCAGCATAATGAAGGAGTAAAATACAGTTGTTTATGATGTTATTAATTACGTAAGAAAAAACATAATGGATAAGTTTAATAGGCTTCATTAATTCGTTTGAAGCTTTCTTTGATGTGTATGAATGTACATATTTTCCCTAGCAAATAATTGTCAATGTTTTGGAACGTTATCTCACTTCTCAGTAATTTACCAAACAAAATTCATCAAGGACATAGGTTATAAAGTTTGCTTTGGCCATTGACAAACTTTGTCGTTGTTAGCTCCTCAGGTCTGATACTATATTCTGACATTTTATGCATATTAGGGATGGTGACTCAAAACCCCAATTTCGCCGTTCAGTACTGTGTTAAGCGACTTGAGGAGATGTGACATGAAAGGCAGTGTAAATACATACTGACGTGAAGCTTCTGTGACGTCATGCCCGTTCATTTTGCTCTTCAAAGCTAAGCGCCCAATTTATTTCAAATATCAGATGTAAACCGCTATGGTGCCTGCAAAACGTCTATACTAAATCCACAGCACTTACGAAGGGAATCTGTCTTTACTAGCGATATGACAACATTCAAAATTTATAGGACAAATGTCGGACAAATCTACGGCGTCCCAAGATCACGTGACCATTGTGGCAACATATGTTGACAACACAAAATCAATTCTGCGCTTCTGAGTGCTCACTCAAGGGATATTTCTACTCTATGGTTCATACTAGCAGTGCTGTGCTGTTAGAACTTCTTAGCAGTTTATGTAATACTGTGAAAATGAAACATAGATATGCACTCTCAATAAAGTTATCATACACAAGGTACCTAATCTTGACTGTTGTGGCAAACTGCTGTCAAAACTGATATTTAACAGACATTAAAGTACGATAAGATGTGTTGGAATGACACTGACGAAATAATGTACATATGTTTAACAATAGGCAGCTCTAAAGCTCTCAAACGCTGAAGAAGAACTCAAAGTAATCTCGTGTCTGCTATAAGCAAGCAGTCATAAGAGTTCACAAGTAAAAATTCACCCATTACACAGGCAAATATTAATGAAGAATGTCACTGTATAAATATCTGACTGCTTGCATTACGCATTTCTACATTATCCCACTCTTATATTCTTCAGTGTTAATGAGGTAATCAGAAACAAACCAAGACATCGACTTTGCCTTGTTTATGCACAACATTGAATTTAGACAATCGAGATAATGGACAGCATCCTTGGCGATGCTACCAATTAATATTTCCCAACAGAATTTCTTACACTACGCGAGGTGACGGAAATTTGCGCTCACTGCAGTTAACAAATATCAGATTTCTTGATATAGTGCAGATGAAAGCTCATGAAATAAAAAAGAGCTTGTGGATACCATTTTTATTTTTCTTTCTTATTGATGATTTTTCAACTGGCATATTCAATGAACATATTTCTAATTCTTTTCACAATGGTACCGGAAAAACTGTATTTCGTACTAATTACTGATTTTCTCCCTTGTTATATCTGGCATATCTGTGATACGAACAACTTTGGTGTTGGAACATGCGGCAGACCATGAGCTTAGGATATGGATTGGTGTGAAGGGGGGTGATTGGGCGGGACTTGTGCACCGTCCGGGGCTGTCGCTAACGTTACGTAAAATTCGCTTCTCTCGGTCGTTAACTGAAGGCCGTCAGCCACTGCGTTGTCTGTGGTGAGAGGTAATGCCTCAGATTTGGTATTTCGGCACATTCTTGACAGTGCGGACCTCGGAATATTGGATTCCCCAACGATTTCCGAAATGAAATGTCCCAAGCGTCTAGCTCCAACTGCCATTCCGCGTTCAAACTCTGTTAACTGTCGTCGTGCGGTCGTAATCACGTCAGAAATCTTTTCACATGAATCCCCTGAGTACAAGTGACATCTCAATGCACTGCCCCTTAAGTCTTGTGTACGCGATACTATCGCCATCTGTATATGTGCGTATCGCTACTCCATGACTTTTCGTCACCTCGGTGTATGAAAGCAATTGCAATCGTAAGACGTAATTTCATAAACGTCTGACAAGTCTGAGTATGAAAACACACTTGCTTCTGGCCAATTTGATTTTAACCACTTGCTGATGTAATGTCTTTTTACCTCTGTTGTAGACTGTATATGATATTGTACAACCAACATTTGTAATTCTGTTCAAAAACAACTTTGTGAGCAATACTCTTGAAACGTCCCCTTAGAAAACTTAATGAATTTCTGTGCAGATAAACCTCTTACATTATTTGATTTTCAAACAGCTGAGCAGAACTGAACGTACTCAGACATTTCGCTCTTTACCTATTCTGATCAACACTAAACTGACACACAATATTTTTAGCGCAACGCAATCTGACTTTCAAAAATCCCTACAAAAGAATGGCCCTGACTAACAATTAACTTATACCTTTCACAAATCACTTACCTCACAAAAATCTTCGTTACTCGAACTACTGCAATACATCGAGCGCCACTACTGCCAGCTCAATAAAAGATTCAAACTACTGAAGGCACTAACTACTGATAGGCATAGTTAGCAAATGAAAGATTTTGATACAGAACAAACAATGTATTTACCTTTATAGTGTTCAAAAGTCATAATATATATAGCAGTTCATGACATCCTGTCTTACAAATTTACTGTCTTTGATGGACACATGTCCATATCATCCGCTCTCAAAACTCCGCCATTTCACTCCCCACATCCACCACTGCGGGCGGCTCACCTCCAACTGCGCAACGCTACGCGCTGTTAACAGCCAACTGCCCAACACTACAATAGCCAACAACAATGCAAACCAGCCATAGACTGCACACAGCACAGCCAGTGATTTTCATACAAAGCGCTACGTGGCGTTATCAATAAAAAAAACCTATACAGCCTACTTACACTTTTAAATGGGAAAATTGTGTACATCATATGATCTCCCTCCAGGTTGTCATTTTATGTCAAAGTAGCTGCACCCCGTGGTTTTACCTGCGGTTAAACAGTAATGCGCATGCGTCATCACAGAAGTTATCTATTGGAAGTACTGAGGCGTGATCCACTTGTAACCCATACAACCGTGGAACAGCGGAAAAAAAACAACACGAAATTTTGAGGCGTTTGGAGAAGCTAACAATACATGTCGATCACAACTCACTTGTTTACTCGAAGAAAAAATTTTTACGCGACCGAGCAGGGAATTACAGAATGTGGCAGGAAAGAGGAGTAAATAATATCATGACTCTTTGAGACATTCCTAGCACAGAAAAGATCATAATGGCTTTGGCGTGTATCGAGAGCCATAAATCCAATGTAGTACTTCTCGGCGTATATGCAGAATTTGCTGCTCGCGATACAATCGTGCAGCCGACGTATGCTGTCCTTGAGGAAAACAGGGTGTGCCCCTGCCACTTCTAACGTTTGCCCTTGATTCTTAATTATAGTGATCGAGGAGGCGATTCAGTGGGAACTGCAAGCGTTTAAACTGGAACGGCAAGTTTTTTGCGACGATACTCAAGTTGCGCGGATGGCCTTTTAGCAACGTTACTTATACGAGGGCGGTTCAGAAAGTAACCTCCGATTGGTCACAGTGCGGGTTGTGGGGGGAGTAGCGACGCCATCTGTGCGTTCACGCACTCAACAGGTCAGTCGGCATCAAGCCGTGGTCGAGTGAACGTCGTATCTGCGCTAGTTTAGTTTTTGTGGCAGTTTGAAATGTGTGCTGCAATAGAAAACGCCGCCAAATGTGAAGTGCGTGCTGTCATAAGGTTTTTTACAGCCAAAGGATATTCTGCAGCAGCTATTCATCGTGAGCTTTGTGCCGTGTACGGACCAAGAGTTATGAGTGAAGGAGTTGTCCGTGAATGGGTACGTTTATTTAAAAGTGGACGAGAAAACGTTCATGATGAAGAGAGGAGTGGTAGACCATCATTGGTGACTGACGAACTCGTTCAGACAGTTGATGCAAAAGTTCGTGAAAATCGACATTTCTCAATGTCGGAGTTGTCTACTGGTTTTCCACAGATTTCTAAGACTCTCTTGTACGAGATAGTGACAGCAAGATTGGGTTACCGTAAGTTCTGTGCACGATGCGTGCCCAAAATTCTTACCGACCACCACAAAACTCAAAGAATGGCCTCTGCATTAGACTTTCTGTCACGTTATGAGGACGAAGGAGAACCATTGTTAAACAGAATCGTGACCGGTGACGAAACCTGGATTAAGTACGTGAACCCTGAGACAAAAGAACAATCAAAGATGTGGGCACATTCAAATTCGCCTACCAAACCAAGAAAAGGCTCGCAAGATTTTTCTGCCAGAAAACTGATGGCAACGGTGTTTTGGGATGCCAAAGGGGTGTTGTTGGTTGAATTCATGGAACGTGGTACGACCATTAATCAAGACGTGTACTGTGAAACAATAAAAAAGTTACGACGGGCTATACAGAACAAACGCCGTGGTATGCTGACTTCCGGTATCGTTTTTTTGCACGATAACGCCCGTCCTCACTCTGCTCGCAGAACAACGGCCCTTCTTGAGTCCTTCAAGTGGGACGTTATCAACCATCCACCTTACAGCCCAGACCTGGCGCCAAGTGATTATCACCTCTTCATGCATTTGAAGAAATGGCTCGGGTCACAGCGGTTTGATGACGACGAAGAGCTCAAAGATGCGGTCACAGGCTGGCTCCAGGCACAAGCGGGTGATTTTTATGCAGAAGGAATTTCAAAGCTTGTGAAGAGATACGATAATTGCCTCAATCTGTCTGGAGACTATGTAGAAAAATAGTGCAAAGATGTAGTTGTAAGATGTATATATTAAAATATTTTTATTTAACTTGGTGTATTTTTTTAAATCAACCGGAGGTTACTTTCTGAACGGCCCTCGTATAACAGCACCAGTAGTCACTTTGACTATTCCACCGGTAAGGTGACTTTTTTTTCAGACTAAAAGGTGTCTTATGTGTTAATTCAGGGTATAGCCTACATACATTCCAAAGTTCATCCAAATCCGTCCAACCGCTTCAGCGTGAAGGATTAACAAACATGCCAATTCGAAGCAATTTCCACGTTGGTGCAGCGGGACTTTATAACACTTCTAAGTGACCTGCCGTCACGTGTTTCCCTTTACAGGAGCATACGCTCGCATATCATAACCAAATCCAGCATCAGTAAAAACCTATCACGCTCTACATGTAAAGGCACGACCTTTCTCAGTTGCACAACATTTAAATGACACCGTCATTGTGAGTTTTCAAGAGTCTCAAAAGCTATAAGATTCGCCTGACCCTCAGCGGCTTCAGTTCAATAGGCTTGTATGGAAGTATGGATTGAAAACTTAGAGGATTTGTACTCATCTGGGGCCGTTGCGTCTAATGTCATTTAAGAACATTATATATTGTCGGATCAAAGAGACCACTGTTTTTGATCATATTGTTTATTAACAAAGGCCTATTTCGGCGTGATTACCATCTTGAGTTTATCTGTGAAAACTACGTAGTTTGGTACAATATTTGAAATTCTTAAGTAGACAATTTAACGTACTACAGAATTGATATCCATCTGACTTCGATGTCTCAGTTGCTGTCACACTATTGTGCAAGTCTGTTCCTTTGATCTTGCTGGAGCTATAGTAGATGTCGAACTTTTGTTGGGGGCGGTTAATTGTGTATTTGTCGAATTATGAAAGTTTGTTTCATGATGACGTTTCGTGAGAGCTTTATTGACAGTTGAGACAGCGACGTTATACAGTTACAGGCAATTTGCTACTGTCGTATTCTGTAGCTGATATCTTTGTTCTTCACATCTATGTTCTATTGCTTGTATGATTCGCGTTTTTTTTTTTTTTTTTTTTTTGTTCTACACTCACGTGTAATTTAATCCTTTTCACGGAGGTGATTATGCCAGTTAATGTTTGTGACAATTTCCCAATCTTGTTTTCTTGAAAGTATGCTTTCAGGTGGTTAGTTTTAATTTCGTGATGTGATTTCTGATGTGTTTGTAGATTTTGTTTTTCTGCTCATCGGGTGTTTCGAAGGATAATTTCAATAAAATTTTAAGAGTAATGTTTGTGTATCAGCTCGATCTGTTCATTTAGAATTTCTTGTGGGTAATTTGGTTTGTTTGAATATAATACTTCGATTTCTTGAAGAATACTCATTAGTATTCCTTTTTGTATGATGTGTAAAAAGTCAACTGCGGTGGAAGGAAATTGGTTTACGGTCGCTCTCTCTAATGTGTTCTCGGTATCGAATATTGAAATTCCGTCTAGTTTGACCTATATGGAATTTATCACATACTTGACACATAATTTTATATGTGCCTGGATTTGATTATATGGTTCGCTTTGTTTGTTTCGACTGTAGTAGTGTTCAATGACTGTGTGTCGTGTCTGGTACACAAATTTTATGTTAGTGTGTTTTAATAATACTTTAACTGTGTACAATATCGTTCCTAGATACGTAGCGGGTATAGAAATAAATAAACAAATAATAAACTATCATAATTCGACAACTACACAAAGAACTGCTCCAACAAAAGTTAGACATATGCTATAAATCCAGCAACATCAAAGGAGCAGACTTGTACAATAGTGTGACAGCTACTGAGGCATCGACGTCATATGGCTATTGAGACCGCTTGATGTACGTAGCAAACCATAATTTATTCATTTATTTATTTACACGTCAAGTTTCGTAGAACTAAATTGAGGAGCAAGTCTCCAAGGTCATGGAACGTGCCAGTACACGAAATTACAAACACAAAAGTAATAACAGATAAAAATAAATGTTTATGAACCCGAAAAAAGTCAGTCAATTACTTTAAGTAAACGCAATCAACTATGCAACAAGATTCAGCTTAATTTTTCAAGGAACTCCTCGACAGAATAGAAGGAGTGACCCATGAGGAAACTCTTCGGTTTCGATTTGAAAGTGCGTGGATTAATGCTAAGACTTTTGAATTCGAGTAGGAGCTTATTGAAAATGGCTGCAGCAGTATACTGCGCGCGCGCGCGCACACACACACACACACACACACACATACACACACACACACACACACACACACACACACACACACACACACATACACTACTGGCCATTAAAATTGCCACACCACGAAGATGACGTGCTACAGACGCGAAATTTAACCGACAGGTAGAAGATACTGTGATATGCAAACGATTAGCTTTTCAGAGCATTCACACAAGGTTGGCGTCGGTGGCGACACCTACAACGTGCTGACATGAGGAAAGTTTCCAACCGATTTCTCACACACAAACAGCAGTTTACCGGCGTTGCCTGGTGAAACGTTGTTGTGACGCATCGTGTAAGGAGGAGAAATGCGTACCATCACGTTTCCGACTTTGATAAAGGTCGGATTGTAGCCTGTCGAGATTGCGGTTTATCGTATCGCGACATTGCTGCTCGCGTTGGTCGAGATCCAATGACTGTTAGCGGAATATGGAATCGGTGGGTTCAGGAGGGTAATACGGAACGCCGTGCTGGATCCCAACGGCCTCGTATCACTAGCAGTCGAGATGACAGGCATCTTATCCGCATGGCTGTAACGGATCGTGCAGCCACGTCTCGATCCCTGAGTCAACAGATGGGGACGTTTGCAAGACAACAACCATCTGCACGAACAGTTCGACGACGTTTGCAGCAGCATGAACTATCAGCTCGGAGACCACGGCTGCGGTTACCCTTGAAGCTGCATCACAGACTGGAGCGCTCGCGATGGCCTACTCAACGACGAAACTGGGCGCACGAATGGCAAAACGTCATTTCTTCAGATGAATACAGATTCTGTTTACAGCACCATGATGGTCGCATCCATCTTTGCCGACATCGCGGTGAACGGACGTTGGAAGCGTGTATTCGTCATCGCCATACTGGCGTATCACCCGGCGTGATAGTATGGTGTGCCATTGGTTACACGTCACGGTCACTTCTTGTTCGCATTGACGGCACTTTGAACAGTGGGCATTACATTTCAGATGTGTTACGTCCAGTGGCTCTAACCTTCGTTCGATCCCTGCGAAACACTACATTTCAGCAGGCTAATGCACGACCGCATGTTGCAGGTCCTGTACGGGCCTTTCTGGGTACAGAAAATGTTCGACTGCTGCCCTGGCCAGCACATTGTCCAGATCTCTCACCAATTGAAAACGTCTGGTAAATGGTGGGCGAGCAACTGGCTCGTCACAATACGCCAGTCACTACTGTTGATGAGCTGTGGTATCGTTTTGAAGCTGCATGAGCAGCAGTACCTGTAAACGCCATCCAAGCTGTGTTTGAATCAATGGCCAGGCGTATCAATACTGTTATTACAGCCAGAGGTGGATGTTCTGGGTACTGATTTCTCGGGATCTATGCACCCAAATTGCGTGAAAATGCGGCCTGTTTCTGAGCCACAAATATACTTTTAGAATGGGAAGAGTTACCCCAAAATATAATACCATACGACATAAGCGAATGAAAATAAGCAAAGTAGACTAATATTCGTTTCGAACGATCACTCACTTCAGATACCGATCGAATAGTAAAAATGGCAGTATTAAGTCTTTGAACAAGATCCTCAACGTGGGCTTTCCACAACTGCTTACTATCTATCTGAACACCTAGAAATTTGAACTGTTCAGTTTCAGTAATCATATGCCCATTCTGTGAAATTGAAACAACACGTTAAATTATCTACTTAAAAATTTGAAATACAAAGAGGTCTCTCGTAGCTCCTTCAGTGCAGCTTCGTTTTTCAGTGTCTCCATAGGTACAAGTCAAGAGGTGTAACATCCGGAGACCGAGGTGAGTAATCAACAGCTCCTTTTCGACCTATCCATCGCTCAGGTAGATATTCATCCGAGTAGGTTCTGACATCTCTGTGGTAGTGAAGTGGAGTGCCATCTTGTTGTAGGTAAAATCTTTCACTTCCATAAATCTCTCGAATGGCAGATAAAATTGATATTGAGATAAACCTCATCAGTTACAGTACCTTCAAAGAAGAATGGACCAATCAAGCCGCGCGATGGCGGACCACACCACACATTAACACCAGGTAGTTTAACAGGTTTTTCCACGTGCACGTGATGGTTTTCAGGAGCCCAGCACACGCAACTGTGGCGGTTTACAGTACCGTTCAGTTTGCACTGCGCCTCGTCAGACCAGATATCCATCCCTGCAAACCGATCATCCTCACGAAGCATGCCTTGAAACCATTCGCAGTACTCCCGTCTTCCGATCTGGGTTGTCCTCGTTCATAGCGTGTAGCGATCTTCCAATGTACACTTCCCACTTTACAAAAAAAATAGCTCTGAGCACTATGCGACTTAACTTCTGAGGCCATCAGTCGCCTAGAACTTAGAACTAATTAAACATAACTAACGTAAGGACATCACACACATCCATGCCCGAGGCAGGATTCGAACCTGCGACCGTGGCGGTCGCTCGGTTCCAGACTGTAGCGCCTAGAACCGCACAGCCACTCCGGCCGGCCTCCACTTTACAGCCCTCAGAATGCGTCGTACCCTTGATCGATTTACTCCGCTTTCACTTACACTCCGTTTCACGGATTTTTTAGGTGACCCAAGAAAATGTTGCAACACAGCACCGTTGGAAGGTGAACTGTTATTTTTGGTCGGCCAGACCTTTCCTTCTACACATCATGAACTGTAGCTTCGGCTTCAGACTTATCCCGAATACAATAAATTGCTGTTAAGTGTTGGTGGCTGAGTTCCGTACACATTACGCCATTGCCTTGTACCTCTATCATGTTTTCTGTTGTGTCGGTAGCTGGGCCGACACCGTGAAGTCTAGCTGGCTGAAAATGAACTCAAGACTAAAGCAGCCGGGCGTGAAGTCTGGAACATGAGAACTTATAAATGAATAAGAAGAAAAGTATGTAGATGCTTATTACTTATCTTTTAATTAGTCCTTGGAATACATCTCTCTTGAATACTCGTAAGCTATAGGCACTGATACAACTGGCGCCTTGCTAGTTCGTAGCCATTAACTTAGCTGATGGCTATTCTGTCTCTCGGCTAATGAGAGAGAAAGGCTTCGTACATCTGGTCGGTAGCTAGGTTCTCATACAACTGGTCGGTAGCTAGGTTCTCATACAACTGGTCGGTAGCTAGGTTCTCATACAACTGGGCGATAGCTAGGTTCGCGTACAACTGGGGCGAGTGCTCTCTCGTATCACGAGACCTGCCTTGGTGGTGGCGCTAGGTCTGCGATCACAGTGGCGACACGCGGGTCCGACATGTACTACATGGACCGCGGCCGATTTAAGCTACCACCTAGCAAGTGTGGTGTCTGGCGGTGACACCACATTCCTCCCCCGCAAATCGGCGAACGGTTGTGTGATAAGGCTTCCGCCCGCCGTGGGGAGGACCACATGTTGACGTATGCGATGAGGTGGGGAGCCTAACAACAGGCGAGGCTGTGCCACCCGCACCCGGCCATTCGGTCCGAGGGGAGCTAGGAAACGCCTGAAAAACTAGTCCAGGGTGCACGTCAACATGCGGTGTATGCGCCCGTAATGAGACAGGAGGGACCGAAGGGTCGATTTCCATTGCGTCGGGGTAGCCGACGCGCGATGACGTCATGTGGTCCGGAGCGGGCGGGAGTTCCATGGCGGAGGACAGCTGGTCACGGGAAGCGATCGGCGGCGCGTGACCCTGGGAGGCGCTTGGCGGCTGCAACGAAGCGTCGAATGCGGGCAGCGCCGGCGGGAGAACAAGCGGCGGCGGCGGCGGCGGCTGCTGCTGCGCGTCGCCATGGGGCAAAATGGAAGGCATCGTCGGTAACACCTGGGGATGAGGCGAGCCAGTAGATGGGTCCCCAGGGCGCTGACCGGACGGCACCGTCGCTGAAAGCAGACGGGGAGCGGCAGAACCCGAGCGACGACAGAGGCGCAGCTGATTGAGATGCCGACGCACCTCACCAGAGGCCCCCAAAACCAAATACATCGCGCGGCCGAGGCAGCGAAGAATGCGCCCTGCGAGCCAACGCCGTGAACCTCGATAGTTGCGATAAAATACAACGTCGCCTGGAGCAAAAGCAGGAGTCTGCCGCTGCACAGGAACCTGATGCGGCGGATGCAGCAAAGACATCAAGGTGCGATGAGGACGACCGTGGAGCAACTCAGCCGGCGAGCGACCATCTCGGGGCTGAGAGCGATACGAAGACAAAAAGAGCAACAATGCGTCCTCCCGAGAATGCGACTCTTTCAATTTCAACATCTGTGACTTGAAAGTCCGGACCAATCGTTCAGCGGCACCGTTGGACTGAGGCGAAAACGGCGCGGATGTCAGATGTTGAATACCATTGGCCTGGCAGAATGACTGAAATTCTGCGGACATGAATTGTGGGCCAGTGTCGGAAACAATAGTCTGCGGAAGACCTTCAATGCAAAAGATAGCAGACAACGCTTGGATGGTGGCGGAGGACGTCGTGGAAGACATCCGGACAACAAAAGGAAAATTACTGAAGGCATCGACCAGAACCAACCATCGAGCATTCCAGAATGGACCAGCAAAATCAATGTGCAAGCGTTGCCAAGGGGAAGTGGCTTTTGGCCACGCAAAGACTTTCCGCGGCGGTGCGGACTGTTGTTCGGCACACGCCGGGCACGAAGAACACATATTCGTAATCGCAGCATCGATCCCGAACCAAGTACAGTGCTGACGAGCAAGTTGTTTCGTTCGCACTATACCCCAATGTCCTTGGTGAAGAAGCCGTAAAACAGAGGATTGTAACGAACGTGGGACCACGACTCTGGACTGATCATTATCAGAACGCAAAAACAAAACACCACGTCGAACAAAAAGTCTCTCCTTGTGAGCAAAAAATCGCCGAACCAACGGATCCTCGATCCGAGACTTTGACAAAGGCCATTGCGTAGCAACAAAACCTAAAACAGTAGCAAGGACAGGGTCAGCAGCTGTGGCTGTAGCGACACGACGAAAATCAATCGGAAACGATTCGACCACTTCATCGGTTTCCGAATCAATGAACACGCAAGCAAGTTCGGAAGAATCGAATGCTTTATCCTCAGCAACAGGCAAACGGGACAACGCATCGGCGTTTCCGTGCTTAGCAGTGGACCGATACAAGATATCGTAGCGGTACTGCGAGAGGAAAATAGACCAGCGAATGAATTTCTGCGCTGTACGTGGAGGTACAGGCTTGGTCGGATGAAAAAGCGATGTCAAAGGTTTGTGGTCTGTGATGATGGTAAAGTGACGACCATACAAGAAATCATGGAACTTAGTAACACCAAACACGAGAGCCAAAGCTTCTTTCTCTATCTGTGAATAATTTCTTTGCGCAGACGAGAGCAATTTGGACGCAAAGGCAATAGGGCGATCATGGGAGCCAACTTTGTGCGCAAGCACAGCACCGATCCCGAAATCCGATGCATCTACCATCAACAAAAGGGGTTTCTGGGGATCGAATGGCGTAAGGCAAGTATTAGAAAGCAACGCCGATTTCAACTGGCGAAAGGCGCGTTCACATTCCGTCGTCCAGACGAACGGAACACCTTTACGGCGTAAGCGATGAAGCGGAGCTGAAATAGAAGAGGCATTGCGCAGAAAGCGATGATAATAATTAATTTTACCCAACACACTCTGTAGCTGTTTCACATTTTGAGGGGAAGGCAATTCTTGTATGGCACGGAGGTGCTCTGGACTCGGATGTATGCCTTGGGCATTAATGACATGTCCCAGGTATGGTAAGTCACGAGCAAAAAACACACATTTGTCCTTCCTCAAGCGAAGACCATTTTGCCGCAAGACCTGAAATAATGTTCGTAAGTTCGCAAGATGATCTTCTTCTGTCTGTCCGGAGATCACTATATCGTCCAGATAGTTTGCTGCAGTAGGGACCGACGCACAAATAGTTTGTAAATATTGCTGAAACAAGGCAGGGGCGGATGCACACCCGAATGGCAGTCTGTTGAAGCGGTACAATCCAAGATGCGTGTTAACCACCAATACGCGCTGGGATTCGTCGTCCACCGGTATTTGCAAGTACGCATCGGCTAGGTCCAACTTTGAAAAATATTTTCCCGGGCACAGTTTAGCAAAAAGATCTTCCGGGCGGGGCAAAGGAAAAGTAGCAGTCACTAGCTGTGGATTCACTGTGGCCTTGAAGTCCACGCAAAGTCTCAATTTTCCGGAAGGTTTTGGCAAAATTACTAAGGGTGAGGCCCAGAGAGAAGCTTACACACGTTCAATTACACCCTGTGATTCGAGATCGTGTAACGTTCTTGCGACCTCATCACGCAATGCGTGGGGAACATTGCGCGCCCTGAAAAATTTCGGTTGCGCGTTTACCTTCAGTTCTAAATGTGCTTCATAGTTTTTAGCGCAACCTAAGCCCGGTGCAAAAATGTCTGCAAATTCGACACACAGCCGAGAAACACAGTCTGTAGGCACAGTCTGATTCACTGATAGGACCTGATTTACAATAGACATGTTAAACAACTGAAACAAGTCTAGACCAAACAAGTTCACCGCAGAAGAAGAACGAAGAACGTAAAATGACACAAGTTTTGTTTGTCCCTTGTATGTTGCAAGAAGGCTGCACTGTCCCAACACAGGAATTTTCTGTCCGGAATATGTAGTTAGCTTAACATTTGCGGAACGCAACGGAGGTTTGCCCAGTTGTTTGTACGTGTCATGATTGAGCAATGAAACTGCAGCTCCGGTATCGAGCTGGAATGGTATCACTTTGCCTTCAAAGTCTAAGTCCACAAAAAGTTTATTGTTCTGCTGACGACAAGAGCGACTGTTTTGTGCAATTTGAACAGACACTGGTACAGAATCACTTGCTAATGGACGTGATTTCCGGCGACGTCGACGCACAGTTTTTGTGGGACGATCACAGTTACTGTTAGAGAAAGTGTCACTGGACGAAGTGGAATTAACGACATGAATGTCCATAAGCGAAGGTCCACGAGCCTGAGTGTTCTTGGTTCGATTCCGGCGCGAAGCAAAGGGCCTGGAATGATTGTGATTGTCTGATCTGAGCTTTTTCTGGCAAAAACTTTGAACATGTCCTTTCTTATTGCAGAAAAAGCAATGAGCTTGGCGTGACGGGCAATGTTCACGCGAATGTCTAGTAGTACACCGCGGGCATGATTTCACTGCATTTGTGGGCTGGCGCGGCACACCTGGCTTAGCACGCGGCGGTCGCTATGTCGACGTGCGCTAGGCCCGGTTACCGGGCCGCGCAGCGCGTCCAGCGGGCCGGTTAATGTTACACACGGCTGGCGAAGTTTCAAAAGATTCCTGAGCACAGTCAAGTGTGTCCTGTCTATCCAATATGTCTATCACTTGTTGAAGGGAGGGATTAACTAGTTTCAAAATTTGCTCCCGTATGCGAACATCAGAAACGTTCTGTGCAATTGCATCACGCACCATTGTATCTGAATAAGAAAGACCACAGTCACATTCAAAGGCACAGTCCCTAGTAAGTCCTTGCAATGTTGCTACCCACTCCCTATTAGTTTGACCGGCCGTACGGTTTGTACGAAAGAACGTATACCGTTTTGCAACCACATTAACTGTTTCTTTGAAATAGGCATCTAATGCAGACAAAATTTCCTCGTAGGACAGAGTTGCTACGTCGCGTCGGGGAAACAATTTCACTATCACACGGTATGTGGACACACCGACACAAGAAAGCAAAAACGGCTGCCGCTCATTACCTTGAATTCTGTAGGCAGCAAGGTGGAAGTTGAACTGGCGAGACCACTCTTGCCACGTCTCATCGGCTGCCACGTATGGTCGAAAGGGAGGTGCAACAGCGTTTAGTGGCAGCGGTAGCGAAGAAGCGGCGGCGGCCGCATCGGTTTGAATGGTACGTTGACCCTGGACGAGCTGTCCAAGGGCATCCAGTAACGCCTGCGTCTGCTGATTCTGCAAGCGATAAAATTCGGACAGTACATCTGGAGAATGTGGCGAAGCCATGACACAATTAAATGTAAGCAATCAGAACACTTTAAATCGTCGCCAATGTTGTAAACGAATTAATACAAACTCTTTTGCTCGTCGCCAATAAATGTTGTGTCGGTAGCTGGGCCGACACCGTGAAGTCTAGCTGGCTGAAAATGAACTCAAGACTAAAGCAGCCGGGCGTGAAGTCTGGAACATGAGAACTTATAAATGAATAAGAAGAAAAGTATGTAGATGCTTATTACTTATCTTTTAATTAGTCCTTGGAATACATCTCTCTTGAATACTCGTAAGCTATAGGCACTGATACAACTGGCGCCTTGCTAGTTCGTAGCCATTAACTTAGCTGATGGCTATTCTGTCTCTCGGCTAATGAGAGAGAAAGGCTTCGTACATCTGGTCGGTAGCTAGGTTCTCATACAACTGGTCGGTAGCTAGGTTCTCATACAACTGGTCGGTAGCTAGGTTCTCATACAACTGGGCGATAGCTAGGTTCGCGTACAACTGGGGCGAGTGCTCTCTCGTATCACGAGACCTGCCTTGGTGGTGGCGCTAGGTCTGCGATCACAGTGGCGACACGCGGGTCCGACATGTACTACATGGACCGCGGCCGATTTAAGCTACCACCTAGCAAGTGTGGTGTCTGGCGGTGACACCACATTTTCGCAACTTCAGTAACACTTCAATACGACCTTGCATTGCTTAAACGACAACAGTACTTCATTACTTCATTCATTGCTACAGTGTCACCCGCTGGCAAACGCGCGGCAAGATCTGTAGATAAAACAATAGACTACGCTATCGCTCAAAACTGCAACGATATGTCTCTTTGTTTCAAAGATATTAACTATCAGAAAGTGCCTACATTTTTTTGTACCCATTGTATTGTACCAAACAATGTACTTTTCACAGATAACGTGAAAATGGCAATCACTTTGAAATTGGCCTGTAGTAATTAATAATCAAACACGCTAGTGTCTTTGATCTCATACGTCTGAGGATTGTTTAAGTGTTGTTTTCGCTACTTTGAATCATATTATGTAAGACACGTTAAACAATAAAACCATTTTCAGAATTACGATGAAGTTGAAAGGTCACACGGTAAATAGCTTTTTCTAAGAGTAGTTATTGTTCCATATTTCACACTATATTCTTCAAATCAATAAATATCTTGTACTACACATTATTAAAAGTAGCCTCTGTGTTAATTCAGAGTATAAGCTAATTCGATTCCAAATTTCTTTCAAATACGTCCAGCCCTTTCAGCATGAAGGAGTAACAAACACACTAGCACAAAAACTTTCACATATGTAATATACAGGGTGATCAAAAAGTCAGTATAAATTTGAAAACCGAATAAAT
This sequence comes from Schistocerca serialis cubense, assembly GCF_023864345.2. NCBI lineage: Eukaryota > Metazoa > Arthropoda > Insecta > Orthoptera > Acrididae > Schistocerca > Schistocerca serialis. The sequence goes on along the minus strand of NC_064647.1, from coordinate 85,871,472 downwards.
CACGGAATAATGTAGATAGAGAGGTACAAATAGACACACATGCTTGGAATGACATGGGGTTTTATTAGAACCAAAAAAAATACAAAAGTTCAAAAAATAACCGACAGATGGCGCTTCATCTGATGAGAATAGCAATAATTAGCATAACAAAGTGAGACAAAGCAAAGATGATGTTCTTTACAGGAAATGCTCAATATGTCCACCATCACTCCTCAACAATAGCTGTAGTCGAGGAATAATGTTGTGAACAGCACTGTAAAGCATGTCCGGAGTTTTTTTTTTTTTGTCATCAGTCTACTGACTGGTTTGATGCGGCCCGCTACGAATTCCTTTCCTGTGCTAACCTCTTCATCTCAGAGTAACACTTGCAACCTACGTCCTCAATTATTTGCTTGACGTATTCCAATCTCTGTCTTCCTCTACAGTTTTGGCCCTCTACAGCTCCCTCTAGTACCACGGAAGTCATTCCCTCATGTCTTAGCAGATGTCCTATCATCCTGTCCCTTCTCCTTATCAGTGTTTTCCACATATTCCTTTCCTCTCCGATTCTGCGTAGAACCTCCTCATTCCTTATCAGTCCACCTAATTTTCAACATTCGTCTATAGCACGACATCTCAAATCCTTCGATTATCTTCTGTTCCAGTTTTCCCACAGTCCATGTTTCACTACCATATAATGCTGTACTCCAAACGTACATCCTCAGAAATTTCTTCCTCAAATTAAGGCCGGTATTTGATATTAGTAGACTTCTCTTGGTCAGAAATGCCTTTTTTGCCATAGCGAGTCTGCTTTTGATGTCCTCCTTGCTCCGTCCGTCATTGGATATTTTACTGCCTACGTAGCAGAATTCCTTAACTTCATTGACTTCGTGACCATCAATCCTGATGTTAAGTTTCTCGCTGTTCTCATTTCTACTACTTCTCATTACCTTCGTCTTTCTCTGATTTACTCTCAAACCATACTGTATACTCATTACACTGTTCATTCCTTTCAACAGATCATTTAATTCTTCTTCACTTTCACTCAGGATAGCAATGTCATCAGCGAATCGTATCATTGATATCCTTTCACCTTGCATTTTAATTCCACTCCTGAACCTTTCTTTTATTTCCATCATTGCTTCCTCGATGTACAGATTGAAGAGTAGGGGCGAAAGGCTACAGCCTTGTCTTACACCCTTCTTAATACGAGCACTTCGTTCTTGATCGTCCACTCTTATTATTCCCTCTTGGTTGTTGTACATATTGTATATGACCCGTCTCTCCCTATAGCTTACCCATACTTTTTTCAGAATCTCGAACAGCTTGCACCATTTTATATTGTCGAACGCTTTTTCCAGGTCGACAAATCCTATGAAAGTGTCTTGATTTTTCTTTAGCCTTGCTTCCATTATTAGCCGTAACGTCAGAATTGCCTCTCTCGTCCCCTTACTTTTCCTAAAGCCAAACTGATCGTCACCTAGCGCATTCTCATTTTCTTTTTCATTCTTCTGTATATTATTCTTGTAAGCAGCTTAGATGCATGAGCTGTTAAGCTGATTGTGCGATAATTCTCGCACTTGTCAGCTCTTGCCGTCTTCGGAATTGTGTGGATGATGCTTTCCCGAAAGTCAGATGGTATATCGCCAGACTCATATATTCTACACACCAACGTGAATAGTCGTTTTGTTGCCACTTCCCCCAATGATTTTAGAAATTCTGATGTAATGTTATCTATCCCTTCTGCCTTATTTGACCGTAAGTCCTCCAAAGCTCTTTTAAATTCCGATTCTAATACTGGATCCCCTATCTCTTCTAAATCGACTCCTGTTTCTTCTTCTGTCACATCAGACAAATCTTCACCCTCATAGAGGTTTTCAATGTATTCTTTCCACTTATCTGCTCTCTCCTCTGCATTTAACAGTGGAATTCCCGTTGCACTCTTAATATTACCACCGTTGCTTTTAATGTAACCAAAGGTTGTTTTGACTTTCCTGTATGCTGAGTCTGTCCTTCCGACAATCATATCTTTTTCGATGTCTTCACATTTTTCCTGCAGCCATTTCGTCTTAGCTTCCCTGCACTTCCTATTTATTTCATTCTTCAGCGACTTGTATTTCTGTATTCCTGTACAGTAATTAAATGAATAAGAAATCACGCTACGCCCCACTCAAACTCTTCAGTGGAAGCCAAGCCAAAATGAAGATTCCATTAACTGACTAGCACTGAAGTTACACTAAAGCTCATGTCTGTCTTCCCAGACACACATGAGCAAACTTTTACAAGACAAGATTTTGAAGGGAGCACATCAGTAAAATCGGTAGTTAAGCTAACTCGTGCCACTGAAAATTAAGGTACTAGACCGGGGCACAAGGTGGTGTACAATGAGGTTGCCTTAGTGCTATACTGCGCTCCAAAATATTTATTCAAATGGCCAATTCAAAATTAAGTACACATAAACCAGCATTAATTAACGAGGAGTGAACCAGGTCGCTCGAAGGGATGACAACACTTAACGAAAAGACAAATGCCGGAAGCGGCAGTAACATCAAACACTTTATCCGAGTTTTAACCAGGAGTCACTTCCCGCTATACAAGTAAACATTTAACCAAGCACATGGGAGGAACCCCAAAGAGAAAATTCAAATAAAATCCCCAAAAGATTATAAAGGACAACATCCAGATGCCAGATACTCACGTCACTACCAAAAGTTGTTTACCGATAGAGCATCAACAAGGACATCGCTTTAGTTTGTGCTGTGTGCTGTCGCCCAGTAGAAGACGCGTAAACGGCAATAAAACGTAACACCACAAATGCAGAGTAAGTGAAAAGTGTATCTGGAAGAACTTCGGTAGGTGAGTTGGTAGAGCATCAGATCAGTTTCCTAAAGGTCCCGTGTTCGTAACGCAGAGATATCGATTATTTAACAGTTTACACGTGAAACTGTTACGTTGTTGTTGTGGTGTTCAGTCCAGAGACTGGTTTGATGCAGCTCTCCATGCTACTCTATCCTGTGCAAGCTTCATCATCTCCCAGTACCTACTGCAACCTACATCCGTCTGAATCTGCATAGTGTATTCATCTCCTGGTCTCCCTCTACGATTTTTAACCTCCACGCTGCCCTCCAATACTAAATTGGTGATCCCTTGATGCCTAAGAACATGTCCTACCAACCGATCCCTTCTTCTAGTCAAGTTGTGCCTCAAACTTGTCCCCAATCCTATTCAATACCTCCTCATTAGTTATGTGATCTACCCATCTAATCTTCAGCATTCTTCTGTAGCACCACATTTCGAAAGCTTCTATTCTCTTCTTGTCCAAACTATTTATCGTCCATGTTTCACTTCCATACATGGCTACACTCCATACAAATACTTTCAGAAACGACTTCCTGACACTTAAATCAATACTCGATAGCAAATTTCTCTTCTTCAGAAACGCTTTCCTTGCCATTGCTAGTCTACATTTTTTTTCGACCATCATTAGTTATGTTGCTCCCGAAATAGCAAAACTCCTTTACTACTTTAAGTGTCTCATTTCCTAATCTAATTCCCTCAGCATCACCCGACTTAATTCGACTACATTCCATTATCCTCGTTTTGTTTTGTTGATGTTCATCTTATATCTTCCTTTCAAGACACTGTCCATTCCGTTCAACTGCTCTTCCAAGTCCTTTGTTGTCTCTGACAGAATTACAATGCCATCGGCGAACCTCAAAGTTTTTATTTCTTCTCTATGGATTTTAATAGCTACTCCGAACTTTTCTTTTCTTTCCTTTACTGCTTGCTCAAGATACAGATTGAATAGCATCGGGGAGAGGCTAGAACCCTGTCTCAATCCCTTCCCAACCACTGCTTCCCTTTCATGTCCCTCGACTCTTATAACTGCCATCTGCTTTCTGTACAAATTGTAAATAAGGGAGAATATTTTTCTGAGAAGTAAAAGGTCGTTCCGGAGTTTGTAGCAATGTTCTTTTGGCAGTTTGCTTTCGCTTCGTTAGTCGAAAGTAGCAAACCTATAGCGTACATTTGTGTAGACTGCACCACACCTGTCACCATCAGTGGAATTACGGAAGACGTAGAGTCATCGCTAACATCAGTGTTCGTGGAAAGGAAATTAGGTACCAAAATGGACATATTGAACATGTGCTGAGTTATAACAACCATCCACAGCGTGTTTTCCGCCCTAGTATACGCTCGTCAGCCAGATCATTATATCCACCGAGCCGCTATTGATATAAATCCGTGCAGGCGATAGAAGCGTCACTTGGTGACTGCTTGTCACACACACGCACGGTTCGTATACAGAGGGGTCCAAAAAAATGTATCCATTGCTTAAAAATCCATAACTGGCAAACTATTTGACGGAGTTGTCTCATCTTTGGTAGTGCAATAGTTTGTAGTTCCGGCAATCGCCACACAAGCGTTGTATTGCGTTGTTTTATTTTGTCAGATGACAGTCGACAGATAGTGTTTTGTTCATAGTTGTACCTAGTTACTCGAGAAAACATGACTGGCGCAAGGCTTACATTCGATGAAAGGAAGTAAATTTTAAAGTGGTATTGTAAGTACGAAAACAATAATGAGGTTCAACGGCAGTGGCGAAATGAGTATCAAACAGAGCCACCGACACGTTTAACGATTCGTCGCATTCGAGACAAATTTGAAGCCAAAGGCTGTGTTAAAGATGCACACAAACAACGACGTGGACGACCTGTAACAGTAACAAGCCCAGCTAACTCCCGTCGTGTGTTACAACAATTCACTCGCTCACCACAGACGTCTGTGAGACAGTGTGCCCGTGAAACTGGAGTGAGTCGCTCAAGTGTTCGGCGAATTTTGAAGACAGTAAAGTGGAAGTGCTACATCGCACGATTGCTACACGCAATGAACGAGGAAGACCCAGATCGTAGAATGGAGTACTGCGAGTGGTTTACTAACATGGTGAGCAACGACGAAGAGTTTTCAGAGATGATTGTGTGGTCTGATGAGGCACAGTTCAAACTCAATGGTACAGTAAATTGCCACAATTGCATCTACTGGGCCGCAAAAATCCGAACGTCCATGCAGACAAAACCGTGATTTTGCCAGGAGTAAATGTGTGGTGTGGGTTGTCTTACCGGGGCTCGATTGGGCCATTCTTCTTTAACGGCACAGTTACCGGTGAGGAGTACCTTCAGAAGCTTCAGACATCCATTTTAGCTGCCATCCGGGACTCGTATGGAGACGGAATACTTTGAACAAGATGGTGCCCCAGCCCACTACCAAAATCGTGTTAGGGCGTATCTCGACGAAAATCTACCAGGAAGATGGATAGGCCGTAGAGGTGCTGTGGAGTATCCACCACGTTCCCCAGACCTAACTCCTCCTGACTTTTACCTGTGCGGAACACTAAAGCACGTCGTTTATCGACAAAAGCCACGCACATTGGATGAACTTCGAGAATCCATCGTACATTCATATGCAAATATCCAACTGAACACGTTGCAGTCGGTAGTTCGTGCTGCAGTTCGGCGGCATCGTTTGTGTGTGGATGTTAATGGTGACCATTTCGAACACCTACAGTGATAACTTTAAGTTGGACCTTAAGCTACGCTTTCACCAAAAATGAGACAACTCCGTCAATTAGTTTGCAAGTTATGGACTTTTAAACAGAGGATATATATTTTTTGGACCCCACCGTATTATCAGTAGGCGCGCTGTCCGTGTGAAGAATAGCGATGTCGCGTCATCTATCTGAGATTGGCAGATTGTGATGGCCTGGAGGCTCGACATTAGCAATTGCGAAACTGCACGATTTGACTGGTGTTCGAGAAGTGCTATGGTAAGTGTCTTCAACACGTGATGAAACCAACCCCTCATTCAGATGCCGGACGTCGTAGACCGGGCACACTGGTAAAACGGGACAGGCGGCAGACTTTAATGTTGAGCACAGTGCGAGTGTGTCTGAAGACACAGTGCACCGAAAACTCCTAAGGATGGGCCTCTGCAGTCGACGACCCATTCATGTGGCAATGTTAACACCACAACATCGGTAACTACAACTGAAATGGGCACGTGATCATCGACGATGGACGTTGGCGGAGTGGCAGAGCGTTACATGCCCTGATGAATCCTGATACCTTCTTCATCATGCTGGTGGGGAGATGTAAATCCGTCGTCTTCCAGGTGAACAGCTCCTTGACACCTGCCTCTACTGAGGGACGGAGACAAGCTGATGGCGGCTCCAATATGGTTCAAATGGCTCTGAGTACTATGGGACTTAACATCTGTGGTCATCAGTCCCCTAGAACTTAGAACTACTTAAACCTAACTAACCTAAGGACATCACACGCATCCATGCCCGAGGCAGGATTCGAACTTGCGACCGTAGCGGTCACGCGGTTCCAGGCTGAAGCGCCTAGAACCGCACGGCCACACCAGCCGGCAGCTCCATTATGCTCTGGGGAACATTCACGTGGGCGTCCACGCGTCCAGTGGAGCTCGTGCAAGGCACCGTGACAGCCAACGAATGTTATACACCGGTAGCTGACCATGACGATAATGTTTCACGACGGCATTGGCATTTTTCAACAAGACAATGCGCCATGTCACAAGGCCAGGAGTTTTGAACTCGCGATGATTAGTACGACGATCTGACGCTCTGCCAGCTCTCCTACCAGCGATACCTGTATTCACACCTCCCAGATACGGTTTGCCTATACTCCTTAATTGTGGTGTTACTTTTAATTACCGTTTACGCAGGTTCTACTGGACGACAGCGCACAGCACAAACTAAATCAGAGTTTTAGTTGATACTCTATCGACACACAACACTCTATACCGATATGAGTGACTAACATCTGAAGGTTTGGATTTCAGCCACAACAAAACTTTTCGTTTCGTGAAAAAGTAACACAAATGCCGATGACTGCTGCGTTGTTAGTCGTCCATTGTCGGCCATATTTTAAACGCTAGTCTCCTAGCGACGGAATCGTGGTAAGTCTTTTGTTTCTGCAAGCTCTACTGCTATTGTTGTTGAGATGCTCAACGGAAAATCCAGTGCGACTCATAAATTACGAGTGTCGTTCAATAAGTAATGCACAATTTTTTTCTCAGAGCATACAGGGTGTCCGAAAAGTCTTTCCCTGATTACATAAATTGATAATTCAGGCTAGAAGTAAGATACAAATATGAAACTGGTGTCTAATTGTTTACAAATTATCAAAGTTTTTTTCACACATCAGTAAACTTCCACATGAGCACCCTTGGTAGCACGTAGCACATCTAGGCGATATTCCATTTCCGTCCACACATTAGCCAATATCACTGGAGGGATCGATTCAACGACTGTGGTTATCCATTGCCGCAGGGTTTCAAGATCTGGTACACGTGTTCGGTAGACCTCGTCCTTGACCCCATAAAAAGAAGTCTAATGGGGTTATGTCAGGAGAGCGTGGAGGCCAAACCGTTGGCCCATCACGACTAATCCATCGCCAAGGAAAGGTTATATCGAGATAGGCACGGACGTCCAAACCCCAATGAGGCGGTGCGCCGTCTTGCTGAAACAATACATCGGGGTGATACTGAAGCAGCTGAGGAACAGCAGACAGTTGTAACATGTCCAGATACACTGCAGATGTGATGGTAGCCTCAGCGAAGAAAAATGGCCCGATAATTCGATCGTGTAATAGCGCGCACCAAACATTCACCTGTGGACTGCCTCTCGTGCACTCCATGATCTCGCCAGGGGTTTGTGAACCCCAAATGCGCACATTATGGTGATTCACTACTCCACTGACAAAAAAAAGGTCGCTTCGTCGGAAAAGGCAATTCGTCCTCAATACGTGATAGCATTTCGACCGCAAAGTCATATCGACAAGGCCTGAATGATTTGCACTTTGTGTGCACGAAACAATAAACGTTTGTGTAAAATGTCATGGAGAGAGCTTTTTGGCATCTGTAATTCACGTGAGGCCCTGCGCACCGATTTCTTCGGACTTCGCAGAGAAGACTGCCTTGCAGCTTCCACCCTGTCTGCTGAGGTTCTTGGTCGCCCAGACCTCGGAAGGTCAGCAACCGATCCTGTGTTCTCGAACCTCTCATACCAGGCTTTAATGGTCTTGACATCAGGTGGATTCCTTCCAAATGTTGTCTGGAAGTGTCTCTGCACTATGGTTGGTGATCGTGTCTCGTGGTACCACAGGACACACTTTGCCTTCTCCTGATTGGTTAACATGGCTTCTTGGGCACTGCACCTCATCCACTACTTACGTACTGCGAACCTAAAACAGAAAAAAACTTTGATAGTTGTAAACAATTCGACACAAGTTTCATATTTGTGTCTTTCTTCTAGCCTGAGTTATCAATTTATGTAATCAGGGAAAGTCTTTTCGGACACCCTGTATTTATCGCTGAGAGTCAGAATTTGGTGACAATATACATCAACAGGTCTTGTCCATGTCTACTTTTCTGCGTAGTCTCCATCACGTCCTGTGGCAGTACGCATGTATTCCCTGCTGGTAAAATCTCTTGTCCTGTAGGCGTAGCCTTGTTTTCACTGCATGACTGACACTCTCGTCATCTTCGAAGCGTGTTGTGCGTAGAGAATCTTTAAGCGGCCGAAAGAGATAAAAGTCAAAGGGTGACACGTCTGGACTGTGGGGTGGATGAGGCAATGATGTCCAGCCCAATTTAGCGATGTTCTTGTGTGTGGGCGTGCGTTATCGTGTTGGAGTAAGATTTCTGCTGGATTCATGTCCGATGGAACACGTCGGTTCTTGAGTTTATTCTGAGGCTTGACGTATGCCTCTGAATTGATGGTTGACCCTCTTGGCATCACATCCACGAGAATGGCGCCATCACAATTTCAGAAGACTGTCACCGTGACATTTCCAGCAGAGGGGGTTGTCTTGAATTTCTTCTTTTGTGGTGAATGAGGATGATGTCACTCCATGGACTGCCTTTTTGTTTCACGCGCAAAGTGGAGCACGCAGCTTTCGTCCCCCGTAACGATCCGTGACAGAAAGGCCTCTCCGTCGGTTCAAAACGCTCCAAGTCAGATGAAATGGCCTTTCATTGAATCTAGTGATCCGGTGTAAGCATTCGTGGAACCCATCGTGAGCAGCTCTTTGAATGTCCGAGGGTCTCGATCATTGCAGACGCGCTTCCAATGCTGACAGTCAACTGTAGAGCCAGTTGTCGAGTTGTGAATCGCCGGTCGGCACCGAATAATGGCAGCCGCACGATTCAGCGTGTCTGGAGCAGTGGCTGTCACAGGACGTCCCGAGCGTGGTTGATCATGGAGCTCTGTTACTGCATCTCTTGAGGCAGTAACTTTCTTCACCCATCGCTCAACTGCAGCTTCGCCATGCACTGCACACAAACGTTTACGGATGTTCACCAAGGTTTCCTTTTCTGCACACAAGAATTCAATAAGACGCTGCAGTCATAGACTGTGCGGCTGATCCCGGCGGAGGTTCGAGTCCTCCCTCGGGCATGGGTGTGTGTGTCTGTCCTTAGGATAATTTAGCTTAAATAGTGTGTAAGCTTAGGGACTGATGACCTTAGCAGTTAAGTCCCATAAGATTTCACACACATCATTTGAATTCAATAAGAGCACGCTGCTTGTAACATGAGTCGTGTGTAGACGCCATTTTGACGCTGTACTACGCCTCTCCCAACTGCCAAAACGGTTCGAAAGTTCGCCGGTGCACAGAACAAACATCAGAAGTGAAGCAGTTGTCTGTGTACACTACTGGCCATTAAAATTGCGACACCAACAAGAAATGCAGATGATAAACGGGTACTCGTTGGACAAATATATTATACTAGAACTAACATGTGATTACATTTTCACGCAATTTGGGTTCATAGATGCTGAGAAATCAGTACCCAGAACAACCACCTCTGGCCGTAATAACGGCCTCGATACTCCTGGCCATTGAGTCAAACAGAGCTTCGATGGCGTGTACAGGTACAGCTGCCCATGCAGCTTCAACACGATACCACAGTTCATCAAGAGTAGTGACTGCCGTATTGTGACGAGCCAGTTGCTCGGCCACCATTGACCAGACGTTTTCAGTTGGTGAGAGATCTGGAGAATGTGCAGGCCATGGCAGCAGTCGAACACTTTCTGTATCCAGAAAGGCCCGTACAGGACCTGCAATATGCGGTCGTGCATTATCCTGCTGAAATGTAGGGTTTCGCAGGGATCGAATGAAAGGTAGAGCCACGGGTCGCAACACAGCTGAAATGTAACGTCCACTGTTCAAAGTGCCGTCAATGCGAACAAGAGGTGACCGAGACGTGTAACCAATGGCACCCCATACCATCATGCCGGGTGATACGCCAGTATGGCGATGACGAATACACGCTTCCAATGTGCGTTTACCGCGATGTCGCCAAACACGGATGCGACCATCATGATGCCGTAAACAGAACCTGCATTCATCCGAAAAAATGTTTTGCCATTCGTGCACCCAGGTTCGTCGTTGAGTACACCATCGCAGGCACTCCTGTCTGTGATGCAGCTTCAAGGGTAACCGCAGCCATGCTCTCCGAGCTGATAGTTCATGCTGCTGCAAACGTCGTCGAACTGTTCGTGCAGATGGTTGTTGTCTTGCAAACGTCCCCATCTGTTGACTCAGGGATCGAGACGTGGCTGCACGATCCGTTACAGACATGCGGATAAGATGCCAGTCATCTCGACTGCCAGTGATACGAGGCCGTTGGGATCCAGCACTGCGTTCCGTATTATCCTCCTGAACCCACCGATTCCATATTCTGCTAACAGTCATTCGATCTCGACCAAGGCGAGCAGCGATGTCGCGATACGATAAACCGCAATCGCGATAGGCTACAATCCGACCTTTATAAAAGTCGGAAACGTGATGGTATGCATTTCTCCTCCTTACACTAGGCAGCACACCTACTTTTCACCAGGCAACGCCGGTCAATCGCTATTTGTGTATGAGAAATCGGTTGTTATAGGTGTCGCCACCGGCGCCAACCTTTTGTGAATGCTCTGAAAAGCTAATCATTTGCATATCACAGCATCTTCTTCCTGTCCGTTAAATTTCGCGTCTGTAGCACGTCATCTTCGTGGTGTAGCAATTTTAATGGCCTTTAGTGTATATTAACACTATGCCGTCCGGCGACACCACAGTGGTGTCGTGTGCATATTATCGCGCAATGGCCGGCGACAGCACTTTAGTATCTTTTGCATTCTTTTGTTGTTTTGTTTAAGTAACAATAAGTTACACACGTCAACAAGTTTTTGTTTTTGTAAGTTCTTGTGCCCTTTCATCATAACGGACGAAAGAGACAATAGGATTATTTACGATGAACGCGCGGACGTCTTGTCTGACGTTCCGGACGACTTGGCCGATTGGGGAGAAGACATTGATATCAAAAAAATGAAAGTGAAGCAGAAATGTTGGAAGATATTGAAAGACAGTGATAGGAAGATAGTGACAGGAAGATAGGATAAATAATAAATTTGATGGCTCCCCGGGTCCAAACATATTTACCAAAGATACACAGAACGTCGATGATGTCTTACAATTATATATTGAGAACGATCAATTTGAATATATTAGCAACGAAACCAACGATTACTACAGTCAAAATGGCTATAAAAGGAAACTGGATTTAAAAAATGCCAAATTTGTCGACGTTACGGACCCGCTGTAAAAAAAGCAAGGACCGATGATTATTGGTCAACGAATCCGTTGATAGATATACCGATATTTCGCAAAACGATGTCCCGCAACCGATTCAGACAAATATTATCATTTTTACATTTTTCCGAGATCAACGGCTCCCCGTTCGGAGGTTCGAGTCCTCCCTTTGGCATGGGTGTTGTGGTGTCCTTAGCGTAAATTAGTCTAAGTGTAAGACTAGGGACCGATGACCTTAGCAGTTTGGTCCCTTAGCAATTCACACACATCCGACAGCAACAATAAACCGGATAATGCCGACAGGCTTGTTAAAGTGCAATTCGTAATTCATTATTTTTCTAAAAAGTTTAGAGAAGCGTTTAATCTAAGTCAAAACATCTCAATTGATGAAGGAATGTTACCGTGCCGCGGACTATTAAATTTTAAAGTTTACAATTCGTCGAAAATTAAGAAATACAGAATACTCATTCGGATGCTGTGTGATTCGATTTCGGGATACATTCCCTCATTGAAGATATATTCCGGCGCTGGACAGCCTTCAGCAAAAACAGTGATGGGACTTGACATCTTCTGATGGAAAGTGGCATCACCTCTGCATGGGTAATTATTATAACGGCGTAGAACTTGCAGAGCAGTTACTTGAAAGGAAAATTCGAGTTTGTGGAACGATACGGCAACCTAGAGCATTTCCAGAAAATTATGGCGCGCAAAAGTCGATGTGTTTGAAGCTTGTCATCAAAGGAAAGGTACAAGCGGCCGGCGACAAGCCAAGTAATCCGATTTAGCGCTGCCGGCGCCAAGCGAATAAATTTGTACGAGACGTGCGGACGGCAAAGTGTTAATGGCCTTTTTTTTTTAATGCGGGGCGTTACTTATTGAACGACCCTCGTATGTACGAAAAAAATTGTGACGCAGTTCGTACGAATGCCGGACATTTGCCACACTTGCCCCTTCGCCACGTCGGACATTTGCCACACTTGCCCCTTGGCCACGTCGGACATTTGCCACATTTGCCCCTTCGCCAGGTAGCGATCCCTCAGGTAAGGGACGCCCTTCCTCGTACTGCTTCTGTCCGCTTTCAAACCGCCGTCTCCACATCTTACTCGATACAACCAGTACGTAAGGGAACTTCTTCTTCGACATCTTGGCCAAATACAGAGCTTCTTTTGCGAAATCGAAATATTTATAACTTTTGGGAAACGAAAGCAATACCGATGATTATGTCAGTATGTAATTAGTTCTGCCAAGTATAAGTATAGATCCCTCTGTCTGTACGGTAGCTTCCTTTCACGCTTACTGACTGCGATATAAACAGTCCATCGTCATGGGAGCAACAAGAAAGGAACAATGTAAAGATAATGCGAATGTACACTAATCATTTCTTCTTGATCACAGCATTTGTGCCTACTTTAATTACTACAACTGCATGCCCAAAAGACAACAACGAAAGAAGAAATGAGTATGTGAATGTTTGAAAAGAAGAACGACATACTCCATATTAATTTACTCTCTAAAATGCGATATCCCTTGCGGCGAAACATTAGTTAATAAAGTGTAGCGGGACAATGTTCAAAACATGACTGAAAATACATTCACTAAATAGAGATGGGAACATCTATAATTGACATGTCATCTAAAGTCGACGTGCAATTTTAAAATGTTAGAAATAAGGAAATGAAGTAATATAGAATGCTATGCTTGTAACGTACGTTGTTGTTCTACATTGTTTAGCTCTGGTATTTACAGGGTCACAGAAGAAGCATCCTAGGTTTTGGAGGAAAAACCCGTAATTGTAATGATCTGCACTACAACAGAAACAAGAAGCAGAACATAAGGAAAAATAATGTAATGTGTGTTCCAGCTCACAAGCGACATTGAAGCAGATAGTTCCTGTGACTTAGTATGGGCAGAGGTTATATTCGACAACCGGAATAAATTAGTAACTGGCTCCTTTTACCAACTCCCGGTCTCACATGAAACAGTTGCGGAACAGTTCAAAGAAAACTTGAGTCTCATCACAAATAGGTACCCTACTAATACAATTATAGTTTGCAGTGACTTCAATCTACCTTCCGTATGTTGCCAAAAATACATTTTCAGACCCCATTGCAGATAGAAAACAACTTCCGTAATTGTTCTAAATGCTTTTCTTAAAATTATTTTGAAGAATTAGTTCACGAGGCCATTCAGATTGTAAATGGTTACGAAAACACACTTGACCTCTTAGCCACAAATAATCCTGAGTATCACAACATACAGGGATTAGTGAACTGACAGTCGTAGCGAGACGCAATTCCGAAACAAAGAAATTCACCAAAACTAAACGCTAAATATATCTATTTATAAAAGCAACTAAAAATTCGGTTGACGTCTTTCTAAGAGACAGTCACCGATCCTTCCAAACTATGTTAAGTGAAGACCATATGTGGTGTAAGTTCAAAGAAATAGTATCAACACCACTCGAGAGATTCATACCAAATAAATTTATAAGAGACGGAACTTATCCCCCATGGTACACAAAGCACGACAGAAAGCTGCTGCAGGAGCACCGAAAAAGGAATGTATAATTTAGACGAACGCAAAATCTCAAAGACTGGCGAAGTTTCACTGAGGCTCGACATTTGGTGCGGATTTCAGTGCGAGATGCATTTAATAGTTTGCACAACGAAACTCTCTCTAGAAAAGTGGCGAAAAATCCATAGAGATTCTGGTCCTATGGTAGGAAAACCAGCGGAAAGGCTCAGTAAGCGATGAGGAGGAGGAGGAGGGGGAGACAAGGGACCCAACCCTTCGGAGCAGGTAAAACCGTGGCAAATGTCCGGTGTGGCAAATGTCTGCACACCGTTCGCACGCCAAGTCTGGCGAATACGGCGGGTGTGGGAGCAGCTCCCAGCCAAGTCGCTACGGTCGCAGGTTCGAATCCTGCCTCGGGCCTGGATGTGTGTTATGTCCTTTGTTAGTTAGGTTTAATTAGTTCTAAGTTCTAGGCGACTGATGACCTCAGAAGTTAAGTCGCATAGTGCTCAGAGCCATTTGCACCAACCGGCCAAGTGTTTTGATTGAATCCTGAACCAGTTTTGCTTTGTGGTTCAAATGACTCTGAGCGCTATGAGACTTGACATCTGCGGTCATCAGCCCCCTAGAACTTAGAACTACTGAAACCTAACTAACCTAAGGACATCACACACATCCATGCCCTAGGCAGGATTCGAACCTGCGACCGTAGCGGTCACGCGGTTCCAGACTGAAGCGCCTAGAACCGCACGGCCACACCGGCCGGCTTGCTTTGTGTGCAGGTGCATTGTTGGGTAAAAAAATTATTTTGCCATGTCTTCTGGCCCATTCTGGTCTTTTCTCGATCAATGCATAATTCAAATTGATCATTTGTTGTCTGTAGCGATTGGTATTCATAGTTTCACAGGGTTTTAGAAGCTCACGATACACCACACCTTTCTGATCCCACCGAACACAGAGCATTGTCTTCTTGCCGAATCGATCTGGTTTTGCAGTCGATGTTGATGGTTGTCCCGGATTAACCCATGATTTTTCCCGTTTAAGATTCTTAAAATAAATCCATTTTTCATCGCCAGTAACAATTCGATAGCAAAATTGATTTTCTTTCATGTCTTTGAAGCAAAATTTGACAAATGGTTTTTCAGTTTTCCATCTGCCTTTCATTCAATTCATGTGGCACCCACTTTCCACACTTTTGGATCTTTCCCATAGCTTTCGAACGGTCCGAAATTGTTTGTTGTGCAACATTTAGCATTGCTGCCATTTACTTCTGACTCAAAGTATCACCTTCATCCAATATTGCTTGCAATACGGCGTCTTCGAACTGCCGGCCGAAGTGGCCGCGCGGTTCTGGCGCTGCAGTCTGGAACCGCGAGACCGCTACGGTCGCAGGTTCGAATCCTGCCTCGGGCATGGATGTGTGTGATGTCCTTAGGTTAGTTAGGTTTAACTAGTTCTAAGTTCTAGGGGACTGATGACCATAGATGTTAAGTCCCATAGTGCTCAGAGCCATCTGAACCGTCTTCGAACATTTTTCGTCGTCTTCCACGTTCTTCATTTCTTCCATCAAAATCATTATTTCTGAACTGTTGAAACCATCTTTTGCATGTTGCTTCTGATAGAGCATGATCACCATATGCCTCCACAAGCATTCGATGCGTCTCTGCACCACTTTTTTTCAAACGAAAACAAAAAATTAATGCTTTCCGCAAATCATCACTTTCTGGTACAAAATTCGACGTTGTTAACACGATGAAAACATATGATGTTGTTTGTTCCATGACTTGATGTATACTAAATATCTTTGACAGATGCCATACCAACCAAACAAAAAATAAAAATGTTCCCTACCGACACATTTGTATCTTAACGCTCATTTCATACCGGTACACCTGGTAGATCCTCATCTACCAGGTGTACCGGTATGAAACGAGCAGTTTGTATTCAGAGTAAGACTGATGCAAACAATTATGGTCCGCAACGAACGTCACAGTAATTGGCAGACTGAGGTGTCGGATGTAAGGACCGTACTTGCGGCACAAGACGATGCCCCTCAGCAGGCGGTCAGTACGTACAGCGGTATTGTAAGGGCTGTCAGCCGCCGCGAGGCATTGCGAAACGCGCACCCTCGACCCTTTGGCAGGGCTGCCTAATCCCGCCCTTTGTGCTGGCTCGCTCGCTCTGTAGCAGCCCGGGTTTTCCACTCGGCGCCGCCTTGGCGATGACACTAACGAAGACAGCTGTCAGGAATGCACGCACAAGGAGCAGGACAAAGAGCGCGACGCCCACCTGAGGATTGAGAAGCAGCAACGCCCAGCTGCCCTCGCCAGAAGGAGACTCGCAGCCGCCGAGTTCACCGTCTATTAGACACGCAGCCAGCGAGGTCACCGTCTATTAATTTACTCGTATTTATTTATTGCCGTTACAACTGACTCCGACGTCTTGCGGCTCTAAAATCCACTGTAGACGATCGAAAGTCTTGTCACATTTCGAGTCATTGTCAAATTATTTGGCAGATTCCAGAATGAGATTTTCACTCTGCAGCGGAGTGTGCGCTGATATGAAACTTCCTGGCAGATTAAAACTGTGTGCCCGGCCGAGACTCGAACTCGGGGCCTTTGCCTTCCGCGGGCATTTTCTCTACACTCTGAGCTACCGAAGCAAGACTCACGCCCGGTCCTCATAGCTTTACTTCTGCCAGTATCTCGTCTCCTACCTTCCAAACTTTACAGAAGCTCTCCTGCGAAACTTGCAGAACTAGCACTCCTGAAAGAATGGATACTGCGGAGACATGGCTTAGCCACAGCCTAGGGGATGTTTCCAGAATGAGATTTCCACTCTGCAGCGGAGTGTGCGCTGATATGAAACTTCCTGGCAGATTAAAACTGCGTGCACCGACCGAGACTCGAACTCGGGACCTTTTCCTTCCGCGGCAGCAGAAGTAAAGCTGTGAGGACCGGGCCTGAGTCGTGCTTCGGTAGCTCAGATGGTAGAGCACTTGCCCGCGGAAGGCAAAGGTCCCGAGTTCGAGTCTCGGCCGGGCACATAGTTTTTAATCTGCCAGGAAGTTTTATTTGGCAGATTGTTACGCTGTGCAACTTGCTTGTCAAACAGAGACACGGCGAGCGCTGCAGACTGCCACTAAAAAACCTGCTAAATAATACCGCTATGTTGATGATAAATTTGTAGTGTGGACTCACGGTGAAGAAGATTTGCATGTAAGTTGCATGTCTTCTTGGTGCACCTGAACAGCATTAACCCGAAGATACAGTTTACGATGGAGAAAGAGAACAACAGTAGACTCAATTTCGTGGATGTGTCGATAATTAAAAACGGGTGGATGGGACGCTGGGCCACAAGGTATACAGGGTGTTATAAAAACGTACGGTCAAACTTTCAGCAAACATTCCTCACACGCAAAGAAAGAAAATATGTTATGTGGGCATGTGTCCGGAAACGCTTACTTTCCATGTTAGAGCTCATTTTATTACTTCTCTTCAAATCAAATTAATCATGCAATGGAAACACACAGCAACAGAACGTACCGGCGTGACTTCAAATACTTTGTTACAGGAAATGTTCAAAATGTCCTCCGTTAGCCAGGATACATGCATCCACCCTCCGTCGCATGGAATCCCTAATGCGCTGATGCAGCCCTGGAGAATGGCGTATTGTATCACAGTCGTCCACAATACGAGCACATGTCTCTACGTTTGATACCGGAGTTGCATAGACAAGAGCTTTCAAATGCCCCCATAAATGAAAGTCAAGAGGGTTGAGGTCAGGAGAGCGTGGAGGCCATGGAATTGGTCCGCCTCTACCAATCCATCGGTCACCGAATCTGTTGTTGAGAAGCGTACGAACACTTCGACTGAAATGTGCAGGAGCTCCATCGTGCATGAACCACATGTTGTGTCGTACTTGTAAAGGCTCATGTTCTAGCAGCACAGGTAGAGTATCCCGTCTGAAATCACGATAACGTGCTCCATTGAGCGTAGGTGGAAGAACACGGGGCCCAATCAAGACATCACCAACAATGCCTGCCCAAACGTTCACAGAAAATCTGTGTTGATGACGTGATTGCACAACTGCGTGCGGATTCTCGTCAGCCCACACATGTTGATTGTGAAAATTTACAGTTTGATCACTTTGGAATGAAGCCTAATCTTTAAAGAGAACATTTACACTGAAATGAGGATTGACACATTGTTGGATGAACCATTCGCCGAAGTGTACCCGTGGAGGCCAGTCAGCTGCTGATAGTGCCTGCACATGCTGTACATGGTACGGAAACAACTGGTTCTCCCGTAGCACTCGCCATACAGTGACGTGGTCAACGTTACCTTGTACAGCAGCAACTTCTCTGACGCTGACATTAGGGTTATCGTCAACTGCACGAAGAATTGCCTCGTCCATTGCAGGTGTCCTAGTCGTTCTAGGTCTTCCCCAGTCGCGAATCATAGGCTGGAATGTTCCGTGCTCCGTAAGACGCCGATCAATTGCTTCGAACGTCTTCCTGTCGGGACACCTTCGTTTTGGAAATCTGGAAATACAAACGTACCGCGCCACGGCTATTGCCCCTTGCTAATCCATACATCAAATGGGCATCTGCCAACTCCGCATTTGTAAATATTGCACTGGCTGCAAAACCACGTTCGTGATGAACACGAACCTGTTGATGCTACGTACTGATGTGCTTGATGCTAATACTGTAGAGCAATGAGTCGCATGTCAACACAAGCACCGAAGTCAACATTACCTTCCTTCAATTGGGCCAACTGGCGGTGAATCGAGGAAGTACAGTACATACTGACGAAACTAAAATGAGCTCTAACATGGAAATTAAGCGTTTCCGGACACATGTCCACGTAACATCTTTTCTTTATCTGTGTGTGAGGAATGTTTCCTGAAAGTTTGGCCGTACCTTTTTGTAACACCCTGTATAGAAAGAACAATCACAAGGATCGATACCTCCACAAGGAATCAAACCATCATCCTAGGTATAAAAGAGGTGTCATGAAAACCTTGGTGGACAGAGCAAAAAAAATGTGCGAGCCAGCTTACTTACAAGATGAACAGAATCACCTGCGGTTAGCCTTCATGAAAAACGGATATACCAGCAAGGAAATTGATCGAGCCCTCCATCAAAGAAGAAAAGAAGCAAGAAGTCCAGAGCAACAACGGTCAACTACTCGGAAAGTTTTCCTATCGTTCATTAATAAGGTCACGGACCGTATCCGGAAAGTGCTGGCCAAGTATGGGATCGGAACGAACTTCAGACCCACCAAGAAGATTAAGGAATATTTAAGAACTGCAAAAGACGCCCGACATCCCCTAGCAACACCTGGGGTATACAAAATTCCATGCAGTTGTAGACAAGTACACAATGTGTTACAAAAAGGTACGGCCAAACTTTCAGAAAACATTCCTCACTCACAAATAAAGAAAAGATGTTATTTAGACATGTGGCCGGAAACGCTTAATTTCCATGTTAGAGCTCAATTTAGTTTCGTCAGTATGTACTGTACTTCCTCGATTCACCGCCAGTTGGCCCAATTGAAGGAAGGTAATGTTGACTTCGGTGCTTGTGTTGACAAGCGACTCATTGCTCTACAGTACTAGCATCAAGCACATCAGTACGTAGCATCAACAGGTTAGTGTTCATCACGAACGTGGTTTTGCAGTCAGTGCAATGTTTACAAATGCGGAGTTGGCAGATACCCATTTGATGTATGGATTAGCACGGGGCAATAGCCGTGGCGCGGTACGTTTGTATCGAGACAGATTTCCAGAACGAAGGTGTCCCGACAGGAAGATGTTCGAAGCAATTGATCGGCGTCTTAGGGAGCACGGAACATTCCAGCCTATGATTCGCGACTGGGGAAGACCTAGAACGACGAGGACACCTGCAATGGACGAGGCAATTCTTCGTGCAGTTGACGATAACCCTAATGTCAGCGTCAGAGAAGTTGCTGCTGTACAAGGTAACGTTGACCACGTCACTGTATGGTGAGTGCTACGGGAGAACCTGTTGTTTCCGTACCATGTACAGCGTGTGCAGGCACTATCAGCAGCTGATTGGCCTCCACGGGTACAATTCTGCGAATGGTTCATCCAACAATGTGTCAATCCTCATTTCAGTGCAAATGTTCTCTTTACGGATGAGGCTTCATTCCAACGCGATCAAATTGTAAATTTTCACAATCAAAATGTGTGGGCTGACGAAATGTGCACGCAGTTGTGCAATCACGTCATCAACACAGATTTTCTGTGAACGTTTGGGCAGGCGTTGTTGGTGATGTCTTGATTGGGCCCCATGTTCTTCCACCTACGCTCAATGGAGCACGTTATCATGATTTCATACGGGATACTCTTCCTGTGCTGCTAGAACATGTGCTTTTACAAGTACGACACAACATGCGGTTCATGCACGATGGAGCTCCTGCACATTTCAGTCGAAGTGTTCGTACGCTTCTCAACAACAGATTCGGTGACCGATGGATTGGTAGAGGCGGACCAATTCCATGGCCTCCACGCTCTCCTGACCTCAACCCTCTTGACTTTCATTTATGGGGGCATTTGAAAGCTCTTGTCTACGCAACCCCGGTGCCAAATGTAGAGACTCTTCGTGCTCGTATTGTAAACGGCTGTGATACAATACGCCATTCTCCAGGGCTGCATCAGCGCATCAGGGATTCCATGCGACGGAGGGTGGATGCATGTATCCTGGCTAACGGAGGACATTTTGAACATTTTCTGTAACAAAGTACTTGAAGTCACGCTGGTACGTTCTGTCGCTGTGTGTTTCCATTCCATGATTAATTTGATTTGAAAAGAAGTAATAAAATGAGCTCTAACATGGAAAGTAAGCGTTTCCGGACACATGTCCACATAACATATTTTCTTTCTTTGTGTGTGAGGAATGTTTCCTGAAAGTTTGGCCGTACCTTTTCGTAACACCCTGTATATTGGAACAACGAAAAGAAGTGTAAACACCCGCTTAGCCGAACATAAAAGAAACTGTCGCTTAGGACACATCGAAAAATCGGCCGTAGCTGTGCATGTTTTTCGAGATGGGAATCACGAAAATAAATTTAATGAGACAAGCGTTCTAGCACGAACATCCCATTATCATGCGCGCATGTATAGAGAAGCAATAGAAATTCACAAACACCATAGCAATTTTAATAGAAAAGAGGAAGTTTTAAAGTTGGACAAAATATGGATGTCGACGTTACGCCAGCAGAATCACAATCGATTACTTTTAATCGAAAATGATGACGCCTTCCAAAGATAGGCATACCGTCGTCATCACGTGACGAATGGTGGTGCCCTCTATGCGCTCTATAAATGCGAGAGTACCTGGAGCCTCAGAGGCAGTAGCCGGACGACCTCAGAAGATGTCTCCCGCAGATGGAGACGAAACGTTAGGTGCAAATTTTATACATCGACCACGGCATCTCAGCCCGGAAGTTTCAACTAAAGAAACAGGGACACTGTCTGACGTGCTAGAGAGAAATTTTGATTGATGGCCGATTTCACAAACGATTTTGACTACGCTTGCGTTTGTAAAGCCAGTCCTTTTCTAGACTCTCAAGATGACGGACCGCACGAATACCTACACACACCGTACAACACTGCAACTGTCACCTGTCGTTTCGCGCGAGAAGAAGTTGCGCTAGCACTCTCAGAACTCAAAAACAACAAAGCACCTGGATCGTATGGTACCCACTCGGAAACACTGAAAAAACTAGCACCGCATGTAATGGTTCTCTATTTACGTGACCATTACGACACTCCAACCTCAGTTCTCGATACCAGTAATATCGTACCACTTTTCTGCGAAGTAACAGACATACTTTTGTGACAATATTCGCATTTGGTTTCATTAATATATAAGTACTCCGATGTATCGATATATTACAGTGATATGGTTCTTGTGTGTATTCATTTCTGCGAGACTGTCATAATCTTTGACTTACTTGTAACCGTTTTGGCGCGAATGCACACAGAGCAGTCTTTCTTTCACTTTGGCAGAAGTTGTTATTTCGCTTTGTAAAAGAACAGTCAAGTCTTGTGTATGGTTAAAGTGAAAATTAAATATATGAAGATTGATACAAAACTGTTTTCTTGATAATGTGACAATTAAGAAGAAGTATATGTGAATTTACAAGAAGTTTAATAAAAATGTGGATCGTGAACACCAAGTCATAAATTACTTTTACCATTCCATTGTTCTGGTCTGGGATTATTTGGTCATTAAGAATTTCCTGAAAAACGCATTTGTTAGTGTTGTGGACTGACAAGACAGCCAGTCCACAGTGACGGGTAACCGAAAGGCACGCGTTTAAACTCACGCAGGCTGGCGTGAGGTCTGAAACAGGATACGTAATGAATGCTATAAAGAAAAGTACGTAGCTGCTGGAATACTTAACTTTAATCCACAATTGGTGAACATTGGTCTTGTTGATACAGTATTATCATCTCACCATAACTTGGTGATGGCGCCTTGCTAGGTCGTAGCCATTGACTTAGCTGAAGGCTATTCTAACTATCTTCTCTGCAAATAAACGAGGCTTCGTCAGTGTTGCATCGCTAGCTAAGTCGTCCGTACAAATGGGGCGAGTGCTAGTAAGTTTCTCTATACCTGCCGTGTGGAGGCGCTCGGTCTGCAATCACTGATAGTGGCGACACGCGGGTCCGACATGTACTACTGGACGGCGGCCAATTTAAAGCTACCACCTAGCAAGTGTGGTGTCTGGCGGTGACACCACATTTAGGTCTTCAAATATTGCTAAAATACAGATCTGGACCTTCTAGCAGTCAAAGTGGAATCACCCTAGAGTTAACGAGATGAGCCATAACGACTTCGACGGAATCCATTCAAGATAAGTGCCAAATAAATGACTTTTTTACAGTGACCTCATTATTTCCATTCTGACGATACCATCCACAGTCAATAACTTTGTTGTTGCCCGATAAAGCGAACATATGCTGCGTGAGCAACATTATTAATCCGATTTCTAACCTACTTTGCAAGTGGTGGTATTGTTAGACGCAAATCACCCGTTTCCTAATAAAATTACTGAACGATGCCTTACGGCTACAATGTGGAAAAACTCCCAAGCAGTCACTATTAAGAAATGAGCGGACAGGGAACCTTCAGATCCAAAGACTTCACAGGCCAATATGCCTAACAAACACCCTAGCAAAGATTCAGGAGAACCTACCGCGTAAACGCTTGCAAACACACAGAGCTCTCAGGGGTATGAGCCAACACCAATTCGGCTTCAGAACTGGCAACTCAATAGATAAGCCATCAACCAGGCCCTGCACATAGTTAATACTACAACACAGAAATACGCCATGGCAATAATTAATGTCATTGCTGGGCAATTCGATAATCTCTGGTGGCCCTCAATGTTTCAGACGTCAAAACATCTGGAGGTATCGCAGTCACTGTGCAATAGTTTCCTAGACTACTATAGCAGACGGATAGCCGGAAAGTAATTAAAAGAATTACCAAAGGCTGTCCTCAAGCGTCGATCTGCGGCCTCATCTTCTGGGACATAACAGTCGAACCAACTTCTGAATGGGGATGACAGGCCAAACGAAATTGGCGCCTATACAGATGGCCTATTAACTGTAGTCACTGCAGACAACACAGTCCAGTTAGAAGACAAAGCCAGTGGAATATTACAAGGAATTACACAATGGTGTCACAACAATAAACTCAGGATAGCTGAAAACAAAACATACACATTACTGAAAGAACCACTCCAAAGGAGTGGGGACAGAAACGTCAAACGTGTACACGCTGTCTTGGGGTACACTTAGATGAGAATTGAATTTCCACGAACACATAAGGCTAACAACAGACAAAGCAGAAAAATACTACATAAACCGGAGAGGTTAAATTCAAAACAGTACAGACATACCATTGTGCGCTCTTCGACTCAGGACTCAGCTTAGCAGCTAGCACGTGGGCACACATTCTGAACCAGGTCACCAGCAAAGCATCAGTCAGACGATGGCAGAGAAGAGTCCTACTTAGACTACCTGGAGCCTTCATCACTGCTTCAGCGGATGCACGGTGTGTGGTGCTCGGAATATGCCCCACAGATATCACGAGCTGCAAGGTATTGCTTAAAGATGGGGGAACTGGATAAAGTACACCAATAACTGGTGTGCCGATACAGACGATACGTCACCTTAAACGTTGGCGTTTGTATACGTGGCAATGTGAGTGGGATGTAAATGATAAGGAACGTAGACTGCACAACTTCGCCCCTGGCGTAAGGGAGCGGTTGAGAATGAAACATAGCGATCCCAGCCGCGGTATGGTACATTTCTTAACCGGTCACGGACCTTATCCCTCGCACTTAAACCGCATGAATCTGAGGCAGACACCTACATGCACATGCGGGGAAGGAGGTTCCCCAGGACGCATTGTCTTTTTCTGCGGGCAATAGGCGAACAATAGACGTACAGTATACTTACACTACACAGAAACAGACATAGATATATACACAGCAATATGATGCGAAGAACTATGGGCACAACGAAACGTACTGACAAACAGTATTTCAAAAACAACACATGAAAAGTACCTGCGGAAACGAAACAACAGACTTGCGTATATGCAACGTAGCAACAATCTCCAGAGGGTGGACGGTGATACGCACAGTGACAGCGAAAACAATGACACTGAAGAGGAACACGAAGATGAAGACGAGATGTGACAGTAAATAAACATAAGATGCTGGCGATCTGGCCAAGAAATCACCAAATGTTGTACACGGATGAGCACCTAACGTTAATATAAAGGATTACCAATACACAGGATAAGCAATACTATTTATCTACTAACAACCAATTTGTGTGTGTGTGTGTGTGTGTGTGTGTGTGTGTGTGTGTGTGTGTGTGTGTGCGCGAAGAGAGAGAGAGAGAGAGGGGGGGGGGGGGGGAGAGAGAGAGAGAGAGAGAGAGAGAGAGAGAGAGAGAGAGAGACTGGCGGTCAACAGGTCGAAGAAACCATTCCGAGGTATTCACAGCCAGTCACATTTAGTGATGGTACTAACAAATCTCGCTTCTATCCTATCATCTTTTTATATTATTCTTAAAAAACAACAAAATTTATTTATATTTCAACCTTACGTTATTGTTATTTTGATAAGTATTACTCTTTGTAAAATGTTGTAGATAAAGGAAAAGAAAACTGCAAGAAAGATGAAAAATGAAAATTATGAGATGTACAACCTGTTTTAAAACATCAGGTAACAGGTCTATAATTTGGCAATAAATAAAAATAATAAATAATACTGTTTTGTTGCCTATTTTGGTTGGTTGGCTGATGTGGAGGAGCGAACCGAACCGCGAAGTCACCGGGAAGCATGGGGAAAGAACTCCGCCCTGCCCTTTGAATGGAACCATCCCGGAATTTGCCTGCAGCGATTTAGGGAAATCACGGAAAACCTAGATCAGAATAGACGGACGCGGATTTGAACAGTCTCCTACTGAATGCGAGTCGAGATATTTTGAGCAAAAAAGAATTTTTATTGCACTTAAGCTCTTTGTATCTTGAGTTTTCATACCGGTGGGAATAAAGGATTATATGGCAAAAAAACGACAAACACATTGAAAATGTGGTGGATGGGTTGCGCTTTTACCGTCCAAATATTATATAGAGATACGTAAAGAAGTAAAAGAAAAAAAATCTGGATAAGTTCGAGTAGGGCTTGCGCGCCGAGGGTTTCGTACAAATTAATTATTTATATAGATATTTCATATTGTCTGCCAGCAACATACATTGGTTTTATCGAGTGAGACTGGTGAAGTGGTACCACAACTAGAGCAGGCAAACCTATTAAAAGAACATTTTGAGAGTTTATTTAATCAAGACAGCCCAACAGTGTTGACGACTCAGATACGGGTCCAATTTGACAGAGAGAGAATCCCTGAACCATCAGAGAAAGACATCAGTTGAAACGTCCCGTTGGAAAAATTGTAAATGACTGAGCTTAAACTGACACACAATATTTTTAGAACAACGCAATCTTACTTTCAAAAATCCCTACAAAAGAATGGCCCTGATTAACAATTAACCTACACCTTTCACGAATCACTTGCCTCACAAAAATCTTCGTTACTCGAACTACTGCAATACAGCGAGCGCCAATACTGTCAGCTAAATAAAAGATTCTAACTACTGAAGGCACTAACTACTGATAGGCATAGTTAGCAAATGAAAGATTTTGATAGATAACAAACAACGTATTTACCTTAATAGTGTTCAAAAGTCATAATAAATATATAAGTTCATGACATCCAGTCTTACAAATTTACTCTCTCTGATGGACACACGTCCAGATCGTCCGCTTTCAGAACTCTGCCACTGCTGGCGGCTCACCTCCAACTGCGCAACGCTACGCGCTGTTAACAGCCAACTGCCCAACACTACAATAGCGACTATTTCAACAATGCCCACCAGCCACAGACTGAGCACAGCCAGTGATTTTCATACAGAGCGCTAGGTGACGTTACCAACATAGAAACCTAAACAGCCTACTTACACAGTGTTGCACCAAAGACTCTCAAGAACAACAAGGCTCCAGGTAGCATTGGTATCACAGCTGAGATGCTACTGGGGAGGGGGGGGGGGGGGGGGGGGGGGAGTGTAGCATTGGTGGAGGGGTTGAAGCGGTTAATATCTACCATCTGGACAGCGGGTAAAATTCCTGAGGAATGGAAGGGCGCACTTATATGTCCTATCTTCAAGAAGGGAGATGCCACACAAGTATCCAACCACCGCAGGATTTCACTACTTGAATTGGTTACAAGGTATTTACAATGCTGCTCCTAAATAGGCCCTTACAAGTCTGGGTTCATCTCTTGATCACATATTTACCTTGAGGAGCTGAAAGAAAAGTTTTACGAGTTTGATTGGAAACTAAAAAAATTCAAATGGCTCCAATCACTATGGAACTTAACATCTGAGATCATCAGTCCCCTAGACTTAGAACTGCTTAAACCTAACTAACCTAAGGACATCACACACATCCATGGCCGAAGCAGGATTCGAACCTACGACTGTAGCAACAGCGCGGTCCCGGACTGAAGCGCCTAGAACCGCTCGGCCACAGCGGCCGGCTCGGAAAATACACCTCGTCTTCATTCATATTAGACAAGCGTATGGCAGCATTGACCGCTCTATGCATGGAAAACGTTAGAAGAACTCGACGTTCCACCTAAATACATCCGACTAATAGCAGCTTGCTACTTCCAATCAATTTGCCAAGTTAGGTTCGGCCGCCAACTACCGTCAGCATTCGGTATTCAAAACAGATTGCGACAAGGAGATCCACTGTTGCCAATACTATTCAACTTGCCCTTGGAAAAAGTAAACAGCGACACTGGTCGAAATAGAGAAATGGAGACGGTGGGAACAGACACAAGCCTGGCATCTTCTGAAAATGTCGTGATCCTTGGCGACAGCCAGGAGCAATTAAGTGCTGACACTTTACGATTCCTCCGCAACGCGAAACAAATAGGGCTGGTAGTGAACGAGAGTAAAACAAAGTATCTCGTTGTCTCGCGGCATCAAGCTCCTCTCCCCTCAGTTATTGTTGACGGGCATGCCTTCTTGAACTGACGAAAAAGATGCAACAACGAACAACAAAGGCTAATCCCGTTTTCTTCAGCCTAAACAACCTATTCAAATCCCGGCTGATATCGCTGAAAAACAAGATTCGGCTGTACATGACATTAGTACGGCCGGTACTTTTATATGGTTGTGAAACCCGGGCAACGTCAGCAACAACTGAAGAAGCATTTTGTGCGTTCGAGGGGAAGGTACTAAGGAAGATACATGGACCCCGGAAGGTAAACAGGAACGAAGAACAAAAGAAGGTCTTTACCAGTGGTACGGAAAGCCAAACATCGGCCGAATATTGAGTCAGAAGTTCAAATGGCTCTGAGCACTATGGGACTTAACATCTGTGGTCATCAGTCCCCTAGAACTTAGAACTACTTAAACCTAACTAACCTAAGGACATCACACACATCCATGCCCGAGGCAGGATTCGAACCTGCGACCGTAGCGGTCGCGCGGCTCCAGACCGAAGCGCCTATAACAGCTCGGCCGCACCGGCCGGCTGAGTCAGAAGAGGCTACAGTGGTTTGGTCACATCTTCCGAACCGATGGATCCCTCCCTAGCCTGTTCTCCGTTCCCAACCTGCTGGGAGACGTCCAAAGGGACGGCCGAGGACGCGATGGAAGGATCGAGTACTGGCGACACTCAAACACTGAAGCAAGTGGAGCTGACAGCGGTAGATGATGATGGTGCGGACCGACAGCGATGGACCGCCATCTGCACTAAATGTCTCTTACCCTGATACTGACTGACTGGTGTTTTTTTTTCTTTTTTGTAATGTGTGCAAATTTTTATAATGTGCAGTTTGTTGTATTCTTTTAATATTGCGGTTTGTACCCTTTTTTATTCTGCTGTAGGCGTTAAAGGCCCGTAAATGCAATAAATTATGACGATAATGATACAGATATTTCATCCATCCCAGGAATCGAGAGTCTCTAAGATTTTTCCCTGTTCCCGATATAGATACAGGCAAAGATATTGGTCCCGGGAATCACAATACTTTCCGTAACCTCAAAAATATTTTTCTTGTCTGATGTAATTACAAATTAACAATTCCCGCATTTTTTTCCTGTGAAAGCTCGCCGCTCGCATAGTTTCATGTTTCTGGCCTAACGGGAACTACGCTATAGGTTTTCATGAGTGAGTTTCCGAGATCAAAATATGTGACATAAACGACGTGTCTTTTGGCTGCATTCATTTATAGGCTTAATTTTTTTTCTCACCACCTAGCTACCGTAAACCTTAGCTTGTTTTTAACAGCCGGACTGACGCGCGCAAGTGAGCGCACACCGCCGGCCGGGATGGCCGAGCGGTTCTAGGCGCTACAGTCCGGAACCGAACGACCGCTACGGTCGCAGATTCGAATCCTGCCTCGGGCATGAATGTGTGTGATTTCCTTAGGTTACTTAGGTTTAAGTAGTTCTGACTTCTAGGGGACTGATGACCTCAGATGTTAAGTCCCATAGTGCTCAGAGCCATTTGAACCATTCGAGCGCACACACACACACACACACACACACACACACACACACACACACACAAAACAAAGTGATGCTGAAGGGCCCCGTTGTCACCGTCTGGGGTACGAAATCATAAAAAGCAGTATTCTAAACAGGATGAATAAGCGGGAATTCAACAAAATAATATTATATTCCCTACATTAATGTTGCACGCACTACCTAACGGTGTGTGGTGAAGGGTACTTCTGATACCAGTATCTAATTGCTCGCACCTTCCCCCCCCCCCCCCCCCTCCTTCCTTCCCACCAAATTTCTCTGTCCCTGTTCCATTCGCTAATGCCGCGTGGGAAGAATGACTATCGGTAAACCTATTCTCTAAAGCTATGCTCTAATCTGTAAAATTTTATTAATGAACAAAGTAAGAGCATATGGACTATCAGACCAATTGTGTGATCGGATTGAAGAGTTCCTAGACAACAGAACGCAGCATGTCATTCTCAATGGAGAGAAGTCTTCCGAAGTAAGAGTGATTTCAGCTGTGCCGCAGGGGAGTGTCATAGGACCGTTGCTATTCACAATATACATAAATGACCTTGTGGATGACATCGGGAGTTCACTGAGGCTTTTTGCAGATGATGCTGTGGTGTATCGAGAGGTTGTAAAAATGGAAAATTGTACTGAAAAGCAGGAGGATCTGCAGCGAATTGGCTGGCTCTGAGCACTATGGGACTTAACATCTGAGGTCATCAGTCCCGTAGAACTTAGAACTACTTAAACCTAACTAGCCTAAGGACATCACACACATCCATGCCCGAGGCAGGATTCGAACCTGCGGCCGTAGCAGTCACGCGGCTCCGGACTGAAGCGCCTACAACCGCTCGGCCACCGTGGCCGGCTGCAGCGAATTGACACATGGTGCAGGGAATGGCAATTTAATCTCAATGTAGACAAGTGTAATGTGCTGCGAATACATCTAGCTACAAAATAGCAGGTCAGCAACTGGAAGCAGTTAATTCCATAAATTATCTGGGAGTACGCATTAGGAGTGATTTAAAATTGAATGATCATATAAAGTTGATCGCCGGTAAAGCAGATGCCAGAGTGAGATTCATTGGAAGAATCCTAAGGAAATGCAATCCGAAAACAACGGAAGTAGGTTACAGTACGCTTGTTCGCTCACTGCTTGAATACTGCTCAGCAGTGTGGGATCCGTACCAGACAGGGTTGATAGAAGAGATAGAGAAGATCCGACGGAGAACAGCGCGCTTCGTTACAGGATCATTTAGTAATCGCGAAAGCGTTACGGAGATGATAGATAAACTGCAGTGGAAGACACTGCAGGAGAGGCGCTCAGGAGCTCGGTACGGGCTTTTGTTGAAGTTTCGAGAACATACCTTCACCGAAGAGTCAAGCAGTATATTGCTTCCTCCTACGTATATCTCGCGAAGAGACCATGAGGATAAAATCAGGGAGATTAGAGCCCACACAGGAGCATACCGACAATCCTTCTTTCCGCGAACAATACGAGACTGGAATAGAAGGGAGAACCGATAGAGGTACTCAGGGTACCGTCCGCCACACACCGTCAGGTGGCTTGCGGAGTATGGATGTAGGTGTAGATTTTATAGTTCCAGTAATCTTGCGAGACGTATGTGAAACGAAATTAACGTTTTCCCACGCTTTCGAGAATGCATTCTCGAGGAATTTCAGTAATAAACCACTCTGTGATGCGCTACCTCTCCCTCTCTGTTGTAGAGTCTGCCACTGGAGTTTCTTCAGCACCTCTGTAACGCTTTCGTGCCGACTAACCCACCTGTCACTAGTCTTCTGCGATCTTCGCTATCTGTTCTACGATGACCTTTCAGTTAGTAATGCAACACATCTTTTTTTCTCGATCAGTTTCGGTCGAAAAAATGGGGACTTTGTTGTGTGTGGTATATTCTCGCTCCACTTCCTGTAGTTCCATGAAGTTCCGACAGGTGGTGGCGCTATATGTATCCTTCAAAATAGCGTCTGTAACGGAGATCCATTCCAAGCACAGACCTGTCATTGAGTTTCTTTTGGTGGAAAACCAGAGCATCTCAGATATCATAGGTGCTTGCAGAATGTTTGTTTTGTTTTGTTTTAGGACACAAAAACAAGTAAAGTCATACGTGTCCCTGTCAGAACGGTACAACACGAAGACAAAAAATGAGTTAAAAGCGACTATACGTTAAGCTCAGTCGACGGAAGGAAAGACGGCTAAAAACAGAGACTTCCTCTGGGAGAAGCGTCCATAAAATAGAGAGATCCGGAAGTGAACAAGAGCACGGTGAGTCGTTGGGCGAAGCGTGTGTCATAGGCGTCTGTCTTCATGGCAACAGCGTCGCGGAACCCTGTCCGATATCCCGCGCGCCGGCCCACCACACACAACTGTAACCCCTGCCGACGGATCTCAGTCACACACATCGCTGCACAGTTGGACGTCTCTGTTGCTCGTCTTTGACTGTTCTTCCTCACAATCCTAAGCCGATATCTCGTACCTTCTCTAAGGCGCTGCAGTCGGACTGTGCGCCTGGTCCCGGCGGAGGTTCGAGTCCTCCGGTGTCGTGGGGTTTCCTACCGTGGCGTTTCCTACGAGCAGTGGCGCATTAAACCTGTCAGAGGCCCGGGCCAGCAAAACAACTTGAGGCTCCCCTTGCTGCCCCCTCCCACCCTCCTCGCCACACAGGATTTCTCCGCGAGTTTCAGACGCAAACGGAAGGAAGTCCCACATTGCTTATTATCATCATTTTGTGTCGTGATAATTTACAAGCTATAACGTTATTTTACGTAACACTCAAAGTGACTGACTCGTAATCTCGCTGCTATTTTTTAATAGCCATGTTGCCCCTTATACGACAGACATTATTACATGATTTCTGTTGTTCGAATCTATTATGTTTCGCAACTAAGTCGGCGTAGAGCGAGCAGGGTGTATAAAAATGAATCCCTATTTCCCAAACCAAGAGGAAGGTCACTCTCTACATAAAACTTCGTTCAGTGCATGGTGGAGGGTACTTCACTTACGAGTTTCAACAAAAGCCACAGCGCTGCTCTGATCTTGATGAAAATTTGTACATTTGATCTTCAAAACAAGGGGAACCTCACCATCTACGTGAAATTTCATACGGTGTACGGCGGAGGGTACCTTACAACAGAATTACACACCGTTTGACCGATCAGCTTGGGAGTTGGCTCATGTATGTATGTTTTCGTGGTGAAGGCATTTATACAAGTCAACGTATGCTGGATGGCAGAGGGTTGTCCTACCTTTAAATAAATTCAACATCGTTTCGTCAATGAGCATGAAAGTTGGCAGATATACGTATCTTTTCATAGATGGGGAAAGAGGAGACGGCATGACGGAGGCGAGGGAGGAGATATATGGAGAGAGGAAATCGTGATGGGTGGGGAGGGAGGAGGAGGTGCATCCAGAGAAGTGAGAGAAGCAGACTAGAAGAAAGAGGGAGCAGGAGATAAACAGAGAAAGGGGGAAGGTGGTGAATGACTAATGGAACACTGTAATAAATACATAAATTAGTTGTGTTATTGTGAATTTGATGACAAGCAGTGGGGGAGGCTCAGTTCGCAAACACCTCGTTAAGGAACCGGTTGCTCGGGACGGTTTCGCTACCTGCTGCACCCTTGTAGGGAACCCCGCGGTAGGGAACCCGACGTAGCCCCCCCCATAGTGCTCAGAGCCATTTCAACCACTTTTTGATCATTCAATAAAATAGTTCTAAGTCTAGGGGACTGATAATCTCAGATGTTAAGTCCCATAGTTCCCAGAGCCATTTGAACCAAACGTAATTATGCTTCACAACGATCTAAGACAATGTAAACAAATATTGAAGACTGGGTGATAGTAGAACTTACATCGAAAATCCCGCGTAATTTTGTTGGAATATTGTTGGCTTATGTTCATGAAATACTGTAGAGTATATGCAGCATTTATATGATTTGTATATAGCCATAATGCGCACATAGAATTAGTAACATTGGCTACTCAGTATAGTTTGCTTTAAAAGAATCAACCTACATGTCGTACACAGCACGGTCCCCAAATGTCAATTTTCGATAAAACAACGCGGAAACTGATTATCGAAGAATAAGAAATGGTATAGTACTTAAATATATTGGTGAAATAATACAACCGAATGGTTCGGACAAAGAAGCTAATTTAACAAATTCAAGAAAAATGGAACTGGGTGATCTATCAAGAAACGTGTGTAACAAGATATCTTTATCCATAAGTACCAAACTCTGGCACAACAACACTGTCGTTAGACCAGAATACCTCTATCTTACAGAATGAGTTTCAGGTAACATAGCGAAACAGTTAGGCGAAATGGAAAAGGAGGACTGGAAAATAGTCGGGAAAATATTGGTACTAAAATATGACAGTTGGAAAATTAAGAAGTAATAAAAAAACTTTATGAAATATTGGAACGAATGTAGACACAACGAGGAAGACTTGAGTAGCTGAATACCTGAAGAGGTTAGATGAGGAAAGAATAAGAAAACGACTTTTTAACTTCTTTGACACCAACCCACGAACACCAACGAAGTGAATCAAAGGAGTTAAAGTGTAACTGAGAGAAATTGGAATAACGGAGGAAGGAACATGAAGAGAGAAACAGAGAAAAAGCAAAATGTTTCAACGGCTTTCAGGAGAAAGTAAAGAAAAAACAAGGGTGCAGCGTTTAACGTTCCGTCGCCAACGGCATCATTAGAGACGGAGCACGAACTCGGATTACGACGGGATGGGGAAGGAAATCAGCCGTGCCCTTTGAAAGGAACCATTCTAGCATATGCCTAGAGCGATTTAGAGAAATTATGGAAAACCCAAATCAGAATGGCCGGACGCGAATTTGAACTGTCGTCCTCCCAAGAAAGAAGAGAACAACATAGGGAAAGAATGAAAATCTACTGGAAAGAAAGGAGAAAAGATTTCGCATCAGTTATTTCATGTGGTCCTCAGTAGACCAAACCAATTTTAAAAAATTAAGTGTAACCGAGGAACTGATAGTTACAAAAAAGTTTCTTTTCTATAATCTGCTGAAAATTTAGTATCTGTTAGATGACGATGAGTTAGGCTTGAAAAGGTAAAGGCACCAGAGAGGAAGTTCTCGCTTTGCGGTTGATAATGGAAGCAAGATTGAAAAAAAAAATTAAAAAAAAGATGCATTCAGTGGATCTGTTGACCTGCAGAAAGCATTAGACAGTGTCAAAATGTAAGACGTTAGACATTCTGACAAAAATAGGTGTAAGCTGCAGTGAAAGACGGGTAATATAAAATATCTACAAGAGCAAACAGGGAACAATAAGAGTGGAAGACCACGAACGAAGTGCTCGGAGAAAAACAGGTGTAAGACAGAGATGTACTCTGGCGCCCCTACTGTTCAATGTATACATGGGAAGAAGCAATGACGGAAATAAAACGAAGGTTCGAGAGTGGGACTGAAACTCAAGGCGAAAAAATACCAACGATAAGATTCGCTGATGACATCATTGGATGGATTGAACAGTCTAATGAGTACAAATACGCATTGAGAGTAAATCGAAGAAAGACGAAAGTAATTAGAAGCAGCAGAAACGAGTACAGCGACAAACTTAACGTCAGAACTGATGATCACGAAGTTCTTTCTGCTACCTGAACAGGAAAATAACCCATGATGGAGAGAGCAATGAGAACCTAAAAATCAGAAAAATTGACAAGCACTGGCATAAATGGCATTCTTGGCCAAGTGGTCTACCTATCAAACAAAGGCCTTAATATGAGGAAGAGATTTCAGAGAAAGTAAGGAATGAGAAGGTTCTCTGCAGAATAGACTAGGAATGAAGCATATAGCAAACACTGACAAAAAGAAGGGACAGGTTGACCTGACACGCGTTAAGGCATCAAAAATTAACTTCCGTGGTAATAGAGAGAGCCGTAGAGGGTAAAAACTGTAGGGGAAGACAGAGATTGGAATACATCCAGCAGGTAATTGAGAAGGTAGGTTGCAATTGCTGCTCTGAGATGAAAGGTTTGGTAGAGGAAAGGAATTAGTGGTGGGCCGCATCGAACCAGTCTGATGAAGTCTGATGACTCAAAAAAATGCCACGACACGCTCATCATGACTTGGAGGCATTACTGGGACGTACTTAGAAGATACAAACATGTCTAATAAAGAGGCTGCCTACAGTACGCTTGGCTTGTCCGTTCTCGCAGGCCGCGGTGGCCGTTCGGTTCTAGGTGCTTCAGTCCGGGACCCCGCGACTGCTACGGTCGCAGGTTCGAATCCTGCCTCGGGCATGGATGTGTATGATGTCCTTAGGTTAGTTAGGTTTAAGTAGTTCTAAGTTCTAGGGGACTGATGACCTCAGATTTTAAGTCCCATAGTGCTCAGAGCCCTTTTTTTGCCGTTCCCTGCTATAGAGTACTGCTGTGCGGTATGGGGTTCTTATCAGATAGGACTGAAGGAGCTCATCTAGAAAGTCCAAAGAAAGGTTTTTCGTTTTGTATTATCGCGAAATGGTGAAGATTTACGCCAAACGAATTGGGATGGCAATCATTAAGACAAATGGGTTTCTCGTTGCGACGACATCTTTTCACGAAATTCCAACCTCGTCCTCCAAATGCGAAAATATTTTGATGACACTGAAGTACAGAGCGAGAAATGGTAATTGTAATAAGCGAAAACAAAGCTCACTCGGAAAGATTTCAGTGTTGGTTTCTCCCACGCGTTGTTAGAATGGGACGGTAGAGAAACAGAGTGAAAAAAAAGTGGTGCTATGAACCCTCTGTCAGGCACTCAAGTGTGAACTGTAGAGTAGTCATGTACACAGAAGAACCTGGTTTCACACTAAACACACACTCATTTGATGGGTACCACGAGGCAGTCCAGTCACCACGAACCTAGCGTCTAGCTACACATGGTGCAGACAGTAAAAAGTGCTGCAGTCTGACAGTGGGCCTGCTGTGGGTCGAAAAAAGGTTAATGATACGCAAAATCGTGTCAAAGATTCAAAAAGCGACTGGTTGCATATTATTATGAGCAGACGATATTACAACCGTCCGAACATACGGCTTCAAATGGCTCTGAGCACTATGGGACTTAACTTCTGAGGTCGTCAGTCTCCTAGAACTTAGAATTACTTAAACCTAACTAAGGACATCACACACATCGTTGCCCGAGGCAGGATTCGAACCTGCGACCGTAGCGGTCGCGCGGCTCCAGACTGTAGCGCCTAGAACCGCTCAGCCACCCCGACCGGCGTCCGACCATAGCTGTGGGTTTCTTGATTGTCCTCGGAGATGGCTCATCGGAACTACAATATATGGAATATTAGATCGCTTTATTACATGAATAAGAGATTGGAATACATCCAGCAAATAATTAAAAAAACTTATCGACCAAATAAAATTTTATAGTATCTCTGTAAACTCAAGAACGAGCAGCGCTTTTGGTGGGGGAAGTGGCCTTTCCCGGAAGAATGCTGCCACCGGCCTACAGGGGCACCCAAAATCTGTTGCCCGTTACCTGTGTAGAGGTGTAGATCGGCGTGCAGTGATATACGTCGTTTCTGTTCGTATGATCTTAGTTGCCATTGTCAGTCAGTTAACTTTGTATACTTACTGATATACTTCGATTTCCGGAAGTGATGTATAATCGTCTAGCATTGCAAAAAAAATGTGCAGAGTACGAGGAAGAGGAGGTATTTGCGGAGTATCGAGCGTTCGATCGTCTCTAATGTTATTACATCGTGTATCAAAGAGGCGACCCAGAAAGAACTGTTGGCTAACATTACCAGTCACAATCAAAGGACTGCAATTTATGCAAACGTCAGCCTCGTCCAATAGGACGCATAAGGAAGGAACGCGAAAATAAGCCGCATGGTTTAGTGAAATCTCCACAAAGGAAAACTAAGGATTTTGGGAGGAAACCGATCGTTATATACAGTTTCAAAATCACCTAAAACCTTTGATGCTTATGGAACACTAAATCTCTGTCTCGGTCACTATTCACCTGATTCTGAGACGTTTTGCTTGAAATTTGTGCGCAATAGCTATTCTAAACACTGCTGACATTTTTTTCGAAGCATGTACATCGATTCTGGACTTCTAAGCAACAAGCTTGACATACGAGATGCGTTCACGTATTGATTTTGATTTTTGGGTAAGAAATTTGTTAATTTACAGCAGTGCTATCCTCTTCAAAGTATTCCCCATTACATATCATATACTTGTGCCAGTGCTTTTTCCAATTCCCGAAATTCTTTAGGAACTGTTTCTTCGGGGTAGTTTATAGGTCTCTTAAATGTGCATTTTTAATCTCATCCATGTTTGTAAAACCGCTGTCCTTTAAGGCCTGCTTTGAAATGTTTATACCACTTGTATGTCATTGGTTAACTTATAACAGGCTCACCAAAAGCAATATTTAACATTTCTAAAAATTTCATACACTTCATTCCATTGCTATGACAAAATTTAATACAGATTCTCTAATCTATTTTTATACAAAACAAATAATCGTTGATGCTACCAAAACACTTGTAACCTTTTTGATAGCTAACAGGCGGCCGGAGTGGCCGTGCGGTTCTAGGCTCTACAGTCTGGAACCGAGCGACCGCTACGGTCGCAGGTTCGAATCCTGCCTCGGGCATGCATGTGTGTGATGTCCTTAGGTTAGTTAGGTTTAATCAGTTCTAAGTTCTAGGCGACTGATGACCTCAGAAGTCGCAGTGCTCAGAGCCATTTGAACCATTTTGACAGCAGAGTAAATACCCAATATGCGTAATATTGTACACATAGTTTTGAGACATGTTTACGAAGACAGTGACAAAAAAGTAGTGCAAATCAGACTAATACAACACGCAAAATTATAAATTTCTGCTTACTTTTTAAACACTCTTCGTGTCGCAAAAATTGTTATGTTTCAATGCAGTCCTTCAAAGGAAACTTCTACCTTTTAGTAGAAGCACAAAGTAAGACCAAGCCTCAAATTCTACAGATCGATTACGTTATATGGGGTTCGTTGAACGAATAGCAATAGAGGAACATACAATACATTCACATGAACAGGCATTCGGTTCTATGTTTGTAGTATAATTCTGACTTCCATTCTTATCGTAATATTATTTACTCTATAATGTTGTGTTTCGGAAGAAGATATCGTTTTTTGTATTCCTTATGGTCTTAATACATTTGTCTAAAAATGAACGCAGCCGGCCGAAGTGGCCGTGCGGTTAAAGGCGCTGCAGTCTGGAACCGCAAGACTGCTACGGTCGCAGGTTCGAATCCTGCCTCGGGCATGGATGTTTGTGATGTCCTTAGGTTAGTTAGGTTTAACTAGTTCTAAGTTCTAGGGGACTAATGACCTCAGCAGTTGAGTCCCATAGTGCTCAGAGCCATTTTTCTAAAAATGA
Source organism: Schistocerca serialis cubense (assembly GCF_023864345.2). NCBI lineage: Eukaryota > Metazoa > Arthropoda > Insecta > Orthoptera > Acrididae > Schistocerca > Schistocerca serialis. The sequence continues at coordinate 85,832,775 of NC_064647.1, read as the reverse complement.
ACGCAGCCGGGACGTATCTTTACACGGCATCGCCACAGATTTAAAGCGCCCCAGCGCCTTGTGACGGAGCTGGGCTGGTAGAGTGGGGACTCGCTCGCTCTTCAGTTTACCGACAGATTATCTTCGAATATACTGGAGAAGACGGTGGACTTGCAGATGCGGATAACGCATTTCAGAAAGGTGCGGGGAGTACTGTGGTTATCGGCGCTGAGCTCAGACCGTTGCCGCTGGGTTGCGCCACAGCGCCGTACGGTGTTTGTCTGAGACGCGGTCGTGCTGCCTGCCGAATGTCCGGTCCCTTGTATGTTTGTTACAACAGGGCTGATGAATCGCTTGCGTCTTGTCCCCCCTCGCCGCCGCGCCATCGCTGCACCCACCCCCACCCCCACCCTACCGCGACCGCAGCAGGCATGAGCCTTGACGACCACTGGACCGCTTGACCACCACGCGGCTACTTTTGGGGGAAAAGGGTTGGCTTCCGCTATTGGCGGAGGCGGTGGTGGGGGGTTGCAAGGGTTAGGAGGCGCGCGGACCAAGGCGGAACCTCAGTGTTCGCACGCGCTGGTAACGTCCAGCACGCTTCTCTTCGCCTTCGCCTGGACACCGCCAGTTGACGGGAGCGCCACCGGCCAACAGCTCCCTCTGAAGCCCACTTCACATCGCGGTAAGGTGCAGCGCTTCGCCCGCACTCTGCTCGCCAGCTTGCTTCTATCCTCCTGAGATAGCCTGAAGTACATCTAACCTGCACTCGGCAAGCCACCTTACGTTGTGCGCTGGAGGGTACTTATAGAACCGCTACCTATTTTTTTTTTTCCGAAGCGAATGGCGCATGGTATCAATGACTCTCGGTTAACTTCCGTACTGGCTCCAATTTTTCTCTTTATGGTCACTTCGCGAGGTGCAGTTGGTAGGAAGCAATATGAACCCCTTCGAGCACAAGTGGTGTAACTGATATAATCTTCATTTTCTGAGGTACTTAACGGTTTACGAGTGGCTCTAAGGGGCTCACATGCTGTCCGAGTCCTCCCGGAAGCTCTCTCTCGGAATTTCTACAGTAAATATCTCTGCTAATTACAATTTCTCTCTTGTAGCTCTTGCCGCTGGACTTCTCCGTAACGCTCTCGTGCGTATTAAACAATCCCGCGACGAAACGTGCCGCTCTTATGTCTCCTTTGTCTCTCCCATTGACCGAGCCTGGTAAGGGTCTGTCACTAATGACCAATACTTACGAATGAGTCGAAGAAGTGCTTTCTAAGCCACTTCTTTCGTGGATGAGCTACACCTTCTTAAGATAGACCCACTGAGTCAGCCAGACATCTTTTTTTCGTACACTTTGTTTCATGTGATCGTTACACTTTAAGTAGCGCCATATGGTTTATTCTAGATGTTTTACTGTAATTACTGTTTCCAGTGACTTGTCGCCGACAGTGTAACCAAACAGTGGTCGATCTCTTCGTGTATTTATGCGCATTACTTTACGTTGATTTCCGTCCAGTTCCTGCACCAGCCATCAGACCTCGGGAGGTCTTCCTACGTATCGTGATAGTCGTCTGGGCTTTTAGCTTTCGCACAGACCCCGAACGAACAGTATCGTGCAGTTTCCGACGTTATGCACATTATAAAATTTTATATACACGGGCTGGTTCAACTGCCCTGCCCCTGCCGCTGTAGTGTTATGCAACGCGCAATACCAAAGCTGCCCTTCAAAACCAACGCGCGAGACGTTCATATTCTCTCACTCGCTACGGGCAGACTGTTAGTCCTTCAGAAAAAAATGATCTTTTTCTATGAACTTTAAGTTAGTTAAATTTTGTCCTGGCATAGGTTTTCGCTACAGGGCGTAGTTTTCGAGTTAGTAGATAAACGTACAAAGTGACCTTGAAACGCATCCCGAGTCACACACTCCCCCTCAACGGTCAGGACTTTCAGTACGACATGCATGGCACTCTAGCCTACTACTGTACAAAAATATGCGACTGCACGAATTATTTCACTCATTGGGCCTTTTTTGGTCTCCGCTGACTCGCCTTATTACGCCACCGGATTAGTGCAGCACATACAAATTGTAAAGTTAGACGTATGTGTAAATATTACCTAACAATTTCGTGAATTTTACCAGCATAAACTAAGCAAACATACTGTTGTATTCGCCAGGCCTTCTGACAACGAAACTACAGCGCTAGTAAGGATTAGGTCTGGATCGAACGTAATTAGTTTTAGCGAATGGTTTAGAAAAGCAGTTCGTTCATGACCCTCACGGGCACGTCTAAATTAATAACACTAACGAAGCAGCTGCGTGTACTGGTGGCATAGTAGCCCAATCAAGAGACCAGGAAAGGTCGAACATCGGAAACAGTTCGTGAAGTCGGAAATCTTTGTGCTACGAACAACCACCTAGAAATCGTAACTGCGTTTCAAGGTCACTTTGTACGTCTTTCTTGAATAATCCGAAAACCGTGGCCTCCAGCGAAAGCGTTTCCCACTATTAAATTTAAATTCACTAGATTTTCTACAGAGCGGTAGTGCTATTTTTCTGCTTTTTATTTTTTAATTTTTTTTTTTTTTCAAAGTAATAATTTACGCTTAAGGAGGGAGACGATATGAAAATCTCGCGCCTGGTTTGTGAAGGCCATTTAAAACATTGCGGGTTGCATCAAACGACAGCGCCAGGGGCAACTGAATCGGCCTGTACCCTGTATGAAGTAAAAGCAACACGTAAAATTGCTTTATCAACGGCGGATTAACAACATAGCGGCTGTTATCGTAAATCCTTGCAAGGAAAAAATTCTGTAACCTATCATATCGTTTTAACTTTTTGTTGGTCGGTAACAAAGCCTCGATAAATTTAAAGAACAGCATCGTGTCCTCTTGGATGTTACTTACAACGCTACCAGCTAATGAGCTCGGTCTAAAGCGGGCAATGGGTGTCGATACTGCTTGCGAAGAAGATAAACAAACATCCGTCGTGCATTTGAAAACTGAAGCATGCCCGGGACTACCTATTAGTGCTGAACAAAATGGCAGCCTGGTTAAAACGCCAGTTTTGAATCAATGATTTCTCCGCAGCTAGTTCAGGGCCAAGGCCCCTCGTCAGAGGCAGCAAAAATTTCTCGTACAAATTATACAACGTAGATTTATAGTACGCGTCACTGATGTACTGAACGACGGATCAGATTGAGTTCCTTGCCATCTGGTAATGGCATTAGGCTCAAGAGAAGGTACGGAAAATTAAGCGTTCACTCAAAAACAGTGTAACTCGTCTGCAATTGTTTCCTCGCTGAAAGTATGTAAAAGTCCGCCTCCGCTGCATATATATTGACACAAGGGTAAAAAGTTTCCCTGTAGAGGTGTGTGACCATCTATTGTTCAGCACTCATAGAGAAATAGGAAATTCTTCCGCGCTTATTAGACATGACGCGTTTTGAGCGTCATCTTCAGATTAACGATAACAGGTCACGCGATAGAGAGGTTAGTCAAGTGACCGATTCGAGCTGTCTGATGTTGTTCGTTTCCTTCTTTGATCTGAGACTAGAGTCTGTTTAATCGCGTAATGTCTAAGGCAAATAAAATTAATTTTACCATCAAGATTCTCATATTTATCATTTAGTGACGAGCATCCTCCTTTAATGTATCACAAATTGCTTCAAACCCGCAATGAAATGGTGTTTACAGAAAATGAACAACCAAATTGACAGGGAAATAATGTCTGAACGACGTCTAAGTGTTTAAAAACATCAACATAGTTTAAAGTGAAAATTCGCGTAAATGACGTGGAATTCTACTCTCTGCTTTCACGTCAGCCGCTGTTGATCTACCAAAATGATGAAAATTTGAACGCCGTGCAGTAGGTAATAGAGGGTACATTTTTTTGCCTGTTCCATTCGTTAATGGCTCGTGGGACGGACGTGTTGCACACCCTGTCTCGGTGTGTGCCTTTTGGGCACGGCAACATCGCCTTTTTCAGCGGTACGATTTTACCACACTGGCTTTCATTGCACGAATTAAAACTCCCACTTGTTTCGTTGCCATTGCCACAAAGTTCGTGCTGCGAAGCCATTTTCAAATCTGTGCATAGGTGGAACTCGTCGGAACGGCCATTATTGGGACCGGGTCCTAGTGACTCGTTTGATAACTAGTGCGCCGTATAAACTTGTTCCATACCGTTGCACGTGAGTGCAGCCTACGATGACGCTGTTAAAAAGTCTGAATTGACGGTTCCTTAGAGTCCGACGGTAAACACTACCATTCTGACGACCTGTACTTAGAAATTCTCGTAAAAATTGCTTCTCTGCGGGAGAAAACCCGTAGGGAATTGATTTTTTTCCTTTTTCGCTTCGTCCATTGACGCTCAGAATGCCGCCTTGGATTTTGTGTGGATACGATTCAGCTGGTGTCGTATTACATGATTTGTTCATCTGAAGATTATAATAAATCTGTTAGTACATAAGGAGCTCATGATAGGTGTAGAGTATTTTTATATTTCTTTATTTAATTATTTTCATTCCGCTTGATCGCTTTGTCGACCTGCATCAGCCATTTACGTTATGGAGTTTTTATCATAATTATTATTGTTGTTATTATCATTACATAAAGTATCCGATTTGCAGCCGGACGACGTAGACCTCCTGCCACGATATTTCGGCCGACAGCCATTCAGCCATATCCACGTGATGTTCAGCACTGGATATTGCTAGTTCATATCGCTAATTTTATACCGCTAGACGAGCGACCTCTTTCGCGCTTGCTTCGAATTGCTCCATCTATGGCGCGCAGGCGAATGCGTAGTGGTGCCGTACGCACACTCTGACGCTATGCGGGCTGGGCAGTAAAAAATTCAGATGTCAGATTAATAAATTTAACTGTCGCTAGACGTGTCACTAGTCAAAAAACGTTCCCTTTCTGTAGATATTAAATAAAGCACCGGGTCTCACGCCTTATTCAGTTGAACGCCGTCGTCACGATTAATAACTGACATCTAAAATTCATCTTCGCAAACCCGCATTTCGACAGCGTGTCTGTGCGCCGTAGACGGAGCAGTGGTGGAAGAGGACGCGAAACTCGACAGAGGTCGCCCGTGTAGCGACTGCCTTTGCGCAGGCGCCACCGCACCAGAATTTTAGAATTATTTATTTATTTATTTATTTATTTTTTTTTTCGTTTGTATAAAGTTAGCGATGTTAACTAGGAATAGCCAGTGGCCCGCTCGCTGAGCAGTTGCCAGTCGAAATATTGTGGCAACTTTACGGAATACTCTTTACACCGGGAAAAATTCAAGAATCGTTATTATTATTATTATTATTATTATTATTATTATTATTATTTACACATTAAACTGTTAACTGTCGCAGGACATTTGTTTAGAGGTAAAAAGCAACCTGCAGTAATCTTGCCAGATGAAGCAAATACATTTAAAAAATAAATACATTCGTGAACAATAATGGTTCTCTCAGTTTCCGGGGCGGAACATGTAAAGCTTCATCCTGTTAATGCTTTGGCAACCACTGTTAAGTGCATGGAGGATGGTACATAGCATTGCAACAGTTATTAGGATTTTTTCCCCGTACCTTTGACGTATGGAGCGCGGGAATAACGACTGCCTAAATGGGTCTACGCTCGACATGACTACCGTAATCGCGCGTTCGTGCTCACTACGACAGCGATACGTAGATAGGCGTCGTATATGTCTATATTTCTTCCTTAATACTGCTCTCGAAACTGCGGAATAATTGTTGCCTGGTCTCAAGGGTTTGCTATTTTATGTTTTTAAGTATTTCCGTGGACCTCTCCCGTGAGTTCAAACACCGCCTTCCTCGTACACATTTCGTCTCCCCTGTTAATCCTGAGTGGTATCAATCACTATTTGGACTATACGCTAGTTTTGGTCACGCAAGTACCACTAGGTACCCCGTATCTTACCAAAAAAGGAGAGCTTTGCCTGCGACTGTCCCTATGGAACCCACCATTTCATATTCTGTTCTCATATTTCATTATATGTAAATAACTTTCCATACCGGACGTCGAGCTGTGTTCTACCAACCAAGCTACAAATGTGGTTAGATATGCCATATAAACGTATTTTCTTTAGATGTCAACTTCGTGCTACTCTGTGAAACACTTACGTAAGTCAAGAGGGGCGTTGAGTAAGTGACGCAACACTTTTCTGAAAGCAGGTTGGTTTTATTCAGGGTTCCAATACACGACATTATTGCCCATTCTCTTGGCCACAAAATACTATTTGTCAAAATTATCTGCGAGCAATGCGACGGCCTTACGCCGCCTTAGTGGGAGGGCCTCAACGCCCGCACGGTACCACTGTAGTGGTCGACGTCGAAGCCAAGTCTCGCTGCATCAGTAGCGTGGCTGTCGTCCAGGTATTGTTCACCGAAGAGTGAACCCTTCATTGGGCCAGACAGGCGAAAGTCGGAAGGTGTGAGATCCGGGCTGCAGGGTAGACGAGGTAGGCTTGCGCGACCTTGTTGCGATGATGACAGACACCTCGCCAACGACTCGCCGTGCTTTTGTTCACTGCCAGGTCTCCGTAGACGTTCTCTAAGCTCTGCGATGCTCTCTCCTTGGAATGTACCTGCGTTACAGACGTCAATTTGAAGACTCCGCGTAGCGCCGCCACCAGTCGAAACTTTATGAAACTATAGGGACTGAAGCAGGAATATTCCACGATGTCCCACAACAAATTCCTCATTTTTCAGCCGAAACTGGCAGAGAAAGAAAAAGTGTTGCGTTACTTATTGAACGTCCCTCGTACCAACAGCACACCCGTGTTCTTACGTCTAGCAATGGCTCTTAGAATATGTGCGATTATCACGAGTTGTTCTTCCATGGTTACAGTGTCACCAGACGGTGTCGGCGGGAGGTTTCGTGAACCGGTTCCTCTCCTGCTGAGTCACCCTTCAGAGACTGTTGAGCAATTCTGTGAGGGTCTCGCGCTGAGTAAGCTAATTCCTACAGGAGCAAGTATCTCTTGTTTGTATCTTGTCTCTCGCTGATATCAGTACATCTCTCGTGCGAAACTCAGCTTACCCTTTTCTCTCACGATATGCTGCGAAACACGGACGCAGGGCGACAGACAGAAAGCTTTTTCCTAGATATCCGATATGCGTCTGCTACCGAATAGATCTCAGATATGCGAGTAGTTGGGAAACTTTTTCAGGAATAGAACCTAGTACATTTCCTGGACAGCGGGTGTCTCACTGACTCTAGCTTACCACTGAGCGCTTCCTGAGGCTATACAGCGGCATCGATAGATGTCCCCCCGATGCGAACATCTCGCTAAACTGGAATGAGATTTTCACTCTGCAGCGGAGTGTGCGCTGATATGAAACTTCCTGGCAGATTAAAACTGTTCCGGACCGAGATTCTGTACAGTTTGGAAGGTAGGAGACGAGGTACTGGCAGAAGTAAAGCTGTGAGGACAGGGCGTGAGTCGTGCTTGGGTAGCTCAATGCCGGCACGGTAGCTCAGCGTGTTCGGTCAGAGAGCTGGTTGGCCTCTGTAATAAAAAACTGAGTGGAAGGATCAACCACCGAACTTGAACAGGATGTCTTGCGACGTCCGCAACGACCAAACACAACGACCAATAACGAACAAAATGAAAAAAAAAGTTGGTAGAGCACACTCCCGGGAAAGGTATAGGTCCCGGTCCGGCACACAGTTTTAATCTGCCAGGAAGTTTCATCTCGCTAAACCGTTCAACCCCTCCGCCATCATAATACAAAGTAACAGTTTCGAATTTTAGCAGTGCTCTTTCTGAAAAAGGCGAAACGTGAGTTGTTTTGCACTTGAGCAGCTGTTGTAAAGAACTATGTGCGCTTTGCACTATCACGTAATCCTCCATCTTATGATGACTGTGTCAGCCATCAGAAATCGCAGCGAAATAATAAACGAGTGGTCGACGCAGAAAGTATTATTATTCAGTATGTAATGTAACACATTTTTCTCCTAGGCCACTTTCGGTTAAAAATGAGGAATTTCTCGTGGTACATCGTGGTATATTCTCGCTTCAGCTCCTACAGTTTCACACAGTTCCGACTGGTGGCAGCGGTATGCATATCTTTTAAACTGACGTCTGTGACGGAGGTGCGTTCACAGGCAGAGAACCGCCATTGACTTTCTCTTGGCGTTAAACCAGAGCGTCGCAAATGTTCATAGGCGCTTGCAGAATGTCTAAGGAGACCTGGCAGTGAACAAAATCACGGTGAGCCGTTGGGCGATGCATCTTTGATAATTGCAACAAACTCGTGCGACTCTGTCCGATTTCCCACGTGCCGGTTGGCTGACACCCTCAGGAAGTTAAAGAAACAACTTCAGCGTTTTTGTCGCCACAAAAATGCAAACGAACTTCCCCTCCATGACAACGCACGACACCACACAAGTCTGCTCACCCGAGAGGAGCTCACAAGACTTCACTGGACTGTTCTTCCTCATCCGCCCTACAGCCCGGATCTCGCACCTTCCGACTGCATTCTGTGTGGCCGAATTAAGGATGCACTCCGCGGTAAGCAGTGCGTAGATGATGGGGAGATTACTGAGGCCGTGGCGTCCACCAGTGGAGTCGTACCACTCGGGCATACAGGCCCTCCCAATACGACAGCGTAGGCCGTCGCACTGAGCGCACATTAGGTTGAAAAACGAGGTTTCGTAGCCATATGAGTGGGGCGTAATGTCGTGTATTGGAAACCTGAATAAAACCAACCTGCCTTCAGAAAAAAATGTGTTGCATTACTTATACCTATCTACAGGGTGAAAAGTATTTAAACCGACAAACTCTGGGAGGTTGTAGGGGACATCAAAAATATTTTCCCCTAATGTCATTTTTTCCAATGGGGATTATTTAAACCAGTGGAGGCCGTATTACGCTCTTCAGTTGTTAGAGGGCGTATTACGCTCTTCAGTTGTAGGCCACTGCTGTCCACCAGTGTAGTAGTGCATTGGCTCTTTTTACTAATGGAGCGATACATTTCTAGTGAGTTCACTGATATGGTTGGTGTGTACTACGAAGCGCACCACAACGGACGAGCTGCACAGCGGGTTTATCAACAACAATATCCTCATCGCTGTATCCCGCCATCATACGGCCTTTGCTGCTGTGTATCAACGTCTGCGTGAGACCGGGTCATTTAGCAGATTAGCTGGACAGGGACGCCGTCGCACGGTAAGAACGCTGCAATTTGAGGTAGCTGTCCTGCAGCATGTGGAGCGGGATCCTTAAATCAGCACTCGTGCAATAGCACGTAACATGGGGACCAATCAAACAACTGTAAGAACAGTCCTTCAAGAGCAATTGTAACGTCCATTTCACTTACAGCGAGTCCACAACCTGGAACCAGTTGTTTATCCACCCAGAGCACAGTTTTCGCACTAGTACCTGGAACAGTGTGAAATGCATCCTACATTTCCATCCTCTGTGTTATTTACCGATGAATCGACGTTCGGGCCTGATGAAGTCTTGAACATGCACAATTCGCATGTTTAGAGTGAGGATAACGCGCATGCCACAGTCACTAGCGCTCATCAAGTGCGGTTCTTCGTTAATGTGTGGGTCAGTGTTGTTGGGGACTGTTTCATTGGGCCGTATCTGCTACCTAGGCCATTAAATGGCAGGCACTATTACAATTTTCTCGCCAGAGCATCACCAGAATTGCTGGAAGACGTCCCGCTCCCTACAAGACAACACATGTGGTTCCAACATGACGGGGCGCCGGCATATTTCAGTCGTCGTGTGCGTCGATTCCCGGACCGACGGTTCCCAGAAACGTGGATTGGCAGAGGTGGTCCTGTACCACGGCCTGCTCGATTCCCGGATATGTCCCCTCTGGACATTTTTGTGTGGGGAGAGATGCGCAACTTTGTTTACGCAACTCCTGTTGCATCAGAAGAGGATCTGGTTGCCCGGATAGTAGCAGCAGCAGGAACAATTCAGGATACTCCTGGGGTTTTTGCCAGTGTCCGACAGAACATGATCCGACGGTGTAACCATTGTTTACGTGTCAATGGAGGCATTTTTGAAAATCTGCTGTATTTCAAATTGGGTTGTGCTAATGTGTAGACTCTTGGTCATAAAAAAATGGAAAAGTATTTGTTGGTTTAATTAATTTGCCGCCAGAGAAATCTTGTTCTACCGGTTTAAATACTCCTCATAGGAAAAAATAACATAAGGGAAAAATATTTTTTTTGATGTCCCCTAAACCTCCCAGACTTTATCGGTTTAAATACTTTTCACCCTGTATTTATTTATTTATTTGCCACACTCTCGTGGATAATACAAATTTGTGACTAATCGTGCAGTCGTTCTTTGAATATTTTTCTCTCTCTTCTGCTGACACTCCCTACGAGGCTTTCTAGAGCAATCACAAGCTACTCGTAAATGGGCTGCAGAAAGGTTTCGTGAGTAACGTCTTTAAGTCGCGAATTAAACTTATTCATCCAGTAAATGAGAGTATAGAACTTTCTTTCACCACGGCTGGATTTGTGTAGTTGGTCCGCCTTAAATCGATCCGAACAGACGGTGCCAAATCTCGGGTCGCTGTCGCGAGCGAGGTGTGTCTACCTGAGTCGACCCTAGCTTGCAGATTCGTTATCTGGCCGTTTATAGCTGAGGGTCTGATATCGGTATCTTTACATTATCCTCTGGAGACGATTGCAGGAAGACTAATTGCTCGGGGGCAGTGTGACGTCATCCTCGTGAGACTGTGATTCACGCCGCTAGTGAATGTTTGTTGTCCGAATTTCTCTCTCTCTCGTCGATAGCAAAATTTGACTTCAGCATTAAGGAAATAACAGTATAAAGACAGACTGAGACACAACTTGCCATTGTGGCTGACAATAACGCTATCATTAAAGATGCTCCCACGGTTAATTCCTTGTGCTCCACAGCAAATTCAGCAGACGGAGAAGCGTTTCTGCAAATATTACGGGACCGACTGAAACCACTGAGCGTTGAAGCGTCTGGGATAGGTACAGGAGCCACCACAAGGAAAACTGAAGTTTTAAATTTCGAGTTTAAAAAATCATTCACGCAGGAGAGCCGCACCAACATTCGACCATTGTACACGGTACCGCATGGAGGACGTAGAAAGTGAAAGAGATGAAAACAGAGAAGTCACCAGGTTCGAATGGAATGCTAGTTCGGTTCTGGCCATTACTTCGCTTCCATTTACTGCGAATGTCTCTTCCATCGCAAACTGCCGAGCGACTGGAATAAAGAGCTGACATCGATGTGCTGCAGAATACTTGAGCATATCGTACGAATATAACAAATTTCCTTGAGACGTGAAATCTTCTGTCCACAAGTCAGCACACATTTAGAAAGCATCACTCGCGTGAAAATCGAGCTTGTGCTTTGCTAGGACTGTATCCTGCGAACCACGTATGAAAGGCAACAGGCGTTTCCGGAAAGCATTCGACACGGCGCCGCAGTAGGTAACGAAGGTACGAGCGGGTCCAGGAAAATTGTCATTTGCTCAGCGTCATGATTCTGTGGGTTCTGGGTCATGTCGGTCTTCCAGGAAACGAGGCTGCTGATGCTGCTGTCAAAGCTGCAGTCCTCCTCCCTCAGCCCGCGATTGCCTCTGTTCCCTCCGACGATCTCTTGCATTGCCGTCTGTCAGGAAGTGGAGTCCCTTTGGCATCGCCAATGGTCCTTCCTTCACGGGAATAAGCTTCGGTTTCTGAAGCCTCCTCTCGGCCCTCCCGCCGGGAGGAGATTATTTTAACTCGGCTGCGTATTGGGCGCTGCTCTTTTAGCCAGCGTCATTTTCTCAGTGGCGCTGCCCCACCACTTTGTACGCATTGCGCCCAAATTTTAACTGTGCGCAACTACCTCCTGGAATGCCCTTTTTTTACTAATTTACGTTCCATCTTGGGTTTGCCATCTGATTTATCAGCTGTTCTAGCGAACGACACGCGGGCTGTCACCCGCGTTTTACTTTTTATTCACCGAAGCAATATGGTGAAGGCCATTAAATTTTTTAGTTTTGGATCTCCATTTTTGAATGGTGTTTTTTAGCCGTTTTTCCGCGTGCCTTGTTTAGATGTCTCCTATTCTTTCCAATGGGACTGACATATAGTCGTTACCCTTCTCTCTGTGTTTGCGTTCTATAGTTTTTACTTGGGCGCGTATGACCTCAGTTGTTTTTTGCGCCCTAAAACAAAACAAACAAACAAACAAACGAAGATACGAGCATATGGAATAGCTTCTCAGATATGTGACTCGTATCGCGTAACTTTTTGAAAAGTGAATGAAATAAAAGATTCTGTTAAATTAAAAGGAAGGTCAGCGTTGGTCGTAATATTGATGTTTTATCGATAGCTGAATCGATTTTCGATCACATAGTGATCATCTTCGGTGCTGTACACATTAAACTCAGACACTGGTATTCAACTTGATACCAGTGTCTCAGTTTAATGTGTACAGCACCGAAGATGATCACTATGTGATCGAAAATCGATTGTGCTATCAAAAAAACATCAATATTACGATCAACGCTGACCTTCCTTTTAATTTAAGATATATGGTCGTTGTGCATACAGCACTCCATGGAGTAGCCAATCACTAAAATATTCTGTATTTTTTCTTCATTTCCTATTCCTATGTTTTCTACCCTTCCGGTTTTGGATGTCTTCCTTCATATTATTTTGCTCTATCTGCAGATTTTGTACATCTGTTGTTAAACTAGCTACCAATTTTGGCAATTCTTGATACGCTTTTTTTAAGCTGGCTGTCTGCTTTCATGGCTTCGAAACTTTTAAGTTGTTCATATATTCTGTTTTCCCTCTCTTTTTTCCCTTTCTTCTCTCACACTTTCCCTCTCCTCCTGCTGTTTCTGGAACTGATCTAATTTCATTAAAGTAGCTGTTGCGGCGTCGTAACCCTGCGCGGCGCACGTAACTGGTCGCTTAGTTGCGGGCGCGGCAGTTTCACTCGCAACAGTTGGCAACACACCACACCATCACACGCTCTCTCTCTGCGTGCTGATGTGCAGTCTCTGTTTCATGATTAGTAATATTGTATATTTCTATGCGAGGTACATCCATGGAGATTTCCTCTAATTCGTTAGCACTATCCTCTCTGCTCTGCTTCTCTTTCGTCTTACTGGTTCTCACGTCCTAGCTGGAGGTCGCATATAGATCACGGTCTGTAATTAATTTAACTATACGAAGTGTAATTACAATTTTTGTGAAATACATACGTCAGTATCCATTGTAGCATGTGTTTTTGTTAGTAGCAAGAAAGTACCTTCCGTGCCCCTTATTTAATTACGTAACAATTAAATGTTGCCCTGGCTATTTTGTGTAAGTGCATTGTTGGAGCGCCGCCATTGGTGTTAAAAAGATAAAAACTTTCTTAACAGTCATTTAATTCTGAAAGCATTGAAAGGATTTCATCTCAATAAACAGAAAACGGCGTCTTACAATATTTTCCATTTCATTTTAGGCCAGAGGTACAGTTTTAATAAAAACAATTATTTCAGTTCTATACGCTACCATTGCACATAGGTGGCTATACTGGAGCATCAAGCCTCGCAGATAAAAATAAATAATTGAGTATTGTGTTTAATTTGCTTATCGCGTAACATTAAAGAAAGATATTTTTTTATCCATCGTGAGTAAGACGGATGTCTTCACGTTGGAATACATATGATATTTCTGGCGATAGCGCCTTGAGAAAAATTAGCCGTGGCTTTTAACGAACATAAAAGAGATTTTTTTAAATAAAACATTTCATTCCAAATTTAACAGAATATTTTATTTCATTCACTTTTTCAAAAAGTTACGCGATACTCGAAAACTCCTTAAGTAACATAACACAGTACATGGCCTGGGACTGCGAGTGTTCGTGAGAGACAGGGGTATCGTCAGAAGTGCCCCAGGGAAGTCTGACAGGACCACTCATATTCTCTGTAACCATACATAAACCATCTGAAGGATAACGTGAACAGCAGTCCGCTACTCTCTGCCGGCGACGCTGTAGCGTGCGGCAGGGCGCTGTCGTACTATGGTACGGATGAAAGGCGACTTCCTCTGAGAGTAGACAAATGTTAAGTTAACGCAATTAGTGGGAGAAACAACTCCGTAGATTTCAAATACAATATTAGTGTGTGCTGCTTGACACAGTCACGTAGATTAAATAACGTAACGTTGCTGCGTGACTTGGAACGAGCACGTGACAAAGGTAATCAACAAGACGAATGCTCGACTTGGGTTTATTGGGAGAATTCTAGGAAAGTGTGACACATCTACGAAAGAGGCCGCATAGAGTAGACTTGTGTGACCGTTTCTGAGTACTGCTCGTGTGCGATCCCCTCCAGGTCTCAGTAAAGGAAGAAGCAAATCAGAAGCGCGCCGCTGGATTTGTAACACGACTATTACGAAAATGATACGTGAACTCTAATAGGAATCCCTGGAGGGAAGTAAACGTTATTTTCGCTGAAAGCTATTAAGAAAGGAGTAGGAATCGCGAAGAGAAGAGAAACCAGGGATAGCACGAAGGCATCCGCTACATTTTCGAGCTTTACAAGAAAGGGGATGACCAGCGGTGGCACAAGCTACCCTCCGCCACCCACCAGGCGATGCCTGCCGGGTAAAGATTTAGATGATGGGTGGCCTGTAACAAATTTTCTTCTAAAGACGCGGAGAACAAAGATTTCTTACAAATATTCCAGCTCACAACCAGATTTTCGCCTTCGAACCTAATCTACACCTCGACTTTCAGTATAGATCAATATGTCACCACAACATTTACCCTTAACATAAGGGCAAAACAAATATTTTCAGTGTCCTTAGTAACGTCTGATCATGAGTCACTAGGCGACTTGGCAGCAGCAACAGGTAAACAGAAACCTACCATCAAGAAAGGCGACTGCTTCCAGCCATTTATTATTATTATTATCATTATAATTATTAGTACTATTACTACACTGAAGACCCAAAGAAACTGGCACACTTCTCTAATATTGTGTAGGCAACACGAAGTGGCATGGACTAGACTAATGTCTGAAGTACTGCTGGAGGGAATTGACACCATGAATCCTGTAGGGCTGCCCATAAATCCATAAAGCACGAGAGGGGTGGAGATCTCTTCTGAACAGCAAGTTGCAAGGCATCCCACATATGCTCAATGTCTAGGGAGTCTGCTGTTCAAATAGCTCTGAGCACTATGGGACTTAACATCTGAGGTCATCAGTCCCCTAGAACTTATAACTACTTAAACCTAACTAACCTAAGGACATCACACACATCCATGCCCGAAGCAGGATTCGAATCTGCGACCGTAATCGTCACGCGGTCCAGACTGAAGCGCCTAGAACCGCTCGGTCACAACGGCCGGCCTATATTCAGGACTGTGGAAATTAAAATATCCTGTGGTGCCTCTCCCGCTCCCAGTCGGACGATTTGACATCCTGACTGCCTTAAAAAAAAACAAAAAAAAACTCAGTATTAATACTGGGTGAGATTAATTGTGACCGGCAGAATAATTACTCTTCAGAAAATTTGCGGTCTTTTCTATCGATTAGCTAATAAGTTTCTTTTGTGTCCCATAAAATTAAATATGGGAAACATAAAACCAGCAGAGACAATGCGGTAGACATTTCTTGAATTCTTAGGTCCCAGTACTTTTTTCTCTCTAATCTTGCTACAGATTACACGGGAAAAGAATCTATTACCTCATCAAAGTTCGTCAAACGTTTTGCTACACGAAAAATGAAACTGTCGTAGTATAATACTGAAAAAGGTGTTAATACGTATAGTACCCAAGACTGGAGTGGTTTCTCGATTTGATTACATCTATTTTGTCACTGTCTGGTAGATAAAACGAAGTAGGCCTTTCTAATACCGCAACAATTTTGACACACGCTAGGTAAGGGAGACTGTTTCGGCACAAATGGTCACTTTTATCTAAATCATTCACAAAAAATAACATTACAGGATATAATTCACGAAGTACCAATATCAAATGCCTACCAGGCCTATTACAAGCAAAAAGTTTTATGTTAAGAAATAGTAACACATTTCAACTCCAGCTTTTCAAGCATGAGATCGAAAAGAAGTAGTATTGGTAGTACGAAATTTTTACATAAATTTGGAATCGTTATATTCTTCCTAGTAATTTGTATGATGTCCTTGTTTCTTCTACTTCTTCGTTCTAACCAACAATCTTGTCATCATTAATTCTGTAACTGTTCCTACCATTGTCAAAATTTATTCTCCGGTTAATTTCACTAACCCTGCCAAAATCATCGCTCCAATTATCCCGAGTTTTTCCTCCAGTTAAGTGTTACTACGTGTTCGTACAACGCGTTTTTCGCGCTATCCCGAGAATAGAACTTGTGCGACTGCTAACTGGAGACTGTACAGCTGGCCCTTAGTGTAGCGGTCTGGCAAAAATTTTTTTCTCAAACTCTGATTTTCTTGGATACACCGAGAAGATAATATGTAATCTTTCTTAGTCGTTTATTTCGATTCTGGTAGTCTGAATATATGGATTTCGCTAATAATTATAACAACGGTGATCATACGCACACCTAATCAATCACATAAACAAACTGCGATTGGTATTAACACGTTCGGGTTTATTCAGCTCAGCTCGTATAGCCCCGTCGCCTTTTGTTTGCGGGAAAGTTTTTTTTTATTTATAGATGCGACGCGGATTCCCCTAGCAGAAAAATCACGTACGCTGTGTACCCATTCAAATATCAACTTACGATTCGTTCAGAAATCAATTTAGAATGTGTTCAAAAACCAGCCCGGATGCTTTTCAAAATCATTTGAATAATCGATAGACCAATGTTCGCTGGATGCCAGGCGCTTTGTGGAACAAGGTTTTTTGCTTCAACGATATGAATTTGGCGCTCCCTGAAGTCTGAAGTTGCCGCGTAGGGCAGACACCGTGGTATGCCTCCCCCCCCCCCCCCCCTGGGCCCAGTGTACCAGTCTTCCACGATGGGGAGGTAGCAACAGCGGAGGACAGCAACCCGATAACGGGCAGCAGTACTCGACTTTTCCAAACATGTGACGTTACCGTCTCTGCGCAGACCATGCTGAAACAGAATTTTGCTTCAGTAAGAAGCGGGACGTGCATCCGATGATCGAAAAAACTAGAACACTGTTCGAAGATGTCCTCCACAGGCGGTGACGAAACAAGAAATTGATCCGACCACGGTATAACAACTCGGAATATTTTAATAAGTGTGACATTTTAGGCCCTCAAAGTTTACATTTTAGAATTGGTATGACGTACCATCCGTCTACGCTGTTCAGTTTCTTGCAGAGTGTCCTGATTCAGATTTTTTTCATTTATTAAAATTTAAAAATTTCTTTACAAAAATATTTTAATGCCTGTCCTGCATTTGGATACAAAAATTAAAATGTGATAACTTGGTAGTTTCGGTTGGAAGTAACAACCATCTTCAGATCATGCATATGCAAAATGCAGATTGAACACGAATTGGATATACCAGCAGTTATCGTAGCGCTATGATATTCTTATGTATTGAAAACAAAGTGAATAAGAAAAAATTTTTGGAACCAGCAACAAGAACGAGCCAGGATGCACACCATATTCTTATACGATGCAGGTTGAACAAACCGGCTGTATCAGTAAAAAAAAAATCACGTAAATCGTTAACTTGCAATTGTATGAAAGGCTAGCTCAGCCAAAAAAGGCTTTTATGCAGCGGCACAAATATTGAAAAACGCTGAACATCCAGGTTGATAAAGTAGTATCCAACCATAAAATATAAAGTGGGCCATCGTTACCGACAAATCACGTCACGTAACGGCACATCCAGATTGTTCACCCTTCGTTTCGTGAGGATATCGTGCGCAGCCTGGATCAGTCTTGTTGCTGCTGTCGAGAAACACTTTCTTGTTCGTGTTGCTCTCCACGTGAATGAATGTCACGGCGTGACGACTGGTTCAAAAATTGTTCAAATGGCTCTCAGCGCTATGGGACTTAACATATGAGGTCATCAGTCCCCTAGATTTAGAACTACTTAAACCTAACTAACCTAAGGACAGCACACACATCCATGCCAGAGGCAGGATTCGAACCTGCGACCGTAGCACCGCGCGGTTCCGGACTGAAGCGCCTAGAACCGCTCGTCCACAACGGCCGGCTGACGACTGGTACTTGCACATCCAGTCGTGCACGATATGAAGATGGTTGTTACTTACAGCTCAAAGTAGCTAATCATCTCTTTTTGAATTTTAATAAATTACATAAAGACCGCTCTCTCCATTCCAGACAATGTCGGGCTTTGAGTGTTTGTTTCCTCGTAACTTCGCAGTTGCACTTGAGAAGTCCCTCCAGGACAGCCGGTGTGCCCTGGTCATTGTTCCAGACGGCAGGTCCATATCTGCCGTTATACCTGCCGGCCTGCCTAGGTTGATCAGAGACGCCGCGCTGCCACACTGGAGCCCAATTTACAAAGAAGTTCCCGGAACGCTGGGGACACAGCGACCGGTCCGCTAATGTGTTTTCGTTGTCGTTTGCGAATACCTGGGAGGCCTGAGCCGTCAGCCCACGCCACCACACACAGTCCGAGGCAGAGTGACCGTCGATGACGTCGTGCCGATTTCCTAAATCCCCCCCGTCTCTCTGAAACAACTCCGTAACTCGTTACGTTACGGGCTAAACACACATCAGTGACGTCATGTCCACACAAAAGAGCTGCAGCTCTAGGACATGGTATAACCACGGGTGGAGCCGGACCGCGGAAGAAATAAACAGAGTTATTCCAAGTAACTCAGATTGCCTATCTCACTGTCGTATTTCATTTTTCTATACTTTCTCGTATTAACATTAGCAAATAATTCTTGTCCGTTATGGACGTAAACACTGCAATTATTGAAACTGAAGGTAATGAATTAGCTGCAGCCACTGCTTGTGTTGTTGTTGTTGTTACTGTTGTGGTCTTCAGTCCAGAGACTGGTTTGATGCAGCTCTCCATGCTACTCTATCCTGCGCAAGCCTCTTCATCTCCAAATAACTGATGCAACATACATCCTTCTGAATCTGCTTACTGTATTCATCTCTTGCTCTCCTTCTACGATTTTTATCCTCCACGATTCCCTTGATGCCTCAGAACGTGTCCTACCAACCGATCCCTTCTTCTACTCAAGTTGTGCCACAAATTTCTCTTCTCCCTAATTCTGTTCAGTACCTCCTCGTTAGTCACGTCATCTACCCATCTAATCTTCAGCATTCTTCTGTAGCACCACATTTCGAAAGCTTCTGTTCTCTTCTTGTCTAACCTATTTATCGTCCATGTTTCACTTCCATACATGGCCACACTCCATACAAATACTTTCAGAAAAGACTTCCTGAAACTTAAATCTATACTCGATGTTAACAAATTTCTCTTCTTCAGAAACGCTTTCCTTGCCATTGCCAGTCTACATCTCATATCCTCTCTAATTCCCGCGATCATCAGTTATTTTGATCCCCAGATAGCAAAACTCATTTACTACTTTACGTGTCTCATTTCCTAATCTAATTCTCTCACCATCAACTGACTTAATTCGATTGCATTCCATTATCCTGATTTTGCTTTTGTTAATGTTCATCTTATACTCTCCTTTCAAGACTATGTCCATTCCGTTCAACTGCTTTTCCAAGTCCTTTGCTGTCTCTGGTAGAATTACGATGTCATTGGCGAACCTCAAAGTTTTTATTTCTTCTCCATGGATTTTAATACCTACTCCGAGGTCGGCTTCTACCAATTTTTCCATTCGTCAGTAAAGAAGTCGTGGTAGTTTTTGTAGCTATGACTTATTAAACTGATAGTTCGGTAATTTTCGCATCTGTCAGGACGGCTTTGTTTGGGATTATATTCCTCTTGGGATTATATTCCTCTTGAAATCTGAGGGTATTTCGCCTGTCTCGTACATCTTGCTCAGCAGATGGTGATATAATAAATGCATTATATACTAGTTACAAGTATGAAAATTTGTCTTCTCACCTCACTTTTTTGTTTCTCGCATTAGAAACAACATATGCCGCCCAAGTTCAGTGAGATTAAATTATCGTTTGTTGTTACTTACGATTTCCAACGTTCTTAGTTCATGTGCATCCAGGAGACGAAAACACGACTTCTAGAGCATGGAGACAGAGTACACACACCCTCCAGGAACACAAACGTGAACTGAGAACACTGCAAATTGTGAGTAACAGCAAACGATAATTACATCTCACCTGTCCTGCACTGCAAGTGTTTTCAAATGGTTCAAATGGCTCTGAGCACTATGGGACTTAACATCTGAGGTCATCAGTCCCCTATAACTTAGAACTACTGAAACCTAACCAACTTAAGGACATCACAAACATCCATACCCGAGGCAGGATTCGAACCTGCGATCGTAGCGGTCGCGCGGTTCCGGACTGAAGCGCCTAGAACCGCTCGGCCACTCCAGCCGGCCGACAAAAATACATTTTCAGACCCTATTGTAGATAGAAAACAACTTCCCTAATTGTTCTAAATGTTTTTTTAAAATTATTTTGAACAATTTGTTCACGAGGCCATTCAAATTATAAATGGTTACGAAAACACACTTGATCTCTTTGCCACAAATAATCCTGAGCATCACGACGGATACAGAGATTAGTGAACACGCAGTCGTAGCGGAGCTCAACTGCGTAACAAAGAAATTCACCAAAACTAAACGCGAAATGTATATATTTATAAAAGCAACTAAAAATTCGATTGACGTCTTTCTAAGAGACAGTCTCCGATCCTTCCAAACTATGTAAGTGAAGACCATATGTGGCGTAAGTTCAAAGAAATAGTATCAACAGCACTCGAGAGATTCATACCAAATAAATTTATAAGAGACGGAACTTATCCCCCATGGTACACAAAGCACGACAGAAAGCTGCTACAGGAGCACCGAAAAAGGCACGTATAATTTAGACGAACGCGAAATCTCCAAGATTGGCGAAGTTTTACTGAGGCTCGAAATTTGGTGCGGATTTCAATGCGAGATGCATTTAATAGTTTCCACAATGAAAAAAATGGTTCAAATGGCTCTGGGCACTGTGGGACTCAACTTCTGAGGTCATTAGTCCCCTAGAACTTAGAACTAGTTAAACCTAACTAACCTAAGGACATCACACACATCCATGCCCGAGGCAAGATTCGAACCTGCGAGCGTAGAGGTCTCGCGGATCCAGAGTGCAGTGCCTAGAACCGCACGGCCACTTCGGACGGCTTTCCACAACGAAACTGTGGCGGAAAATCCATAGAGATTCTGGTCCTATGTTAAGAAAACCGGCGGAAAGGCTCAGTGAGTACCTTTACTGAGGGTCGGGCGGCAGGTGAGGAGGTGGAGGAGGAGGGGGACACATCGGACCCAACCCTTCGGAGCAAGTAAAATCGTGGCAAACGTCCGTCGTGGCAAATGTCCGCACACCGTGTTATACGACAGTCGGAACTTTTGCAGCGTCGCGGAAAAGGAACCAGGAATGGGTGGAGAAAGCTTCTTCAATGTGGCACGGCGATTGAGGGTCAGCTGGACAGCGTAACGGGGACTGGGGCGGCCTTCAGGATGTAGCGGGACCGACGCAACGCAACCACTGATTCAAACGGGGTAGCGTCCAGCCGCTGGTCGCGATACCTGAGCGGCGCGTGGCGGGGGCGGCTTTACTGCGGGGTGGCTGTCCTCATAGGCTGCGTAGGAGGTGCAGGAATACACGGCCGACGCCGTGAGGTACGTTTTGCGTCGCATCCCGGTACAAACTGGCTGCCGCTAAATACTTACTGTGTGGCGACTAAGGCTACCTTAGGTACACTGTACATAATTACAGCCCAAGGTCGAAATTCAGAACGACTACGGTAACTCCCTAAGAAAAGCAATACACGTTCATAAAATTGCTCAAATCTTTTTCATACCAAACGTCACTTCATCCTTTATGTCTGTCCATTTATCCGTTGTGATCGTAAGATGTTTAAATTTATTCCTATTTTCTTCTATTAATCTTCCAGTTTAATAAGCCACAGCTGCAAAATACTGACGCGAATTCTTTACAGACGAATGGAAAAACTAGTAGAACCCAACCTTGGGGAAGATCAGTTTGGACTCCGTAGAAATATTGGAACACATGAGGCAATACTGACCCTACGACTTATCTTACAAGAAAGATTAAGGAAAGGCAAACCTACATATCTAGCATTTGTAGACTTAGAGAAAGCGTTTGACAATGTTGACTGGAATACTCTCTTCCAAATTCTGAAGGTGGCAGGGGTAAAATACAGGGAGCGAAAGGCTATTTACAATTTGTACAGAAACCAGATGGCAGTTATAAGAGTCGAGGGACATGAAAGGGAAGCAGTGGTTGGGAAGGGAGTGAGACAGGGTTGTAGCCTCTCCCCGATGTTACTCAATCTGTATATTGAGCAAGCAGTAAAGGAAACAAAAGAAAAGTTCGAAGTAGGTATTAAAATCCATGGAGAAGAAATAAAAACTTTGAGGTTCACCGATGACATTGTAATTCTGTCAGAGACAGCAAAGGACTTGGAAAAGCAGTTGGACGTAATGCACAGTGTCTTGAAAGAAGGGTATAAGATGAACATCGACAAAAGCAAAACGAGGATAATGGAATGTAGCCGAATTAAGTCGGGTGATGCTGAGGGAATTAGATTAGGAAATGAGACACTTGAAGTAGTAAAGGAGTTTTGCTATTTGGGGAGCAAAATAACTGATGATGGTCGAAGTAGAGAGGATATAAAATATAGGCTTGCAATGGCATGGAAAGCGTTTCTGAAGAAGAGAAATTTGTTAACATCGTGTATAGATTTGTCAGGAAGTCGTTTCTGAAAGTATTTGTATGTAGTGTAGCCATCTATGGAAGTGAAACATGGACGATAAATAGTTTGGACAAGAAGAGAATAGAAGCTTTCGAAATGTGGTGCTACAGAAGAGTGCTGAAGATTAGATGGGTAGATCACATAACTAATGAGGAGGCATTGAATAGAATTGGGGAGGAGTTTGTGGCACAACTTGACAAGAAGAAAGGACCAGTTGGTAGGACATGTTCTGAGGCATCAAGGGATCACAAATTTAACATTTGAGGGCAGCGTGGAGGGTAAAAATCGTAGAGGGAGACCAATAGATGAATACACTAAGCAGATTCAGCAGTATGTAGGTTGCAGTAAGTACTGGGAGATTAAGAAGCTTGCACAGGATAGAGTAGCATGGAGAGCTGCATCAAACCAGTCTCAGGACTGAAGACCACAACAACAACAATCTTCCAGTTGTAATAACGAAGCGTTATAAGCACAAGGCTTTTGCTGCACCGTTTATTTTCTTGTAGTGATACGAGATCGTTTCAGCATGTTGCCATTATCAAGTATACCTGTGAAGATGGTATAGTGGGTATAATATTGTTCCTTACGTGTATGTTGCGCACCTCATGGTTACGTCTTAGCTGGTATGACGTGGTCCATATCGTATCTTCGAGCGTAAATGTCCGTAAATGTGAATGTCTTATCCTTACGTGCTTTAACTCCCTAACTCTAGGTTCAAGCAGTAATCAGAATTGTTCTGCAATACTGCTCAAAACTGTTTTATAGTACATTGTACCTCTTTTTACATGTCGTATAATCCTGTGTCTTCTTCTCGACGTTGTCCACATATTTTTCTTCGCAGATTCTCCAGAGAAACACCTCGGTCCTTACCTTATAAGTTCATCTGGCTTTCAACATTCTTCTGTAGCATCACGTCTCAAATGCTTCTCTTCCGTTTTTCCGCGCTGTCCATGATTCACTACAGTACAATGCTGTGTTCCAAACGTACCTTCTCAGAAATTTCTTCCTCAAATTAAGGCAAACATTTCATACCAGCAGACTTATCTTGGCCAGGTAGGCCTTCTTTGCCTGTGAAAGTGCTTTTTATGTCATCGTTGCTGCTTCTTTCTGGTATGGTAAGGTAACGTTATTTATATGTTTACCTCTTATTTGTGTGATCTCGTAAACTTTTTTTTACACCCTCGGTTCGAGTGATGCTATATGTTTGTGGTGAAACTTCTATTTCGCGGAAGTCAGTCAATACGTTAACTTTTCAGAGATAGTATTTTTGTGGTTTTTAGGTAAATGATAAGCGTCCTATTGTTTTGTGTTTGTCACAATGATTTACCCTTTTTCTTTTATAATGTCAATAAAATTTTCGAGATGTTTTCTGTTTAAAATCTCTTTGTTCGTTGATGACGTCTTCCGGGTATTCTTCGTATGAGAGTAAATTTCTTCACCCAGAAGACATCCTCAGTGAACAAACAGATTTTAAAATGAAAACACCTGGAACATTTTATTGGCATTATATAAGAGAAAGGGTAAATTATAGCGATAAACACAAAACAATAGAGCACTTATTAACGTAAAAACCACGAAAATGCTATCTCCGAAAAATTAAACGTAATCACTGACATTCCGCGAAACAGACGTTCCACTGTAAACATATAGCATCACAGGAGCCAAATCTGTCAAAAAAATGTCAGAAATGACTTCACAAGATCACACAAAGAAAAAGTAAACATATAAACAAAGAGACAACCGACATTTCCGCTCGAACATACCATACGAACACGTCAAACCAGCTAAGAAGTAAGTATAAGGCGCCGTTTGTGAACATACACATAGACGTAAGGAACAATATTGTACCTATTATACCATCTTCACTGATATACCCGATAATGCCAACATGCTAAAACGAGATCGTCGTGTGACTTTTATCATTAGTAGAAAATAAGTAAATAGTGCAGCAAAAAACTTGTACTTAAAGTATGTCGTTCTTCGACCGCACGCAAGCAGCGAGCCCACTGGAAAGCAAGTAGTTGTAATAAAATTTCATTCTGTTATCTAATGATTACTTACCCTGCATCCTGCGCATGTTCTACTTGATTGGAAGCGCTTGGATACCATTGTGTAATGTGGCACTGGCCACATCTACAATTGCAAAATATCCGATTTATTAATTTGGCGCTACAAAACGTCATTTGATGAGTAAAGTAACCGTATTTCTGATTTCACAGAATGAAGTCCCACCACAGTGCTCAAGGAATGTGTTTATTTCGGAATTAGAACGGATTAATTACTTAAGTTTCGTGTACAGGTTCGTCTTTCACCACAAGTGGGGTCGTCACTAATGTCATTAGAACATCGTCACTTTGTAGTGATCCATTATGTCACGTCACAACAGAACAGAATTATGCGGCCAGTTGTTGCGACTACTAAGCTTTCTGGCGTGTACGTGGCGTTGCCTGTAGGGAGGTTGGGGAAATGTCGCCTCGTAAGTATGTCGCCGATGCAACAGCCGCAGGCGGTGAGTTGCTTTCGGCCGAGCCTGTTAATGGTCTCCCTCCCCCGTTATCGGGACCAGGTAGCGGCAGGTGAGTGGCGTATACCTGCGACTGTGTCAACACGTGTTGTCCACTTCTACGACACTGCCGCATAGTCTTCTTCACAATGCCGGTATAATGGCTGCTCCAGCAGGCGAAAACTCTCCCTAGAAGGTCTACTAACGAAGTTTCAAGAACCGGCTTTACATGACGTATCCAGGAATATGCTATAACCATCTAAAATTGCTCCCATAGAGATCGTGAAAATAAGATCAGATTAATTACAGCACGCACAGAGGCATTCAAGCAATCATTTTATCCGCACTCCATACGTAAATGGAACGGGAAAAAGCCCTAATTACTGGTATAGTCGGAGGTATCCTATGCATGCACTTCATAGTGGTTTGCAGAGTACAGGTGTAGTTGTAAAGAATGCGGGCCGTGGTTATTGTCGGAACTAAGGGTGGACTGATGCCTCTAATTAGTAATTCAGAACATGCATTCGTGGTGTCAAGTAGTGTGCAAAACACGTTGATACGTCATGGGGAAATAGAGGAACTGGATTCGATTTATGGACTGAAGTACCACAAGAAAAGAATGATTTCCAGTCTGAAGCATAAACGGACCTACCATCGCAGTTGTGTTGTTGTCTGAGACATCGGCTTCTGAATCCTGGGCGGCGAGGAGGTGGAGAAGATTAGTGGTCTTTTCTTCTGCTTTCATTCGTTTCTTAGTTGCTTCAAAATTCCTGGAGGTACGCTCCGTCTATGCAACTCATTGAAGGCAGTTTGTTTATTGCCATAAGCGTTTCGTTTCCTTCATTTGTGAAGCATCTTCAGTGGCCCGTAATACATGTTTCTTTTTATACATATAATAAATGTATTATGCGGTGGTTACAGTATGTTACTTGTTACATCTTGCCATGTTGTGTCTTATTTTTTCGGTTAGAATCAACTTTTGAAGCACAAATTTCATTAATGAAAGGCCGAACGATAATTTCAAACCATGAAATGTCTGCTACAAAAGTTGATTCCACTTAAAGGACGAGAGGAAAATCATGAGAAAATGTAACCTAGTAACATACTGTAACCACCACATAACAAATTTATTATGTGTGTAAAAAGAAACATGCATTATAAGCAACTGAAGATGCTTCACAAATAAAAGAAGCGAAACGCGTATGGCAACAAACAAACTGCCTTCAATTAGTTGCATAGACGGAACATACCTCGACGAGGAGATTAGTGTTTGACGTCCCATCGATATCGATGTCATTAGAGATGGAGCACAAGCTGGAATTATGGAATGATAGAGAATGAAATAGGGCGTGGCCTTTCGAATGAACCATCCCGGCATTTGCCTTAAGCGATTTACACATATCAAAGAAGACATAAACCACGATGGCAGGGCGCGGGTTCCAGTCATAGTCCTCCTGAAATCGAGTCAATGTTCCATTAGAACATCGGTAGCATCTACCATAAAGGTCCCATAAACTACTTTCAAGTATTGGAGCTGTATATCTGCATCTTCACCTTCTGAAAGACAGTTCTGAAAACCGTGATCTGCTCTCTGTCAACAACACAATGGAATGAGTGTAGAACTTGTCTGGACAAAAAGTTGTGGGATATGGAATGTACATTATCGCTGGACTTATTGATGAGTGTGAAGATGGTATCTGTTCTTTGGGACATGTCCGAAAGAACAGATACCATTGGTGATGTTGCAGCTCTCGAAGAACGAAATTACAATGAAATCCAGAGCATTAGCTGCTTACAGGCGATGTCCGAAAGAACAGATACCATTGGTGATGTTGCAGCTCTCAAAGAACGAAATTACAATGAAATCCAGACTATTAGCTGCTTACAGGCGTTGATAAATATCAACGGGGTCAGTTGAAAATGTGTGCCCTGACCGGGACTCGAACGCGGGACTCTTGCTTACATGGCAAACACTCTATCCGACTGAACCATCGAGGACAGAGAGGATAGGGAGACAGGCACGATCCCGGTGAGACCCACACTTGTAACTTACTATCCACACACTACATGTGTAGTGCTCTGCCCACTATACTCATTACTCGCGGGAGTCAATCTACCGATTCCCGTAAGGGTTTGAGCAATGTGAGTGCATAAGCCCTGAAGAGGATCCCAAAGAACAGATACCATCTTCATATAGATAAGGCTTTACGGCCAATCATCTTCTTCAGTGCGGTTGCACTCACATTGCTCAAACCCTAACGGGAATCGGTAGATTGACTGCCGCGAGTAATGAGTATATTGGGCTGGGGTACTACAAATGTAGTTGGTTCAAATGGCTCTGAGCACTATGGGACTCAACTGCTGAGGTCATTAGTCCCCTAGAACTTAGAACTAGTTAAACCTAACTAACCTAAGGACATCACAAACATCCATGCCCGAGGCAGGATTCGAACCTGCGACCGTAGCGGTCTTGCGGTTCCAGACTGCAGCGCCTTTAACCGCACGGCCACTTCGGCCGGCCACAAATGTAGTGTGTGGACAGTAAGTTACAAGTGTGGGTCTCACCGGGAGCGTGCCAGAAATAAGTCGCTGCAGGCGCACTATCCTCTGTGTCCTCGATGGTTCAGTCGGATAGAGCGTTTGCCATGTAAGCAAGAGATCTTGGGTTCGAGTCCCGGTTGGGGCACACATTTTCAACTGTCCCCGTTGATATTTACCAACGCCTGTGAGCAGCTAATGGTCTAGATTTCACTGTAATTTTATTGATCAATGAGTAACTCTAAAACGAAACAAAAACAGCCGTACAACGAAGAAATTATCCAAATCGGACGAAAATCGGTAGATGTGACGCACATGTACAAACAAATAATTAAAGTTTCAGAAAACTTGGATGACTTGTACAAGAGAGAGAGAGAGAGAGAGAGAGAGGGGGGGGGGGGGGTTCACAAACTGAGCAAAACAGTAAGGCGCTGATCCACGCCTGGCCCGCATGCAAGCAGTTGCTAGGCTTGGCATTGATTGACTAATTGGAAGTCTTCCTGAGGGACATCGTGCCAAATTCTGTCCAATTGACTACTCAGATCGTCAAAATCCCTAGCTGGTTGGAGGGTCCTGCCCATAACGCTCCAAACCTTCTCAATTGGGGAGAAATTCGGCGACCTTGCTGGCCAAGGTAGGGTTTGCCAAGCACGAAGGAAAGCAGTAGAAACTCTCGTCGTGTACGGATGGGTATTATCTTGTCGCTGAAATGTTAGCCCAGGTTGGCTCGCCTTGAGGGACAACAAAACGGAGCGTAGAATATCGTCGACATATCTCTCTGCT
Source organism: Schistocerca serialis cubense (assembly GCF_023864345.2). Classification (NCBI taxonomy): domain Eukaryota; kingdom Metazoa; phylum Arthropoda; class Insecta; order Orthoptera; family Acrididae; genus Schistocerca; species Schistocerca serialis. The sequence continues at coordinate 85,804,134 of NC_064647.1, read as the reverse complement.
GCAAGACTGCCGCGTTTAACAACCCAAGGGGTCCTGCTGTGAAGCCGGCCGGAGTGGCCGTGCGGTTCTGGGCGCTACAGTCTGGAACCGAGCGACCGCTACGATCGCAGGTTCGAATCCTGCCTCGGGCATGGATGTGTGTGATGTCCTTAGGTTAGTTAGGTTTAATTAGTTCTAAGTTCTAGGCGACTGATGACCTCAGAAGTTAAGTCGCATAGTGCTCAGAGCCATTTGAACCTGCTGTGAAAAGAAATGCCGCCCCAAGCCATCACTCCTAGTGGTCGGGTCGTATGGTGGGCAACAGTCTAATTGATATCCCTCCGCTGTCCGGGACGCTTCCAGATACGTCTTCGCTACTCACCTGGGCTCATTTCGAAGCGAGACTCATCACTGAACAGGATTCTACTCTAGTCGGTGAGACTCCAGACAGAATACGTGCCATCAATCTCATGTATGTCTCTTTGCAGTAGAAAATCTGAAAGCTACGCACACAGCTTTACGGAGCGAATGTAGCAACGAAGCCGTGGAGATGTCTTGTGAGCAATTCGGGGTCGTCATTGGATTGTTTCCTTGCACCAGACAAGGAATCTGAAAAATAAAGGTACTCGTTACAACAATCACCGTTCGGTTATGAAGCTGTTCCATCAGCTGTGGTGGTGGTAGTGGTGGTGGTTAGTGTTTAAAGTCCCGTCGACAACGAGGTCATTAGAGACGGAGCGCAAGCTCGGGTTAGGGAAGGATTGGGAAGGAAATCGGCCGTGCCCTTACAAAGGAACCATCCCGGTATTTGCCTGAAACGATTTAGGGAAATCACGGAAAACCTAAATCAGGATGGCCGGAGACGGGATTGAACCGTCGTCCTCCCGAATGAGAGTCCAGTGTGCTAACCACTGCGCCACCTCGCTCGGTCCCATCAGCTGTGTTTGCAGACTAAGTTACGGGAATTTAGGTCCGCCTGATGCGCATAAAATTATTTATGAAGATATGTTTCATCATCTAGAATAAATTTTCACACTGCAGCGGTGTGTGCGGTGGTACGAAACTTCCTAGCAGATTAAAACTGTGTGAAGGATAGTGATTCGACCCTAGGACCTTTTCCTTTCACGAGCAAGTGCCCTAACGACTGAGCTATCCAAGGACGACTCACGACCCGCCCTTACAGCGGAAGGATTGCTCTTCTGTTACCTGGACCATTCTCTTCAGTCGTCATTGGTCCCGTTCTTGCAGGATCTTTTTCCGGCCGTAGCGATGTTGGTGTTTTACCGGATTCCTGATATTTGCGGTACACTCGTGAAAATCCCCACTTCATTGCTACCTCGGAGATGCTGTGTCCCATCGTTCGTGCACAGACTATTACACCACGTTTAAACTCACATAAATCTTGATAACCTGCCATTGTAGCAGCAGTAACCGATCTAACAACTGCGCCAGACACTTGTTGCCTTATATAGGCGTTGCCGACCGCAGCGCCGTATTCTGCCCGTTTACATGCCTCAGTATTTCAATACGCATGCTTGTTGTTGTTGTGGTCTTCAGTCCTGAGACTGGTTTGATGCAGCTCTCCATGCTACTCTATCATGTGCAAGCTTCTTCATCTCCCAGTACCTACTGCAACCTACATCCTTCTGAATCTGCTTAGTGTATTCATCTCTTGGTCTCCCTCTACGATTTTTACCCTCCACGGTGCCCTCCAATGCTAAATTTGTGATCCCTCGATGCCTCAAAACATGTCCTACCAACCGATCCCTTCTTCTAGTCAAGTTGTGCCACAAACTCCTCTTCTCCCCAATCCTACTCAATACCTCCTCATTAGTTAAGTGATCTACCCACCTTATCTTCAGCATTCTTCTGTAGCACCACATTTCGAAAGCTTCTGTTCTCTTCTTGTCCAAACTAGTTATCGTCCATGTTTCACTTCCTTACATGGCTACACTCCATACAAATACTTTCAGAAACGATTTCCTGACACTTAAATCTATACTCGATGTTAACAAGTTTCTCTTCTTGAGAAACGCTTTCCATGCCATTGCCAGTCTACATTTTATATCCTCTCTGCTTCGACCATCATCGGTTATTTTACTCCCTAAATAGCAAAACTCCTTTACTACTCTAAGTGTCTCATTTCCTAATCTAATTCCCTCAGCATGCTTATACCAGTTTTTTTGGCGCTTCACTGTATTTAAAAAGTGTTACGATTTTCACATAAAGAATTCGCAGGTACTATTTTTCAGAGCGTCCTCGTAACATGAGTGGGGGAGACTGGTGTGAGGCGGAAGGACACACAAAAGCGCACTGAGCATTCCAAATTGGCGTTCACGCTTCGCGCTGCCTTTGTACAGCGAGGGGGCCTGGTGCTCTTGAGATGGGTGACTCACTATTAGATCCAACACCTCGCAAGCGCTATTGTGTGAATGTGTGTGTGTGTGTGTGTGTGTGTGTGTGTGTGTGTGTGTGTGTGTGGAGTGGCGTAGGGGGGAGGGGTGGAGCTGTGACACCACTGAAAGGCCGGATGATTCATGCGGGCCATTCCCGGCTCCCTAAACCAATTCTTCCTCCTGTTGTGATAGAGGAGGCTGCCCTCCATTTATTAAGACGCGACGTCTGTCACCAGTTACTCCTTGCTTGTGAATACTCTGTTCATGAAATACAGGATAGCTCAAAGCAAGTCGTCACCTATAGCTTTAGAACAGTCATCCCATCAGCGTTCAGCAGTTAACACTCAGCCTACTAGTCAGATCACTACAGCATACCGGTGCATATGCAACGAACGGGACATAGCGAATCTTCTAGGAATCATAAAAATTTGACTATATTGCTGCATATGGGAGCTTCCTCAAGACATGGCAAGTGTTTCGACATTTTTTCAACTTTTTTCCCATTTGTAGATGATACATGTCACTGTCAGAGTCGTGGAATGTAATGTAAATGACTTGGTAAATAGTGTACCGCATGGCATTCGCTCCTGGCATGCAAAAAAGTTCAAAAATGGTTCAAATGGCTCTGAGCACTATGGGACTCAACATCTTAGGTCATAAGTCCCCTAGAACTTAGAACTACTTAAACCTAACTAACCTAAGGACATCACACACACCCATGCCCGAGGCAGGATTCGAACCTGCGACCGTAGCAGTCCCGCGGTTCCGGACTGCAGCGCCAGAACCGCTAGACCACCGCGGCCGGCTGCAAAAAAGTTAAAGAAGCAGATCGACCTTACCAATGACAACGCAGGTGTGCCGCTTCTTACACGGAACTCTTCTGAAAGCGGAGTTTTAGTCTCGCAAGGTTATCAGACACTCAGTGAAGTCAGTCATGTTACATTCTACCGACAAAATTTCGATGCTTATTCGAGGATAATTTCTGAATGTGTCGGCAATAAGGGACGTGTTGTCTCTGGTGACTCATTGCTGGATAATAACGTCATTACGATTTATTTTGTTCGTCACTGCAGTTACCCCTGTTTGTGTGAAAATAGCCCTGCAAAAGTGACAAAGCCTGAAATATGGAATCGCCACAAAACAAGCAACCGGGTTCTAGTAGGTGCCCATGTACAGAAGTGCTATAACACAGTTGTTCCCACCCTCAGGATTGAGGCGGGCTGAAGGCAGCTCATAAAAAGGCGGAAACATGCGGCCAGACAATTCAGAAATTTTGTATTCTTATTTGAGTAGGCGAGTGCATTTTTTGTTGAGTTTGTAGCCTGCTTAGTGTTGAGAGAACACATTCTTCATTTCAGCGTCTTCTTGTTTACTGGGTATGAATGTTGACCATTACAATTCCACAGTACTTTGTTTAACATTGCTGCTACCCAAGTCGAATGCCCTCCCCAACACAACAATTCATATCATAAGCTTCTTTTCTTCCTAAGTCGTCACTATTGCCGGGGCGCTCTGGTATGGGAACAGCGCCCCAGCGTTGAACGTAATGGGGAAATCCTGTACATGTAAGTCTCAAGTCTGCACCCTGCGTTCTTAACTCAATATTACGCCTGTTGTGCTATGCAGAAATAAACAGTGTTTTTATTGATTCTGTACGTGAATGAAAATGTCGGCTCAAAGGCGATTGTCTAAATAAGGATATATTAAGTACGGATTTACGTCTACTGAAGAAGACGATGTCCATTTACTACAGCATGTCCTGTGTCCTAATGTCCTCAGTAACGACTCATTGCGGCTTGTGCGTCTCGAGCTTCATCTGACAGCAGCTCACCCGGCGTTGAAAAACAAACCAAAAAGTTTTTGTTGGAAAAATTAATTCCGTAAATAGCATTGTTTTCCGAATTTCGCTTAATGATATCAATGCTGAACACCACGTAGATGTGAAAAGTGCTGTTCATATGAAAATCATGAGGTATTTATGTAACACATGAAGATGTTTTTATTTCGACTACCAAGTCCTTTGAAATACTGCAGTTATGTAATATTCTGCATTTGATAATATTATTTTGCTAAAATGTGCAGTGCATATTATTATCAAATAAAGTTTCTCGAAAAAGACAAAGTAAATAAATAAACATAGGGGTTTGAGAGATTCTGGTGTTGCAAAGGTGGTCACAAGGTACAAATGCTTGGGAACTGCTGATACATAACCTACAGGGTTAGACAGACCGCGACAAATGCACGCTTGAACATAAATGCACATGCCTACCGAAGTCGGCAGGTTGCGCCGTACTGTTTGGCCGCGAAAGGCACTTCAGGAATGCCCTCATTACGTTGCAAGTGTCAGTCGCGGTCGGAACAGTGTTCCCGCGTAGTTCTGGGTGCACAGTGTATTTCAAAGTGGGCAAATTATCGCTGCTAGTATGCTGAGCCCTTCCGTAACAGGGATAGGCGATGCGTTCGTGGTTGAGGAGGCAACGTGGCGGAGATTTATGCCGCTCACAGGGAAAGAAGAAAAACATCATCCGCTAGATCACAACGCGGGTGAAAGTGTGTATCGGGCTATTGTGACAGAAGGCCACTACAGATGATTGTGACGAAAAAGAAGTGGACGCCAGAACGGAACGGAACGTCGCAAGCGTGAATCCTGTCAGTACCAAAACAACACGTAGGGAGCTGCAGAATAGCGGTTTTAAGAGCTTCCGTCTGGTACCGCGCGACTGCTACGGTCGCAGCTCGGGCATGGATGTGTGTGATGCCCTTAGGTTAGTTAGGTTTAAGTAGTTCTAAGTTCCTCAGTCCCATAGTGCTCAGAGCCATTTGAACCATTTGAGCTCCAGAAGCTGGGAACTGCAGAGCGAGGTGGAATTACAAAACCACTCATCACTGATGCAAATGCCCTTAACCGGAATGGGTAGTGCTGAATCCATAAAACGTAGACACGCAGCAATGGAAGGAAGTGATTTGGCGAATAAGTCTTGTTTCAAACCGCTTTCGCTTCTGGCCAAGTTTACATACCAGTAGTGAAACCTGGCTGGTGTCGGGTGATGATCTGATCAGTCTTATCGTGGTATTCCATTGGCCTCTTGCCTACTCTGCAAGGTCCATTACTGCCAAGGATTTTGTGACCACTTTGGCTGATCAGGTCCGTGCTATGGCACAGTCTCTGGTCCCCAGTGGTGATACTGTGTCCCAGGCGACAGCGCCCCCTGTTCACACAGCTCGCATCATGATTATGATGTTTGGTTCGTGGGGCGCTCCACTGCACGGTCATTAGCGTCCCTACAAAGTCCCAATTTTTGCATAGTCCAATTTTTACACAATCCAATCTAGTCCTTGTCGCGAATGAAGATGGTGATGGTGATCATGATGATGATGATGATGATGAAATGATGAGGACAATACAAACACCCAGTCCCCGGACAGAGAAAATCCCCAACCTGGCCGGGAATCTGACTCAGGACTCCACGATCCGGAGGCAGCAACACTACCCACCAGACCACGAGCAGCACAAGCGACCTAATGGTGTGTGGCGGAGGGTACTTTCGGTACCACTATCTGCTCCCTCCAATCCTGTTCCACTCGCGAATAGTGTGTGGGAAGAATAATTGGCTGTGATTTTTCGAATTTTCTCACAATGGTCAGTACGGGATATGTATGTGGTGGTGGTGGTGGGGGGGGGAATACTGTGTTGTCCGACTCCTCCTGAAAAGTGCTGTCCAGAAATTTCAATAGCAAATCTCTGTGTCATGCACAACGCCTCTCTCGTAACGTCTGCCGTAACGCTCTCTCGCCAGCTAAACGATCCCTTGACGAAACGCGCCGCTCTTCGTTGGATCTTCTCTATCTCCGCTATCAGTCCTACCTGATAGGGATGCCAGATACATGAACAATACTCAAGAATCGGGTGAACAAGCGCCTTATAAGCCATTTCTTTCGTGGTTGAGTTACATTTCCTTAAGATTCTTCCGATCAGTCTGAGTCTGGTGCCTGTTTTTCCCACTACCTGTTTTGCGTGGTCATTCCATTTAATGTAGCTCTGGATAGCTACACCTAGATATTTTACGGCGGGTGCTGTCTCCACCTGTTTGTTGTCAACAGTGTAGCTGTGCCGTAGTCGATTTCTTTTCCTATGTACGCGCAATATGTTACATTTATTTACGTTCAGGGTCAACTGCCAGAGCCTGCACCAGTCATGAATTCTCTGCAGGTCGTTCTGCAAATTCTTTCTATCTTCTGGCTTTGCTGTTGTGGTATAGACAACTACATCATCCTCGAATAGTCTTAAAGAGCATTCGACGATTTCGTTGAAAACGGCAACGGTCCTATCACACTTCCCTGTGCTACTCCGGATATTACCTTTACATCTGTTGATTTTGTTCCGTTAAGAGCAACGTGTTGAGTTCTATCTGCAAGAAAGTCTTGAATCCAATTAGCAGGTCTGCTCCGATAGTCAATAAGCTCATTTTTTTCATTAAATAGCAATGCGGTACAGAAATGCGTTAATGACATCAAAGTACAGGGCATCAACCTGAGCGCCGTTGTCCACTGCGCTGTGGATCTCATGTCGGTGCAAAGTGTCCCCCGCCATGCACCGCGCTTTGACTTTTTGTCTCGTGTGTTCAGCCTGCGAAGTAGCGGCGTGCAGCCCGCGAGGCTGATCAGCTGTGAGGGTTATCTAACGGTAGGGAGCGGCCGTTGCGTCTGTGTGGGACAGCGACCTTGCTTGCGACACGGGGCTGACAAAGCGTTATTACGCCGAGAAAACAGACCCCCTGGTGATGCAAGTCCGTGTTTTCTCCTCTCCCGAAGGACTCCCGGAACATTACGCGTAATACCAGTACTTTAACACTACTGCGGTAACGTACAGTAATTGACAGTCGTCGATATTTTTGTACAGTATTCACAGAACACGATACGAACTCCACACTACGAAAAATATCGCTGTATACTCTCGTAACTTTGTTCATTTTTATCTTTGTCTTGTACCTGTTATTGTTAATATGTATAACGTAAATAAGCGTGTAGACTATTTTCGACGATGCCTTGTCTGATGCTGTTCTCCTGTGCATACCTGATCATCTGTATAACTTACAAGTTTTGGTCTTCCACTGCCACTCCTCTCCCTCTCCCCCCCCCCCCCTCTCCCCATCTCACACCCTCACACACACTTCCCTCCATGAAGGCGGTAGGACGTCAAAGGGGCAGACTTGGAGTAGGACAGGCACCACAGGACATTTTAATTTCTACTGTCTATACTTTTACAAATAAATTAATAAAACTTTGTCAGCCTGAGCAGGAATGATTCAGGATTCACATTCATAGCAGTGGAAGTTCAAAGACATAACAAAATAATTTTTTTACATGTGTAATTCCATCATTTTTCACTTACTATTGGCTGCATTTGTTGATGTACGTGCACTTTTCTTCATAAGTAAGAGATATTCGATAAATTTTGCACAGCATACGAACCATACTTAAGGTGTATAAAACTCTAGACATTTAATAATGAAAAAATGAATGAGATGTTCTATTTTAAACTTCATGTTTAGGAAAAAAAACTCAAATTTTATAGCTAATTATCTCAGTTTTTACCATAGTTTTAATAGATTTGGAAAATTCTATAGTTTCATACACCTGTAAGTATGGTTTGTATGCTGTGCAAAATTCATCGAAGAATCTCTCTTACTTATGAAGAAAAGTCTATCTATAACAACAAATGTAGCCAATAGTAAGTGAAAAAGTGATGAAATTTCACATGTGAGAAAAATTATTTTGTTATGTTTCTGAACCTCCACTGCTATGAGTTTGAATCCTGAATCATTCCTGGCCATGCTGACAAAGTTTTATGAATTTATTTGTAAAAGTATAGACAATGGAAGTAAAAAAGTCCTGTGATGCCTCTCCTGGTCCAAGTCGGCCCGTTTGATATCCTACTCCCCCCCTCTCCCTTAACAGATTAACGATTGAATGGTGGTCTAGGATGTATTCTGTTGTGTCTAGGCAAGACAGCCTAGACACAATGAGAGGAAGCCGAAAGGCACGCGCTTAAACTCACGCAGGCTGGCGTGAGGTCTGAAACAGGATACGTAATGAAGGCTATAAAGAAAAGTACGTAGCTTCTGGAATACTTAACTTTAATCCATAATTGGTGAACATCGCTCTTGATGATACAGAAGTATAATAGCAATATAACAAAGGATAACGGCGCCTTGCTAGGTCGTAGCAAATGACTTAGCTGAAGGCTATGCTAACTATCGTCTTGGCTAATGAGAGCGTATTTGTCAGTATGGCGTCGCTAGCAAAGTCGGCTGTACAACTGGGGCGAGTGCTAGTACGTCTCTCTAGACCTGCCGTGTGGTGGCGCTCGGTCTGCGATCACTGACAGGGGCGACATGCGGGTCCGACGTATACTACCGGACCGCGGCCGATTTAAAAGCTACCACCTAGCAAGTGTGGTGTCTGGCGGTGACACCACATATTCCATCAACATAACCCTGCTGATTTTCATCTTACGATCTCTTTACAAGATACTGTCAACAGGGTCAGCATAAGGTCTTTCCCTGACGACAAAAAAATAATTTTAAGAACTATGCTAGATACAGATATGCGGTATTTTACGAACAATAGCTTGACTCGAGAAGTTTTTTTGGGCACACTTCCATATGTGCTCCGTTTGTTGCCCGTAAAGCATCTAGGCCAGTAGTCGTCAAACGTTTTTTGTTCAAGAGCATGTACTGACTTTGTGGGGCGTCATGTCGGGTCACATATGCATGGAGCTTAGTATTAACTGGTAGTAAATACTGATTATTACGTTATGTGCCCCCCTGCGCCCCCCCCCCCCCCCTGCCTCCCAATAGACTAGATATAATTAGTAAGGGCGTGGTGAGTTGGGCACCGGACCCACTGTAGTACTGATCGTTAATAGTCGACACCATTCGGAACACTTCATGTTGACTGTTTTATGTTTCAGCCTGTTACCAACCTCAGCAACCCCAAAGTTATCACATTAATTGCCTGACGAACTGCTTTTGTTGTCTCCATCAGCATATGATTGACTAATAATATTTTTGAGACATAAGAAATGTTAACTTAATCTTTTGGATGTAATTTTTCGTCTACTCATGACATTCTATCACACAGCTTTATTATTTATTTTATAAATATAACAGCTGTAATTAAATTTCATATTCCTAGCTATAAATATGTACCGTGGGGAAGATGACGGTCTCTGTAATTGGCAGCCCGTTGACACGCATGACTATTGTGTAGCTACTAGTCTGGTTACAGTCAAAGTCGTCGTCGTAGTTTCTGTTGTTATTACTGCGCATTTTGCTGTGAACGCCTTCCTTGGTGACGGAAATGATGCGTGGCACTAGACTTTCATTTCATGAAACGTAATCGTACGTTTGTTTGTGCAGCTGTGTTCAGCAACAGCCAACTTGTCAACATCACATTACCACAGAATCAAGGCCTCATTAAATAATGTCTTCATGTCTATCTCCTCTTTCTTGTTTCTTTTTCCCTTCTTTCTTTCCTTGTATTTCATTGCACCTTTGCAGCCTGGCAATAGCTAGAAATGCGTTTCTGAAAGAGAGAACTTTGCTAACGTCGAACATAAATTTGTATTAGAAATTATCTTGTGAAGATAATGTATCTGAAGCGTAGTCCTGTGCAGTAATGAAGCGTAATCGATAAACAGTTCAGATAATAAGAGAATGAAAGTTTTTGAAATGATCATGATAACAATGGGTAGATTGAGAACGCACAGGAAGGAATTGGTGGGAAAAGGAATTTACGACAGGACTTGACGAAGTGAAGGGATCGATTGAGGCATCAAGTAATGTGAATGTGGTAATGGAGAAAACCGTAAGGGATAAAAATTGGAAGAGGGTGACCGTGGGTTGAAACGGTAAGCAGGTTCGAATGGACGTAGGCTGCAGGAGAGGTGAAGACACTTGCGCAGGGTGGAGACGTGTTCTACGCTGCATAAACTGGCAAAACAGCAAACTACTACTACACTGCTGTCATCTCTATCTCAGGTACTGTGGTTACTCACTTCTAATAAATATTAGAACACTGATGGAAGCTGAAGAAAAGAATTAAAATTTGTGCCTCAGCCAGGACTCAAACCCGGGCCTCATTGCTTACTAGCCAGAAATGATGACCATTACACCACAGCAGCACTATGGCCAAGAGTGCTGCACGGGCTACCAAAGTCCAGCGCCCTCCCCCTAAATCGTCACTATTGCCAGGGCTATCCAGCACTGGAATAGCACCCCAGGGTTGGACGAATGGGAAAGTCCTGTACCTCAGGTGATCTTACAGATCTTATAATTAAAATTTCCCCGAGACATTTAATTCATTTCTTCAGCTTCCATCATTATCGTGGATAAAGATGAGACTCAAATGTATCTGGGAAAATTTAATTATTAGGACACTGTTGAGTACTAGAGATATGTAAAGTCCTGTCTGTGTGTGCAGGCTGTGCGGTCCAGCTTTTGCCAGTGTAGGTGCAGGTCCAGACTGCGCAGGTTCACATGTATACAGGGTGTTACAAAAAGGTACGGCCAAGCTTTCAGGAAACATTCCTCACACACAAATAAAGAAAAGATGTTATGTGGACATGTGTCCGGAAACGCTTAATTTCCATGTTAGAGCTCATTTTAGTTTCGTAAGTATGTACTGTACTTCCTCGATTCACCGCCAGTTGGCCCAATTGAACGAAGGTAATGTCGACTTCGGTTCTTGTGTTGACATGCGACTCATTGCTCTACAGTACTAGCATCAAGCACATCTGTACGTAGCATCAACAGGTTAGTGTTCATCACGAACGTGATTTTGCAGTCAGTGCAATGTTTACAAATGCGGAGTTGGCAGATGCCCAGTTGATGTATGGATTAGCACGGGGCAATAGCCGTGGGGCGGTACGTTTGTATCGAGACAGATTTCCAGAACGAAGGTGTCCCGACAGGAAGACGTTCGAAGCAATTGATCGGCGTCTTACGGAGCACGGAACATTCCAGCCTATGATTCGCGACTGGGGAAGACGTAGAACGACTAGGACACCTGCAATGGACGAGGCAATTCTTCGTGCAGTTGACGATAACCCTAATGTCAGCGTCAGAGAAGTTGCTACTGTACAAGGTAACGTTGACCACGTCACTGTATGGAGAGTGCTACGGGAGAACCAGTTGTTTCCATACCATGTACAGCGTGTGCAGGCACTATCAGCAGCTGATTGGCCTCCACGGGTACACTTCGGCGAATGGTTCATCCAACAATGTGTTAATCCTCATTTCAGTGCAAATGTTCTCTTTACGGATGAGGCTTCATTCCAACGTGATCAAATTGCAAATTTTCACAAGCAACATGTGTGGGCTGACGAGAATCCGCACGCAATTGTGCAATCACGTCATCAACACAGATTTTCTGTGAACGTTTGGGCAGGCATTGTTGGTGATTTCTTGATTGGGCCCCATGTTCTTCCACCTACGCTCAATGGAGCACGTTATCACGATTTCATACGGGATACTCTACCTGTCCTGCTAGAACATGTGCCTTTACAAGTACGACACAACATGTGATTCATGCACGATGGAGCTCCTGCACATTTCAGTCGAAGTGTTCGTACGCTTCTCAACAACAGATTCGGTGACCGATGGATTGGTAGAGGCGGACCAATTCCGTGGCCTCCACGCTCTCCTGACCTCAACCTTCTTGACTTTCATTTATGGGGGCATTTGAAAGCTCTTGTCTACGCAACCCCGGTACCAAATGTAGAGACTCTTCGTGCTCGTATTGTGGACGGCTGTGATACAGTACGCCATTCTCCAGGGCTGCATCAGCGCATCAGTGATTCCATGCGACGGAGGGTGGATGCATGTATCCTCGCTAACGGAGGATTTTTGAACATTTCCTGTAACAAAGTTTTTGAAGTCACGCTGATACGTTCTGTTTCTGTGTGTTTCCATTCCATGGTTAATGTGATTTAAAGAGAAGTAATAAAATGAGCTCTAACATGGAAAGTAAGCGTTTCCGGACACATGTCCACATAACATATTTTCTTTCATTGTGTGTGAGGAATGTTTCCTGAAAGTTTGGCCGTACCTTTTTGTAACATCCTGCATAGTGGTGGTTTGCAGGTCTAAGCCTCTCTACCAGTCAGTAGTACAGTGACTAAATGTGATAAGCTATAACGGTGGTTGTCTGGTTGGAGCCTACACCGGCGCTATGTCCGCAGCGTTGCTCACGGTGACAGCAGCCTCTGCTCTGGTGTGCAGGCACTGCTCGGCCTCCGACCATGTCGCAGCACGCACAGCCAGTGCCACCCCCGCCGCCCCCACCACCGGCCGGCGTCATCGTGCCCGCGCCTGCAGCCGTGGCATCGGCATCCGCTGCCGCCGCCGCCCCCGCCGCCCCCCAGCACCAGCCCCCGGCGGGCGCCGGCCAGCCGTACGGTGCCTACGCGTGTGAGCCTTCTCCGCTCGCCGGACCGCAGCCCCCAGCAGTGCCGTCGCCCCCGCAGCTGCGCGCCAACCTCCGGGACTCGCCGCTCGATCTCAGTGCCGCCGCCGCCTCCAGCCGCAACAGGTACTGACTGCAGGCCAGGGCGCTACACCACTGCACCGAGCGCACCGTCATTGACAGATGCGAAGATGCAAGCTTATACGTCGACCGCTACTGTCATACACACACAAAAAACTGAAGCGCCCAGAAGGGAAGGAGGAAACGAAATGAAGCGTCACAGGTTGAGAGGATATATGACCACAAAGTTGAGTGAAATGGAACTTTTCACTATGCACCCTCTTGTCAGCATAACATTTTAATCCTCTGACCTGGATGCATGCACTGACTCAGTTGGGAAGGTGTGGTTAAGCCAATGGATGCGCTCCTGAGGTAACCTGTCTGACAACTGTACTGGTGCTCGATACCCAGGATACTCGCACTGGGATTGGGTTTATGTCCGAGCTGGCCCACACTTCTATTGCGGCATTTTGCTGGCTAGGGAATACTTCATCAACCGCACCGACAGTTCATAGAGACACTTGTCATGTGTGGTTGAGGCCTGTCCTGTTCGAAAATGGCATCACAGTACTGTCACACGGGTGGTAGGACGTGAGGACTCGAGGTCCCCACGACATACTGTTGTGCCGTCAGAGTTCCCTGAGTCACTAATGGCTGTGGCCACAAATCACACCCAAATGGTTCAAATGGCTCTGAGCACTATGGGACTTAACTTCTAAGGTCATCAGTCCCCTAGAACTGTGAACTACTTAAATCTAACTAACCTAAGGACATCACACACATCCATGCCCGAGGCAGGATTCGAACCTGCGACCGTAGCGGTCGCGCGGTTCCAGACTGTAGAGCCTAGAACCGCTCGGCCACCCCAGCCGGCAAGTCACACCCAGTGACTGCCCACATCTCAAGGACTAACACCGCTGTGCCTCTCTGAAACATTGGAAGACTGGGACCTCTCCCCATATCACCACCACACTTGCCAGCTATGGTCATCCGCAGTAGTGCAGATTTGTGACTCATTGCTGAACATGATGTGATGTAGTTTGTCAACAGTCGGCGACACTCGCTCGAGGCACCAATCTGAATGCAACCGTTTGTGCTGGCAGGTTAATGGCAGCCTACGCATGACACGGTAATTCCCTGCTGCTAGTCTCCAACCAACGGTGCCAGATGGTACAAAATGTTGCAGGGAGACAGGGTGAGGTGCAGGTGTGAGGAGGTTACGATCAGCCTATTGCACAATACAGTGATCCTCCATTTTGGTAAACAGATGTGGTTGACTGCAAGCTCAATGACAAATATGCCAGTCCTCACTTTCCCAAGCAGTCCAACATCAGATCACAGTCAAATCGCAGTACCAAACGTATCAGGATACTGCACAATTCGACCAGCCGGCCAAATGGAGATCCTCAATGAGTCTCATTTCAAACTCTGTCAGGTGCTGCTGCTGCTGATGATGATGGTGATGATGTTTGGTTTATGGGGCGCTCAACTGCGCGGTCATCAGCGCTCATGCACAGTCCCAGTATTTACAACAGTCCAATTCTTTACACAATCCAATCGAGCCACTGTCACAAATAATGATGATGATGATGATGATGATGATGATGATGATGATGACACTCAGTCCCCGGGCAGAGAAAATCCTCAACGCGGCCAGGAATCGAACATGGGACCCCGTGATCTAGAGGCAGCAACACTAGCCACTAGGCCAAGAGCTGCGGACGCTGTCAGGTTCTGACAATGCTGTCTCAGACGACCACCCGGAGTCTGTGTACTTCCCAGTGATCGCTCAACATTTGACGCTGTTCAAGTCTCTTACAGACCCTACCGTACACGGTAACAACACCAAACATGAACTCCCCTAATCGACTCTGCATTCCAGAGAATTGCAACTCTTAATCATTAACGTATCTTCCTATGGTGTTTCCATTAAGGTCGGAGGAAGGCAATGGCAAGCCACCTCCACTAGGACCTTGCCTAGTACGGCGGTGCGGGTCTCCCGCATCGTTCCCCTACGCTCTGTAAAGGAGTATGGGACTCCATCATCATCATCATCTATCGTGTTTACGTGTACAAAGTTAAACAGATATATGACCATGTCTTGCAGTCGCTTCGCTGTTTTGTTACACTGTGTAATTGTATGAATCTTGATTGCAAATAGGTTTGGTATGTCTTAAGAAACTAGTATACACGAGATGCCACTAACGATGCTCGTGCACCTGATACAAATCCGGCACAAAATAAATAAAAGTTCTCGTTATTGAGTACCTTCCATATAAAAACGATATTTTCTAGCTGCTAGGTTTCACATACACAAGAGGGCACCCAAAAATAACTGAATTTCTGAAACATGTATTTCATTTTCTCGAATACAACTTCAGTCTCCTTCAGAGCACTTTGCGTTGGCACTAACGTGCTTGCCAAACAGTTCATGTCAATGTTAGAACAACTCTTGTAATACGTCCCCTGATACCTGACATCGCAGTCATTACGTTCTGTTTTACAGTGGGGAAGACGTTTTCCTGTCAATTGCTTTTTATCTGATGGAGCAATTTCTTTTTTAAAATTGTGGTAAGGTCTTATGGGACCAAACTGCTAAGGTCATCGGTCCCTAGGCTTACACACTACTTTAACCTAAACTAACTTACGCTAAGGACAACACTCACACCCATGCCCGAGGGAGGACTCGAACTTCGGACCGTGTCAAGGTGCCTGAGACCGCGCGGCTACCCCGCGCGGCGCTACGTCTGGCTAATAGGGCACATGGGAGAAGGTAGTCGTCTTCGTTCAGGCCAAAAACTGGCGAACACTCATCTGCAGCCGACGTTGCTCCCGCACGACTGTGCGCCGGCGCTCGACTGGAAGGTAAACATGTTCGAACCCTGGTGCGGGATGAAATTTTCACTGCCATTATTTGGCCGGCAAGAACCAGACCTATCCACAGCACGAACACAATACCACACTACACACACATTCATTACACTCATCTACTCTCTACAAATACGTCACGGTGCAGGAACAATTCACCGGAATTTCACAAAGCCTGATATTATCGCGAAAAACTTTAACTTATAGGTTTAAAGCCTGATTGTGAGGAACGAATTCTGAGAGTACGATCACTTTCATTTCAACAGAGCAGATCACGTCATCTTCGTGTTCGATTTTCCCTGACGAGCCTTTTTCTGGCGACGAGAGTCAGGTGACTTCCATTAACTTGCCTGTTGTTTAATTTATGGATTAAATTCATACCAGGACTCATAGCCTACGATGATTTTGTTGAGACAATTAGCGTCGTGTTTGAACGCGTCCTTCACTTGACGACAGCCTCGAATGGCCTGATTCTTTTGACCACCAGTGAGAAGTCTTCGCACAAATCTTGGTACCACTTTTCACATTCCGAAATCGACGTTCAGAATTCGCTAACTCGTGCTCCAAGACAAAGCTGATTCGAATGTTAGTCGATCGCCCACTGTGGATCTTCACTGCCTAGATTACGGATTTTGCCGATATGTACCTCGGTTTGGGCAGTTGAAGGACGACAGAATCTTCAGTGGTCATTTCCGGCCCCCTTTTAAATCGAGAAAATCAGTCGTACGCTTCAGTTTTGCTACCAGCGTGTTCTTCGTACGTCACGATACGCCATCACAACTGTTTCCGGTGCGGTCTTTCCAAGTAATAAACATATTTCACAGCTGCATGTTATTTGTTAATGTTAGTCATTTCTGTGTGTCGCGAATGTGAGTGTTCAGTCATTTCTGTGTGTGACGAATGCAACACACACACACACACACACACACACACACACACACACACACACACACACACACACACACAGAACTTACACAGAAACCCCACTCGTCATTGTCAGCTGACACCACTTGGCAGAATGATTCAATAGATGTCCTAGAATAGCTTCTTAGCAATAGAACCTGGTACTACAGTTACACATTCTGTAAAATTATGATTCTAGTTACTTTTAAGTCCTCCTAGCACAAGACAATGTTTTTACAGTGAGTTGACGAAAGTCGTGGGACAGCGATATGTACATGTAGAGATGGTAGTATCGCGTACGCAAGGTATAAAAGAGCAGTACATTGGCGGAGCTATCGTTTGTACTCAAGTGATTCACTTTACAAGGTGATTATGGCCGCACAATAGGAATAAACAACTTTGAATGTGGCATATCGGTAGGACCTATACGCACGGGATATTCCATTTCGAGGATCTAGATGCATAGGACGTTCCATTCCGGAAATGGTTAGGAAATTCAGTATTCCTAAATCCACAATGTCAAGAGAATGCTGGGAATACCAAATTTCAGGCGTTAACCCGGTCACTTAACGGCCGAGAGCAGCGGCAAATCAATGTGGGACGTACGGCGAACGTACGCGCAAAGACAGTTCAGCGAATTTGGCGTTAATGGGCTATTTCAGCAGAAGGTCGACACGAGTGTCTTTGCTAATGGCACGTCATCTCCTGCACCGCCTCTCCTGGGCCTGTGACCATCTGGAAAACTGTGGCCTGGCCAGATGAGTCCCGATTTCAGTTGGGAAGACCTGATGGTGTGGTTAGTGTGTGGCCCAGACCCCACTAAGCCAATGGGCCAAGGTTGTCAACAAGCCACTGTGTAAGCTGGTGGTTGACTGTGTTTACACGAAATGGGCTGGATCCTCTGGTTACGTTCCGCTACTGAGAGTTCATTTGCAGCCATTCGTGGACTTCATGTTGTGACGTGGCAAGACAGCCAAGCCACTATGAGAGGAAGCCGAAAGGCACGCGTTTAAGCTCACGCAGACTGGCGTGAGGTCCGGAACAGGACACGGAAATGAGAACTTAGAAAAACGTACGTAGCTTCTGGAATACTTAACTTTAATCCATAATTGATGAACATCGGTCTGACGGTACATGCATCACAAGATAAATAGCAATTGATAATGGCGCCTTGCTAGGTCGTAGCAAATGACGTAGCTGAAGGCTATGCTAACTATCGTCTCGGCTAATGAGCGTAATTTGTCAGTGAACCATCGCTAGCAAAGTCAGCTGTACAACTGGGGCGAGTGCTAGGACGTCTCTCTAGACCTGCCGTGTGGCGGCGCTCGGTCTGCAATCACTGATAGTGGCGACACGCGGGTCCGACGTATACTATCGGACCGCGGCCGATTTAAAGGCTACCACCTAGCAAGTGTGGTGTCTGGCGGTGACACCACACTTCATGTTGCCAAAAAACGATGGAATTTTTATGGACGACAATGCTCAATGTTATCAGGCTACAGCTGTTTGCGACTGGTTTGAAAAACATTCTGGGCAATTCGAGCAAATGATTTGGTCACCCAGATCGCCTGAGATGAATCCCATTGAATATTTATTGGATGCAATCTAGAAGTCAATTCCAGCACAAAATCCTGTCCTGCTAACCCTTTCGCTGTTATAGACGGTTATAGAGGTGGCACGGCTCTATATTTCTTCCAACGACTCATGGAGTCCACGGTATGTAGAGCTGCTGCACTACATCAGGCGAAAGGAGGTTCGACACGATATTAGGAGGTATCCCATAACTTTCGTCACCTCATTGTATAAGCACCACTATTACATTTATAAATCCGTTATATGTTGTCTTTGTTTTACAGACCGCAAGAAGCTGTCCAGGAGGTGAAGGTGGAACATGCAAAATGGAAAGAAGAGCGCGTACTGGGGCACTGTTCAGACATTCTGAGATCACAGCTGAATGGGCACAGGGATGTCGGGGCCGTGCCCACTCCAGAGGAATATAAGATGGGAATTTACCACAGCAACCCTGCCATGACAGGATCACCGCAGAAGTGGTACCAAATGGCCACCACCGCTCAGTATCCTCAGCACACCTTCCAACGAGCAGCAGCCACAGAGGCACCCGGCGCAGGCAACCAGTGCTGGAGAATGCCGCATCTGACCGGTGGGTCTCCGTACAGGGCGAACGTGCAGTCGTACGTAAACCGTCATTATGCCCCCCTGGCCATGACTCCCAAGAGTCGTCGGTTCTCCCCTCTGAAACCCAAGCCCATTCGCGAAGGATGCACGACCCCGATCCACGTGCAGATCCCGAGCTACCGCCACGGCCCGGTCCACGACACGGCGGCATCCTCGTATGGGGACCACCGCAGCCCACTGCAGAATCCAGAGCACGGGTCGGCATTCACGAGGCACGTCCGTGTCGCCAGCCCACTCACCGGCGGAGAAGTCGGTGGGCGGAGCGCGAACAGCTGGGCGCGGGGGCGAGATGGTGAAATGAGGAACGTCGATATGCTGATGCAGATGCTCCCCAGTAGCAGAGCCACGCCACCATTGGCGTCACCGCCGCTGGGCCGCTACAGCCCCGACCACTCGCAAGGCCTCGCACCGCCGCACTCCGCACAGGCGCCGCCACAGCCGCAGTGGTCATCGCCCAGCTGGATGGTGAGAGCCACCTTACCAAATGTTGGTTTATCTAGTGCTATACTGGCGTGACGCTACATTTCATACGTTATGGAGGAATCGGCATTCAATTTTTGATGTATTGCTTGTTGGGACGTATTGTTAACATATTGTTGTTTTGGGATAAATAGTCGATCGGTCTGTCGCCTGGTCCATCAACTACAATGGACTTTGGCAATGCCTGCAACTCAAGCTGGTGAAACGTCAGAAAAATCGGATGTCCCAAGACAGAAATCAAACGCAATAAGTCACCAAGTGAAGGGCTTCAAAGCCTCAGCGATCCAATTCCTATCACTTTAGAACTACATCTACCTCTACATGATTACTCTGCAATTCACATTTAAGTGCTTGGCAGAGAGTTCACCGAACCACAATCATACTATGTCTCTACCATTCCACTCCCGAACAGCGCGCGGGAAAAACGAACACCTAAACCTTTCTCTTCCAGCTCTGATTTATTTTATTTTGACGATCATTCCTACCTATGTAGGTTGGGCTCAACAAAATATTTTCGCATTCGGAAGAGAAAGTTGGTGACTGAAATTTCGTAAATAGATCTCGTCGCGACGAAAAACGTCTTTGATTTCATGACTTCCATCCCAACTCGCGTATCATATCTGCCACACACTCTCCCCTATTACGTGATAATACAAAACGAGCTGCCCTTTTTTGCACCCTTTCGATGTCCTCCGTCAATCCCACCTGGTAAGGATCCCACACCGCGCAGCAATATTCTAACAGAGGACGAACGAGTGTAGTGTAAGGTGTCTCTTTAGTGGGCTTGTTGCATCTTCTAAGTGTCCTGCCAATGAAATGCAACCTTTGGCTCGCCTTCCCCACAATATTATCTATGTGGTCTTTCCAACTGAAGTTGTTCGTAATTTTAACATCCAGGTACTTAGTTGAATTGACAGCCTTGAGAATTGTACTATTTATCGAGTAATCGAATTCCAACGGATTTCTTTTGGAACTCATGTGGATCACCTCACATTTTTCGTTATTTAGCGCCAACTGCCACCTGCCACACCATACAGCAATCTTTTCTAAATCGCTTTGCAACTGATACTGGTCTTCGGATGACCTTACTAGACGGTAAATTGCAGCATCATCCGCGAACAACGTAAGACAACTGCTCAGATTGTCACCCAGGTCATTTATATAGATCAGGAACAGCAGAGGTCCCAGGACGCTTCGCTGGGGAACACCTCATATCACTTCAGTTTTACTCGATGATTTGCCGTCTATTACTACGAACTGCGACCTTCCTGACTGGAAATCACGAATCCAGTCGCACCACTGAGACGATACCCCATAGGCCCGCAGCTTGATTAGAAGTCGCTTGTGAGGAACGGTGTCAAAAGCTTTCCGGAAATCTAGAAATACGGAATCAACTTGAGATCCCCTGTCGAAGGCGGTCATTATTTCGTGCGAACGATGTTTTCTGAAACCACGCTGATAAAACAAACTTAATCATTCTGTAACCATACTTGAACTAAGTGGTAAAACACTTGCCTTGATCTCCAAAATAATTTTATCATCTCCTGAAGCATTTTGGTAGAACCCCAGCATCAGATCTGGGCATGAAACATATGATATGAGACAAGATATTAAAAGGAGTACATGGAACAAGTAGCAAACCCGAGAACATATCTATTACAGTTAATACTGGGTGCCGTGCCACTTTGTACTCCATAGCACCATCATTGCCCAATTGACATAGCCATTTCCACGCTGTATAGGGAAACAGGTTTACCAGTAGGTGATGTTAGTGACAGCAATGCTATGACTTGAGGCGTAACCATACCGGATGGTTAAAATAAACTGGAGCGACTCACAGGCGTCCAGTGGGGGCTGTAATTATCGTATGGCAGCGAAATTTGGCACACATTCTAAGGCTTTAATGAGGAACCGATATGTGCTCGAAAAAAATTAGTTCCAGTTTTAACCACCACGTGCAAATATAGCGCTGTGAATGCAAGAAAGACATTCAGAAATGTTTTTACTCATCATGGATTAGAAACCGGACATAGCCAGAAAAGGTCAAACAAGCGATAGAGACATAATGTTGATTTTATAATTAACTGCTCCGTTCACAGTTTGTTCAATATGAGCAGCAGAGACGTTGACAACGTGCTGTACAGTGCTAGATTTGCACCTGGCGGCCAAATTTGGAACAAGGGTTCTTCCCCCCCCCCCCCCCCCCCCAACGTAAAGCAGGTCCTCATTCTCACATTTCCATATCTAACAAGTTTCGCTGTCATACGATAATTACAGTCACCACTGTGAATAGGTGCACATAAATTATTAACACCTGATATTCAGATTGTATAGGTAACAAAATTATTAGTAAAAGGATTAAATTTGCTCTAGCAAGGCCGCGGCCTACAACACTCCCGCGCTATTGGAATTTGAAAAAAGGAAAGTGTGCTCGTTATATAAATTTCAATCAAGACCTTTGCAAGCAACAGTCCAAATTAAATCAAAAGTATCAATGGGTCAACAAAAATGTTCAAAATGTTCAAATGTGTGTGAAATCTTGTGGGACTTAACTGCTAAGGTCATCAGTCCCGAAGCTTACACACTACTTAAGCTAAATTATCCTAAGGACAAACACACACACACACATGCCCGAGGGAGGACTCGAACCTCCGCCGGGACGAGCCGCACAGTCTATGACTGCAGCGCCTTAGACCGCGCGGCGGTCAACAAATACAAAAAATTTAACGCTATGGAAAGGGGTGGGGTGTGGGGGGAACAGCGACATTCATTACGATTACAAGGAAACATTTATTTACAGCACAGCAGCAGGTAACACTTGCAAAATCGAGATCATCAGTCACTGCAATAAAAAATTAGTACCAACAAGGCCAGAGCTGCCGCACTTCAAGATGCTGGAACAAAACATGGGAATACCGCCAGTATGAGATTCTTCAACACGTATTTCTTCATACAGTCATTATTCCTGATGTACGCATTACTGTCCCCAATGCCACTTATTTTTGACGTTATTTTCTTTTGATCCAGTGTCGAACTGCCAATGTCAGTTGGGCACTGATGGTGCTAAGGAGTAGGAAGTGACAAGAAATTCTGTATTTACACTGACGAAAAAGAATCGCAACACTAAAAAATAAGTAATGTAGAGTACTGAAATTTCGGGAATATGTTTGTCTGGGTAACATACTTAAGTGTTTAACATTGCAGGATCATAGGTTAAACGCGGGATAAGTCACTGAAATTGTGAAATGCTGGTACATTAATAACCGGTGTAACCGCCAGAATGTTGGTTTGTAGAGGTGCCAGACGTCAGTTTGTGGGATGGAGTTCCATGCCTGTTGCAATTGGTCGGTCGATACAGGGACGGTTGACGCTGTTTGTGGAACACACTGGAGTTGCCGTCCAATAATGTCCCCTATACAGGGTGTTACAAAAAGGTACGGCCAAACTTTCAGGAAACATTCCACACACACAAAGAAAGAAAATATATTACGTGGACATGTGTCCGGAAACGCTTACTTTCCATGTTAGAGCTCATTTTATTACTTCTCTTCAAATCACATTAATCATGGAATGGAAACACACAGAAACAGAACGTACCAGCGTGACTTCAAACACTGTGTTACAGGAAATGTTCAAAATGTCCTCCATTAGCGAGGATACGTGCATGCACCCTCCGTCGCATGGAATCCCTGATGCGCTGATGCAGCCCTGGAGAATTGCGTATTGTATCAGAGCCGTCCACAATACGAGCACGAAGAGTCTCTACATTTGGTACCGGGGTTGCGTAGACAAGAGCTTTCAAATGCCCCCATAAATGAAAGTCAAGAGGGTTGAGGTCAGGAGAGCGTGGAGGCCATGGAATTGGTCCGTCTCTACCAATCCATCGGTCACCGAATCTGTTGTTGAGAAGCGTACGAACACTTCGACTGAAAATGTGCAAGAGCTCCATCGTGCATGAACCACATGCTGTGTCGTACTTGTAAAGGCACATGTTCTAGCAGCACAGGTAGAGTATCCCGTATGAAATCATGATAACGTGCTCCATTGAGCGTAGGTGGAAGAACATGGGGCCCAATCAAGACAACAATGCCTGCCCAAACGTTCGCAGAAAATCTGTGTTGATGACGTGATTGCACAATTGCGTGCGGATTCTCGTCAGCCCACACATGTTGATTGTGAAAATTTTCAATTTGATCACGTTGGAATGAAGCCTCATCCGTAAAGAGAACATTTCCACTGAAATGAGGATTGACACATTGTTGGATGAACCATTCGCCAAAGTGTACCCGTGGAGGCCAATCAGCTGCTGATAGTGCCTGCACACGCTGTACATGGTGCGGAAACAACTGGTTCTCCCGTAGCACTCTCCATACAGTGACGTGGTCAACGTTACCTTGTACAGCAGCAACTTCTCTGACGCTGACATTAGGGTTATCGTCAACTGCACGAAGAATTGCCTCGTCCATTGCAGGTGTCCTCGTCGTTCTAGGTCTTGCCCAGTCGCGAGTCATAGGCTGGAATGTTCCGTGCTCCCTAAGACGCCGATCAATTGCTTCGAACGTCTTCCTGTCGGGACACCTTCGTTCTGGAAATCTGTCTCGATACAAACGTACCGCGCCACGGCTATTGCCCCGTGCTAATCCATACATCAACTGGGCATCTGCCAACTCCGTATTTGTAAACATTGCACTGATTGCAAAATCACGTTCGTGATGAACACTAACCTGTTGATGCTACGTACAGATGTGCTTGATGCTAGTACTGTAGAGCAACGAGTCGCATGTCAACACAAGAACCGAAATCAACATTACCTTCCTTCAATTGGGCCAACTGGCGGTGAATCGAGGAAGTACAGTACATACTGACGAAACTAAAATGAGCTCTAACATGGAAATTAAGCGTTTCCGGCCACATGTCCACATAACATCTTTTCTTTATTTGTTTGTGAGGAATGTTTCCTGAAAGTTTGGCCGTACCTTTTTGTAACACCTTCTATGCACAACTGGAGACAAACGTGATGATCGACCAGTCCAAGGCAACATGTCGACACTCTTGTTGGGTTACAACAGCGGCAAGTGAGCTTTCACTCTACCCTCCACTGAGCTCTTGCTTGACACCAATGAAGTGACAAATGGCGGTGGTTGGGGGTCGGTGAAATGCACGTCATAGGGCGTCTGGCTAGGAGCTGTGCAATCTGTAACATTTCGCTGTCAGTGTGGTGCCAACTGCTGCTCAAATTGCTGCTGCAGATGCAGTGCAATGCGCCAGCTCCATAAGCCGAACACGACGGTCTTCCCTCTCCGTAGTGCCACGTCAGCGTCCGGAGTCCGGTCTTCTTGCACAACTGTACATTCTCGCGACTACCGCTGCCAGCAATGATGTACAGTGGCTGCATTCCTGCCAACTCGTTCTGTAATATCGCAGAAGGAACATCCAGCTTGAGCTGACAATGGCGTCCTGTCACCTTAGAGACACTCTTGAGTAACGTCATCTCACCACGTCCATACTCAAAGGTAACTAACGTTCAAGACCGTTCCAGTGTGTATTTAAGGGGGGTTGGGCGTCAAACGGGCCGACTTGGAGCAGGAGAGGCACCACAGGAGGTTTTAATTTCCTGTGCCTATACTTTTACAAATAAATTCATAAAACCTTGTCAGCATGACCTGGAAGGACTCAGGATTCACACTCATAGCAGTGGAAGTTCAAAAACATAGCAAAATAATTTTTTTACGTGTGAAATTTCATCATTTTTTCACATACTATTGGCTGCATTTGTTGCTATAGGTACATTTTTCTTCACAAGTAAGAGAGATTATTTGATGGATTTTGCACAGCATACAAACCATACTTGCAAGTGTATGAAACTCTAGAATTTTCCAAATCCATTAAAAACTATGGTAAAAATAGAAATAATAAACTACAAAATTTGATTTTTTTCTAAACATAAAGCATAAAACGCAACAGCTCATTCATTTTTTCTTAAATTAGATTCTAGAGTTTCAGACACGTGTAAGTATGGTTTGTATGCTGTGCAAAATTTATCGAACAGTCTCTCTTATGAAGAAAAGTGTACCTATAGCAACAAATGCAGCCAATAGTAAGTGAAAAAATGATGAAATTTCACATGTAAAAAAATTCATTTTGTTATGTCTTTGAACTTCCGCAGCTATGAACTTCTGAATCCTTCCTGGTCATGCTGACAAAGTTTTATGAATTTATTTGTAAAAGTATAGACAGTGGAAATTAAAATGTCCTGTGGTGCTTCCCCTGCTCCAAGTCGGCCCGTTTGACGTCCTTCCTCCCTTAAAGGAGACCTGATGGGCATCATCGAAGTCGTGCAACTAGCCCCACCTGATGTGACTTGCGCGAAATTTAAACACACATCATTTTTCAGAAGTAGAAACATGCGTACCAACTTACGTTTATGTCTCACAACCCCTCCTTGGCGTTGCGATTTTTTCCGTTAGTGTATTTTCGTAGTTCACAGCTTTACTACCTCGCTGCAATGTGCTCCTTTCGCCATATGCCCCGTATTTCATGCCACAGGTCTGTTGATGGGATTCTCCTGAGACATGTCACGACATGACAAAATAAAGGGTACAGAACAGACTGAAGCGCCTAGAACTGCTCGGCCACCGCGGCCGGCGGTGCTTTACATTCAGTTACATTTTCAAAGCTCAATGCTGGAGTTCAAGCTAGAGTATCCATGTGGTTTCCACATTACATTCATCACGTTTTTTTACAAAAAGAAGTTGATTTTTTATACGTTGACTGTATATTATATAGCATGGTAAATATTGATACTTCCATGTTATACCCCTGATACAACAGATGTTAATAACTTCAGAAACACACAGACATTCACAGTATCAACGTGTTTTCCCATGTAAACACGTTAGATGTAGTGAGCGAGTGTATGTGTTCCTGAAGTTACTATTATTTGCTGTATCAAAGGCGTGACATGGAAGTACCAGTATTTACCACGGTGCATAATATATAGTTAACGTGCAAAAAGCTCGAGATATTTTTGTAAAAACTCTCAGGGTTCCGTACAAAGTTACTTACGTATACAGACAGTTCATTCATTCCGGGAATTCAGTATCTCGCCAGATTTGCCCAATACCGTCACTGATTCCGGCAAGATATTGGTCCTAGGGATACCAAGATTTTCGAGAATGTTTCAATTTCAATAACATAAATGTGATGTAAAGTCATGTAGTTGCCAGGTGGCGACTGTTATAATAATCAGTAATTCTGCATTCATGCTGGCCGGGTCGCAATCGTAAAAGTGAAACATCAGGCAGGGGATGACTTTACTGCTCATACGAGGAGCGATCGATCACTGCACGTAGATACGGCGTTTCTAGTTATATGTGGAACAGACATTCGCAGACTAGTCTGGGAATGTTTGTTTCACATACAACTAGAAACGCCGTATCTACGTGCAGTAATCGCTCCTGGATATTTTATGATGGGCAAATTCCAAAACGCGTCATATGAACAACAAAGTCATTCCTCGACTTTTACCGTTGTGACTTAGTCACCCTGAATGCAGGGCTACATACTGTTTTAATTTCATGTGTGACGTCTGATGGCAAATAACAAAAGAAATATTTTTATCGTTTGATAAAATTACGAATTAACAATTTTCGGATTTTTTTCCTTTATTTTTGAAACCTTGTTTGTCACCAAATTTCTCGATGCTAGGCCAACGGGAAGTACTCAATAGGTTTGATGAATGAGTCTGCGGAAATTAAAATATGTGCATAAGTGGCCATATTTTCTCACTGCATTGACCTAGAATTTTCAATGTTTTACACCGACAAGGGACACAGACCTCCATACGAGAAATAAATCTCAATACGTCTACCTCTTCCTGAGAAGAGGAGTTTTTAACAGTCGGACAGCCAGACAGGCGGATAAAAAGTGACCCTATGAAGGTTTCGTTTCTACCCATTCACGCACGAACCCTAAAATTGTAGCGAAAGTAAAATTAACCTGATAAAATAAAATAATTTTGACGATCATGACAAGCGTTCCACCAACAAATGGGTAATTGAAACATACTGGCAGATTAACACTGTGAGCTGTACTGGGACTCGAAACTGCGACCTCTGCCTTTCGCAGGCAAGTGCTCTACCGACTAAGCTATCCAAGCAAGATCCACTCCCCGGCCTCACAGCTTTACTTCTGCCAGTGCTTCATCTTCCAAACTTCACAGAAGTTCCCAGGATGATTTTTTCACTCTACAGCAGAGTGTGCGCTGATATGAAACTTCCTGGCAGATTAAAATTGTGTGCCAGACCGAGACTCGAACTCGGGAAGGTTGGACAGTAGGAGATGGGGTACTAGGGGAACTGAACCTGTGAGGGCAGGTCGTGGGTCTTGCTTGGATACGTTAATCGGTAGAGCACTCGCATGCGAAAGGCAAAGATCTCACGTTCGAGTCCCAGTCTAGCACACAATTTAAAATGTGCCAGGAAGAAGTTTCGATTAGCCGAGCGGTCTAAGGCGATGCAGTCATGGACTGTGCGGCTGATCCCGGCGGAGGTTCGAGTTCTCCCTTGAGCAGGTGTGTGTGTGTGTGTGTGTGTTTGTCCTTAGGTTAAGTAGTGTGTAAGCTTAGGGACTGATGACCTTAGCAGTCCCATAAGATTTCACACACATTTGAACATTTTTTTGAAGAAGTTTCACATCAGTGCATGCGTAGTCCGGTGCAGGGTGAAAATTCACACAGGAAATGGGAAGTTACGCTGTGGGAACTGGAAATCAAACGTGTTTGTCACACCCTCGATATCAGCTGATAGTGTGCAGTACTCTTCCACATCTCGTTACATCTAAAATGTTCCTTCCGCAGTTCTAAATTTAATAAACGCAGTCTGAAATTTAGATAGGGCCGAAGAAGTTACATACAGGTGAGCAAAGTAAGGTACCAGACCGGTCACTGACAGCCGGTTTATTAAGCACAACCAGTTATTAGTGAGCTGTACAACACACTTGAAGTGCATGTCAAACATAGAATTTTTAAAAAGTTCCGGGTGATCAAAAAGTCAGTATAAATTTGAAAATTTAATAAACCACGGAATAATGTAGATAGAGAGGTAAAAACTGACACACGTGTTTGGAATGACATGGGGTTTTATTAGAACAAAAAAAAAACACAGTTCACAAAATGTCCGACAGATGGCGCTGGACAGCAAAACGTCAGTGACTGCGCATGACAATCGTGTATAAAAGGAGCTGTAATGGGAGAGAGAATTGGATGCGCCAGCAGTCGCAGCATGTTGACGTTACCTGAAAAGGCGCTTTTAGTGAAGCTGTATTATCATAATGGGGAATGTGCTAGTTCAGCGTTACGATCCTATCGCCATAGGAAGGGGATTCGAACGGGTAAAGGTCCGTTGACAAATGCAGCTGTGGCGAGAATGATTTCCAAGTTCGAAGCCACGGGTTGTTTAGACGATAGACCCCGTAGTGGCCGACCGAGCACAAGGCGTAATGCAGCTGAGACAGTTCAGGAAGAAATGGAGACTGTAACGGGTTCGTCTATGCACGGGGAAGTCAGCGCTCGTGTAGTCGCACGTCGCACCGGCATTCCATACGCTGCTGTTTGGTTGGCACTTGGCGTACCCTCCGATGCTATCCGTACAAAATCCATCGGCATCATCAACTGTTACCTGGCGATTTAGTGAAGCGGAGGGCATTTGCGGTGTGGGCGTTTCAAAAGATGGCGGAAGATGACGATTGGATGAGTAACGTGTTGTGGACCGACAAAGCTCATTTCACGCTACGAGGGTCAACACCCACAACTGCAGAATTTGGGCTACAGAAAAACCTAGAACTGTCGTGGACGCTCCATTGCACGACGAGAAAATCACGGTATGGGTTGGATTTACGACACCTACCGTTATCGGGCCTTTTTTCTTCGAGAAAATGCGTGATTCTGGTTTTGTAACTGCTGCCGTGACGGGTGAGAGGTACGCCAATATGTTACAGAATCGCATCATCCCCAGCCTGGCCGATAAACACCTGCTGGAACGTACGATGTTTATGCATGATGGCGCTCCACCCCATATTGCTAGACGCGTGAAAGATCTCTTGCTTTGCCTTACTTTGTTATGCTAATTATTGCTATTCTGATCACATGATGCGCCATCTGTCGGAGATTTTTTGAACTTTTGCATTTTTTTGGTTCTAATAAAACCCCATGTCATTCCAAGCATGTGTGTCAATTTGTATCTCTCTACCTACATTATTCTGTGATTTTTTTCAGTTCTCAAATTTATACTGACTTTTTGATCACCCGGTATAATACACACATTCGACGAATTCATCACCACGTACGATTCTGGAAAATTATTATTTAATCAACTTTAAGATCATTTCCTGTATGATTTCTCAAATTACAAATTTTGCCCATGTTCGGGAAGAATGTTGCACCTTCGGATACTTCTGAGGTTTTCGTGTGTAGAAGTTTAATACACAGGATGATTCGTAAGTTATGTCCCATAGCACAAATATGGTGAAACGGAACTCAGCCGAAAAACTTTCCGCCAGGGTAGCATGGATCAAAACAAGAAGAAAAAAAGTATAGCAAACATGGACTCTAAAACGCATATCTCAAGAGCTATGAGCATTTCGTCTTCGATATTATGAAACAAAATGTCTTCTGCTGCAAGCTGTTTGCTATTCATATTTTGAAAGGTGACAGTATGGGGCCACAACAAGAGAAAACTGCCTGGTAAACAAGGACTCTAAAGTGCATACCTTAAGAGGTATGTATTCCTTGTCTTTAGCCGCTTTTATGTAGTCTCGTTGTCTCTGCAGAGCTGTACCACGGCAAGCAAGGAGAGGATGTTGGTCGGTGGCTGGTATCCTCGTTCTATTACACAAACTGCACGCAGTTAATAACTGGGTTCTTTATTCATAAAGAAAGAGCTACTCAACTTGCTTTCCATGTGCTGCAGTACAAACTCTCTTCGGTATAGTCCACGTAGCCACCATGCTGTTGAAGTAGACGTCCGCTATGTTCACTATAGGGTTGCTATGTCCTGCCTGTCTCTGTACTAGAGCCCGGGTCTGTGGATCCATCTACGGCGACACGTCGGAACTCCACGGCATACAGACTCGAACTAGCTGCCGTAACTGGCTCCAACTCACGGGCCAAACTGTCTCTCCCGTCCGCAGCGGCGGTCCTAAATACTGGCGCCTTTGAGGGCGTTGGCGGCGCGTTTCCAGCGTTGTCTTGTCGTTGGCCTCTACCGATACTCTCGTAACCTGTATGCCGCACGCTGTGCTGGCGCCAGAATTCACCAGCACAGTACGAGCACTCGTTCAGTAGAAGAGACGTGTTTCACAGTCGCGGAGATGAACAAGTGCTCTTAGTTCGTAAGGTATGCATTTTAGAGCACATGTTTCCTGGGCATTTCTCTCTTGTTTTGGTCCATACTACCGCCTCTGAAAGTTTATCGTTGGAGTTCTGCTTCACCCTCTTTCTCCTACGGGACATGACTTTTGAATCACCCTTTATTTTCTTCTTATTCCATTTTTAAATAATGACGTACACTTTTTATATGCTGCAGTCTTTGTCTGAAACTACAAACATTACTTTCGAAAATTAAGGTTTTTCCAAATGTCCGAACATCTTCCAAGATGCGACATCATCATGTACTTAGGAACAAGCTTTTCCACTGAAATTTAAAATCGTTGCAATGGAGAAAATCTTTTCATTACTGTATTTAGTCTTCTGTTACATTCTTATTTTACTATGTACCAATTATCAGTAAATGAAATCAGGTAAACATATATATCAAAAACGAGCTACAAGTCAAATTCATTTTGACGTAGAAGCTACTGCAAAGTAAGACAAATTTTCATTTTCAAAGCAAGAAAACTGTTACAGAACTGAAGAAACTATGTTCATTTGCAAGTATCACATCTTCGATGGCAAAAAACCTCCTTCCGTTTCGAGGTACAAGGTGGTCCTTGACCGGCGAAGTATGGCTTAAAAATAAAAAGTATTTTGCTCACCATGAAATTCTGTACGTGATGAAAAAACAATATATTTCTAACTTTAAAAGTGCAGAATATGACACATACTCTAAAACAAAACAAACCAAAAAAAGACGCACTACGAAGGAATTATCCAGATGGGACGGAAATTGGTAGACGTGATGTACATATACAGAAAGAAATGATTGCAGTTTCAAAAAAGTTGAATGCTTTGTTAAAAACAAAGAACTTCACGAACTGAGCAAGTCAACAATGTGTTGGTCCACATCTGGTCCTAATGCAATCCGTTACTCTGCTTGGCATTGATTGATAGTTCTTGGATGTTCTCCTGAAGGATATCGAGCCAAATGACGCGTTAGATTGTCAAAATGTCGAGTTGGTTGCAGGGCCTTGACTGACTGTAGTCCTCCAAACGTTTTGAGTTGGGAGAGATCCGGCGACCTAGCAGGCCAAGCTACGGTTCGGCAAGCACGAAGAGAACCAGTAGGAACTGCACATAACAGTACCTCATGTATACCAACAACGGAAAAGGTAAAACATGGTTTAAACTTCTTTTGGTACATATTTCTTCATGTGATTCTAAAATCAGTTACCAGACTGAACTACAGACCAAACACTCACATTCCTAAGTATTCTATCCTCTGGATACAGCACTCTCCCCTACACAATATTAAGCAAAAATCTGTTTATCTTGAGCACTAGACAATTAGCAAGCGCAAATTGATATTCAGTACGGAAACTTTCAAGAGCCATCTAACGATCCTTTCTTTTTTCTTAAAAAAAAAAATTCGGAACCTATAATGTTCGAATAAATTTTTCATGCCTTAAATATGACTGTTTGCCGTATTCAATTACAATCTTGTAATTCTACTACAGCCGTGTTTCTCGAAATTTCGGCTTTTCACAACCTAGTGTACGTCCTGCATCAGTGTACAAATAACCAACGGATGTATGTATAACTACGAACAGGAAAAAACATTTTATTTTATGACCAATTTCAGTGTTATTTTTTGCTTATTTCGTGTATACTATTAGGCAGTCTCAGTGTTTTTTCCCAATTTCCACTATTTTTTACCAAATTTGGTATTTTTACCGATTTAATTGTTATTTTTTGCCAATTTTTATGATAATTTTTTGCCGATTTTTGTGTTAATTTTTGCCAGTTTCGATTTTTCTTGTCAAATTCGATGTAACTTCTTGCCAAATTCGGTGCTGTTTTGCTAATTTTGGTGCTATTTTTGAAGCCACATCATATTACGTTACGTGGAAATTGAATTATCAGTTCAAGATTATACATGAACCTCAGCCTTGAGAAGGCAAAATATAATTTCAACACTAAGTCGGTAAGAAGGCTGTGAGAAGTTTGATGTGGGACCTGAGCTCGCACTGTGGAGTACTATAAACTTCAGGTTCGAAAGTGTGTTTTTCTGAATTGCAGATAGACGTGCCCGGGTCGTTTCAGTGTGCAACGCCACCACAGACGTCGTCAGGGGAGGCGGCTGGAGGCGCCCCGCCCATTCCGATGCCGCAGGTGCTGCAGTCACAGAGCAAGAACGTGCGCCCTTTCAAGATCTTCAACTACGACGAGCTGCTCGGAGAGCCGGCCACACCCGAGAGCAGACTAGGCAGGCTGCCGTACGACAGCCGAGAGAACTACGAAAGATTCCTCAACGAGCAACTCGCGCTGGTAGGTTTCACATCAGGTTGTGTCCGCCTGTACTGGAGATTGAGGTGGTGGGATTAAATTCTAGAGTCAATGCAAGATTACAAAAAATAATAAAGAAAATAAAAGGCCCTTCAGGAATTATACGGGATATAGTGAGTATAAGAGTAGCTATACGAGGTTAGTCCGGAAAATACGTATAAAAGTTGAATAATGTCTTTATGTTACAAGTTGCAGTCACCGCCAGGTGGGACAACTGCTGTA
Source organism: Schistocerca serialis cubense (assembly GCF_023864345.2). Lineage (NCBI taxonomy): Eukaryota > Metazoa > Arthropoda > Insecta > Orthoptera > Acrididae > Schistocerca > Schistocerca serialis. The sequence continues at coordinate 85,770,846 of NC_064647.1, read as the reverse complement.
ATCAATCCCATCAACGCTCAGTTCGAGTCAGAGCACTCTGCGTTAAGGTGGGAGTGTGCGGCAGCTTGTTGACGGTTACCCATTTTCACCTGCCGTCGGCATGGAGCTCTCTCTGATTGAGGGAGAGCGCGTCAATATTAAGTTTCTTGCAAAGCTAGGCAAGAATGGACGTGAGATTTTTGAGTGTTTGAAACAGGTTTACGGAGACAATTCTCTGAAGGTACCAACCGTGAACAAGTGGTTAAAAAAGGTTCCGGGGTGGCCGAGAAGAAGTGAACGATGACCCTCGCCCAGGACGCCCGTCGACATCGAGTTCCGATGCAAATGTTGAAAGAATTCGGGCTTGTGTTCTTAAAGACAGTAGATTGACAGTCAGAATGATTGCTGACGAGCTGTCAATCCCCAAAACAATCGTTCACGAAATCCTGACACAAAAACTTGAAATGAAGAAATTGTGTGCGAAAATCGTACCGAAGCTCTTGACGCCAGAACAGAAAGCAAAGAGGGCTGAGTGCTGTGAGGATTGGTTGGATGCAGAGGAACGAGGGGACTTTCTCAACCGAGTCATCACTGGAGACGAGTCCTGGTTTTACGAATTCGATGTGGAGCTCAAATCTCAAAGCAAGGAATGGAAACTAGCAGGAGAACCGAGAACAAAAAAGTCGCGAAAATCAAGGTCCAATGGGAAGACAATGTTGATTGTTTTCTTTGGTTCTAGGGGCATTGTTCACAAGGAATTTGTCCTTCCCGGCCAGAGAGTGAAAGGAAATTTTTACGCTGAAGTTCTGACACGTCTCAGAGCTCGTGTGGCCCGAGTTCGACCGGAGTTGGCAAAAGGGGGCATGTGGATCATTCATCACGACAATGCGCCCGCTCACACGTCGCTCGTCATGCGCGAGTTTTTGGCCCGAAGGTCAATCACCGTGACAGACCACCCACTTTATTCACCCGATTTAGCCCCGTGTGACTTCTTCATGTTCCCGAAATGCAAAATGGTGCTTCGGGGGCGGCACTTGGGAGATGTGGAAACCATCACGGCGGAAACGACACGGCAACTGAACAACATCACAACTGAAGACTTTCAGCAATGTTATCACCAGTGGAAACAGCGTTGGCAGAAGTATATCGCGTCTCAGGGCGAGTACTTTGAATGAGACCATATTGTAATACCTAAATAATAGTAAAATAAAGTTATTATTCATCTTTTATACGTATTTTCCGGACAAACCTCGTATGTATTAGTGACTGAGCATGGTATACTGAACATCATTACATCGGTATTTACATCATTTGCAAACTAATAATTATAGGTATTATGTCCTATGTTTTTAGGTTGGTGATACCTCCAAATCCATGCTTATTTTACCCTGGGGCACAGATCAGGTGCAAAAGTGCGAATGCGCGGAGTTAACTGGTCGGCCTATTCTGACAGGTGTAGTCCACTTGGTGGTGCAGTTCCGCCTGTGCAGAAAACATCAGGTCATTGAGTGTGTAAGATGTTTGTTGGAAGACTGCGAGACACAGGGAAAAAACAGTCAATACGTTGATATGTATACATATTAAGGTAGCAAATTTACACTACTGGCCACCAGTACACCAAGAAGAAATGCAGATGATAACCTGCAACATGCGGTCGTGCATTATCCTGCTGAAATGTAGGGTTTCACAGGGATCGAATGAAGGGTAGAGCCACGGGTCGTAACACATTGAAATGTAGCGTCCACTGTTCAAAGTGCCGTCAATGCGAACAATAGGTGACCGAGAAGTGTATCCAATGGCACCCCATACCATCACGCTGGGTAATACGCCAGTATGCAGGTGACGAATACACGCTTCCAATGTGGGTTCACCGCGATGTCACAAAACACGGATGCAACCATCATGATGCTGTAAACAGAACCTGGATTCATCCGAAAAAATGACGTTTTGCCATTCGTGCACCCAGGTTCGTCGTTGAGTACACCATCGCAGGCGCTGCTGTCTGTGATGCAGCGTCAAGGGTAACCGCACCCATGGTCTTCGAGTTGATAGTCCATGCTGCTGCAACGTCGTCGAACTGTTCGTGCAGATGGTTGTTGTCTTGCAAACGTCCCAATCTGATGACTCAGGGATCGAGACGTGGCTGCACGATCCGTTACAGCCATGCGGATAAGATGCCTGTCATCTCGACTGCTAATGACACGAGGCCGTTGGGATCAAGCACGGCGTTCCGTATTACCCTCCTGAACCCATCGATTCCATATTCTGCTAACAGTCATTGTATCTCAACCAACGCGAACACCGACGGCGTGATACGATAAACCGCAATCACGATAGGCTACAATCCGACTTTATCAAAGTTGGAAACGTGATGGTACGCATTTCTCCTCCTTACACGAGGCATCACAACAACGTTTCACCAGACAACGCCGGTCAACTGCTGTTTGTGTATGAGAAATCGGCTGGAAACTTTCCTCATGTCAGCCCGTTGTAGGTGTCGCCACCGGCGCCAACTTTGGGTGAATGCGCTGAAAATTCGAGAACTACAACAAACATGAAGAACTTAAAATTAGATATCCTTGATGTAGCGAAGCAACTCAGATCAATTAATCTTTCGGTCCAGATTCTATACCAGTTACATTCCTTTCAGTATGCTGATGTAATAGATTCTTACACTATGTGACAAAAGTATCCAGACTCCCTCAAAGACATACTTTTTTCATATTAGGTGCATTATGCTGCCAGGTACTCCATATCGACGACCTCAGTAGTCAAAAATGGTTCAAATGGCTCTGAGTACTATGGGACTCAACTGCTGTGGTCATAAGTCCCCTAGAACTTAGAACTACTTAAACCTAACTAACCTAAGGACATCACAAACATCCATGCCCGAGGCAGGATTCGAACCTGCGACCGTAGCGGTCGTGCGGTTCCAGACTGCAGCGCCTTTAACCGCTCGGCCACTCCGGCCGGCCCTCAGTAGTCATTAGACATCGTGAGAGAGCAGAATGGGGCACTCACGGACTTCGAACGTGGTCATGTGATTGGGTGTCAGTTGTGTCACATGTCTGTATGCGAGATTTCCGCACTGCTAAACATCCCTAGGTCAACTGTTCCCGACGTGATAGTGAAGCAGATACTTGAAGGGACACGGACAGCACAAAAGCGTACAGGCCGAACTCGTCTGTTGACTGACAGAGATCGTCGACAGTTGAAGAGGGTCATAATGTGTAATAGGCAGACATTTATCCAGAACATCATACAGGAATTCCAAACTGCATCAGGATCCACCGCAAGTACTATGACAGTTAGGCGGGAGGTGAGGAAACTTGGATTTCATGGTCGAGCGGCTGCTCATAAGCCACACATCACGTCAGTAAATGCCAAACGACGCCTCACTTGATGTAAGGAGCGTAAACATTGGACTATTGAACGGTGGAAAAACGTTGTGTGGAGTGACGAATCATGGTACACAATGTGGCAATCCGATGGAAGGGTGTGGTTATGGCGAATGCCCAGTGAACGTCATCTGCCAGCGTGTGTAGTGCCAACAGTAAATTCGGAGGCGGTGGTGTTTCTCACTGTTGAAGAGCAGTTTCGGGATGGCGATTGCATCTTTCAACACGATCGAGCATCTGTTCGTAATGCACTGCGTGTGGCAGAGTAGTTACACAGCAATAACATCCCTGTAATGGACTGGCCTGCACAGAGCCCTATAGAACACCTTTGGGATTTTTTGGAACGCCGACTGCAGTTGTGCGGCTGGATTCGTAATTTGCTGTCAGAAAGATCACATTCTGCAGCAATGGACGTTAAGTCATTGAGTAAATCAGAAATGATATCTGGCTTTCCACAAAGAAGTTTTATAGGCGCTCTGCTATTCCTAATCTACACTCATGCTCATAAATTAAGGATAATGCTGATACATGGTGAAATATTGCTCTGGTGGGAGGTTTGCATGTTTAAATCACCTCGGGGTATGACCATGCGGAGCGTTTAGCTGCGGTCATCGCACAGTGGCACCGGCAGCAGACTACATACGCAGAAGTGTGTTGGTGCATGTCAGAGTATGGTGCAGTGAGTAAGTGTGCAGATGTTTTCAGACGTGTTAATGATGACTGTGTGTTAATGATGACTGTGTGTTAATGGTGACTGTGTGTTGAAAATGGCTCAAAGAACACATATTGATGACGTTATGAGGGATAGAATACTAGGGCGATTGGAGGGTGGTGAATCACAGCAGGTCGTATCACGGGCCCTCTGTGTGGCAAAAAGTGTGATCTCAAGATTATGGCAACGATTCCAGCAGACAGGAAACGTGTCCAGGCGCTACAGTACGGGACGTCCACAGTGTACAACACCACAAGATGACTGATATGTCACCATAAGTGCCCGCAGACAGTCACGGAGTACTGCAGGTAGCCTTGCTCAGGACCTTACCACAGCCACTGTAACAGTTGTCTCCAGACACGCAGTCTACAGACGACTGAACAGACACAGTTTATTTGCCCAGAGACCTGCAACGTGCATTCCACTGACCACTGCTCACAGGAGAGCCCGTGAAGGCTGGTGTCAAGAACACAGTACATGGTCATTAGAACAGTGATCCCAGGTTATGTTCACGGAGGAGTCCAGGTATAATATGAACAGTTATTCTCAGCGGGTTTTCATCTCGCGTGAACCAGGAACCAGATACCAACCCCTTAATGTCCTTGAAAGGGACCTGTATGGAGGTCGTGGTTTGATGGTGTGGGGTGGGATTATGATTGGTGCACGTACACCCCTGCATGTCTTTGACAGAGGAACTGTAACAGGTCAGGTGGATCGGGATGTCATTTTGCACCAGTATGTCCACCTTTCCAGGGGTGAAGTGGGTCCCATCTTCCTCCTGATGGATGATAATGCACGGCCCCATCGAGCTGCCGTCATGGAGGAGTACCTTGAAACAGAAGATATCAGGCGAATGGAGTGGCCTACATGTTCTCCAGACCTAAAGCCCATTGATAAAATCTGGGATGCTCTCAGATGACTTATCGCTGCATGTTTTCAAACCCCTACGATACTTCAGGAGCTCCAACAGGCACCGGTGCAAGAACGGGAGACTATACCCCAGCTGCTCAACCACCTGATCCAGAGTATGCCAACCCATTGTGTGGCCTGTGTACGTGTGCTTGGAGATCATATCCCATATCAATGTCAGGGTACATTCGCATGAAAGAGTGGCGTTTTGTAGCACATGTACTCGAGACAGTTGTCTCAACTTTTCACCAATACCGTGGACTTACAGATCTGTGTCGTGTGTTCCCTATGTGCCTATGCTATTAGCACCAGTATTGTGTAGTGCCACATTGTGTGGCACCACATTCTGCAGTTATCCTCAATTTATGAGCATGAGTGTATATCAATGATTTAAGAGACACTCTGAGCAGCCGTCTTAGACTGTTCGCAGATGATACTGGAATTTACTGTCTAATAAAGTCCTCAGATGTTCAAAACCAACTGGAAAATGACGTAGGCAAGATATCTATATCATGTGAAAAGTGGCAATTGACTGTAAATAATGAAAAGTGTGAGGTCATCCACATGAGTACTAAAAGGAATCCATTAAATTTCAGTTACAGGATAAATCTCACAAACCTAAAGGCTTTCAATTCAACTAATTACCTAAGAACTACCATTACAAACACCTTAAATTGGAATGATCACATACATAATGTTGTGGGGAAGCAAACCGAACACTGCATTTTATTGGCAGAACACATAGAAAATGCAACCAAGCAGCCAAGGAGACTGCCTGCACTATGCTTGCCTGCCCTCCACTAGAGCATTACTGTGAAGTATGGTATCTTACCAGATACGACTGACAGAGGACATCAAAGAAGTTCAAAGAAGGCCAGCTCATTTTGGATGATAGTGACATAGGAGAGAGACTGTCACCAATATGACAAGCAAGTTGGAACAGCAATCATTAAAACAAAGCCATTCTTCATTGTAGTGAGATTTTTTCAAGAAATTTCAATCACCAATTTTCTCTCTTGAAAGCGAAAATATTTTGTTACAAGGGGAGAAATAATGATGGTAATAAAATGAAAAAAATCAGAAAAGAGATAAGTGTCTGTTTCTCCTGCTGCTTACAAGGGTGGAAAGGTAGAGAAATAATGTGAAGGTGGTTTGGTGAACCCTCTTCCAGGTACTTAAGTGTGAATGGCAGAGGAGTCATGTAGATGTAGAAATCAGCTGAAATTCCTTTGGTAGAAGGACTATTATCTTTTTTGTTTGTGTTTTGATTCGCAATCTTTTGGCTGCTTTGTTGATTGTAATCTCATCAAAATTATCATGACTTTCCTACATCTGAAAATGGTGTAAATGCAATTTGTCATTATTCAATCCTGATAATTTGTATGATGCACAATGCCTCCATTATTCCTTCCAAACTGACCTTCTCCCAGCTCGGCTGCCACCTGCCATTCCATTCTTCTGTAGGTAATTTGTGTCACTATTTTGCAACTATGACTGGTAGCACATTACCATCTTTGGTGAGGGGTTATTAAGGCTTTACGTTTACTCTAATGGTTTTCCATAATGCCAACTGGCTCAGACGTTTAGGAGTGAAACAGCAAACACCATCTGGAGGGAGTTTCCTCCAGCAGAGCTAGGGATCTCTGGCAGACAAGTCCAGCACTACGGACAACCGTGAGGATAAGGGATTTGTAGAGAAGTCTGCTACCGTGGCAGAATTATTAACATGCATTATGGCTGTAAAATTCAAGCAACCTAATTTATACAGTTTCTAACAAAGAAACCAAGCATTGGACAAGTTTTTTTTTTAAAGCTGTGCGTCCACATCCATACCACACAGCATCTGGCATTATGCTTAATGTTTATGACATGTCTTCTAAACTGTTTTCGTACATTGATATAATTTTGCTTATAATCAGTGGCCTGTAAAATGTGTCACGAATATAGTAAGTAGTAAAAAAGTAATAAATTGTAATGCCATGCCTCATGGGGAACAGTAGGTAGCGATAAACATTTTTATCATTTTGGAGGGGTTGTGAGAAAGAAAAAACTGCGTAAAGGTCTGAAATTGTGCAAAGTTTTTTGCAAGTTGGTAAGTGCTCTCATCGTCAAATACTGCATTAACAAAGTCTGAGAATTCATGTCTCGTGGTCTAAGTTTCTTTTTCAACTCCAGCCGAGGCACTAGAATGTTCCACAGAGCACTCCCCCCTCCCAACTACAGATTTTTTTTTTTTCCATATTGTTCTGTGCTGTTCATTGCAATTGGTCGTGGCAGACATCACATGTCACCCACTGAAGTTCAGCATTGATCCCATCATTAATTTTTTTTACTACAGAGAGCAGCCAGCTCTCTGATCGAACACTCTTAAGCCACTATGCTGACTATCCACTAGACAACCGAGGGCCCTGGCTATGTGTGACTCTGACAGTCTGACACATCCTACAGGCCACAGGCAACAGCAGAGTGGAAGGGTCTAGACGGAAACACTAAAAGGCTGAGTGTTTACCTCCGTCTGATGGCTGTCTCTTGAGCATAGGATTCACTTATCAGACAGAAGTTTGCTAACTGAATTCATTATTTGTATGGCCATAGTATCAAATCTTGCTTTGCAATCATTATTATTAAATGTACCTCAAATCCAGCTTTGCAACAGTTTATTACCAGAATGAAAAATGCTGCTATCTTAACACACACAGAGGCGAATATGTCCTCGGCAGAGTTAGGGATGCAAAAGAAGGAAAGTAGCTGTTCGACTTACCTGGTACCTTCAAAGATATTCAAATCAAAACACCTTGATGTATTCATGCTTTTTTACTTGTTGGTATAAGTACCCATGTCACGTGATGTAATATACCGTGTCAAGTAACATCGTAGACGATATCGTGTTGTATAACATGATACATGCCATTGTATCATCCAACATGGCATTTGTAATGCCATGCAATATGACACAATGTGTCATTAAAGTTTAGGATGCATGCATCCCCACTCTAGGATACTTCCTATTATAGCTACACCCCCTTTTGTAGATGCATTCCACTCTATAGTAGCACATAAATTCACCTTTTTTCCTTACACTGCTCACTATACATGTAACAGGCAGTGGGTCCAAGACACGTCACTGCACTGGGGAAGAGGGATTACCTCGTAACAAAACACGAATATGTCCAGATGTTTTGATTTAAACCTCTTTGAAGCCATCAGATACGTCCTTTCTTTTACACCTCTCACATTCACCTTTTTTCTGCTATGATAGGAGTACTTTTCATTCGGGTTCCCAACTTTATGATAATCTTGATAATAGACTGCCGTGGCTTGGAAACTAATGCAGATTGAAGCTGACTTGGGAGACGACTGATGTGGTACAGATTTTTTTAAATTGTCTTTCGAACCGTGTCAGTTATATTGTGGAAACAGATAAAGCTTTCACAAAAAACAGGATGACCATTAATTACATGTATTCTTCTACCTTCTTACAAAATTTGAACCGATTCGCACAAGTTTTAAATGTGGAAGTAGCACACTTCAAAAACCTCCCAAAAAATGTGTTTTTTGCACAAAAAATCCAAATAAAACAAGACTTTTTAAAGGTTAAAACTTACCTTTGACCAACATATGATACACCAAATTTGAACCATCAGTCTCACTCCAATTTAAATCTTTTGCAAAATTTATATATCAATCACGCAGTTTCCCTGGGCACAAGCTCCAGTTTGTCACTAAAACCTTGCTTAATACACTCTGACATGGCTGCAGTAAGATATGTTCATATAGCTGTACAATGGCCAGTGGTCCAGGCTAAACCAAAAACTTTTTATCCCATGTTCCTAGCTCAAACAAGAAGTGAGCACCACATCCCCCACCCCCCAAACCACAATTCTTCCACAGTGTAATGATAAATAGGGTAAGTTCAGTAGAACTGAGGCAAAAATTTGAGAATTTAAAATACTGGTTTTATTGGTAGTAGGGACTGTAAAGTTTCTAGGTCATTCTTTACCATAATATTTAAGAAACAACTTAAAAGGCCTACACTTTTGTAATCTAGTACATAGAGAATGATTTAAAGATGATTAGGAATTAGGTCCTACATGTCCCTGTTTATACTTTCAAGTGAGGATGAATTGGAACAGTGTTAGCCTAATATTTCTTCTTCTTTTCATTGCCATATACTGTCCAGAATGTCATTTTTTAAATACACATCTACCACAAACTAACTACTTCTTCCCATCAGCCACTGCACACTTTTCATGGTACCTCTTCTTTCCCTTTCCTTGGCACTGAATCCAGCCTCCCAATTTTGATGATACGGGGTCACTGTATTTTATACAACAAAAGTTGCACATTTTATTGACTTCCTCTAATTCTGAGGATAATGATTCTGGAAGCAGCCATTTACTTCCCTTTTTCTCTCCACCTTTCACTTCCAATCTTCACTTTTTCTCCTTTCTGCAGCTATATTTTCAGGAGACATTAAGAGAACTGCTTCTTGCATTCTTCTTGATGGTCTGTGGTCCATTTGTTTCTTTGGAGATATAAGGAGGTCATGAAAAGATAATAAAAGTGACACGGATTCTGATTTTTTATGCTGGTTTCTGATGTAGGAACAGGACTACCCTTGGGCACAGGAACACAGTCAACAGCTTCCTCTGTTGTCACACAACCCAGGAAAAAAATTATGTTCAGAGACAACATTTACATTGAATGGACAGATCCCAGCTGATGTGAATTCACTGTCCACAGTAGGAGCCTTGCTGTTCTCAGCCAGGCTGCTCCAAGTATCTTTCCAAAAGAGGACTTGGGTTAGTTTTCCTTCCCTCCTGGTTGTTTCTCATGACTCATAACATGGCCTCAGAGCCTTATAAAATGGCCTATCTAATGGCTGAAGTTGACGAGTTGTATGACTAAGTAAACAAATCATGTGTTCGTCATTTTCCACACTAATGTCCAATGCCAGTAAACTTTTATGGGAAATGGGTCCATCCAGAAATAAGTGTGTTTTCAGGAATTGTATGAGCTGAAAAAGTTTCTCTTCAACAACTCCTTTTATTATGCATGATTAATTTCTGATGGAATGTAAAATGTCTCATTGCACATAATTACAATTTATTGTGCAAAATGATCCACAGAACATGAAACTGACTGACTGATTAACTAACTAATAATGCAACCATTTGAAAAGGGCTTCTTCGTTTATCCAGCATGAGTCTCACTGTTACCAATCCGCCATTAGGGAAACCATCAGAAAATTCAAGATGAAATTTTTTGCCTTTAAATATTGCCATTGATGGAATGAATTTTCCTGCAGCATATGTGCAGGCAAAAAATGGTAACAAGTTGTGAGTAGACAGCCTTGCAACCTTTCACTGCAAATATTTTCTTGTTTGGTTTATTATTCATTTTACAGCCTGATTCACCACAGTTAAAAATCAGTTGTGACTTATTAAATTAAATTTTTCCATAGCTCTTCCCAATAAAGTAAAAAGTAAAGTAAATACCATGTCACATCAGGATAAGGAAAGAGATCTTCAACCTACCTAACGTCATTTCAGGATTGCGCTTAAGAAAAGCCATACACCAATCAACTCCTGCCATTTGGCATTGTTTTGAAAACTTATGTTCGATCTCATTTTACTCAGCAAAAGAAAAAGCAGCTTTTTCTTATGTCAGAGTCAAATCCAAACCCACAAGTTGACAAACTAACCATCTGTTCTACTAATTGCTTTTCTTGTTAGATTGTAAACATAGTTTGTCCACCCTTTTTCTCCAGGTGATCATCATTACCACTTTGTAGATGACGGTGAAGACATGAATCAGGTACCCCAAATAATTCTGCAACATGTGAGGTGTGCTCATCCCTCAGTGTAATGCAGTAATAGCTTTGCGCATATTGTCTTCAGTCCAACAACCTGCGTCATTACCCATCTTCGAAAGGAGGAAAGAAAATAAATAAGCAAAATGTATTGTCCCCATTCAGCCTTAATTTAGTGTCCCTATTCACCAGAAAAGCAGTGTTTTTACTCTGCAGAGATTAGTAACACTGAAACAATTTTTCATGAACAGAAGTACCATAAACTCATTTTAGATCTCTGATTTAAAATCTACCACAAACGAATACGTAGTCAGAGTAATAATTAACTAATTATACTAAATTTAAAGAAACAAAATATTACAAATCAAATGTTTACGTTCCTCTTACTTTCAATAACAGGTAATTGTTGTGAGAAATTCCGGACATGACACTAAACTTGAACTCTTGTTTTCTGATACATCAAGTACAGACAATAATCTGGAGATGGCAGCACCTTCTTGTATGCAGTTCATTTCTGTTGAAGAACCAATATTCTAAACTGTTCCTGATTCATGCAAGCTTACCCCTTTCATTTTAAAACAAGTCTCATTTTTCCCTGCTTTCATCCGCTTTGCAGTGACTGTCTTTTCAAGTATATCAATATGATTTTAGGGTTCTCAAAAATGAAGGCAATGCAGTCATGTACACCTGACTCAACTCTGTTTGACAAGACTTCTTATCAAACAAGTGAGTTGTTTCTCATCTTTTGTTGATGACAAATGACCACTACTCTGCAGCAAAGACATTTTTGCTCAAGAGAGTGCTCAGTCAGTATACTGAAGACGCAAATGAACAAATACTATATTAAATAAGAATCACTTTCCTGGTAATCTGCAAAAATATTATTTGTTTGGTCACAAACCACCTGTGACTATTGTCGAGCGGCATCTTAATGACACAAATGCAATGAAATCTGTCAAAAATTTCTAGGTGATATTTTCAAAATTTAATAATTATCAAAGATACAAGTTACTCTAGTGAAAGTGGACACTTCTGAAATCTGAAAAATCAAGGCTACAAAACTTTCATTCTGAATTTTGGAAATAAGCACTGCCATATTTAAGATTGAACTTTCTAGGACACAAAAATTTTGCGTGCAAAGAAGATTTATTTTTTCCAAAAACTCTTTCTTGAAAAGAGCAGAATGAAGGTTTTTAAATGAACTAACTCAATTTAGAAACAAGCAGCTATTTTCTCACTGAAAAACACACTTCCATGTATTTTCTATGAATTGTAAATTATGTAGATTTCTTTAGAAAAATATTTCCATGTGACCTAACTGCCCACTCTGCAGACCACTGTGAAACACATGGCAGAGGGTACGTCCATTGTACCAGAGATTACAGTTTCTTCCTATCCCATACACGTGTAGATCCAGGGAAGAATGATTGTTTGAAGGCCTCTGTGCATGCTGTAATTAATCAAAACTTGTCCTCAAGATCCTTTTGAGCTAAATGCATAGGAGGTTGTAGTATATTCCTAGTCATCAATTAAAACCGGTTGTTGAATCTTTGTTAGTAGACTTTCTATGGATAATTTATGTCTGTCGTCACGAGTCTGCTGGTTCAGTTTCTTCACTACCTCTGTGACGCTCTTCCAAGGTTCAAACAAACCTTTGACCATTCATACTGTCCTTCCCTGTATACATTCAGTATCCCCTGTTAGTCCTGCTTGGTGCAGATCCAACACTCTTGAGCAATATCCTAGAACTGATCGCACAAGTGATTTGTAAGTAATCTCTTTCATAGACTGATTGTACTTCCCCAGTATTCTACCAATAAACCAAAGTCTACCACCTGCTTTACCCACAACTGGAACTATCTGATCATTCCATTTCATATCCCTATAAAGTGTTACATCCATGTATTTGTAGAAGCAGGCAATTCCAGCTGTGACTCATTGATATTATATTATAATCATAAGATACTATGTTTCTCTTTTTTATATATTTAGTGAAGTCACAATTTTACAGTTTTCACTGTTTAAAGCAAGCTGTCAATCTTTGCACCATTTTGAAATCTTACCAAGATCTGGCATGTCTTTGGGTTTTTTGAAGGATCACTTTACACTATTCCATTGCAGCAGTCATGCTATCCCAGGAATTTGACATTTGCAGTATGATACTGGTCTCTCTCTGCTTCATTTCACACAGCTGATTTGCTCTACTTCTTTAGTTGGATTAGCAGCAGATATTCCTTGCACCTCAACTGTTGTAATAGTCTGCCCTGTGTAAGGCATGCCAGATTTGCATCTAACACAATACACACCTGGTTTTCAGAGACCTATACTGTCTTTAACATTACAAAGAATACACTTCATCCAGGCAGTGGAAACACATAACTGCAAAAGTAACAGCACCTGAAGAAGACAGCAGGGTCGGTAGTCGAAGTAGTGTGTGAAGGGTTCCTAGATAGTTCATTCATCCCGGGAGAATCTCCATGATTTTTGCCTGTGATTGATATCTATACTCTCAAGATATCTGTTCCAGGGATTCCAAGACTTTTGAGAATGACAAAAAATGTTTATTTTGTGTGATATAATTGCAAATTAACAATTTTTGGATTTTCTTTTTAAATGTACTATGAAACTTTTGCTTCTTGCCAAATTTCATGATTCTAGGTTAACAGGAAGTATTGTATAGCTTGATTCCAGATCAACAGGAGGTATACTATAGGTTTTGATGACTGAGCAGGTATTAAAATATGTGACACAAATGGCCATATCTTTTGACTGCATTGACTTAGAATCTTCAACTTTTTACACCGCCAAGGGAGGCTAAATATTAGTATATGATATAAATTTCCACTGCTGTATCTAACTGTTCCTGAGGAAATGGGTTTTTAACAGTTGGACACACAGTCAGATGGACAACAAAGGGATCCTATGATGCCAGAGTGCTCAACCCATCAATTACAATAAACCTGTAAATTGCTGAGGCTTTGTGGGTCAATCTTTTGAAATATTTGTCCAAATCCTGTTTAAATGAACTGTTGTTGTAAAATACTAGTTTCTTGACAATGAGTGTCACACAATATTTGTAGGTGGTAAATCTTACAACACTGACTTCACCTCTTTCACCTCCATCTGCATTTCACCTCCTTTAACACTTGTGCCAAGCAAGTCTTTCCTCCTGCACAGTTCCAGAAATTAAATGTGAAACACTTTCCTCAACTACAGTGAGAACTGTCGAGTCAACAAACATCACTGGACCAAGATGCTGCAAAGAAATATATGGCCAACCTGACAGCACAGAAAATAGTGAAAAACTGATTTTCAGATTTCAAAGCAATAGAACCTGTTCTAGCTTTCATAGCTCCAACATTTCTAAAAAGGGGTGTTGAAGATATTACAAGTAAAGTGAGTACTCTTTTTCTCTTATAGTGAGACTGAACTTGAAGTGGAACATGAAGTTTTCTTAAAGTCAGAATGCAATGAAGATAACTTTTGGAGATTAGTGAGTGTAAAAACTTACTATAAACTGTAAAAGTGGCATCATATGTTTCATTGTTTTTTTGGATCAACATATCTATTTGAAGCAGTGTTTTCAATTATGGACATAGTGAAATTTAAGTGTAGAATTAAACTGACTGATCCTCATCATTTGGACTGCGTACGTTTGGCTCTGACAAATTATTCCTTGCCACCGATATGCAAAGCCAAGTATCTCGTCAAACTGTTTTTAAAATTTATGATGGTGTATATTTTAATTCTTTTCACATGTGTAATATCTCAGAAACTGAGTAGTAGGCCTACAACTTCTGATGGTGAGAAAATTTTCTTTTATGTATTTTATGTAATTAAAATGGTTAATTTTGGCAAAGAAGGTGTTTTGTGCTTAAACCCATATGATATTTTAAGCCAGTAACTTTCTAAATGGACTAAATTGCTCGTAGTTGGCCTCAAGCCTAAAGAGGGTGAGCACTCCCGTTATAAAGGTTCTGTTTTGTCAACTGAGGTACAGAATCGATAAAGTCGAACAGAACAAGTTTTTCATGATGGCACCCTTCAACCAGTTAGTATGCAAATGCTTGCTTTTGCTGCAGCCAACACCACACAATGTGTTTTGTCAACCTCAAACCACTCTCTCGTTACAGTTACCATCGCCATCACAAGGCAGAAGGCGGGCACCCAGCCCGCCACCCGAAGAGCACCATCCGTCTCCAGACGAGACTCCTGAAATGGCTGCTTACAGGGCACGCCGCCTGAGGAACAACCTGGCCGCCAAGAAGTAAGCAGTTGCACCATTTACTACCAGCCTTGCCTCAAAAATATGGGAACCTGGTGTCAGATGAAAAGATCTACATAAAAACAGACAAACTACACTGATCGCCCAGAACATTATGACCACCTACATTATAGCCAGTATATCCACCTTTGGCATGGGTCATTGGAGAGAGTTAGCACAACATCTGCACACACAAATCACCTAATTCCTGTAAATTCTGGGGAGAGGGGGCGATGAGCTCTGACACCACATTTGACGACATCACAGATCTATTCTATTGGGTTGAGATCTGGCTAGTAAGGGGCCCAGCACGTTAATCGGAAATCGTCACTGTGGTCCTCAAACCTCTCCATCACACTCCTCGCCTTGTGACATGGCACACTATCTTCTTGAAAAATGCCACTGCTGTCGGGAAATGTGATCATCGTAAAGGTGTGTATGTGGTCTGCAACTGCTGTACAACAGTCCTTGGCCATCGTGGTGTCTGACACGAGCTGCACAAGTGAATGTTCCCCAGAACATAATGGAGTCACTGACAGTTTGTTTCCATCCTGCAGGACAGGTGTCAAGGAGCTGTTCCCCTGGAAGATGACGGATTCGTGACCTCCCATCGGTAAGACGAAGAAGGTATAGGGATTCATTAGACCGTGCAATGCTCTGCCACTGTGCCATCATACAGTGCCGACGGTCACGTGCCCATTTCAGTTATAGTTGCCAATGTCGTGGAGTTAACATTGGCATGTGCGTGGATCACAGACTGCAGAAGCCCATCATAATGGATTGTTCGGTGTGCTGTGTGTCCAGACATACTTGTACTCCACCCGACATTAAAAGTCTGATGTTAGTTCTGTCACCCGTTCTGTTTTACCAGTCTGCCCAGCCTACATTGTACAATATCTCGAATGAGCAGTGGCCACCCAAGCACACATCATCTGGAAATCATTTCACCTAGGTTTCACCCATGTGTTAAAGACACTCACTCAACACAGTACTTATCAAACACCCAACAAGTTGTGCAGTTTCCGAAGGCCAAGGCTCCAGGCCATCACAATCTGCTCTCAGTCAAACTTGGATAGATTGTGCATCTGCCCCATTCTACACACAGACAGCACTCTTACTGATACTACATGCACCATGCGTGTGTCTGACTAGCAGTCATCCCTCACCAGGTGATGCTGCTATCACTTGGATGGGTTTACATCAATAGTAGGTTGGTGGTCATAATGTTCTGGCTGATCAGTGGAAAATGTTGTTCTTGTGGCCATCAGTCCAAAGACTCATTAGCTACAGCTAATCTAGCCTGTGCAGGCTTTATGAGGAGAAAACAGCAAAACTTAGATTAGTGGAAGAGGGTCAAAATAAGAGAACATGTGCCTTGGCTTATCTGTAGATGCTAGACAGTTTCTGGAAAAATCACAGTCAAAGTTTTTGAGCTACTTTTGAGATACTTTACATGCCTATTACTGTGTGGTATCACTAGACAAATTGTGGCATGGTGGTTAGCGTAGCAGTTTCTTAATTTTGCCACCCGTTTTTGAAACCTGTTTTTCATTTATATACCCACGGTCTGTAGAAGTATCTTTTTCAGTGTATACTGTTACAAAATTGTCCTTACTTGCCTACTAATTGTAAGCTGGGTGAATGAATCAAAAATTGTTTGAAATTGTTTTTGGTGAAGTTCCTTTACTGTATCTTGACTCATAGAGACAGTTTTCAGAAATGTGATCCATTATACAAGGTTTGCCATAAATTATTACTAATGCATGAAATCTTCACCATTGTGGCGTTTGGAATATCTTTGCTTTGAATCTTTCCACGATCTGTATCATCCAGGCAAACACATCAAATCTTCTTTAAGGATGAACATGTGAATAAAATATAAGAATTAATATAATAATTGATATAAGAATGAAATATCTGAATATGAGAATTTAAAAAGATTATTACTTCTCAACATAGCATACACACATACATTACATAATAAACTTGTGACACTTAATGTGACATTCAGCTGTAATATAACACCATTTTATCCCCTTATTTGATTAGAAACAGTTGTGTCATGACCTTTCATGGACATGGTTAAATAAATGAAAACAGTAAAAATAAAGAAGACAATAATCAGGTTTAGAACATTGGGTGTAAAATTAAGAAGCCTCAATACTAAACGCTGGGCCACCATTTTGTCTGAGAATATCATGTAGGAAAAGGCACATAAAATACTTTGAAAATACCTCTAAAACTTTGCCCAGCATTTCTTCAGAAATGGTTGAGTACCTACAGATAAGTTGAGACATGTGTTCACTTATTTCAAGTCCTCTTCCACTGAGCAATTGTTTCTGGGAAATCAGGTTATGAAACTTGCCATGTTTTCCTCATTAGTCTCTCTCTAAAAGTGATCACACAATCCCATTACCCCCGATTAACATGTTCACATATTCGTAGATCATGTCATATCATGACAGATGACAATTCTGAAGGACTGTGACTATTCTTTATTAATTATTGCAGAGTATCTGTGTTTCATAACAGTATAATTCTCCTCCATGTTTGAGGTGTGTTCAGAAAGTAAATGTACTATGACCATAATGGGATGTGGTTTCAACACTGAGTGGTAGATGGAGAATCCTCTGACCAGAGTGAGCATCGCAGTGACATGGTAGTACCTAAACTCGTGTTGTAGTGTCCTGTTGCATGAAAGATGCCACGTGCTGGTGTCCACTTATTACTCACAGAAGGAATAACATTCACTGAAATTTTTTTTGTAAATCAAAACAGTTTATGGCAAAAGTGTCATGAATCGGCAGATGGTGTTTATGTGACATACAGAGTTTGTTGGAGGCAGAGATATTTTCATGACAGAGGCATGGAAAACCTTGCTTTTTGACTGATGATTTGGTGCAAAAAATAGAGAAAACTGTTTGTGAAGACTGCTGATAGACAGTGGCTGAAATTTCTGCAATGTTCCCACAACTCTCTTACATGAGACACAGAATTGCTGGGATATGATAAACTGTCCACAAAATGGGTCCATAAACAGCTGGCAGAGCAACAAAACAGAAATTGAGTTAATAGTGCCTGCAAGTTTCTCGAGCAACTTGGAATGGAAGGTGAGGATTTTCTGAACTCTGTTGTGACTGGAGATGAAACATGGGTGGTTCATTACATGCCTGAGACAAAAAGACGGTCATTAGAATGGTGTCATAGTAGTTCCTCATCTGCCAAAAAATTCAAAATCATAATTTTGGGCAAAAAAACCATGGCCTCAGTGTTTTGGGACTGTAAGTCATTTTAGTCAAGTTTCTGCCTCAGGGGGAGAGCATCAAAGCAAAATGATATTGTGAAACCTTAAAAAAACTCAAAAGGAATGGAATGCCAACAAGGCAGGTGTGCTTGCTGTACAACACTAACTGTCCTGACGAAGCCTTAGCCACCAAAGAGCTCTTGGACTGATTTGCTTGGGATGTTTTGAACCACTTCCTGTATTCCCCTGACTTGGTGGCTTCTGACTGTCATCTTTTCATCTCCCTGAAGGCACACATGAATGGAATTAATTTTCAACTGACAAACAGGCACAGAAAGTAGTTCTGAAGTGGACAAAGGATGACATAAAGAAGCTTGTGCTGCAACTCACCATTTTCATTGAATGGGATGGTGATTATTTGGAAAAATATTCAACAAGTGTATAAATAATATCCTGTAATTTTTCTCCACATATACTTTTTCAAAAAAATTAAGTGCACTTACTTTTTGAACTTGCTTTGCATAATACAAAATTCTCTTCAATGTTGTTGGCAAGGTGGCAGTAAATGCTCATCGAACAGCATCTTTAAGTTGATAAACTGTCTCGTTGTGAGTGACAGCAACCTCCTGGTTAGTGAACCCCCACAATGCATTGTCGTGAGGTTACAGATCACTAAGACATTTGTGTGGCCACTCTGAAGGTGCAGGCTAATCAACAGAACTGTGTCCAATCCATTTGTCAGGAAATATCTCGTCGAGATAGTCTCTAACAGCAATATCCTATTGAGCTGGCGCTCCATCCCGCTGGAACCATACACGAATGAGCAGTGTCTGATCTTGCAGATATGTAATAAATATTCATGTAACATAATGAGATATGCAACGTGATTCATAGCACCATCAAAGAAATATGGATCTACCAGGTGGGCTGCAGAAATTGCACCCCAGTTAATGACATGTGGTGCATTGTATTCAAGTTCTTCATAAAGACGTGGGGTATCTTTACTCCAGAAAGACATCCTAAGACAAAAAAAAATATCCAAATGGGATGGAAATTGGTAGATGTGATGTATGCATACACACAAACAACTGATTACAGTTTCAGAAAAACTGGATGATTCTTTTCAAGAAAAAGGGCTTTACTAACTGGGCAGTCAATAACACATTGGTTCACCTCTGGCCCTTATGCAAGCAGTTATTCAGCTTGCCATTGATTGATACAGTTGTTGAATGTCCTCCTGAGGGATATCATGCCAAATTCTGTCCAGTTGATGTGTTAGATCATCAAATTCTCAAGCTTGTTGAGGGCCCTGCCCATAATGCTCAAAATTTTCTCAATTGGGAAGGCATCTGATGACCTTGATGGCCACAGTACAAAGACAAGCAGCAGGAGCTCTTGTTGTGTGCAGCAGGCATTATCTTGGTGAAATGTAAGCCCATGATGCCTTGCCATGAAGGGCAACAAAATGAGATGTAGAATATCATTGACACACTGCTGTGCTGTAATGATGCTGTGGATGACAATAAAGCGGTCCTGCTATGAAAAGAATTGCATCCAGACTATTACTCTTGGTTGTCAGGTTGAATGATGAGAAACAGGGAGATTTGTATCCCACCTCTGTCCAGGCCATTTCCAACACATCTTTGCTGGCCATCGGGGCTCTGTTTGAAGTGGGACTCATCACTGAAGACGGCTGTACTCCAGCAATGAGATTCCAGTCTGAAGATGTGTCTGGAGATGCCCCAGAGAATGGTGGGATACCAACCTGACAGTCATCTGGCACGTGGCCTGAGGACCAGGAGTGATGGTCTTGGGTCACATTTCTTTTCATAGCAGGACCCCTTTGGTTGTCATTCATGGATCCCTTTACTGCACAGCTGTACTGCAATGATATTCTGCACCCCATTTTGTTGCCCTTCATGGCACTCCATTCTAGGTTTACATTTCAGCAATATAATGCCCATACACATATGGCAAGAACTTCTACTGCTTGTCTTCATGCTTGCAAAGCCCTACCTTGATCAGAAAGGTCACCTGATCACTCTACACTTACAAATGTTTGGAGAATTGTGGGCTATGCCCTCGAACCATCTTGGGATTTTGATGATATGATGCACAAATTTGACAGAATTTGGTGTGATATCCCTCAGGAGGGCATCCAACAATTCTTTCCACCAATGCCAAGATGAATAACTGCTTGCATAAGGGCCCGATTTGGGTCAATGCATTACTGAGTTGCTCAATTTGTGAAGCTATTTCTCTTGGAAAAAATCATCCAATTTTTCTGTAATGCTTTGTCTATCTGTACATGTACATCATATTTACCAATTTCCATTGAATTTGGATAATAATTCCTTCACTGTGCATTTGTCCCCCCTTCCCCTGCTCCTTAGAATGTAGATGTTTCTTGCTTTTTCACTGCAATATATTGCACACTTGTCCAAGAAAAACTCTTTCCTCCTTGAAGAAAGAGTTGTAAAGACATCGAGCATTTTCCCACAATCCTGATGATGTTTCTGCATGTCATAAAATTTGTTTACAAATGAAACAATGGAAAATCCAGGATGGAATGTAACAATACGAGAGAAGGAAAGTTACTACTCACCATATAGCGGAGATGCTGAGCCGTAATAAGCACAATAAAAAGAATCACACAATCATAGCTTTCAGCCATTAAGGCCTTTGTCAGCAGTAGACACATATACACACAAGCACACACACACTCACACAAGTGAAACGTGCACACACATCTGCAGTCTCAGTGCTTTAGCTCTTTTTATTGTGCCTATCGCAGCTCAGCATCTCCGCTATATGGTGAGTACCAACTTTCTTTCTCTCGTATTGTTTACAAATGAAGGTGTAAAAGCATTTAACATAAAGTCATTCTTCATATGTTTTTGTAATATTGATTATGGAACTCCCAGATCCTGTGACTGCACACGAATGGACTTTTTTGATTAATGTTTGATCCAATTCTGCAGCCTCCACAAATGTTTCCAGTCATGTTTATGGTTATCCTGAGTGGAGCTTTGTTATAACGTCAAGTTTAACACATATATTTCAGAACGACACAACACATATAAGTCACAGAGTAAGTTGACAAGCAAGACATGTGTACACGTTAGCATTCGAATGAGCACTGAGTCCCAGTCTAGCGGCCGCTGCTCGGCTGGCCGCTTAGGTGGCACAGCTGCTGCATGGCTGGCAGACAGTGCCGCTCGTAGAGGATGCGCGTAATTGCGCGGCGGCGCTTTGAATGATCGATGAGTCACAACACCTTTCCCCCTTTGAAATTGTTGCACTGGTCTTGATGGAGGTGTCCTGGACATGGCTAATGTCCATAGGCGTTGTTTGACTCGCCGTAAAGTCTCGAGGAGGAGGCTTCCTGTACAGACGGAAGTGTCCCTGATGATAACGGTTCATGATGACAGGAGACGTAGGGGTCGAATCTGCTGGGGCCCCATGCACCAATCTGCCCGTTGCAGCAAGTCCAGTTGATATGTCAGGAGACATGGGCGATGTGTCGGCGTCCGTTGAAGGAGGAGGCGAGTAGATTTGCTCTGACAGAGGATGGTCATCTGGTTCCTGCATGGGCACGTCTCCTGGTGGCATCTGTTCTTGTGCTGGCATCGCGATGACGGTGAGAGGGCTGCGTTGTGAGTATTGAGAGATGCCAAGATCCCGAGTGGCAGGTAGAGCCAAAGGTGGTGTAGTGGCATTCGGAACAGGCGTTGCTGGCACACGAGGTCGAAGCTGGTCCGAATGACGCACTGCAACACCCGTGTCCATCTGGATTTCATACAGGCGTCTGCCACGGTGTCTTAAGATGTGGCCCGGGCTCCATTTTGGCCGCCTGCCATATCCCCGTACCCAGACGAGGTCGTCAGCGGCAAACCGGCCAAGTGAAGGCACCCGTGGCCGTGAGGTGGAAGGCCGCAGAAGATGAAGTAGCGTGCGGGGCTTTCGGCAGTGTAAGAGCTCAGCCAGGCTGTGGCCGCCCATGGGGGTGAAATGGTAAGACGCCAGAAACTGGAGAAGTGCATCATCAGCAACAGAAAAAGTCAGAAGTTTCCGCATCTGAGCCTTAAATGTGCGGACCAGTCGTTCAGCCTCACCGTTGGATTGTGGATGGAACAGCGGGGCCGTGACATGCATAACGCTGTGACGAGCACAAAAATCCGCAAATTTGGAAGAGGCAAATTGCGGACCATTATCAGTAACAAGAGTAGAGGGGAGGCCTTCCAAAGAAAAAATGTGGGCGAGAGCACTGGTGGTTGCCGCGGTGGTAGGCGACGTGCAACGGACAATGAAAGGAAAGTTAGAGTAGGCGTCAATTACGAGGAGCCAATAAGTACCTAAAAAGGGTCCTGCAAAGTCAGCATGAATGCACTCCCAGGGCTTCTCAGGCGAAGGCCACGGTGACAAAGATGACTTCGGGTCAGCGGCCTGTGACGCACAAGGGCCGAAGGCAGCGACCGTGTGTGCTATTTCAGAGTCGATGCCAGGCCAGTACACATGACGGCGTGCCAGAGATTTTGTGCGAGACAAACCCCAGTGCCCTTGGTGAAGGAGGCACAAGACCGAAGCACGCAAAGATGCAGGTACCACAACACGCGGCGAAGCATTGTCAGTGGAGAGGAGGATAACACCATCCGTAGCCATGATGCGGTAGCGCAAAGCATAGTAGTTCCGCAACGGATCAGAAGTATTGGCGAATGGGCTATCTGGCCAATCCTTCTGAATACAGCGTAAAATCCGGGAGAGAGTAGGGTCAGAACCCGTAGCAGCTGCCAGCCTGTCCCCAGTGATGGGGAACTCGTCCACAACCCGCTGCTCGGCAACATCCAGGTGGAAACACAAAAGTTCGTCACTATTGAATGCCTGATCAAGACCCATGGGAAGGCGAGACAGAGCATCAGCATTTGCATGTTGAGCCGTTGGCTGGAAATGAATCTCATTGAAACGAGACAAGTAAAGAGCCCAACGCTGGAGGCGGTGTGCAGCCTTGTCGGGAAGTGACGTTGATGGATGAAACAAGGAAACAATTGGTTTGTGATCTGTAACAAGATGAAATTTTGAGCCATAGAGAAAAACACCAAACTTATGAAGAGCATAAATAATGGCCAAAGCTTCTTTCTCAATTTGAGAATACTTTTGTTGGGCATCCATGAGTGTTTTGGAGGCATAAGCAATGGGTTGTTCCGAACCGTCAGAAAAACGGTGCGCAAGGACTGCACCGACCCCGTATTAAGAGGCGTCTGTGGCAAGAACAAGTTGTTGGCCAGGTCGATAAGTAGCCAGGCACGGGGCCTATTTCAGCATAGTCTTCAATTTCTGGAAAGCCGCTTCGCATGATGCGGACCAGTGAAAAGGCACGTTTTTATGCAACTGCTGAGCCACCGAAGCCGCAGACGGTAAAAACTTGTGATAGGACGCTATTTTCCCCAAGAAGGCCTGCAGTTCCTTAACAGATGTAGGGCGAGGAAGGGCATCGATCGCAGCGACAGTTTGCTGAAGCGGACACTTACCATCCCGAGAGAGTTGAAACCCCAAGTACGTGATACACTCCTGGAAATTGAAATAAGAACACCGTGAATTCATTGTCCCAGGAAGGGGAAACTTTATTGACACATTCCTGGGGTCAGATACATCACATGATCACACTAACAGAACCACAGGCACATAGACACAGGCAACAGAGCATGCACAATGTCGGCACTAGTACAGTGTATATCCACCTTTCGCAGCAATGCAGGCTGCTATTCTCCCATGGAGACGATCGTAGAGATGCTGGATGTAGTCCTGTGGAACGGCTTGCCATGCCATTTCCACCTGGCGCCTCAGTTGGACCAGCGTTCGTGCTGGACGTGCAGACCGCGTGAGACGACGCTTCATCCAGTCCCAAACATGCTCAATGGGGGACAGATCCGGAGATCTTGCTGGCCAGGGTAGTTGACTTACACCTTCTAGAGCACGTTGGGTGGCACGGGATACATGCGGACGTGCATTGTCCTGTTGGAACAGCAAGTTCCCTTGCCGGTCTAGGAATGGTAGAACGATGGGTTCGATGACAGTTTGGATGTACCGTGCACTATTCAGTGTCCCCTCGACGATCACCAGTGGTGTACGGCCAGTGTAGGAGATCGCTCCCCACACCATGATGCCGGGTGTTGGCCTGTGTGCCTCGGTCGTATGCAGTCCTGATTGTGGCGCTCACCTGCACGGCGCCAAACACGCATACGACCATCATTGGCACCAAGGCAGAAGCGACTCTCATCGCTGAAGACGACATGTCTCAATTCGTCCCTCCATTCACGCCTGTCGCGACACCACTGGAGGCGGGCTGCACGATGTTGGGGCGTGAGCGGAAGATGGCCTAACGGTGTGCGGGACCGTAGCCCAGCTTCATGGAGACGGTTGCGAATGGTCCTCGCCGATACCCCAGGAGCAACAGTGTCCCTAATTTGCTGGGAAGTGGCGGTGCGGTCCCCTACGGCACTGCGTAGGATCCTACGGTCTTGGCGTGCATCCGTGCGTCGCTGCGGTCCGGTCCCAGGTCGACGGGCACGTGCACCTTCCGCCGACCACTGGCGACAACATCGATGTACTGTGGAGACCTCACGCCCCACGTGTTGAGCAATTCGGCGGTACGTCCACCCGGCCTCCCGCATGCCCACTATACGCCCTCGCTCAAAGTCCGTCAACTGCACATACGGTTCACGTCCACGCTGTCGCGGCATGCTACCAGTGTTAAAGACTGCGATGGAGCTCCGTATGCCACGGCAAACTGGCTGACACTGATGGCGGCGGTGCACAAATGCTGCACAGCTAGCGCCATTCGACGGCCAACACCGCGGTTCCTGGTGTGTCCGCTGTGCCGTGCGTGTGATCATTGCTTGTACAGCCCTCTCGCAGTGTCCAGAGCAAGTATGGTGGGTCTGACACACCTGTGTCATTGTGTTCTTTTTTCCATTTCCAGGAGTGTAGAAGCCCGAAAAAAATTGTGATTTCTGAAGATTACACTTAAGACCAGCAGTCTGAAAGACATGAAAAAGTGTGCGGAGATTTTGAAGATGTTCTTCAGTAGTGGAGCCAGTGACAACAATGTCGTCCATGTAATTGATACACCCGGGGACAGGGAGCAATAATTGTTCCAAGAATCACTGAAAGAGACCAGGGGCTCTAGCAGCCCCGAATGGCAAGCGTTGGTATTGATAGAGACCGAAAGGCGTGTTAAGGACCAGAAACTGCCAGGAAGCAATGTCGAGAGGAAGTTGATGATAAGCTTCTGACAGGTCAATTTTAGAAAAATACTGGCCTCCAGCAAGTTTAGTGAACAGTTCTTCAGGACGGGGCATAGGGTAAGTGTCGATGAGGCATTGAGCATTTACAGTGGCTTTGAAATCGCCACAGAGACGAATATCACCATTTGGCTTAGCAACGACAACGACAGGAGAGGACCACTTACTGGAAGTGGCAGGAAGCAAGACCCCTGAAGTAGTGAGACGATCCAACTCCCGTTTTACCCGATCACGAAGGGCCACAGGAATGGGCCAAGCCCGAAAAAACTTAGGCCGAGCAGTGGGTTTGAGCGTGATATGGTCTTCAAAGTCGTTTGCACGGCCTAACCCAGGACAAAAAAGGGACGAAAATTTCGTCGACAAGGAATCCAGTTGAGCATAAGGAATAGCATCAGAGACAATATTGACAGAGTCGTCTATGGAGAACCCAAAAACGCGAAAGGCATCGAAACCAAAAAGATTTTCTGCGTTGCTCTGGCCGACCACAAATATGGGAACAGTGCGAACGACGGATTTGTAAGATACCTCAGCATTAAACTGTCCCAAGAGAGAAATATTCTGTTTATTGTGCGTCTGTAATTGCCGAGTGACAGGTGACAGGAGTGGAGAACCCAACTGAAGATACGTCTGAGAATTAATTATAGTGGCAGCAGAACCGTTATCCACTTGCATGCGAACATCTCGACCAAGGATTTGGACAGTGAGGAATAACTTCCCTGAAAGGGAAGAAGTGCAATTGACAGACAACACAGAATCAGAATCAGCGTCATGTTCATGAACATCATGTATGCAGTCGGATTTGCAAACGGAAGACACATGACCTTTCTTTTTGCAATTGTGACACACAGCCCAACGTTGGGGACAATCCTCGCGTGAACGCTTCATAAAACACTGCAGACATGAAGGAAGTTGCCGGGGGTTTTGCTGCAGTTTCTTAGCGGGTTGTTTAGGGCTAGGCCGAGGCTGCACGTGGGAGTGCACTGCGGCCACGTCGGCCAGCGGGGATGCGCCGCACGCGTCGTCAACAGCGCACAGAGGTTGTATTTCTGCGACATCACCCCATGCCTCTATTTGCACCCCAGCGGCGCGGGAAATTTCAAAAGACTGCGCAATGGAGAGAACTTCATCTAGAGTCGGATTCGCCAACTGAAGGTTCAAATGGCTCTGAGCACTACGTGACTTAACATCTATGGTCATCAGTCCCCTAGAACTTAGAACTACTTAAACCTAACTAACCTAAGGACAGCACATCACACCCAGCCATCACGAGGCAGAGAAAATCCCTGACCCCACCGGGAATCGAACCCGGGAACCCGGGTGTGGGAAGCGAGAATGCTACCGCACGACCACGAGATGCGGGCGCCAACTGAAGGGCACGTTGCCAAACTTGTTTGTCGGGCGCCGATCGGATAATAGCATCCCGTACCATGGAATCGGCATAGGATTCTTTGTGAACGTCAGTAACAAATTGACACTTTCGGCTGAGGCCATGAAGTTCAGCAGCCCAAGCGTGATAGGGTTGATGTGGCTGTTTCTGACAACAATAAAAGGCAACACGAAAGGCTACCACATGCGTTTGCTTTTGAAAATAGACAGACAGAAGTGAGCACATTTCAGCAGAGGACAAAGACGCAGGATCGTTCAAAGGAGCCAATTGCGACAACAACTGATACATTTGAGGTGAAATCCAGGAAAGGAACAGAGACTTACATGGTTGTTCATCCGCGACATGAAATGCCAAGAAGTGCTGTCGAAGACGTTTTTCATAATCAGACCAGTCTTCCGCCGGCTCGTCGTAAGGAGGAAAGGAGGTATAGGCAACGACGAGAAACGCCCCGCATTTGATGCCGCGACGAAATCGCGAATCGCCGCTGTTAGAAGCGTTTGCTGTTCAAGGAGATTTTGCAATAGTTGCTCGGCAGTAGCCATGGAACCCTGTGGGTCAACGGTGAAAAGGAAAAATCCCATCCTCGTCGCCAATTGTTATAACGTCAAGCTTAACACATATATTTCAGAACGGCACAACACATATAAGTCACAGAGTAAGTTGACAAGCAAGACATATGTACATGTTAGCATTTGAATGAGCACTGAGTCCCAGTCTAGGGGCCGCTGCTCGGCTGGCCGCTTAGGTGGCGCAGCTGCCGCACGGCTGGCAGACAGCGCCGCACATAGAGGACGCGCGTAAGTGCGCGGCGGCACTTTGAATGATCGGCGAGTCACAACAGGCTTATCTTTTATGCAATCAGTTGGAAACAGCTTTCTCTCACACCATAAAACTGTTGATTTTGGTGGAGAAGGTTTATGAAATTTTATAGTGAAATCATGCTGAATATCTCTCACTGATTTTCCTGGATGGGGCAGTTCATGAGCCCACTTGCTCATGCAGTGGACTCATCAGCCACGATTTCCATGTATAGCAGCACCTGCAACAATAAGGACCAACAATTCATTAACATCTATGTAATACTTATTGGATAATGGGACTTCGTGATCACTCTGTACAATTTTTACCTCCATCAGAGACACATCGAGGCCACAATGAGGTAGGTCCCTGCCAAGGGCGTAGGCGCACAGGGAGCACAGAAAAAAGACAATTCAAGAATTAATCAAAAGATTTAATGGATTGGTGCAGAAGTTCATAGAGTTTTTCAATTAGTTTAATAAACAACACAGATACACATAACAGACACTTTCGTCATCAATAATACATTCGCCTTCACCATATATCAAAGGTGCTGAGTCACAGATAGGCACAAACTACATTCCATGCTGGATTTTCCACTGTCTGATATATTCGCCTTCACTATTTACAACAGCTTGCCGATACTGCGGTAACTCTTCAATTCCGTGATTGTAGAAATCGCACAATTTTGAGGTGAAGAAATTGTCAAGCCAAGTTCAGCGTGCATTTTCATCCAGAACAGAAGTTCCTGGAAGATTGTTTGATAGAGAGGGGAAAAGTTGAAAATCTGAGGGTGGAGGATGAGGTGAATAACATGGGTGTGGTAGGACCTCAACAGTTGCAAGAGGATGCTGAAGCAAACATGTTATTTTGGGTGAAGACATAAGATTTCTGCCAATTGAGAACAGAAGTGAAACTGTTTAAAGTAGAGTGTCTGAAACTATTTGATAGACTAGTATGTGAAATGAGAAACAGAACTCACATACAATACACCATTTCACCCCACATTAATTTCCTGTAAGGAACACTTTAAATGAGTGCTCTGTATCTTATTTTGGAAAAGATGCAACAGATTTTGGTGTCAAATATAGCATTTGAGCTAGTCAAATTCCAGTAGAAAGAGCTGAAATAGAACACTGATACAGCTTCCCATTTGGATGTTTTGAAGTATTATTCCCCTTCAAGGTATGAGTAACAAGCTGCTTATTTAAAAATAAAATAGATTTGAGGGCATATGACAATTCCAATGACTGCAGCATCTTGATCACAGTTTCAGCTAATTAAAGATTGTAAAACACTACTTACGGTCAAGTGTAGGTCAAGTATACTGTCAAATTCAGACGCTGTGTCAACAGAATATGACACAGTTGATAAATTTGACTTCAGTGACATAATCAATGAGCTTGTTTCTCTCATAGCAAGGAAACAGAAAGTAACCCTCAGTTCTTGGAAAGGCATTTGTTTGCAACTCTCAATTCTAGTTATTTTTCTTTGAATTCCAGTTAATAATTTGTGAAGAGTATATAAAATATGTTCTTTATAATACAAGTACATCATATAGAACACACACATCAAAAAAAGTTTTACCATCACCTCGGTTCTGAGAGT
This sequence comes from Schistocerca serialis cubense, assembly GCF_023864345.2. Lineage (NCBI taxonomy): Eukaryota > Metazoa > Arthropoda > Insecta > Orthoptera > Acrididae > Schistocerca > Schistocerca serialis. The sequence continues at coordinate 85,741,434 of NC_064647.1, read as the reverse complement.
TCCGGAACCTGTACAGAAAACTGGAATAGAGATCAACAAAAACATCATTTCTGCCCTTTTTATTGCTCATGAAAACCAGACATTGCATGTTGTACCACCATACAACGAGACCTTCAGAGGTGGTGGTCCAGATTGCTGTACACACCGGTACCTCTAATACCCAGTAGCACATCCTCTTGCAGTGATGAATGCTTGTATTCATCGTGGCATACTATCCAAAAGTTCATCAAGGCACAGTTGGTCCAGATTGTCGCACTCCTCAATGGCGATTAGCCGTAGATCCCGCAGAGTGGTTGGTGGGTCACATCCTCCATAAACAGCCCTTTTCAATCTATCCCAGGCATGTTCAATAGGGTTCATGTCTGGAGAACATGCTCGCCACCCTAGTCAAGCGATGTCATTATGCTGAAGGAAGTCATTCACAAGATGTGCTGGATGTGGGCCCGAATTGTCCATGAAGATGAATGCCTTGTCAATATGCTGCCGATATGGTTGCACCATCAGTCGGAAGATGGCATTCACATATTGTACAGCCATTACGGCGCCTTCCATGAACACTAGCAGCGTACGTCAGCCTCACATAATGCCACCCCAAAACAGCAGGGAACCTCCACCTTGCTGCACTCTCTGGATTCTACTTTACCATACTTCTAGTTTTGTAATGTCAATAGGCATTGTCCCATTTAAAGAGGTGTATGTTTGCACAAAAAATACATTTTCTACATATTATTACAATCTGTTTATTGGCTAATGATACAAGCCGCTGACTACGAATCCATTCCATGAAAACACTTTCCATTTCCACAATATCTGCGGTGCAAGATTTAAGTGATTCACACTGTATATTCCAATTGCTGTCCCCTCTACAGCTGCATCCAATACCACAGAAGTTATTCCCTGATGACACATTTTGTCATCCCGTCCCTTCTTGCTGCCTGCCTAGTTTTTGACATCGTTCCATAGTTCCACATTTCCAACACTTTGGTTTTGCAAGTCTATGACTCACCACCTTACAATGCTGTGTTCCAAACTTATATTCTCAGAAATTTCTTCCTCAGATTGAGGCTGATTTCTGATACTAGCAGGCTTCTCTCAGCCAGGAATGCCCACTTTGTCTGTGCTGGCCTACTTTCTGTGTCCCCTTTTCTTCATACGTCGTGTTATTTTTCTTCTGGTGTAGCAGAATTCTGTAACTTCATATACTAAGAGGTTCCCAATTTTGACATTAAGTTTACTGCTAATCTCATATCTATTACTCATTACTTTCATCTTTCTCCTGTTTTGCTCACAGTCCATATTCTGTACTCATTAAACTGTTTAAATAAATAATCACCACCTGTAATTTTTTTCTCACTTTCACTGTCATCATCAAATCTTATCATTGATATCCTTTCACTCTGAATTTTAATTTCACTCCTGAACCTATGTTTCATTTAGACACAGATGAATTCATGACATTAAGCTACTAGTGGGCAATGATTAACATCAATAGAGAAAGTTGAAAATTTGTGCCGGACCGCGTTTTGACTTGGGTCTCCTGCTTAGTAGGCTGATACTCTGACCACTGAGCCACCCAGCTGCAAGGACTACCCTAGTATGCCCCCATCAGACGCCAATTCTCAACTTGTCCACACACTACTGGCACAGTGTCCCTGCCCATTACCTTCATTACTTGCAGCATTTTGCCAATATTTATAAGATTTCAAGCATGGTGTGCATATCCACATGTCCTAAAGAACAGAAACCACATATACGAGGCTCATTCAATAATTAAAGAGACAAACTGGTCTGGGAAAAAACTGTTAGTAGAGCTAGTTTGGTACTTCTATGGCTTTAAGTTGGCATCACTGGGATGAGCTCTGATCAGTTGATGTATCTACAGTGTTTTGTTTATAACATCAAAAATACATTTCAAGATGGCGAGTCCACTTGAAACGTCCACATTAGTTGAACAACATTCTGTTATTTGTTTTTTACTTGCTGAAAGTGAGAAAGCAGTGAATATATACTGTAGAATGTCTAAAATTTATGGTGAAGGTTGTATGAATTGTGAAAATTTTTAGAACTGGGTAGAGCAGTTCAAAAATGGTCGCAATTCAGTGACTGACAAACACCATTCTGACCGACCAGTTGTAGTTACAACTCCCTCACTTGCAAGTCGAATTGATGACATTATTCATGCCAAGCACCATGTGACTGTGGAAATAATAGTTGATGAGGTTCAAGTTAGTGCTGGTACAGTTCATAACATTATCTGTAGCAAGGTGAAGTACCGCAAAACGTGCGCAAGATGGGTCCCAAGGAGTTGACGTGGCTACACAAGGAAATAAGGTTGATAGTGTGCACAAAACTAAAGGAATAGAAGGTGAGCACTTCTTCAACAAAATTTTAACTTGTGATGAAACTTGGGTTCACTATTATGAGCCAGAATCAAAAAGACAAAGCATGGAGTGGAAGCACACCAACTCACCTGACAAGAAAAAATTCAAAACCCAAGCATCAGCAGGAAAAGTCATGTTGACGATGTTTTGGGATGCTGAAGGTCCATTTATTATTATTATCTTCTTTCCTTTCTCAGATCTTAGGTCTGGTTAAAAATGGAAAGTGACGCGGACCTTGATCAAGTGTAACTTCCTTTTACCTGTACGGTATATGTTACATTGCATTTAGGAACTTTCAGGTAATTGAACATGTATCAAAAATTACAGATTTCTGTAGTTGTATATATACACGTTTGGATGTAGCTGTATTGCGTTGATGTACTGGTGGATATTGTGCGGTATGACTCCTGTAGTTGATAGCATAATTGGTATAATGTCAACTTTATCCTGATGCCACATGTCCTTGACTTCCTCAGCCAGTTGGATGTATTTTTCAATTTTTTCTCCTGTTTTCTTCTGTATATTTGTTGTATTGGGTATGGATATTTCAATTAGTTGTGTTAATTTCTTCTTTTTAATGGTGAGTATGATGTCAGGTTTGTTATGTGGTGTTGTTTTATCTGTTATAATGGTTCTGTTCCAGTATAATTTGTATTCATCACTCTCCAGTACATTTTGTGGTGCATACTTGTATGTGGGAACATGTTGTTTTATTAGTTTATGTTGTATTACAAGCTGTTGATGTATTATTTTTGCTGCATTGTCATGTCTTCTGGGGTATTCTGTATTTGCTAGTATTGTACATCTGCTTGTTATGTGAACTACTGTTTCTATTTGTTGTTTGCAAAGTCCGCATTTATCTGTTGTGGTATTGGGATCTTTAATAAAATGCTTGCTGTAATATCTGGTGTTTATTTTTTGATCCTGTATTGCAATCATGAATCCTTCCGTCTCACTGTATATATTGCCTTTTCTTAGCCATGTGTTGGATGCATCTTGATCGATGTGTGGCTGTGTTAGATGATACAGGTGCTTGCCATGTAGTGTTTTCTTTTTCCAATTTACTTTCTTCATATCTGTTGATGTTATGTGATCTAAAGGGTTGTAGAAGTGGTTATGAAATTGCAGTGGTGTAGCCGATGTATTTATATGAGTGATTGCTTTGTGTATTTTGCTAGTTTCTGCTCGTTCTATAAAGAATTTTCTTAAATTGTCTACCTGTCCGTAATGTAGGTTTTTTATGTCGATAAATCCCCTTCCTCCTTCCTTTCTGCTTAATGTGAATCTTTCTGTCGCTGAATGTATGTGATGTATTCTATATTTGTGGCACTGTGATTGTGTAATTATTATTATTACCTTGAAGGGTAGCTACAATGAGCAGCCAACACTACTTGGATTTTCTTTCAAACAAGGTGAAAGAGCGAGGGACATCGTGGATCTCAGATGAGAGGTGTGATTCTCCAGCAAGAGAACACACGTCCTCATACTGATCAATGAACAGATAAAACCATCGACAAAATGGACTGGGAAGTACTGTCTCATCCCCATTACAGTCCTGATTTAGCACCTATGGATTTCCATTTGTCTGGTGCACTGAAGGAGTAATTACATGAGAAAAGGTTCCAGGATGACGATGACACGAAAAAGTTTGTGGGCAATTGGTTCAAACACCAAGATAAAGAGTTCTTTGCAGCCAGAATAAAAATGCTTGTAACCCATTGGAACAAGTGCATAAATGTTCAAGGGTATTCTGTTGAAAAGTAGAAAAAGTAGGGTTTTGTAAAAATAAATGCTTTTTTGTCCAGACCAATTTGTCTCATTAATTACAGAATGACCCTCGTATAATTAAGGTGAGACCGGCCAGTGATCCCTTGAGTGCAGGTGCATACCACACTCAAACTCTTAAGGGAATCAGTGAAATGCTGCGAGTAATGAGGATAATGGGCAGGGGCACTATGTCGGTAGTGTGTGCACAGGTTGAGAATTTGGGTCTGCTGGGAGGCTTGCTAGAATAGTGAGTGCAGTTGTGATGACCACTGTGTCTGGATGGCTTAGTGGTCAGAGCGAGCATCTGCCGAGTGTTCAGGGAGCTGGATTCAAATCCCAGTTTGGAGCAAATTTTCAATTTCCCACTTTGGTGTAAATCGATGTCCCCTAGAAGCTAAATATCAGTAATTGCTTTATCTCTTGATTCAGATTGGCTGCAGGATCAACACGGTGACTGTTTTTTTTGGACATGTCTGAAAGAACAGACACCACTTATATATCTTTCATTTCCTTCATTGCTTTTTTGGTGCATAGATTGGACAGTGGTGATGAAAGACTGAATCCCTATCTTATAACCATTTCAATTTCAGCATTTCATTCTTGGTCTCTCATCCTCATTTTTCTCTCTTGGTTTTTGTACATTACTGGTCTTTCCCTAAAGCTTATTACTACTTTCCTGATAATTTTGAATACTTTGCACTATTTTACATTGCTGAACATTTCTTGCAGGACAACTCCTAAGAAAGTGTGCAGATTTTTCTTATGATCAATATGATATGATACTAAAAAGAAAAAATACACACATGGCTTGAAGGATCACTAAAAGTCTCATCCAAACTGCAAGTCACAACTTCATGGTAGACAAATGCAGGGACCATTAACAAAAACTCCTTGTGTATGTGTGTGTGTGTGTGTGTGTGTGTGTGTGTGTGTGTGAGAGAGAGAGAGAGAGAGAGAGAGAGAGAGAGAGAGAGAGAGAGAGAGAGAGACAGAGAGGTGGGAGTGGTATCCTAATTAATTACTTAACTTACTTATTCTTTCCATTTTCCAGGTCTCGTCTTGCACGGCTTAATAGAGAATACAACATGTTAATTTCTGCAGTGTACTGCTGTTGCACCATTATATTCTACAGACATGAACTCGGGATGGCGAGGCTCTTAATACGGAAGCTCAAAAGGCAGCTGGAGGCAGTTCGCTTGCAGCTGTACAACAAAGGACTTCTTCATTTACTGCAGTGAATTGTGTGACCTGCACCCGCAATGTACACAGAGGAGAACTGTTGCAAAGCCTCCTAATTGTTTATGCTACTTCAGTAGTACCTGGAAAAGATGCTCTAGTTTTATGTAAAAGCAACTCAGATCATTTATTTAGAAAACAGAGTTATCGATAATATATTTTTTTCGAACCTGTATAAACAGATGTTTCCACATTTTGACAATATAATGAAAAAAATAGATTGCGACCCACCGTGTAGTGCAGATATTGAGTCAGATACAGTCACAACAAAAAGACTGCTAAACAAGAGTTGTGCATGTTTGTGACTCAACATCTACACTATGTAGTGAGGAAAAATCTATTTTTTTCATTATATTGTCATTATTCCATTGTGTATTTTCCGATGGTTATTCTACATTTTGATGGCAAAGCACATCATGTATTCGGCAAGATCTGAGTGAAAACAAAAAATCTCTTTGTGATATACATACGCCTTCCATTGAGTAGTTTAAAATTAAAATAGCAAACCAAGTATTGCTCACAGCCACTAATATTAATTGTAAATACAACATTTTTATAAATATTGGTTAAAATGTCTTAAGCCAGGTACATATATTATTTTATTGCAGAGGAGCCAATCTGCAAAGTGAATTTCTTTTATGGACATTTTGTCGAACTTTTATTCTGTCAAATATGCCGTGATGCCAAAGAGGATTAATCAAGTGAGGGACAATAAATAGGTAGAATTCTTATGTTCTGACCTAAATTGTTCAGATATGAACAATGTTAGAAGAGTGAAAAAATTTTGTATGTAAAGATTACTACTGAAGACTAAAAACTGTGCTGTGTTTTTAAATAAAAGACTGAAAGTATGATTACAGATTTAACTATACATGAGTATTACACCAAAATGTAGTGACTTGTTTTGTACTAGTTGAATAAAGCCGTCACATTATTATAATTATTTTTCTTTCCCTAAATTTTGTTTCTACTACTAGGAAGTGAATGACATTTTGAGACAACAATGGCAGTTTGCTCACTCGTGTACAGTTGATGGAACCCGTCAAGGAAAACTGTCAGGAATGAGGAACGAGTGGAGGTATACACCAAAAAGCTAACCCTTCTGACAATGTGGTTTACATTAGCACTATTCACACAACACCTGTAGTTAAAATTGTAGTCCTTATGATTGAAATAAAGTTGACAGGCAGAGGCCAAAAACTGTACCCCAGAACATGCTACAGTCCTGTCTGCTCGAGAAAAGAGTTTTAAATCTTGTTTGTGGGCCACTCAATGTCTGGGCTGTGCGGTTACTTGTATTCCTTCCAACTTTGAGGTATGTCCACAAAGTAAGTTCTATTTGGTTATATAAAACAAACTTGTACAATTACAGACAAAATATTTACTGTACAAAAATCTAGAACTGTTAAACTATTTTTCTACATAGCTTCTGAAATTTTGTAGGCACTTATCATAGCGTAGCACAATTTTTTGTATGCCTTCTTCATAGAATCATTTTTGAAGTGTTGACCACCTAGGGCAGATTTTAGGTGTAAGAGGCGATGAAAGTCACTAGGACCGAGATCCAGGCTGTACTGAGGATGATCAAACGCATCCCAGTGAAATTCCCGTTGTTTGGTCACATTCACCGTGTGAGGTCGGGCATTATCGTGGAAAAAAATATAACCTTTTGATGGTAATCCTCGGTGCTTGTTCTGTATTGCGCGGCACAATTTCCATAGCAAGGGCACTAAGTGTAAACTTACAGTTGTGCTTAATCTTCTCTTCAATCGTGTGAACCATTTCATCAGTAACCACAGATGGGCGTCCACTTTGTGCACTTGATTACGTCCTTCATTTAACAGCCTGACCCATCTTCTGACCATTGAATCACTCATAGTATTTTGTCCATAGACCTAGCAGATTTTCCAATGAATTTCCTTTGGTTTAACTTTCTTTGCATTTAGAAAACGAATCACAGATCTGATTTCACATGCAGCAGCATTTTCAATTAAGGCAGACATTATAAAAAAGCACTACAAAGCACACATCAGCAGCAGCAATCTGAAAATTGCGTATGTATCTTCTCCTTGAGTCAGAGTAACTGCTGCGCATGCTCGGAACTGCGATCATAGCGCTGCTGCGGATAGAAATAGAAACGGAACTTACTTTGTGGATGACCCTCGTATTTGTTGTCGCTTCATTTGTGTTGCATTTAACCCCTTATAGGGTTTCATAAATCAGCAAACCAGCAAATAGAATCAACTCATTTCGAAAAATGTGATAGTGACGGATGTTGAAAAGCAAGTGGGCTGGTAAGAAATAAAGAGTTTCTCCCCTGCACTGATGAGAAAGAAATACGTGGAATGCACTGACTAAAATGCTGGACATGACAGTGACATGTTGACACAGCAAGGACTAACTGGCATGGTATTAGAGGGAGCTATACAGCTTGGAATACATTCTACACTTTTCTCCATCTTTCCCAGTAAATTATTGAGAACACTGGATGTAAGTGGTACTCTCAAGATGAAGTGCCTGGCACAAGAGGTGAATCTAATTTTATGAGGTGTATCAAGAAAGGAAGTTCCAACAGCATCCAGAGATGGCACGAGTAATTGGACAGGAATGTGCACAAGTAGGAGAAGAGATGAGGTACACAGGAATAATGCAGGGCAGTTTCAGCCTTGTGATGGAATCAGTTACAGCACAGTGTTAAGGTAAAATGGCTACTCCAATATTGTCTCTGCAGTTAATTGATTTTTGCATGCTCAGAAACAATATTGTTTCTGCAGTTATCTGATTTTTTGCAGGCTCAGAAGCAATCTCCAGCAGAGATGTGTCGCCAACTGTGCCACGTGTATGGACACGATGACAGTAGAGTCGGATGATGTAATGCAGGCAATTAGCTGAAGGACAAACCAATATGCACGATGGAGACAATAGTAGCCAACTGCTCTGGTGACACCAGAACTGATGGAAAGTGTGCACCGAGCAGTTTTGCAGAACTGGCACCTCACAATTTCGGAACTCTCCTGTCAGCTTCCCGAGAAGTCTCACTTGCCATTGCATGAAATTGGCTCTGAATGGCTCAGTTTTTATAAAGTGTGGGCAAGATGGGTGCCAAGGCACTGAACACAAAACCAAACATCTGCCCACAGCACTGACATTCACACAGAGGTACACAGTGAAAGGCGACACATTTCTCAACTGTGTTGTCACTGGGGATGAAATTCAGTTGCATGCTACACCAGAAACTAAACAGCAAACTGTTTATTGGTTCAAATGGCTCTGAGCACTATGGGACTTAACATCTATGGTCATCAGTCCCCTAGAACTTAGAACTACTTAAACCTAACTAACCTAAGGACAGCACACAACACCCAGCCATCACGAGGCAGAGAAAATCCCTAACCCCGCCGGGAATCGAACCCGGAAACCCGGGCGTGGGAAGCGAGAACGCTACTGCACGACCACGAGATGCGGGCAAAACTGTTTATTGCTGGCACAGTAGTTCACCTGTGAAGACCAAATTCAAGCAGAAATTCTCTTTCAAAAAGATTGTGTGCACTGTCTTCTGCGATTGAAATGGTGGCTTCTTGCACAAGTTTTTACCGTGAGAGGAAACCGTATATGGTGATTGGTGTCATCAGAAATCAAAAAATCTGAGGATGGCAATCCAAAACAAGAGCTGTGGGTTGTTGGCAAGAGACATTACACTTGTGTATGGCAACACAAGGCCCCAAACAACCAACACTAAGGGAAATATGTCAAATCCGTTCAGATTGAAGATGTTTGACCATCCACCCATACAGCCTGACCTTGCCCCGAGTGACTGATATCTTCAGTGTCACAAAGCATTTTCTGGCAGGAAAATGATTCCACAATGACACTGATGTGCAGTAAGTGAGATGACTTCACAGCTACGGGCGTTGGCGGCAGACAGCTATTATGTGGGCACACATATGATGGTGCATCGTTATAATAAATGCTTCAACAATGGTATTGACTACGTTGAAATGTAGCCAGCAAATCTGTGTAAGTATTCCATAAGTAATTTCTAGTTAGTGATGTTTCGGTTTTCTTTATCGCTCATCAGAACTTATTGTCTAGACAGGCCTCACATATTCATTTCCTACAGTTAACAAGTTGGATGTGAAAGGCAAGCAGTAGTTGAGAAACAAGTGAGACAGGATTGTAGCCTATACCCAATGGTATTCAATATGTGCAATAAACAAGATGTGAAGGAAACCAAGGAGAAGCTTGGAAAAAGAATTACACTGATTTCAGGGAGAGCAAATAAAAACTCAGAGGTTCACAAATGAAGTTGTTGTTGTGTTTTTTTTTTTTTTTTTGTGTTAACTTACAAAACTATGTTTTATGATTGGGAGTTACTTCTGAACGTATTCTCATGCAGAGTGTAGACCTATATGGAAGTAAAAAGCAAACCATATACAGTACATTCAAAGAGGTATAACCTATTCAAACATAGTATTATAGAAAGGAATGCTGCTGATTAAATGGGTTGATTGAGAACAAATGGAGAGAAATTTGATGATAACTAGGTCCACAGGCATTGCGAAATATTTAAATGAAATCATTCTGATTTTGGCTATTAAAACATTATTTATCGTGATTGCAATTTCAACATGTGGTCATTTTACACCTTTGCCAGTTTTGTGAGCCATCTACCACACCCACTGCACAAAATTTAAACTTAAGTGTTTACATCATTATTTCATCAGCTTTCTAATGTGCATAATATATGGAACAGCTGATGAACTTACAATACCACATCCAGCTGCTCTCACACAGCATACCACAGCTTTACAACTGTTAAGTGGGTTACAACATGCCACAATGCTTGAAAATAACCGTGTATTGAAGTTGCAATCATAATAAATAATGTTTTAACAGCTAAAAGTGTAATGACTTCATTTAAAAAGGGAGATACTGATCAAATTGTGAAGAAATTGAAAAATCTGAGGAGGGTAACAGAACGAGATGTGGGATGTTGACAAGAGGCATTAAACTTGTGCATGACAATGCAGGACTCCACATAGCCAGTGCCGAGCAGCACAGCACACAACTTCACTGAAAGGAGGGATTGGCCAATAGGACACAAGGCATCAAGGGATTATCAATTTGTTGAGGGAAAGGGAGCGTAGAGGGAGGAGGGGGGGGGGGTGGAGGAAGGGAAAGGGGTGAAATTTGAGGGTGGGGATCGTTGCTTAAGTACAGTAAGCAGGTTCAAATGGAGTTAGAGACTTGCACAAAATAGACTACAATTAAGACTTGCATCAGATGTCTTTGGCCTGAAAATGAGCAACAAACATAATGGTGGGCCTGCAAATACTTCCTAAACTTCTTACCAAAGCAAAATGAAACTGGTTTCCAATTCTGATGTGGCCCTAAGAACTCCTTCAAGTTAGTAATACCATTCCATGTAACTGAGAGAATGAATAATGCATATACTTTACACCAGGGCTTAACAACTGGCCGGTTTTGAGCGCGAGTACTCGCGGCTGCTCAGGCACGTGCTTGCGAGCAGGTGCAAGGGGAAATGCGCGCGCACATATGAATAGGACCGCAGCGTGCCTATTGAATTCGCGCCGACTGTGTAACGTTAAAAGTACTACGATCAGCTCCAACAGTCACTTCGCTGGTTAAGAATCACGTCAAGTCGCCGTTGTGTAACCCCAACCATGCTTTCGCAGTTCAACCCCCATTGGGAGGAATTGTATCTGTTTACAGAAAAAGATGGTGTTGCAAAATGTTTAGTATGTCACAAAATGCTGAATTCTTTTAGGAAATTTAATTTGCAGCAACATTGTATGTCGTACCACACGAAAGACTACGGAAGTGGAAAGTGTGATGGACCAGATCGTGCACATGAAGTTATTAAACTTAAAAGGAGCCTATCCGAAGAAGATCTGGATGGCGAAGAAAAATCAACTGAGGCAGCTCTGAGAGTGAGCTACAAAATTGCTTTGTTTTTAGCAAAATCCCTGCGCCCCTTCACTGATGGCGATTTAATAAAAGATGTTTGGTAGTTGCAGCGGAACATTTGTGTCCATCTCAAGTTGAACAGTTTCGGATTGTGCCATTATCTGACATGACCATTATGCGTCGCATACAGGACATGGCAGACGACGTCCAGAGCCAGCTTGCAAATATCTATAAAGATTTTATGGCATATTCTCTAGCTCTGGACGAAAGTGTTGATATCAGTGGAACAGCACAGCTTTCCATATTTATTAGAGGTGTTAATAGAGATCTTCAGGTGAGGAAGGAGCTCCTCGATGTAGTAGCCATGAAGAACACTACAACCGGAGGTGATATTTTAAGTAGTGTTGAAGAAAGTGTTGAAAATATAGGATTGTCATGGAATTCTTTAGTTTCAGTGTCTACAGACGGTGCACCAGCGATGACAGGGAAAAAATTAGGTTTCGTTGCGCTGTTGAAGGAGAAAATGCAAAAACTGACAGTGCCGAATGAAATAAGGGGCGTTCACTGTGTGATCCACCAGGAAAACTTATGTGCAAAGAGTATCACTCTAAAAAATGTGATGAGTGTTGTTGTTCGTACAACCAATTATATAAGGAAGCATGGGCTACAACACAGACAATTTAAAAGCTTTCTTGAGGATGTAGAAAGCCAGTATGGTAGCCTGCCTTATTACAGCGAGGTCCGCTGGCTTAGTCGTGGCGAATTATTAAATCGAATTTTTGCCTATTAGATGAGATAAATATGTTCATGGAAATAAATAACATGTGTGTTCCTGAATTGAAAGAGCCTTCATGGAAATGTGATCTCGCGTTCTTAGCAGTTTAACTAGCAATCTGAATGCTTTGAACATTTCACTACAAGGTAAAGAGATCTGCTAATTACTCATTTCATAGATCGAATACAAGCTTTTAAAATGAAATTGACACTTTGGGTGAGTCAGCTGGAAACAGGAAATCTAGCTCATTTTCCTAAATTATCATCCATGCAAGATGTTCACAAAGACTGTGAACGTTATTCACATAGTTTAGTTGCCCTTAAGGAAGAATTTGATCAACGCTTTCAAGATCTGACAGCACTAGACAGTGATTCTGATCTGTTCTCCTCTCCATATTCAGCAAATACTGAAGAGATTCGTCCTGAGCTGCAACTAGAAATTATTGACCTGCAGTGTGACAGAGAATACAGAGACAAATTTCAGAACAAGAAAAACATTTTGTAATTTTACAGACACTTCCCTCAGGATAGATTTCCTCATTTGCACAAACTGGCGGCTACAGTAATACCAATGTTCGGTTCCATGTATGTTTGTGAATAACTGTTCTCTGCAATGAAATGTAACAAGACGCCCCTGAGAAACGCATTGTCTAATCGAAATTTAAACTGCACGCTGCGCCTACGATGCACAAGAACAATTACTCCGAACATAGACGCAATTGTAAAGGGCAAAAAGTACAAGATAACAGAGAATCCCACACTTCAGTGACACCTTTTATTGTGTAACCGTTCACAAATTAATACGAATGTAGAGGCATACACTAAGCTAATAAAATTATGTGGCACGTGTACATTCTCCTTTATTTGTTTCATTTGTCACAGTAATAATTCGTGAGTGATATCCCTGCAGGTGGCCGCGGATTTACATTGACTTGACTGGCGGCAGCTGTTGTGTGCCCCACGTGACTCTCCCCACTCTCCGCTCTGGTCCGGTAGTGGGGGTAGCATGCTCGCACTGCTCCGTGGTCGCGCCTTGTTGCTCACAGCTTGCTCCGTGAGCACGTATGTTGTGAAGCCCTGCTTTACACTGATTCCTACAATGAATGATTTAATGCTCAGTTTCTGATTGGATAGTCATCAAATTATGTATTCAAATTTGTCTTCAAAATGGAAAACTATTTAACAAAGGCATCTATCATGAGAAGTCAAACCTTCCTCAATATTTTCCCTTGTATACTTACTTTCAATCATCGTCTTCTGCATACCTGTCTAATAGTCTGTGCTGCTTCTATTTAATGAGTACCTTGTTCTCTGTATTATTACAGAGGCAATCTCTCATAAGTTCAATCTGACACAGTTGGATAGATTAAAATAAAAATGCAACATTGATCCAGAATAATGAAAGCAGTACGAATTTGCAATATTTTTATGGAATGTTGTTATTCAAATGAGGTCCATTATATTTATATTTATAATTATGCTGTTTATAAGGGAAAAAAAAGTATTAAAATAATGTCACAGACATGTGAACAATGACAATGAAAATCACAGTAGCAATCACACTGTTTTTAACAAAATTATAATAATGGAGTTTCACTGTACATAGTGTATTTATCACCTATTTAAACATACTGAAAAAGATGTCACACAGGCATATACATATTTGCTGAGTATTTTGATCAAACCCAACACCACAAGATGCAGTCTTTTCTCTTTGATTCTAATTTAAAAATATCTTTGCTGTAAGTTTTCAGTTGCATAGTGTTCCTTCCTACAGGCATATTAGTTAACCTGCTCTCTCTTAAAACAGAATAAATGTGTAGTGAAATGTTTTCAAGGTTTACACAACAATTCAAAAGACAAAAACTTTAAGTAGGCACAAAATCTAAATGTGAAAGTGATGATTAGAAAGGCTCAATAATTTCAATATATGAAACCTCCAAATATGTAAGCTGTAATTTTCTAAACTATTTTTCAGTGTGTAGCCTACAGACTGTTAATGATAACAGCCCAAATAGCCCATCTATATACATTTTCTTTTTTAAATGAAATATTCTAAATTTGAAAATCACTAAAACCATGAGCAATTCAAAATCTACAGCTACAAATAATTGTTTGTTTTGAGGCCAGCATACATTGTTTAAAAGCTCTCATTTCTGTCTTTTTAAAGCACATGATATTTTTACTGAAATTTACATAATGTAGAATTCAATTTTGAATAGCAATATCATATTCTAGAATGTTTAAATATTAAAATGTAGTCCTTTCCACAACCCAGTTTTGACCATTTTGTGCCCCAATTTTTCCATTCCAAAGACTTCCTAGCATAACATATTAGTTTTTGAAACATGCAAATTAGAAATTTAAGTTTTCATAAAATTCTTGGCAGGGTGCTGTAGAACTCCAAAACTGCCACCATAATAAAATAGGTACCCATTTAAGGATATTAAACTACTTGGTAACCACAATTACATTTGTACCTCATGTGAATGTATGTTGTATACTTCTGTCTCTTATGTTCATATCTCATATATAACAGCTTTATATTTTACATTTTGTAATATCTGGCCCATTTGTGTCTTTAAAAGGCATTTCACACAATGCCAGTGATGATCGCTGGTAAGCATTTAACTAATCTGAACACTGTGTTATTCAGTGTGTTGATTCAGTCAGTCAGCGCCCAGTAGCCATTGTGTTAATTAGCTACATCTTCCAGAGATTGTTTGAATGACTCTTATTGAAATGATATGAAATGAGCCAGTTTACAGGATATGTATATGCCATTAGCGTTGAACAACACATTTACACTCACCCACACATGCATGCTCTCTCTCTCTCTCTCTCTCTGCACACTAGGAGAAATTACTTTAATCAAGCAATGGGAAATCCAGTATGGAATGTAACAATATATGAGAAGGAAAGCTGCTACTCACCATATAGCGGAAATGCTGAGTCAGAGATAGGCACTGAAACCGCACTGCGAGTAGCAGCACCAGTGCATGACGGGAGTGTATGTGTCTGTTGTTGATGAAGGCTTTAATGGCCGAAAGCTTTAATTGTGAGTGTCTTTTTGCTGTCTAACAGCGACTCAGCATCTCCGCTATATGGTGAGTAGAAATTACTTTAAGTTAGAGTTAAAACTTGGTTTGCTTTGCTGCCTGTTGGACAATTTATGTAATTGGGCAAATGGTCAAAACTTTTTGTTGCTGCATACTGAACTTTGTTCTGAGCAATTGACAGCTTTAATAATGGAAAATAAATGTCATTTATCCGTCTAGTGCTGTAGGTGTGGATCTCACTATTATGATGATTGATTATTTATGATGAATTTCATTAGCTAATATATGCATTGTGATGGTATAATTTAAATGCTTAACTCCTGGGAGCAATACTGTGTGTGAACACCATACGTTAATCTTACTGTTCACTTGTGTGCAATCAATACTTTCTTTCCAAGTGGTGAGCCACCCTAGAAAATCATTCCATAAGACTTTATTGAATAGAAATATGCAGAATATGTCATGAGGTTGATTTGTTTGTTTCCAATACTCCTACTTACATGAATACCAAAATTAGCTGAACCAACTGTTTGCAAAGCTCAGTAATATGTTTCATCAGTACGCACAATGAAAAATTGTAAATGTTCTACCTTATATACTGACTACTGCTCATGTGCTACATCAGTTGTTGACGTGACTATTTGTTGTAGAGAACTGAATATAGTGTGTTTTCTCCAAATTGAGTCCATTTTCAGAGCATCGCTTAATAATTCTTTGAAAAACACCATTAACTTCATATTCTATTGCTTTTTCTCTAAAGGAATAACACTGGTATCATCTACAAAAATTACAAATTCTGCTTGCTGAACGTTAAGTGGAAAGTAATTTACATGCATTAGAAACAGCAGTGGACCCAAAATTGAATCCTGTTGACTCCATTAGTGATTTCTCCCCAGTTACTGAATTTTTCTACACTTGCAACATTGGTTCAATTATTGAGCACAAGTTTTTGCATTTTAATGATTAAGTGTGATACAGATCAGTTATGGGTAAAAAATCCCCCCCTGCCAGTAAAGCATTACATATATCACTAAGGACAGTCCTTGTTTCAACTTAATAACTTTCCAGAATTCTGTTTGAAATCCTGTCAATACCATATGAGCTTTTGTTTTTTAGAA
This sequence comes from Schistocerca serialis cubense, assembly GCF_023864345.2. Lineage (NCBI taxonomy): Eukaryota > Metazoa > Arthropoda > Insecta > Orthoptera > Acrididae > Schistocerca > Schistocerca serialis. The sequence goes on along the minus strand of NC_064647.1, from coordinate 85,725,171 downwards.
CTTTTAGAATTCTACTAATTTTGATGATGGATAATGATGTTACTTTGGGTAGCTTAAAGTTTTGTGGAATGACATTTTTAATATACTGAACCATTTAATCCTATTTTTGCTGCTATATTTAGAAAATGATTGATAATTCACAAGTTGTCAGTACTCTTTATCAGTTATAACATCATGATTTAGTATCTTATACACTGAGGGGCTATGCTGTCTCCAGTTTGACACTGTCCCATATACTAATAGTCTTACTATCTGCATTGTTTGTTTCTGTCTGGGTGTACATACTTCTGGACATTTTAACAACTTTCCTTAAATACTACAGTATTTTTTGTAGTTGCAAGTAATGTCAGAGCTGGACTTATTCCAGCCTTTATGTAAAATTCCCCCTTTCGCTTACATTAGATTTTAATTCCCTTAGTTATCCATTGCTTGTTTGTTCCTTTTATGAATTATCTGGATAACTTTCTATGAAAGCTACTTTCAAATATTGACAGAAGGGCCCTTTTTCTCCACTTGCTGTGCGGAGCATGATGATGAAGTTCAAATCAACTGGAGAACTCGTCATTGCTCTGGGAAGAGGCTGATGATCGGTGGCACCACAGGCGGTGGATGAAATTACCATGGCTATGGCAGACAATGCTGTGCACAATTCCCCATCATCACACAGCGCACGTACTGTGTCATGACAGTTGAACATCCCGCAGTCGACTGTACGGAGGGTGCTTCAAATCATTCTCAAATGGTATCCCTACAAGATCCATATCATACAGCAGCTTGCACCAAAGGATTCACATCATCATGTTGACTTTGTTCTCCAATTTCTCACAAGGATTGAAGTTCACAAAGGTTGGCACTCAACCATCCTATGGACAGGCAAAGTTTATTTTTCTCTGATGGATGAGGTGAACACACAGAATTGCCAAGTTTGGGGATCTTCACCTCCAGTCACTGTGCATGAAGTCCCTCTGTATGGTGAGGCTTCATGGCTATGTTCATCATTAGCCCATTCCTTTTTTAACAGGTTGGCACTCAAGGACCAAAGATGTGCAGTGTGACTGGCCAACATCACTGCAATATGCTTCACCTGCCCTACAGGAGAGAGACACACTGAACTCAACAGTTTTCATGCAAGTCAGCTGATTGTTTCCAAATGCTTGGCAGGCACAATCACCTGATCTCACTCACTGGTTGTGGGGCTACCTGAAGGTCAGATTTTACCAGGGGAACATTCACACATGTGCTGATCTGAAGGGCAGCATAGGGATGGGCTATGATCGCACCCGAGAAACACGCGACGCGAAGACAATTTCTCGAGAATGTCTCGGGTATGCTCGAGGAGTTGACAATGCTGCGCTCTCCGAGAAATTGCGCAAACCTTCAGTACACGAAGCATTGAGCAGCAGCGGTCCTACTCGTCATATGTACGTGCACCGAAACTTTGAAATTCTATGATTGATATCAACTGTACTACCGTTATTAATGTTTACTTAAGTATTAGTATATGTCTCATAAGACAAAAATCATAGAATTCTTGTTTAAAACAAAGCACAGAATTCACATGAAACAGAAGCTTTATTCCTACAAAATAAATTACCTTGTACATTCTGCATGTATGCATGCTCAAACGTAAAAGAGAAGTGTTATAGCCTTTTATATACAGAAACTGCGTACATGAGTTTACTTACTGAAGGAAGAAAGGAAACAAAAGGTGTTCAGCAGAAGGCATTTTTACATCCCATTGCTGCACTGCCGTCGATTTTTGTTTAGAAATATGATTTCATTAACCAATTGCCCTTTTAGTCTGCTTCTTTGTTTGTTTATAAGTAGTCCTGTTTTCGAAAATTTTCTTTCACTGGGAACAGAAGTTGCAGGTATTGCAAGATATTTTTTTGCCACAACAGCTAGATCTGGGTAACTGTTTTCATTTATTTTTTTTCCAGCAGTGTAAAGGATTATCCTTGTGTTGTGGGTACGGTTCTTCCAAATATCGTTGTACCTCCTGGTCTATGCTATAGTGTCATTAGCAGCCGAATGAGTAGATCCTACGGTTTCTACCATGTTTGTGCTCTCTGCAATTAGGCTTGCAACGGCATGTTTTGAATGAATAGGATTCGTAAATGGTAATGTTTTGAATCTTGAGTCGAGAACTATGGCAACAGCATGTACTTTGTTTCTATTAATCCTAGCCGGGCTATTAGTGAGTTGCGCAGATGTTGCTGTAGCTCTTGCGCTGTCGTGGTAGCCCACTTCCCATTGCATACGGTTAGGATTAGCTGTCTGATTATTGGAATAGCTTTCGAAAGAGAGGTATAGTTTTCAGTTGAGATTTCACTTTTTATCACTTCAAGGCTCCACTACACACAAACATTCGCTCAAAATTCGCCACTCGTCAGCTGTGAGGCTATCTACACCTGAATACAAAGATGATAAACAGGCTGCAATGCATTCCTTTTGCTCCACTAGACGTTGTAGCATATAAAACGTACTGTTCTATGGGGTTTCGGTTTCCTGATTCAATTTATGAACAGGTTTTTTCATTAGATACTGGATCTCATGGAGTTTTTCATTAGCATTGCAACTTGTTTCAAAATAGCCAACAGTTTTTCTGGCTTTTTCCCGCATTATGCAGAGCTCACCGTTGCTGTTCAAAGAACTTTTCACAACTAAATTGATGGCGTGTGCTAAAAAAGGCACATGTTGCATATCTATGTTGCCACCATGGAGGTAAGAATAAGGGGAGATGGCGCTACCTATCCCAGCCGTGCTACGTTTTGAAGCCATGGGGGCGTGGCTCGCTGCCATGACACTCTGACCAAAATATTGCCAGTGTGCTATAACGCTGCGTGTATTAAAATCGCTAATTGCACCATATACGCATGTAACATCATCAGATTGGTTGTTTCAAAGTTTTTGTTTAAAATAAAACCTCATAAAGGCAAAATTCCACATTTCTTCTGATTAAAAATATTTTTTAATGTAATATTACGAATAGCTAGTCTTCAATGTAAACGATACAATTTTGTTAATTCAGTGATCGACGTGTATCACAAACTAGGGTTCTTTCTTTACTTATTCTTACGATCATCTGATTGGACGAAGCAATGCCACATTTACGAAAAGTGACGACGTCTTTTCCGATTTTCGTGACATACAAACCAAAACTTTTCAGTTGTTTGAGTTCAGAATGATATATTGTAGCAGCTATTTACTAATGTGTAACAGACTGATTGCGGTTCTGACCACCAGCTATATCTGAAGAGGTAACCAAATGATCTGTCTTTGTTGTTAATTATTTAAACAATGAAGCAGCAGATAAATAAGTCTGATAAAATAACTCAATGTGAGTTAATGTTTAGCCAACAACCTGTCACATTGTGCACAACCTCATTCTGTTGTCAAGTGGAATATAACTGCGGAGAATCCCAAGAAATATAAATTAGGTGTTTGTTATACACAACAGGTACTTTCAGTTTCGATAACATTGACCCTGATGAAGAAAACAAAACTCTTTGCCATACAGTTCATACACACTTCAATACATACCCACATTTCTTCTCTTAAGTGATATGCAGCAGCTCTAATATGAGACTAGGGCACTTTTTTTAGTAACTAACAAATCAACTGCAGCAGCAGCAGCAGCACTTAAATGACATGTCTGTTAGCCAAGGCAGTATAACAGTGTTCCAATTTTAATCTGTTACGGGACTCATTTTAATATTAGTAAGGAGTTCTACTTATTCCTTACTTACCTTAGGTTCCAATTTCTTATTTTGGTATGGAAGAGATTTGTTAACAGGGCAACAATGTCCCAGTGTTTTTAGGTAGCTTAGGCACAAACCATTCTTCATTGAGCTTTGTTTATGTCATTCCCTATTTTGTAACTTTCTTTTAAATGCAAGCCTTTCTTGTCAAGCTGACAGGTATTTACAGTGGTACAAAATGAAATGAAGGGATTGAGACAGATCATGGAGCAAAACTTTACATCATCATAGTTTGAGAAGTGTGGAATGTCTCAATAAGCAGAAGCTTCATTGCTTGCCAATGACAAAGTTTTACTAACATTGAAACTAGGATTTGCTTTTGAAATCATTGTCCTAATAAAAATATAGGCTACATATTCCTTATTCGTTCATAAAAAGTATGTGAACTGGGAATGAAATAAAGCATAAATATTAGGTACTATATTCAGAATTTTATTCCAGCAAAAAAGCTTTTCTTGATCTGTTATCCACTTTGTTGAACTGCTTGTTACAGGTATACAGAAAAATTATTACAATGTGACTTTTCAGTTAACTGCCTTTTTCACAAGATTGTGGAATTTAAAAATAACACAGTTCTCTGTAAAAAAAAAATATTATATGAAATTGTAACAAAGTCCACATCATTGCTTGTTGAGAATGAAAGAAATGTCTCAGTCTCCTGACTGATACAAATGTAATACTATTTACCATTCCACATACATATGATTTATCACAGTGGTCTTGCAGAAACCAGGAAAGTAGTCAAGCAAACAAACATAAGAAAATATGCAATCATTTATAAAATATGTCTTACTACAGATATATACGTTGTGGGCTGTAGTTTCTGTACAACACATGGGTTACATTTCAATGGATTAGGGGAGAGACTGCTAGAAAATTTAGTGCCAAATGAAGCAGTAAAAAACCAATAACGCCCACCTGCGAACACTAATATCTCATTTTTTGAGAGTAAACCACTGTTGGACTAGATCACAAAAAAATAGAATTTGTAATGACACACAAGCAAAAACCATAACATACCACACACTGATGGGAATGTATTTCAATGTGACAAAAATGAGGCAATTCTATTTCTCATTAATATGTTGTCACTCGTGGAAACTTAATTGACAACACTGGCTAGAACATACTACAGCATACTCTGCCAAACAATGGCTAAATATTTCAAAAAGAAATGTATGTCCCATTTGGAAGCGCACAGATCACAAGCTATTGCAGAACCAGTACTGCATACTGGTATGATGGAGTATCAATCACTTGGAAACACTCTGCATATAATGTAGTTCCAAATGTTGGTTTGAGGAAGATATATTTGAAAGGTATTACACACACACATAAAATTATAATTGTCTGACTCCATCACACACCAGGAACAAATTTTCATAGATACACTGAATATGCCAGTACTAATAGTTTTAAGATACAGACATCACAAACATTTTGTAGCTGGTTATAACAACATAGACATAACGGAAAAGGAAGAATGTGCATCATTTATTAATTACAATAAGGTTACATTCCCAGTTTGCCTCAATATAATGAGTGCTTTATACAAGATGCCTCACACACTAGACCTCTGTGTACAAATATCAGTTACTGACCTTTAAAGAGTACCAGTTTTGTATAGGTTGTCCTGATTTTATTTTCATGCAATGCATCACTTATTCTCTTGGCTGCATGTTTTTGCCGTGTCAGGAGGTATCGTGTGGCAATTGCTTTAATCAGCAGTATCATATGATTGTCCAAGGGATGCTGATTTTTCATGTGGTCTGCTAATTCCTTAAACACTGGCTTGAATATGAATTCACTAAGCACCTCAGACACACATTTGGAAAACTGATTTTTCAAAGGAACTTTACAATTACCTGTAGTATAGTACCTGAACACTTTTTCTGCACACACACACACACACACACACACACACACACACACACACACACACACACACAGATGTCAACAACATCATTCGATGGTAAAACCAACCATCCCCTACTCTTTCTATGAATGAGAGAATAAGCAACATGGCTACCATCCCCTCTCAACACGGATAAACATGGTACACATTTTAAGGTTTTCTCTAAGTGATGCACCACAAATCCAGCTATATATACTACAATATAGACTGCCACTTCAGAGAGATAAATTCCAGTAGCATAGTAATCGTGGTCGCTGTCAGTTGTCGCTGCACTATTTTCCGTGCTTAGTAACTGCCACCGTTCCGAAGTGTTATTTATGTGATCTTCAACATCGGAACTGCTGAAAGTAAGAATGGGAGTATCTTCCAAAGTTATACAATTCCCTCTTTCTGATCCACGGATCTCACTATGATTAGTAGCCTCTTGTATGCTGCAACAAACTGGCGAGCAGTGGGGTTGTTATTCCAACCACCACGACTTCAGATGGCACTAAAAAACATTTCCAAGTGGTCCTGAGAACATTTGTAAAGAGGCAGAAACTTCAATGGAGGAGCATGAGTTTGTGTCCCCACTACTTTGCTATACATGTGTAAAACACTGGAATACACACCAGGAATCCAACAAACCCTGTCTATCTATTTGAGTCAACAACTCTCATTGCTTGAGGATTTGGACCAACAGTGAGATCCTTGATGTACCTCTGTGCCTTTAAAAGAAATCCCTTTACAGCACTAAAATTTGCTGTATTTAATGCCTGCTTGAAACCACTTTGTAAAAGTGTTCTGGAATTGCAGACATCACAGAGACAGTTGAAAATGCGTATAAATTTTACTGTTGCAGATGCCTGTTGAAAACCTGGAAGTTTCATATCACAACAGTACTGTATGGCATCTGCCACAGAATTGCTAAGCAGCTGAGTAGCCAGTTTCACCTTCATTTTATTTTTAAAAAAATTAAGGTGACTGGCAGTGATCTTGTTGCCTATGTGGAGCCCTTCCTTGACCTGTAATTTCTGTAACAGTTCCAAAAAGTGCCAAGAAATGACACCACCTAGCTCATCCCAAAGAAATTTTTTATCTCCTAAAGTGTTGCGCACAAGTTTCAACATATGTGGAGGGTCTAGGAAAAATGACATTTCATGATCATTCCCTTCAACTGAAAAAGTACTTTTCAAAGTTTCACAATTGACACTGCAGCTTAAACATCTAGCCATTGACAAATTGCTAGCTGAACCATCATATGTGAGCGAAACAACTATCACACCACTTGAATTGGCAAGATCAATGCACTGTTTAACTATCTTGGCTTTTTGCTCACCAGTTATACCAGCAGTCAGGAAATACCCAACTGGGAGCTTCCAAGAAGCATTAATAGCCACAAGCATGAGCACAAATGCTTCTTTGGCAATGGGCAAATTATCTGTGTCTACAGATGACCACATGTCAACATAACTGTAATAGCATGTACCATCAAATTCTACATGTTGCCTGATGGCAATTTCATCAACCACCAAGCTACATATAGTTGGAAACTCTGTTTCACGGTGACAAGCTTCTGCCGTGATTACCTTAAACGCCTCGGATGTGAAGCCAGGTGCTCCACCCACACACTGGTACCACTTTGTTAATGTTCTGGGGTGTGGCAAACATGTATTAAAACAGCGCCTAACATAATTATACGACCTGTGGGAATAAAAATGCAGCGTTAAGGCAAAGGAGCGCAGTTCTGGGCTGTATGACCTAGGTACAGCCTGTGCCCCAGCTTTTGCAGTTTATCGCTGCAGCAAGTCTCTCTGCATTCCAGGTATGCTTTCTAGTATATTTAGTGAACTTTCATCCACAAGATGCTTGTCCTTCAGTACCTTAATGATAGCACTCAAAGAAGCCACTTTCTTCTTAAGTCGTCGCTTAGACTGCTGAAGAGTTTTGTTTTTTGTACTGATCAGTTTTTCTTATGAGGTGTTCACACTTCGTCTTCAGTTCCTCACTTTCAGAGGATGTCTGACTACGTTCTGGTGGTCCTGCAGTGTACTCAGGAACAAGAGCAGGAACTACTTCATCCTGCACTCTGCTGACGGCAGCCAAAACTGAAGATGGAAAGGAAGAGCTCTCCTTCCGCAATGGTGGCTTTCTCTTCTTGTATCCCTAAATGAAATAAATGGATGGAAAACATTAAGAACTGTTTTTAACAGATGGTTGAAGGTGTTACAGTCTTTGTCATGAACAGCATGTTACAGCCCACTAATTACTCCTATTCTTAGTCCTTTCCAGAAATATAAATTCTATTTTTCCAGCAACTATTTATCTTGTTCATAAAATACTCATTCTAAGAAAAACCGTTGTTGTGTTCAGCAGACAACTTGACATGCCTCCCATGTGCGAAGCTACAATTAATACACACTTATTGAAAAAATATAAACTTTGAACATGTAAAATATTTCTGCTGGGGTGTCTTGTTTAGCTATCACACTGCACCGCTATGGGTGCTGTCAGTTAACAAGTTACCGGTCCAACAGTTAATGATATAAAATTGTGTGTTATATCTAATTTTGCATTAGTGGTTGGTGCATATTCAATGTTCCACAGTTGTGGATAATGTTAACAAGAAGCTTTTTAATCAATGATATCTTTCAATGGAGAAAGTCAATGAATAGTGCATCAAACAAAAGAAATGTTCATTTGCTGTGCTTAACCCAAATACAGAGTTATATTTAACACAGCCCAAGTGTTAATTTCTGTGACTTCACTAAATAATTATACCAGACAAACTTGTTAGCTTCAGTAGTCTGATAATCTAAACAGCGAACCTGAATTTTCTTCTCAAATATTCTCTTGTGTGCAGAGGCTGATGCTCATCAAAAAGGAGTTTCATAAATTTGTTTCTACATGACAATGTGGAGAACCAGATTATCTCTTTATAACATACTGTGTAGCTGCAGAAACACTTCAGTGTTCCAGCACCTCCCCTCTTAAATTCTATATACAGCATGGAATCATTCCTAGGCAAAAGCTATGTGTAAGGAAGGACCTAATCAGGTGGAAAGTGAAATTAATGCATTCAAATGACCTGAAGGAATCCTCCCAAAATCAACATATATAAGTAAAACTAGAGCTGTATCAATTACTCCTAAAACATAACTGCCATTAACCAGCAAAAACAGTGCAATAAAAATGTTGGACTACACAGTAGACCAGACAAAGTGAGATGCTCACAAACTACTGCCTTAAATATTCACATAACTGATATACTTTACTTCACACGTGTATTCCATTACTTTCGGAGTTAGAGCTATATAATAGAAAATGAGAACTAAGTTAGCTATACCCTCCCTCAAAGCCCCATAAATACATTTTGTTTGTAATACGTACTGGGGCATTTCAGTTACGTTACTCTACTGGGAAACATTGTTCATTACCACAAATATTTACTGAAATACGGTACATAGAATGACAAATCTACACAGTGTCCTGTTTAGGCCTATACTTTACGCCAGTTAATGTAGTGTTAGCTTTTAATTTGGTACATCATGAAGACAAAGCGAGTTACTCAACACTTCGATTATCGACGATACGTACGTATTATATTGAAACGTGAACTTGAAAACTAAGAATTTAATTCTTTGAATTAACGTACCTTTTGCAAATGTTTTGGGTGTGTGTAGGGAAAACTGATGGTACAGCATTTTCTCGGAGCCTTACTGTTGAAAGGGAAGTTCGGTCTATGTCCTCTTCTCGGAAATGCTGAGAACATATAGTGCTCCATTTAGACGCACGCCAATTCTTCCTCCTCACGGCATTCTCCCACAGAGCTTTCCGACTTTCATTTTTAGGAAATCTAAAATCATACAGGAGAAAAACACGCTATAGTACAAGTACCGATGTAGCACACGTTCGTTCACACTTAACGCGACAACTTACACATGAAATGTTATTCCCTTCGATTTCGCATCACAATCAGAACGATTCGTACATCCGAACACCACACAAGTCACCATAATAACGCAAAATCCTTCCAAAGCGAGCGACAAGCCTATGCACACAAGCTTACAGCAGCAATGTTTTGGTCGGACTGAGATGGCTACCCTCGGCTTCACATAGCTTCGCAGCTGTGACGTCACGGCGTCTCCCTATGTTCTAATATTAATAATAATTGTCTCATACGTAATTGCTATATTGTCTTAATTAAATGACGCATCGCTTGCAACAACATACATGTTAAATACGCTAACGTTTAATTAAACATGTTATCATAATTGACACAACACATAAATTGTTGTTTCAATCACAGTAGTCAAATATACTAGAAATATACAACTATATTGTAACAAAAGTAAGCAAGAACTCAAATTAGGTTACAAAATATATACATACCGGTATGTGAGCTATTCATCGTCGTCACTCAGAAGATCGAATAACTCTTCTGTTTCATGCTCTGACAGAACTGTAATTGATGTAGAGGGTTGAACGTCGCTCAAAAGCTGATGTTGCAGTTCGACTGGTTTTCCCGCAAAAGAGTAACTTTTGTTCGTTCCGATAAGGTCCAATACGTCTGACGGTATGTCAAAAGATGCACAATCTTTATTTTGTTTCTTCAAGTGGTCTTTCAATGTGGTCAAAGCATCAATTTCTTTAACGATAATCTGTTACGTTATTTAGTTTTTGTAATGTTCATAGAACTGAACATTCTTTCCACTTCTGCATTTGAATGCGGTAGGCATAGAACAGTCATTGCTAGCTGTGAAATCAAAGAAAAAGGATTCTCCCCTGCGGCATTTTTATACTGCAAAACCTCACTCCAAAATCGAACAGTGTTAGTAGTGTTATTCCACCTAATGAAGTTGATATTATGCCACTCTTGCAGCATACCGTCTATAAAATCGCCACCAAAACCCAATTCTTTGGCTACAACCGCTACAGCATTATTTTTATCCACTTTTGGTGTTTCTTCAACATTCAGCATTGACATTTTTTTCAGGGTCGTAACGTTACTTGGCAGTCTTTGTTGAATGTTTTTTATGAGTTTCAGACTAAACTGAATGCATCTCTTCTTCAAATAAACTTTATTTTCTTCAGACAGACAATTTCTGCTCAAACATAAAGCCAAGGTTCGGATTTGCATACATACATTTGCTTGGAACTGGTGTTGTCAACAAATCAACAGTTGGAAAAACTATGTTTTGTCCGAGTGACTGCATGAGAAATAAAAGTATCTAGTAATTTAGTGGGATCACTGTCTTCTCCTTCAAAAGCTTTTGTTGCTATTTGTACGTCTTTTATAGCATGTTTAAGGTAAAACATGTAAAGATGATTTGAGTCGTCACAATACATCTTGTACAAAAGATCGGCAGTGTAACAATTATCTTGAAGTTTTCGACAATTTATTGTCTCATAATCCTTTTTATATTCCTCTTGTCTTTTGGGTGAAATGGAGAACCAATTGTTGGTTTCCCGTACAAGAAACTCTATGTTTCTAGGTATGGTATTCACTGAGGCGTGCGAAACTGCAAACTGAAGAGAGTGACAAATGCAACGGATCAATACCAAATGCTTCAAACCATATTCTCTTTTGAGTTGTTCGAAAAGCCCATTGTTTATTCCAACCATTGCAGAAGCATTATCTGTGCCAATTCCTACCACATTAGCGACTGGAAGTTTGAGATCTTTCAAAGAATTCACAAGAACAGCAGCCAGATTTCTTGCATCTGCAGTTTCTACTACAGCGGGTTTCAGAAATGCTTATCTAATGGTTTGGTTGTTTACACTATAGCACCGTAGAACGATACCTAGCATTTTAGATATTGATACATCTGAGGATTCATCTATTAGTACACTGTATTTTTGGTTACCTATATCGTCAACCAATGATAGTGTAAAATACGGAGCCAAAACTTCAGTTATAATGTTAGTGCACTTTGTACGATGTAATTACATGTTTTTAGCGCCCTCATCATCGGAAAACACCTTCTTGCACAGTATTCCTAAACGATCTACAGCTAAAATAGAACAATGTCCAGCAATAAATAAAGAAAGGGCGCCTTCCGCTCTGCTTGCTATTCCAACTGTAGTTTTCAGAACAATTTTCACAAGTAAGGTGGTTTGTGTTTTTTAAATCAATTTTTTGTTTATGCTTAATAGTTTTCGAATGCTTTCTAATATCACACAATTTAGCATAAAACTCTGTTGCACATACTTGACATATTGCCTTGGATAAGTCTCCAACGACTGGTTTCAGCCACCCATTAAATTCAGGTTCTGCTTCCCACGCATCCAGATATTTTTGAGCGTACTGCTTCTTCTTCTGCGGTAAATCCATTATGTAAGCCACCACAACATAAGTTTCGCCAATTTATAATCGCTGAAAATACATTAAAACTCAGGCGAACTAGAGGCCATGAAACAATCTACTCACTCGGTAACTCGATATCAGTCCTATTGTTCATTGTTTAAAACGTAATAATGTCTGAGATGTTTGTTGTTGTTGTGGTCTTCAGTCCTGAGACTGGTTTGATGCAGCTCTCCATGCTACTCTATCCTGTGCAAGCTTTTTCATCTCCCAGTACCTACTGCAACCTACATCCTTCTGAATCTGCTTAGTGTATTCATCTCTTGGTCTCCCTCTACAATTTTTACCCTCCACGCTGCCCTCCAATACTAAATTGGTGATCCCTTGATGCCTCAGAACATGTCCTACCAACCGATCCCTTCTTCTGGTCAAGTTGTGCCACAAACTTCTCTTCTCCCCAATCCTATTCAATACTTCCTCATTAGTTATGTGATCTACCCATCTAATCTTCAGCATTCTTCTGTAGCACCACATTTCGAAAGCTTCTATTCTCCTCTTGTCCAAACTATTTATCGTCCATGTCTCACTTCCATACATGGCTACACTCCATACGAATACTTTCAGAAATGACTTCCTGACACTTAAATCAATACTGGATGTTAACAAATTTCTCTTCTTCAGAAACGCTTTCCTTGCCATTGCCAGCCTACATTTTATATCCTCTCTACTTCGACCATCATCAGTTATTTTGCTCCCCAAATAGCAAAACTCCTTTACTACTTTAAGTGCCTCATTTCCTAATCTAATTCCCTCAGCATCACCCGACTTAATTAGACTACATTCCATTATCCTTGTTTTGCTTTTGTTGATGTTCATCTTATATCCTCCTTTCAAGACACTGTCCATTCCATTCAACTGCTCTTCCAAGTCCTTTGCTGTCTCTGACAGAATTACAATGTCATCGGCGAACCTCAAAGTTTTTATTTCTTCTCCATGAATTTTAATACCTACTCCGAATTTTTCTTTTGTTTCCTTTACTGCTTGTTCAATATACAAATTGAACAACATCGGGGAGAGGCTACAACCCTGTCTTACTCCCTTCCCAACCACTGCTTCCCTTTCATGTCCCTCGACTCTTATAACTGCCATCTGGTTTCTGTACAAATTGTAAATAGCCTTTCGCTCCCTGTATTTTACCCCTGCCACCTTTAGAATTTGAAAGAGAGTATTCCAGTCAACATTGTCTCTAAGTCTACAAATGCTAGAAATGTAGGTTTGCCTTTCCTTAATTTTTCTTCTAAGATAAGTCGTAAGGTCAGTATTGCCTCACGTGTTCCAGTGTTTCTACGGAATCCAAACTGATCTTCCCCGAGGTTGGCTTCTACTAGTTTTTCCATTCGTCTGTAAAGAATTCGTGTTAGTATTTTGCAGCTGTGACTTATTAAGCTGATAGTTCGGTAATTTTCACATCTGTCAACACCTGCTTTCTTTGGGATTGGAATTATTATATTCTTCTTGAAGTCTGTGGGTATTTCGCCTGTTTCATACATCTTGCTCACCAGATGGTAGAGTTTTGTCAGGACTGGCTCTCCCACGGCCGTCAGTAGTTCCAATGGAATATTGTCTAATCCGGGGGCCTTGTTTCGACTCAGGTCTTTCAGTGCTCTGTCAAACTCTTCACGCAGTATCATATCTCCCGTTTCATCTTCATCTACATCCTCTTCCATTTCCATAATATTGTCCTCAAGTACATCGCCCTTGTATAGACCCTCTATATACTCCTTCCACCTTTCTGCTTTCCCTTCTTTGCTTAGAACTGGGTTTCCATCTGAGCTTTTGATATTCATACAAGTCGTTCTCTTATCTCCAAAGGTCTCTTTAATTTTCCTGTAGGCGGTATCTATCTTACCCCTAGTGAGATAGGCCTCTACATCCTTACATTTGTCCTCTAGCCATCCCTACTTAGCCATTTTGCACTTCCTGTCGATCTCATTTTTGAGACGTTTGTATTCCTTTTTGCCTGTTTCACTTACTGCATTTTTATATTTTCTCCTTTCATCAATTAAATTCAATATTTCTTCTGTTACCCAAGGATTTCTACTAGCCCTCGTCTTTTTACCTACTTGATCCACTGCTGCCTTCACTACTTCATCCCTCAAAGCTACCCATTCTTCTTCTACTGTATTTATTTCCCCCATTCCTGTCAATTGCTCCCTTATGCTCTCCCTGAATCTCTGTACAACCTCTGGTTCTTTTAGTTTATCCAGGTCCCATCTCCTTAAATTCCCACCTTTTTGCAGTTTCTTCAGTTTTAATTTACAGGTCATAACCAATAGATTGTGGTCAGAGTCCACATCTGCCCCTGGAAATGTCTTACAATTTAAAACCTGGTTCCTAAATCTCTGTCTTACCATTATATAATCTATCTGATACCTTTTAGTATCGCCAGGGTTCTTCCATGTATACAACCTTCTTTCATGATTCTTAAACCAAGTGTTAGTTATGATTATGTTGTGCTCTGTGCAAAATTCTACCAGGCGGCTTCCTCTTTCATTTCTGTCCCCCAATCCATATTCACCTACTATGTTTCCTTCTCTCCCTTTTCCTACACTCGAATTCCAGTCACCCATGACTATTAAATTTTCATCTCCCTTCACAATCTGAATAATTTCTTTTATTTCATCATACATTTCTTCAATTTCTTCGTCATCTGCAGAGCTAGTTGGCATATAAACTTGTACCACTGTAGTAGGTGTGGGCTTCGTATCTATCTTGGCCACAATAATGTGTTCACTATGCTGTTTGTAGTAGCTTACCCGCGTTCCTATTTTCCTATTCATTATTAAACCTACTCCTGCATTACCCCTATTTGATTTTGTGTTTATAACCCTGTAGTCACCTGACCAGAAGTCTTGTTCCTCCTGCCACCGAACTTCACTAATTCCCACTATATCTAACTTCAACCTATCCATTTCCCTTTTTAAATTTTCTAACCTACCTGCCCGATTAAGGGATCTGACATTCCACGCTCCGATCCGTAGAACGCCAGTTTTCTTTCTCCTGATAACGACATCCTCTTGAGTAGTCCCCGCCCGGAGATCCGAATGGGGGACTATTTTACCTCCGGAATATTTTACCCAAGAGGACGCCATCATCATGTAATCATACAGTAAAGCTGCATGCCCTCGGGAAAATGTCTGAGATACCCCCACCGAATTGTTCTTGCGTTACCACTGTGCATGTTGTAATAATTTGAATGCGAGTTAACATTTCGAAAAATTAGAGGTTATTATACTTAATATTACGTGTGTTTTTTGTCAATTCGAAAAATAAAGGGAGTTCAAAAGTAGAAGAATTATTGATCGATATGCTATCGACGATAACAGGCTAGTGGGCAGTGAATAATGAATTGTTCTATAGTCAAGGTTTTCTTACTCTGTAGGCAATTCCCACATTAAGGTTTACTAAATGCTGAACAGTGCTACATGATCTGCTAAGAACTTAATTTAACTTAGTAAATCTAGAACAAAGTCAGTGTAGTACCTATTCTATAGTTAAAATCTTAATTTTGTTAATGAAAATACTGGCCCAAAATAGTTTTGACTTGTACTTCAAAAGTCGTCAGTACTCCAAAAGTCGACAGATAAGTTGCTAAATAATTTTTGTCGCTAAAAAGTTTTTTTTTGTCGCTAAGACGAAGGCAAATGTCGAAATTTCTAGCGACAAAGTCGCTAAATTGTCAACACTTGTTGTCAGTTGTGATGCTTACAACTTTGTTTTCAATGTTCCATTTTGAAATCACATTATCTAATGCCTCACTAATATTTAGCGCTGTATGCTTTACCAGGAAACGAAATGTCTCGACAGCTCAAGCTTTAAGGCACCAGTTAGTGTTAATGAAATGACCAGTTACAGCAATATGTGCCTCACTATTGAGTGACCAGTTACAGAAATATATGCCTCACTATTGAGTGAAGTCCAAATATCGGTCGTTAAAGAAACACAAGTATCAAGTCTTCCACGCCCAAGTTTACATCCTCTTTCTGTTTATGGTAATCGTCCTCAATCATGAGGCGATTTGGTATCGAGTATTGTGGGTCCAACAGTGAAACAAAATGTCGAAAACCAGTGTCCTCGACGATTGAAAGAGGTTAAAAATCGTCTGTTATTATGGCCACTAATGCTTCATCTAGCTGCTGTCGTCGTTTACTTCCCTCTATAAAGAGAAACGGAGTACGATTTAAAAAATCAATGTTTTTTTTTTAAGCGTGGCGGACCGCTTCAGACACTGCCCGAACTTTTGCACGGAATTCACCTTTTGTACCATACATACCTGGATATTTAATCTGCCTCGCACTATTGGAAGAGCATCTGTATCCACGGACGTCGCTGTTTTATTGCTCGATAAATTGTGCAGTTTAAGATGTCTAATCATGGCCGTTGTATTTTTTGGTACATTACGGAGATTTTTACGACAAATGTTGCAAGTAACGTTATCTCCATCCTCCGTAAAATATTGCCGGCACCATGATGTTCGTTTTCGAGTGTCCATATTGGTTTGACTCGAATGAAAGCATAGAGATATTTACTCTATGAATGAAACCTGAGACATACTAGTTACGAGCACAGCGAGCGTGTTTGTCTAGTGGCGGCATTCAATTCCTAAAACAACAGCGGCGCGGCGAATGTTGTCGCAGTCAACTGGCGCGCAGCGGTACACGCAGCCGAGCCGTTTCTCGTGAGCTTCTCGAGAATTGCTTGAGAACTAGTGGCTCGAGAGATTCTCGGTGCGCTCGAGCCGCCCATGCCTCGCCATCCCATCACTGGGGCAGCATATAAAGAGAGGTAGCTAGCAGACCCACGGACATGCTTTGTTCTGCTGTGCAGAATGCAATCCTGCACTTTCAGACTTTTCTAGACACTGATGGGCATCATATTCAGCCTCCTTTGTAGCAGTAATGGTACCGGTATGTAATGGTATGATGTACCACAGCAGCACATTAAAAATATTTCAGCTGAATTGATTCTGCATTATTTCTCTTCCCCATGTCCTTGACATTAAGTTGTGTGAAGTAGCACCTCTTTTTCGACAAATATACATTTTTTTCACAGTTCTTGTTAGATCTGCCATAGTTCTAGAGTTCTTTGCACAAAATTTAAATACTTCTTCAGAATGTAACGAAAAAAACAACAATACTCGAAAACATTTTCGTATCGAAAATATTCTTTGTCAATTGCCGCAAAATGTAAATAAGTACAACAGTTCTGAAGAGTTCTATCGAAAATCCAAGTAACTTTTTCCATGCACCTATAGTTTGAGATAATTGCAATTTAAGGAGAAAATCTTTTCACTTACTGTGAAGTTGGCTCCCTTTTTTTTTAGAAATGTATATTTTTTCAGAGTTCTTGATAGATATGCCATAGTTCTAAAGTTCTTTGTACAAAATTTCAATAGCACTGCAGAATTTAGCGAAGAAAACACAGGACACGTAAAAATTTTGGTTTCGGAATCATTCTTTGTCGATTTTCGCAAAAAGTTAATTCGTACAACAGTTCTGAGGACAGTTCTCAACAGAACCCCAATAGTTCTATCGAAAATCCAAATAACATTTTATTGTGCAGCTAATAGTTAACGAGATAATTGCAATTTAAGGAGAAAATCTTTTCACTTAGTGTGAAGTTGGCACACTTTTTTCAGAAATATACATATTTTTCAGAGTTCGTGATAGAAATGCCATAGTTCTAGAGTTCTTTGTTCAAAATTTGAGTAGTTCTGCAGAATATAGCGAAGAAAACAACAATGTATAACATAGCTGATTCAGGAACCCTTTCCTTCTGATACAATTCTTACTGTTGCCACAATAAATCACTTGTGAATAGATTCCAACCGTATTGATCATTACAAAAACATAACCACTGACCAACGGCGCACATTTCTTGCAGCATTGTACAAAGCATTCAGCTTATCCACTGCGAAAATACCACACTTGATGCTATTGTAAAATTGACAATGGATGGCTTCCGTTTATCTACAGCATCAGCATCTATCGAATTATCTTCATGCAAACGTAATCACACACTTCCCCTTTTTAAGTACGAGGGAAACTAGAGTTCAGTCTTGTGGAAGCCAAAAAAGGAACTATGGGCAAAGCCGGCCACAGTGGCCAAGCAGTTCTAGGCGCTTCAGTCTGGAACCGCGCGACCGCTACAGTCGCAGGTTCGAATCCTGCCTCGGGCATGGATGTGTGTGATGTCCTTAGATTAGTTAGGTTTAAGTAGTTCTAAGTTCTAGGGGACTGATGACCTCAGAAGTTAAGTCCCATAGTGCTCAGAGCCATTTGAACCATTTTTGAACTGTGGGCATCCTTTCTTTTACTGATAGCAAACCCTAGAGAAATCTCACGCTTGTTTTTCTTCATCGTGCCAACAAAAGAAAAATTCTCCCTTCATAGCTCTATTATCATTCCAATACTAGTAAACCAGTTGTCCACTTTCGCATTTCGATCTGTCTGATATATAGGTTTACACAGTCACAGAACAACATCAAAATGTTTATTGCTCAGTTGGTAAATCCATCTGGTTGCAACACAGCGTGTATTCCCAAATTGTACAGGTAAAATACTTAAGAATCTAGAAAAGCATAGATTTTAAATCCATACTTGTTTGTTTTAATAGGTACATATTGGCAAAAACTGCACCTTCCACAGAATCCTTCCAGCTTCTTGTCTACTGTAACATTTTCCCCGAGGGTGTAAGATTTCTGGTAGTTGCGCACAAACACAGTAAATATTTCCCGAATTGCTGTTAGCTTGTCTAATTGTCTCCTTTCATCACGAATAGCGCGACTGTAAAATCTAAGGCACCCCACAATAGATTTTAAACGTTTTATGTTCATTTTCGAGGTGAAATTTTTCAATGCAATCCCCATCAGTTCCACATAGATCTTCCAGGCTTTATCTGTTACTTTTGTTAACAACTATTAAAAACAAGAGACTGATGAAGGCTTTCAATTCAATAACATCTATTGATTTTACCCCTCTCTCACGCTGAAATGAAGCTTTGGCGCTCTCAAAATTCTGATTGGAATACAAAACTACAATAGACAAATATCCTCATCTATGAGGCAGTTACAGCATCACAAAGGCTGCTTTGGCTGCGCCTATTGGTCCAGGTAAATTTCGAATAATATTATCCTTTTCGAACAATATGCTTTGGATCTTCAACATGATATAGTACATCCCACTTAAAATAATAAAATTCCTATAAGATAACGCAACCCTGCGCAGTGTATTAATTTGATACTTGACGTTCAGACAGCGGACACTGACGATTAAACAGTTCAAACAAAATTTAAGTGCATTTTACATTCTGGATTAGCCTTTTACTACTTACAACGTTGATAAACAAATGAATTAATTGCTGAAATGAAATACGAAAGGGCACAGTGGATAAAAACGAGCAATTGGCTCATATCTCATCAAGAGAGCATTAGCGTCGATACTGTATTATACAACAATGAAAGGCATACAGAGAAAGGAAGCTATAACGAGAAGTCGCGGGGCTGCCAATTGCCGGCAAGTAATTTACAGTCACACAACAATGAAAAGCATACGGAGAAGGGAAGCTACTAACGAGAAGGCGCCAATACTGCAAACTGTCGAAAAGTAAGTTACAGAAAATTTCGACATGTATCAATCTGAACAGCTGCGCCGGATGGAAGGATAATAAAAACTATGATACGTCCCTGAGACCTCTCAAGACCAAAAAATAATAACCAAAGCACAGCAACAATGCAAAAGTCGTGGCACTACATCTGGAAACAATGCACACGTGAACTGCGTCTTTTAAACAAGTGACGTCAGCGTAGCAGTTACAATAGAGGCAGCATCAAAGCTTCTCGCGGTAGCATCAAAGTTAATGACAAGAATGGCTGCACTTTCTGGGTGGCGCGCGCCGCGTCGTGTGAAGGCGCCCGCCAGCGCTGCATTTCACTCTTTGATCTGCCCCTAATGACTAAACGTAACAATACTACTCACACTCATGCTCGTTCAGTCAGAGCTCTTGTACGGTCGGTTCCTGTTGTGCAGTCGGTGCTGTTGTGCAAGTGATATTTATGAACCGTAAAACCCATAAAAATGTACAATCTACCAGAATTGAAACGTCTTCTCAACATGGAGGAATTTAAAGTAATCGATGATACAGGCATTCAATTCACTCCGTCTCATCCGATCTTCCCAAAACTGTCTGATGCCATGGGCGACATCAGCTCGAAAATGTTTTCAAAACATATTTACACAACAATTATAGAAGATAGTCATGATCTGCTTACTTTTGTTAGAAACACCTTCAGGCTGGAATGTTTCGTTGAAGAAAAAGAGGACGACAGCAAAGATGAGTCGTGGAATGTTTTTGGTTCTTCGTGCAACAAGGATATGATAAAGCAATTTGACCTACTACTGTCAGCAGAAAAATGGTCTACTATAAAACCAACAAAGAGAAAAACTTGGAAAGCCTTCAAGACTGGAAATAGGGAAATGGACCGATTTGATGGCTGATAAAATTTATGAACATGACAAAATTCCATGTGCCTTTTCTTTCAAGTGCGCGAAAGTGTGTGAAAGTTCAAGTCCAGAGTACTTCTTGAAGATCAAAGGAAGATGTACAGAATGCGGAGCCACTTTCGAAGGGATTGCTCTGAAGAAGCCAAAGGACAACGATATTATTCTAAATTGCAGACTTTCAAACTTTTCAGACGATAGTAATCACCTGAAAGGAAGACAACTTCGTGGCACGAGAAGACAACAGGTAGCTGCTAAATTGGTTGGTAACGGGATGCCTTTAGCTCTTTGGCGAAATGATGAAGCGAAAATATGTCTTTCGGAGACATGATTCCTCCAAATTTACCAAATGCTGATGTCTAGAGAAAGGCTAAAGAAGAGGAAAGGGACAAACGATTTGGTATAACAACTAGTAAGCCTGTTGAAAACCTGCAAATCGCAAAACATACAACCCATCGGGAATAAGTTCACGCAATCGGATTGGGCCCATTCTTCTGTATATATTAGCCGAAAGATCAAAGCCAGTTGTACAAATACTGTCATCAGATCAATAGCAGTGTATACGATTCAGTAGATGCTACAAGTGGCGTTGCATTTCGAGTTATTTCACGATTTGGGGA
Source organism: Schistocerca serialis cubense (assembly GCF_023864345.2). Taxonomy (NCBI): domain Eukaryota; kingdom Metazoa; phylum Arthropoda; class Insecta; order Orthoptera; family Acrididae; genus Schistocerca; species Schistocerca serialis. The sequence goes on along the minus strand of NC_064647.1, from coordinate 85,704,034 downwards.
TCTGTCAAACAGGGCTGACTGTGTGGAAATTAAGTCAAAGTACATACACCTGTATCAGTAGATGTGCATCAGCGAATTAAACGTCACTAGTAAAGATCCAAATACCATCAATCGATCATCAATCAGTTGCTCAACTTATCAGATGATATCCTCTAGGCATGACGCATCATTCTTGTCTTTTTTTTATGGGAATCATTAGATCTGGAGCTCCCAAACCAAAAATCATGGTAACTGATTTTGGTAAGGCTTTGTGGGTTGCCATTTCTAGAGCAATAGCCCATTGATTGGACTTAACAGATTATTTGAATAGGTGTTATAGTCATATTGTTTTGCATGAAAGAGTAATTCTACCCTCGTGTTGTTTGAGAATAGATTTAAACCATTTTATGGTCATGATTTCGAGGTGGAAATGCTTCTCGTGAGGTAAATCATAAGTCAAACAACTTCATCTTCGAGTTTTGGCCAATACTTACATGATGACAGATTTTCGTGATATTGAAAGTGCTTTGCCCTCACTTTTGGTTGTTGCGTTGAGTGAACACCTTGGTATTGATGAGTGCGGTCAAGAATATTCATTAATGGAACATCAGCGCTACCTTGATAACATTATCAAAGGTGGTCCACGTCATTCATATATTGACGAAAAGAAAGATGATGACAAGAAAACTGATGATGTGGAAAACAATGGTGACTGTTTTTTGGAATCAATTTTGAACTCTAAGGAATCTACTGCAAATGCTTGGATTGATAAGGCAAAACGTATCTAAAATGAAGCTGAAGTCATTGCGAATCATACTAAGGATGAAAGTCTCTTTGATGTGAATCTGTACAACATTCCTAATGCTGCAGAGATGCTGAAAGAGCTGATGTACTATATACCACTGTGGACAGCTGTGCTGTATCCTTCTTTCCATATTCCTTTATCTATTCGTTCGTCAGCAGCGACTGAAGGACAATTTTCAAAACTAAAGACAATGGGCTTTCACAAGCTGCCTGTAAGAGTAGACAAATTCATTTTTCAACATTTGAAGTGGCTGCGTGAGGAAACAAAACTGTTAGCGACACTTATGATGGAAAAACAAGATTCAAAGCAAGCTGTGAAGCACAAACCAACTGAAGCATCATTGCTTTACCATGAAGAAGAAAACTGGAGAAGAAAAAATAAGAAGGTGAAGATAACAAACCCCAAAAGCAATATATACTCGATAATTCTGAGAGCATACTGAACAATACCTTACGAAGTGAGACCCAACACGAAGATGGCAATGAGACAGAGTTAAACAAAGTTTATAATAGTTTTGAATACAGATTTTCTCCTACTTCGAGCTCACTTGTTATGAATGCGGAGAACAAAGTCTCTCAGTCAAGAGTGATAGTGTGTGTTTTCAGCGCTCTTCAGATAATAATTTACTGGCGAATTTGGACTCCTGTGTTTCGAAAACATAAGAAAACCGAGAGACCTGTAACATTAAAATGGAGGAGAGTGCAATGCTGAAAAAACTTCAAAATGAAATCATTGTCACATCGAGCATGCAAACTAAGAGCAAGAAAAACTACTTGGATGATTGCTCAAACTGGAATTAGACTAAGAAATTCATAGACATTAATTTGCCACTTTTCCCAAATGGGTGCTCAAGCAAATTCAAATCTGCTACCTTTGACTTGATGGGAATGTGCGGTTTCGATTCTTTGATGATCTTAGTCATGCAAGCAATATCACTCAGTGATGATTTCAAAAGTACCATTCAAATGGTGAGCCATCCATTTTTGAATCTGGCTTTGGATGTTTTGGACAAAAAATTATAAACTCCCAGCATTTTAAGCAGAGATTTGATATTTTATATGTGATACCATTCCTAAAAAAAAGGAGTAACCTCTCGAAAAATATTGTCTCTGAATGCAGAGTCGAATGTTGGGGAAGAGACAATATTAAAAGATATCCCAATTTGCAACAAAAGATATCGTGTCTAACGTGCCTAAATTCACGTATTTCCGTTGATAATTATGTGCTTTTCAGACTTGGTTATAACTTCATGCAAGAGGCTGTAGATGCAATAAATGGAGGTCTAAAGACTATCATAAAATGCAAGAAATGTAAAGGAGAGGCAGTCGAAGAAAAGAAATTTGGATGCTACTTGATGATGGATACTAGTATAACAACTTGTCCACTAACTGAAGATCAGTTTCCTTCGAATCAAAGGAAGAAATGTGTGTTGCTAACGATCACGAAAGAAATAGTCAATAACCAAGAGTATACTCTCATTGGTGCGAGTCATTATAATAGGTCCATCAAACACTACACGGCATATGTCTTCGATGGAACCAACTGGAAGCAGTACGATGACCTGTATAAAGATGTACAGAGAGTTTCAAAAGAAACGATAATTTCTCCACACCTGTTCATGTATGTCAAGACAGGAAAATTTTCAAATGGCAGCTACAAGACCGACGAGACGAAACAAGTAGTCCCTACATAGGAACCTTGCTTGATAAGGTAAGCAATTGCTGAAAGTTGATATCTAAATATTCAAATACAGCTCTTATGTTAATTCTTAGTATCTTTGTTTGTGGAACCACAGCCTTCCTGTTTTAGTTACTAGAATAATATATTTTTGGTACTTATTTTTTTTAGTTGTTTCACACCTCATAAATTGTATACTTATTTACTACTGAATTCTCTACATATGCATTTCCTTCTGGGTTTTAGTGTATCCTGAAGAAGAGCTGTTAAGGGGACCTGTACATCACGGCCTGTAGTTTTTACTGGCACTTTGAAATTTAATAATGCAACACTGTCAATAGATTCAGGAATGAAACTTTTATCAACGAATTGGTATATTCTGAGCTCTAGGTGAAAAAAATTGTAAATCTGTGGAATACATTGTGCAGTGAATATTGATGTTTTTCTTACATACTGAATTACATGTAATAGTTATTTTAGGTTCAATGTACTTACACACTATTCCAAATAAAAGATAAAAAACAAATTTTATTCTTTGAATTATTACCTTGTTGAAACAGCAAACCAGTAATATTTACCAGTTTCATTTTCTGATTTTTAAAAAAAATGTATCTTAAGAGTCAATTTTTTCTCCTAATAATTTAAGAACATAATACGAAATACTGCAGCTTAAAATATTTAATCCATTGTTGAATAATGTGGTTCAGTGTGTAGCCAAGCACTATTTTATTATTCATCCATAGCTTTGTTTATGTAGCTTTAGTAGTGGATGAGATACCAGTAACAGTATCTCTGTATGCGAACATGTTGATTACAGAAAATTGAAACTAAAGATTTGTATGTCATTTTTTTCTCAATGACGCCATTGCAAACCATATCTGCTCCATAATCTTGTTGATACCTTTCATGTCCTTTTAATTTTCTTTAGTTTTACTTCTTTTCTTTGTTATTCTGGCCTCCTTTTTCATGCTTTCAGCAGCTTTTTCAGTTTATGTGACATGTTGCCTGTCCATCCACATGAGCACAATTTTCATGTTGTTCCTAGTTTTGATGCCTGTTCTGCTCCTTGTTTTTAATCTTTCTTTCATCATTAAAACATATTGCAGCTGTTGAAGCGCATTCTGATTTTGTTTTATGCCATGTAAACATTTTTCCTGCACATACAATAGTCGACAGGTTCTTCAATGATATTACATAAACGAGGTTCAACGGAAACTGTGGCGCCCAAATTAAACCAAATGACATTTAAGCACGAGAATGACGAGGTGCTGTACATGAAGTGTATATTTTTAGAATCAGGAGAGACCAGAAGAATTTTATTATGTAAAACAGTAATTCTTTTGAGCTCTTATGGCATCCAGGACCCACTTACAACTAAAAATATGCCCAGGACCCTCATGGATGAAAGTTAGGTGCCAACATCACCAGACGCTAGGATACATAAAAACATGTGCTGTGTGTAACGAACAAATTTGAAATTGCTATCGTTAATATTGTTGCAAACATTTGTTCTAGTTAGAAAGGAAGTGTGGAAGTTTGATTAGTTACACTACAGCGAGAGTCAAAAGTCTTTACAATGTATAGAAATGTGAGTATATTTAAATGAATATATTGTACAAACTAAGTAGTATGTTAAAATCCTAATTCAGTCCATGACTGATAGAGGTGTTATTACGTTGAGGGGATACAGTATTCACGTTAATAAGGAGTTCGAAATTTGTAAACAAGAACCTCGTTTATTTGATCCCACTTATCCGGATTCATATTTTGTGTCCCTTGATTTTTTCTCTTTTTTTCTTTTAACACTGAAGATATGTAGTTGGTGAGGTACGTAGGCTGCTTATCACTAGGCCGGTAATTTAGTCTACTACTGAGTGATTAAGGAACTCAGAGTGTGTGAATGACATTGTTTCTCAAGTATTGTACATTAATATAACGGTGTATTGGTGCCCGTCAAGTAAGTTGCATAGTAACCACGCCAACAGTACTCCACCACAGCTCATTGTACCTCTGGTGCGCTTCTCGACAGGTGTGACACCATCTGGTTAGTGGCGCGTGTGAATGTATCTGCTCTCTCAGCCGTCTGTTTGTTTTGCACTGACGAGCCTTCTCTCTTTGAATCATCTAAGCATGCACATCCCACGCTTTCACCTACAGTTACGACAGTCAGTCTTAAGAAGGTGTACCGGCATTTGTACAGTGCTGAACATTTAGACTTTTTGTATTTAGTAGAATATATATCCGAATTTTCGGTTATTCGGATTACATCCGGTCTCACCTAGTCCGGATAAAAGAGCTTCTTGTGTACTGCACTGCACATTGTAACATTGTTTATGTCTCACATAATTCCAAAATAAAAGTGAGAATTTACGATCCGTCCTCATAGCTGTACTTCCAGCAGTACCTCATCTGCTGCACTCAAAATTCAACAGTAGTTGTCCTACGAAAATTGCAGAAGTAGCATTCCAGGAAGAAAGCATATTGTGACGATACTGCTTCGTCACAGCTTGGGGTTAGAGACCCGGTCCAGTACACAGTTTTTATCTGCCAACAAGTTTCACATCGGCGCACACCCGCTGCAGAGTGAACACACAATCTATTTCATAATCTATTGACACCATAAAAATGTTATGAGGGTTTTTAAAAGAACTCTTTCGGTGCTATCCAGAACTGTCAGCAAAAGGGTTCTGCCAATTTATTATAATGTAGACCAGGTGGGTCTCTCGTAAATGATATTATCTCATTAACTGTTATCCACACAAAAAATGTTATTATAGTTTTCGGTAGAACCCTTAGGGTCCTATTAAGAAATGCCATCAGACCTTTTGTATGAATTTATTACTTTTTCATGACAGAAGTGCGTCCCACATTAATTATCTCATATAATGTCGTCGTCACAAAAAATGTTGTTATAGTTTTCAGTAGAACTCTGTGTGTGCTATTCAGGACTGTCATCAGAAGTATTCAACGAATTTTGTTTTCAAAGTGAGTATCAGATTAAAACAATTATCGCATAAACGATTATCGCCACAAAAATGTTCTTATAATTTTCAATACAACTCTTCGGGTGCTATCCAGAACTGCCAACAGAATTGTTATACCGAGCGAGATGGCGCAGTGGTTAGACACTGGACTCGCATTCGGGAGGACGACGGTTCAATCCCGCGTCCGGCCATCCTGATTTAGGTTTTCCGTGATTTCCCTAAATCACTCCAGGCAAATGCCGGGATGGTTCCTCAGTAAGGGCACGGCCGACTTCCTTCCTCATCCTTCCCTAATCCGATGAGACCGATGACCACGCTGTCTGGTCTCCTTCCCCAAAACAACCATCCAACCAACCAGAATTGTTATACAAATTCTGCAGGACTATTCAAATTTTGTACAAAGAACTCTAGAACTATGGCATTTCTATCAAGAACTCTGAAAAAATGTATATTTCTGGAAAAAGAGTGCCAACTTCACACTAAGTGAAGAAGTTTCCTCCTTAAACTGCAATTATCCCGTAACCTATTAGGTGCACAAATACTGTTATTAGGATATTCGGTAGAACTATTGGAGTTCTGTTTAGATCTGTGCTCAGAACAGTTGCACAAGTTTAATTTTTGCGAAAATTGACAAAGAATGTTTTCGATACGAAAATTTTTTCGAGTATTGTTGTTTTCTTCGCTAAATTCTGCATAGCTATTGAAATTTTGTACAGAGAACTCTAGAACTATGGCATATCTATCAAGAACTCAGAAAAAAATATACTTCTGAAAACAAAGGTGCAAGCTTCACAGTAGGAGTTCTTAATGGGGTCCTTAATTAAGTTGCAATTACCTCTTAAACTATTACCTGCACAAAAAAATGCCACTAGAATTTTCGATAAAACTCTTCATGTGGTGTCCAGAACTGTCATCAGAACTGTTGTACGATTATTTTTACATTTTCTGTAGAGAAAGTGTGTCCCACATTAAATCAACTTATCTCATAAACTATTATCGCTATAGAAAAACATTATTGGGATTTTCGATAGAGCTCTTGGGGTTCTGTTCAGAACTGTCGTCAGAACTGTTGGAAGAGTTTAATCTTTGCGAAAATTGACAAATTATGTTTTCGATACGAAAATTTTTTCGAGTATTGTTGTTTTCTTCGCTAAATTCTGCAGAACTATTGAAATTTTGTACAAAGAACTCTAGAACTATGGCATATCTATCAAGAACATTGAAAAAATATACATTTCTGAAAAAAAGGGTGCCAACTTCACAGTAAGTGAAAAGATTTTCTCCTTAAATTGCAATTATCTCGTAAACTATTAGTTGCACAAAAAATGTTACTTGGATTTTCGATAGAACTCTACGAGTGTGAGTGGGTACACATTAACTGTTCCAGTTTGAGCACTATATATGAACATATTATCAATCCGGGTCCTGCTACACAGCTGCACACAAACAAACAAACAAACAAACACTGTGCGAACTTGAAGGCCCAACGTCACCAACTGGCCACCATGTCGTCGTCAGGCCATAGGTGTCACCGGATGAGGATATAGAGAGGCACATGTGGTCAGCACACTACTCTCCCGGCCATTGTCAGTTTTCTTGACTGGTGCCACTACTCGTCAACCACGTAGTTCCTTAACTGGCTTCACAAGGGCTGAGTGCACCCCACTTGCCAACAACACTCGGCAGACCCAGAGGGTGACCCATCCGCGTGCTAACCAAGCCCGACAGCGCTTAACTTCAGTGATCTAACAGGAAATGGTGTGACCATCGTGGCAAGGACATTGGATATCTCTCTGCGCGTGTTGGAAAATGAACTACTGAAATTAGATTGAAACACACTAATAATAATGTGGGAGTGACAAGTCGATAGTCGACAAGACACTGAGAGATTCTCTTTACCAGCGGGGTTCTTTGGAGGACACGACGAGTGTTCGTTTCCCGCATTAACGTATGTATCAAGGGTGTTTTGTGTGGCCTTCAATCAAGAAAGATACACAGGAGTGGGCCCGCAGCTGCTATCAGTGTCAACGTACCAAAGTGGGACGCCATGTTCACGCTCCAGTAGGACAATTCCCAAACCCAACAGCACATTTTGGGCATGTACACATTGACTTAGTTGGACCCCTCCCCCCTTCAGAAGGTTACAGGTACTTGTTTACGGCAGTGGATCGTTGCACGATGTGGGCAGAGGCTACACCAATCAGGGACATTTCTGCAGAGACTACTGCACGCGCATTCTTGGAAACTTGGATGGCTCGTTTTGGGTGCCCATTTTTCGTTACCACCGACCAAGGACGCCAGTTCGAGTCAACACTGTTCCAACAACTGTCAAAACTCTGCGGCTTCCAACGAAACCGTACTACTAGCTACCACCCGGCCAGCAACAGTTTGGTGGAAAGGTGGCACCGGACCTTAGAGGCTGCCCTGATGTGCCACGAGGACTCATGGACTCAAGCGTTGCCATTGGTTTTGTTGGGGTTACGGACCGCATTAAAAACAGACATCAATTGTTCCTTGGCAGAGTTGGTATACGGAAAACCACTCCGAGTTCCAGCAGAATTCCTTGCACCAGTTCCTCTCCCAGATGACACACAACTACCCCACCTCTTGCAACAAATGAGGAAGCGGGCAGAGACACTACGTGCAGCCCCGACGTCTCAGCACGGCACGCATCCAGTGTTCATACACAAGTCCCTCGATACTTGTTCCCACATCATGCTCCGCACAGACCTGGTATGTCATTCGTTACAGCCACCGTACACTGGACCATACCAAGTGCTAGGACGGGACACACACACAATGGATATCCTCCTCCAGGGAAAGTCGACCAAAGTTTCCATTGAGCGAGTAAAACCCGCTTGGACAATGACAGCACCGACGACAGTCTCACAGTTGACTTCAGACACAACTTGCAACGAACCCACACCTTCCGTAGAACCAGACAGCTGTGTCCCACATGAGCCCCACACCAGGGGACCTAATGCAGCAACAGAATCAGCAAGCAGCACCCACACCCACACTATCCGCACTCGGGCAGGCCGAGAGGTGAAGTTTAAGTACCCCACCATACCGGGTGCCCCGCACTTCAGGGGGGGGGGGGGGGGGAGGGGGGCTGTGTGAGAGTGACAAGTCGATAGTCGACAAGACACTGAGAGATTCTCTTTACGAGCGGGGTTCTTTGGAGGACACGACGAGTGTTCGTTTCCCGCGTTAACGTATGTATCAAGGGTGTTTGTGTGGTACAATAAAGGTGGTCGTTCACAGTATAAATTCCACACAAGTGTTTTCCTTTATGTAGTGAAATTACCCCTACAATAATTCCAGTTCACTTTTCCTGTCTGTATCTTTCATAAAAAATCTCCACAGACTATTAACTGTTTCTCCTTGCCTGTTAAGTATCTCAATAATGTGTCAATATTTCTGACAAAAAGCCGAAAGATTCCTAGAGGGCATTTGTAGACCTTTAAAACCGCCGGAAAGATATTCTGCAGTAACAACTCACAAACACATGGTCTGCTTTCCCAGCACTGAGAATCGATCGAATAAATTGCCACACGATATCCATCCATCTTACTGACAGCAGCAAAAAACACTGTTGCAGGCCTTTAATGCAATATGGACAGAAAGCGAAATTCGTCAAGAATGGAACACACAAATTATTATAACCATATTAAGTCCCAGTACAGATCCTTCAACAGCAGATTCATATCATGCAATTGCACAGTTATTATGTTTAGAAAAGACATTTGAATATCTTCTCAAATTACGATTTGCATGATGATTGGAACATAATACACTACATTGGCAAACAAATTGGTGTAGGCATGCTTATTCAAATACGGAAATATGTAAACAGGCACAATACGGCACTGCGGTCGGCAATACCTATATAAGACAATAAGTGTATGGTGCAGTTGTTAGATCAGTGACTGCTGCTACAATTGAAGGTTATCAAGATTTAAGCAAGTCTGAATGTGGTGTTATAATTGGCGCACGAGCGATGGGACACAGTATCTCCAAGGTAGCGATGAAGTGGGGATTTTCCTGTATCACCATTTCACGAGTGTACCGTGAATATCAGGAATCCAGTAAAACATCAAATTTCTGACATCTCTGCGGCAGAAAAAAGATCCCGCGAGAATGAGACCAACAACAAACAACGAGAATTATTCAATGTGGCAGAAATGCAACCCTTCTGCAAATTGCTGCAGACTTCAATGATGGGCCATCAACAAGTGTCAGAATGTGAACCATTCAACGAAACATCATTGATATCAGAGCTGAAGGCCTACTCGCATAGCCTTGACGACTGCATGAGACAAAGTTTTACGCTTTACCTGGGCCTGTCAACACCGATATCAGACTGCTCATGACTGGAAAAATGTTGTTTGGCCGGACAAGTCCAATTTCAAATTGTATCAAGTGGACGGATGTGTACGGGTATGGAGACAACCTCATGAATCCATGAACCCTGCATGTCAGTAGCGGACTGGTAAAGCTGGTGGAGCCACTGTAATGGTGTGGGGTGTGTGCAGGCGGAGTAATATGGGACCCCTAATACATCTAGATATGACTCTGACAGATGACATGTATGTAAGCATCCTGTCTGATCACGTGCACCCATTCATGTCCATTGTGCATTCAGACAGACTTGGGCAATTCCAGCACGGCAATGCGATGCCCTACACGTCCGGAATTGCTACACAATGTCTCCAGGAACACTCTTCTGAGTTTAAACACTTCCGCTGGACACCAAACTCCACAGACATGAACGTTATTGAGCATATCTGGGATCCGTGGCAATGTGCTGTTTAGAAGAGATTTCCACCCCCTCATACTCTTACGGATTTATGTTCAGCCCTGCAGGATTCTTGGTGTCGGTTCCCTCCAGCATTACTTCAGACATTAGTCGAGTCAACGCCACGTCATGTTCTGGCACTACTGGGGGGGGGGGGGGGCTACACAATATTAGGCAGGTGTACCAGTTTATTTGGCTCTTCAGTGTACATTTTTGCTAGTGTTACAGTGTGGCTTTCAGAAAGGGAGGAGCACTATTGACTATTTAAGTATCCTAATGTTGGACACTGAAAACACTTTTGACAAGAAAGATTATATTAAAATTTTATTCTCTAATGCAGGCTGTTCCAGCTCCTCAGCTCCGCTGAGAGCCGCGGAGCGCTCCCTGCTCCAGGGAGCCGCGTCGCTCGCTGTGACCAGTCAAGTGGGCCGGCACGTGGCACGGCTGGCTGAGGCAGGCGGCAAGGCAAGCGTTTTGATGTGCCAGCTACGTCTTACAAGATCGACAACCTCATACTCTTAGCTGCTAATACGATGTTCAGGAAATAAATAAGAAACAACTGTTTTACAAGAAATTGCATACTAAATTTATTGGGCCTCTGTAGCTTGACATTTTCTTTTCATTACAAGATCGGAAATATCAGGCGTCAAAGTGTTCGCAGTGTTAATGCGGAGGATGGCCTTCATTGTTGCGTCCTGAAGAAACGATCGTTCCTTACTTTTTACTCTTTTCATTGCTGAGAAAAGCTGCTCACAACACTACGTAGATCCAAACATGCACATGATCTGAGCGGCATTATTGTGAAGCTTGGAAAATGTTTTTTGCTGTAATGAACGATACCATCGTGACAAATCCAACGTGTTGTAGTACCTCTCTTTCAACAAAGTTGAATTTTCGCAAATCAATAATCTCCAATTGAAGTGACGATGACAAGTCGTCGGGGGAAACTGGAAAAGGAGTGCTGAACACCTTAAGTTCCATTTCCAAACTAGTGAGGTCTCGGAATCGTGTTTCAAACGACGTGATGAGCTGCTTTAACTTCGCTTGGTAATCGCCGAAACTAGTACCTTCAGGTAGTTTTAAAGAAGCAAGACGATTGAAGAACGTTAAATGTCCATTACTCATCTGCCCCTCAAATAAACGTAACTTTTCCATGAACGCTTTGATCTGGTCGTGCATGTCAACGATTAGCTACCATTTGCCCTGCAATGACAGCTTGAAATTATTCAGATGCATAGTTATGTCAGCTAGGAACGCCAGGTCTGATATCCATTTTATATCTTTCGGACAACGCATTTGTTCCCCTTTCATTTCGAGAAAAAGGAATATTTCCTCACGAATGGCAAAGAAAAAATCAAGAACTTTTCCCTGACTCAGCCAACGAACTGTACTGTGGTAAGGTATATCCCCATACTCGGCTTCCATATCTTTCAGGAATCCTTTGAATTGGCGATGATTCATACCGTGACCCCACACAAAATTCACACACTTCACATCTATCATTGGGCCACCTAGCTCTACTGTTTCAGCACACCGTGCCTCCTGGTGAATAAAACGATGAAGAGTTCAAATGTCTTTCCCGAATTCGTCGCCGAGTTTATTTTTCGAACGAGAAGCAAAACCTTGGTGACGCCTGATCATTTGTGGTGCACCGTCTGTAGTTACAGAATGGAACTTATCCCACGGCAAATTCATATTGTCCACAGATTGACAAACAGCTTCAAAAAATCACGTCCTGTTGCGGTGTAATCGAGTGGTACCACATCCAAGAATTCTTCAGTTACTTGCAGCTCCATGTCGACACCACGCACAAAGACTGCAAGCTGAGCACAGTCCGACATGTCGGTGCTTTCGTCAAGTGCTAGCGAAAATGCAACAAAGCTCTTCACCTTTTTCCTGATCTATGTCTCTAAATCCGCTGCCATGTCCAGGATTCGGCGAGACATTGTTTGCTTCGACAGGCAAACCCCTTCAATTACCTACACCTCTCTTGGGAACAAACATTCTGCAACTGCTACCATGCACGATTTTTTAAGTGGTCCCACCGAAAACGGCTTGCCACTCGTCGCAATGATGTGAGCGACCCTGTAGCTTGCTCGAAATGCAGATTCAGTAGTGTTTTCTCCGCTCACATTCACTTAAAAATTATAAACGCATTACAGTACACGAACTATGTTGCACGTTTTGATACCCTCCGTATTACGAAACCGTTTTTAAACTTATGTCTCTTGGTATGCCGTTCTTAAGCCTGGTTACCAGTTCTCTGCGTGCAACGACTTCTACCTGATCGTAGTGCGCTGCGTGAAGACGTGTATAATGTCTTTGTATATTGTACCTCTTAGCAAAATTAAATACTTTATGACATACAAGACACTGTGGGCGACCGTCCCTCTCAATGAATAGAAAGGTATCGTCCAATAGAGGTACAGGGCTCCCGTGGCTTGTCATAGATGTCATTGAACACAGATTATTGGGTCAGTTGCGGCTGCATGCGGCCAGGGGGCAGTGAGTTCGCTTTCCCCCTCCACGTGGGCTCCGAGCTGCCACAGTGAGCGCTCCGGAGCGCTCCCGGCTCCCTGGAGCTGGGTTGGAACAGCTTGCTCTAATGGATCTTATTTCTCTTGCATAAGTTTTACCACTTAGACGTCCCACACATTTGTCTTCATTCTGTTCAAAATTATTCACACTGTAGAACTGTTTACATTAATAAGCAAGACAACAATTTATATGGACCCTTCTCAGGACGGAAAGAAATACCTCAAGGTGTTATTCTAAGCCCCTCTTACATGCCTTATTTACAGCAGATTTGGAAAACTTATTTAGTTCCCATGATTCATGTGCTGTAATATGCAGATGATTGCTGCATGATTACAGCAGCTGTCAGCCTGGAATTATGTTGCTCATGGATGAATAATGCTACTGATCTATCTGAGTGGCTGCTGTTGTCACAATCAAAATCTTCCGTAGTTTCCTTTAGAAGGACAGATGAAACACAGCCAATGAATACAGTATCCCTGGGACCTTTCAGATTAAATATATAAACATTAGCAAAGGTATTAGTTGTTTTCCTGGATAGCAGACTAGACTGGACAGAAAACGTTAATCAAATTGTTACGAAAATAGAAAAAGCTCCGAATATCTTAAGTGCTGTATGTCACATGTGGTGGGATGCCCAACCAAACATACTCCTCGTCCTACACTATGGACTAATGTGCTCTATAATGTACTATGGAACTTTTCTATTAGGAAATGCCACACAAAACGTACTTCAATTTTGGGGTATTGGACAGTGCTTTGGACCAGTGAAGTCAAGGCTCTGTTAATACATCATGGAAGAAACAGGGGTTTTCTTTCCCTTTAGTCCAGTGCAGTATACCAAATAACCATGGTACAGTCTGAAAAATCTCCCAAGGAGGTATGTAACATCAGTTATTAGAATAAAGTCAGGACATTCAAGTTTCCCAGCCCATCTCAACGAGATTGCAGTGGCAGACTCTCCCACATGTAGCGAACATCGAGAAGACAACAGAGATCTTGACCATATCATTTTAGATGATCCAAACATGCTTCACAACAAAATAAGCTGTGGAAAAACATTGCAAAAATGAAGATTCCCTTATCAACAAATATTAAAACATTAAAGAGAGAACAACCTCAAAATGGCTAGTATAATAGTACATTATGTACAAGAGGAGGAAATAATGCTGTATTTGTAACTGTAATTATATATGTATAAAGTAGATGTATACTTAAAAATTAACTGAAGTCACTAATCTAAGCAATTTTAATGGTCATATTGTTTGTTACAAAAGTCAATAAAATAAATTTTAAAAATCCCTCTAGATTTTGATCTATGCAAAAACTGTTTCTTTCTACATGCCTGACTTTGTGTCCAACTCTTAAGTAAGTTGCAACAGCTCCGCTTTCCATTTATCTCTGTATGAAAACAATATTTAATTCCTCCATCCCTGTGTTTATATGGAGTTCAGAGAGGTACAGAACATCTACCACTTCAGAATTTTCCACGTCATCTAGGCATACAAGAAGCTCATCTATATTGTTTTGCAGCCCCGTAATGTTCTAAGGAAATATATTAATTTTACTTTTTTGGAAACTATTACATATATTAAGGTCCTTTTTTGTACAACATTTCTTTGAAGACTGTGTTTCTATAACATGACTCTAACCCAAAAAATTTGCTCCTCTGACTCCAGTAATCATAGGGATTTTGACTTGCGTACTTATGGGACCCTGTAACACTTTCTGCAAAATGCTCAGCCTCCTCCCTCCTATTCAGGCGCAGGCCACGATTTGTGTATCCCTAAATTGTAGTGACGGTTACAGCATAGAGAGGAGCCCTTGTTTCAGTCAAAAAAAAATCCACTCAGCTCTTTGTTAACATGACCAACAGCTGTTTTATCCCAGGGTAGGTCATGTCACTGTGAAACCTCCACAAACACTACATGAGCGTGTGCTGTTGCTGTACCTATTTCCTCCATGTCACCTTTGGTACTACACTCTCCAGTTGTGTGAACTTCAGTGTCAGACATAATATTCTTACAGTCAGTTTGCTAGGCAGAACACTTACTTGTTATTATTATTATTATTATTTCACTCAAAAGTATGTTAATCATCTACTTCAATTGTGAATGGCCAATTGTTAATTTTTGCTAGGCTATATACAGCTTACATGAGCTGCTAACCTGTGTTATACATGGTGTTCCACTTGAAGAGGCCCCACAAACCTGTGTAACAATTCTGCTGAATCTGCACCACAGAATTTGTGACATTTGACGTGTCAGCACTGCACTCTGCAACATCGTTTGATGCAACAGCATGTTTCCGCATGTCGCTGTGGCTGGAGCTCAGTATTCAGTGTTTAATGTTCAGTGTCCAGTGAGCATGTATCGCCATTCTGTCAAAGAGCACTTGTTTCTTGTGAAACAATATTGGATTACTGGTCAGCTAATGTTGGATAGAATGGTTTGGTGACCAGTAAATAGCATCTAAATGCTGCATACATAAGTTAGTGGACAAGTTGGGAAACAGTGGAAAAATGTTGGATCCCAGTGGTGGGGGGCGGCTGCCATTATCAGAAGAAAAACTGACTGATGTGAAACAACGTTTGTTAGCCTCTCCTGCAAAGTCCATTCAACATGTATCTCAGGAGTGTGGAATGTCACAGGGCTGCGAAGAAAGCTGGCATGTATCAAAATAGGTTTACAGTTGTTCAGGAACTGAATGTCAATAACAAGACAGACCCGTTACATTTTGCCATTAGTTTCAGCAATTTGTTGTTCTGAGGCCAGGAGTATTGCAGTACATGTGATTCAGTGAGGAGTTGTGGTTCCACCTCTCTGGTTATGTAAACTCTCAGAATACACATTTGTGGTGCAATGAAGATCCTCAAGCACTGGTCAAGTAATCCCTGAATTCGCAAAATATTAATGTGTTCTGTGCAATACCACAGTGTCACATCAATGAAGCAAATTTTTTTTAGTCTACTGTGACAAGTGCAGTTTGCATCGAAATGTTTCATGAATTTGTGAACCAATTGAACGATGAAGAACTTACCCTCAGCTGATACCAACATGATGGCACAACATGCCACATGTCTTGAGTGACCAAGGCTGAGGTCAAATCATTTTTCCCTGGCAGAGTGATATCGAAAGGACTGTGGCCCCCAAGGTCACATAATTTAACGCCGCCCGACTTTTACCTTGGAGTGGCCTAAGGGCAAGATCTACAGGAACAAGTCACACAACTGGGATGATTTATAAGACAATATCATCCATGAAATCCACCAGAGATTCTGGCAGCAACATTTGAGACTCTGCAGCATCGTGTTCAACTGTATTTACAAGTCTAAGATGGTCACTTTCAGCACCTTTCGTGGTTCACCTTTATTCATTTTTATTTCCCCAAGAACAAGATATACGCGTTCATTTCATTTCCTGATTTTCATCCAAAGCCTTTAAGTGTAATTTAAGCAATTGTGTGTGTGTGTGTGTGTGTGTGTGTGTGTGTGTGTGTGTGTGTGTGTGTGTGTGTGTGTGTTTTGGTGGCTCACCCTGTACTATCATTTAACATTAGTACGTGTAAACTAATCATCGTGAGAGTGTTTAGTAACAGCATACATGAAGGAAATGAAAGGTAAATCCTAAATTGTTGTGTTGAATTATTAAATAATTACTAAAAACACCTAATAACCATCAGTGCAGTGGTAGAGGAAGTCCTACAAGACTATGGCGCTTCAAAATGGGTCGGTAAGCCCACAACCTGAGACGATTGCCCTAAAAGCTACAGCAGATAAATAATATGATAATGATAGCATTCAAACTAGTTATTAATGCAACGGAGCATCAATGTCATTTTCGATCAGTTTTGACACATGGTTGGTTGATTTGGGGGAAGGGGATGTATTGAATGATATTTTTCTTTTTTTTCTTATATATAAACTATATGTAAACCGAATGAGCTATAAACCAAAGACACCGCAAAAATAAATTAATGAGTTGTTTTGTGGCAAGGATAATGTTTTAATACATCGTTAAATGTCTGTATGAAAAAAGTAAAAAGCATACTCTTAAATTTATTAATTAATGTATCTTCACCCCTTTTTGTATCAGGAAGTGGTAGTGTACAGACATATACTTGGATCCGTTGTACCAGCATTGTTAAAAATGTGTATATTAAAAGTATTAGAAAACAATATTAGAAAAGGAATTTTATTTGCATGGTTATAAGTTCAACGCTTATCTGTTCATCACTTAACTCGCCACCGAAGTTCTGCATCAAGAGATTGGGTGCAGACAAGAATAATTAATGCTGTATCTGGAATAACGTGCCTGTGTCGACATTGTCATGCTCAAGACTAAACACAATGGAATTAATGTGAAGGTAATTACTCAAACTAGATAGGAAGCTATTGAACTTGGTTTACTTGTACTAACAATATTGCGCTTCGGGTGTTTAAGAACAGACAGATCGACAATTGCAATGATTGTGATGATTATTTTGTACAGCATACTACTGGCAGCAGCAGTAAGCAATGCAAATTATGTTTATTGACCTTGAATGTGATGATATTCGAGGTCTGTTGATATTAGTGTCAGTTAAAGTTCACCGAAGGTCAACATTGAGCACAGATTCATAACTTAACTTCAAAATTTTCTCCACTATTCTCTCCAGTCAATTTTTCCAGTTATTCAAGCAATTATTAATCCATTTCAATTCCACATCCTTATTCAGTGGTGACAGTTTAAAGGACAGCCCCTAACGAAATATGAACAGACCTTTCACTTGTTGAGATAAAAAATATTGAGATAAATGATTCAAGTTATTATTACAAGGAAATTTTGAAACTTTCATTATATTTGTTACATGTCCACGAGTTTGGGAATGATAAAACCATAGGAGGAGCATATTAAAATTAAATTCTGCCTACAAACGAGATGAGCCGGGAATGCTGATTTCAGCGGTAAAGTTAGGAAGCTACTACGCTGTAGGCTTATATGGCTGCATCTCTAGAAGTTGATAATCTCTTTTTCTTCCAGTTAATATCCTTTACAGAATGTTCATTTCTACAGAAAAGACGAAAATTTGTACAAAGTCATCATTAAGATGCAAGAAAAGTCATTTAAAAGAATTTAAGACTGTGCCAGATAATAATCATGTTCATTAGTGAATACGCAGCTAAACCTACTTTAATTTAAAAGTACCAGTACAGACAAAATTTCATTTTTGAAAATTTTTATTCATAGTTTTGTTAAAAACTATTCACAATGGAGTCAAGGGAAATGACCATTATTGAAAATTCATTACAAAAAGTAATATGCCAAGATGTCGGAAATCCGAGCTTGGCAACACTTGAAGATTTTGATTTGATTTGATTTATTATTGGTCCTGTAGATCATACAATTTGTACAGCAAAGCACATCAAGATATAGGACAAGTTAATTTGAAAAATTATGTTAAGATAGAGAGATGACAGTAGTGACACATAACTCACATAGCAGAATACATATAGGATATATAGACAAAATTAAAAAAGGTGGTGTGTGATGAGAGATGACTGTGGTGCATACTGCACATAGCAGAATACATATAAGAGATACAGACAGAATATGAGTAACAAACAATAATTAAATTATCTTACTAAGTAGAAATATCTACAAGTGAATATACAGCTTATTACAAGTAATTAAAATATTGTGGTACATAGTTCACATAGCAGAATACATATATGAGATACAGACAGAATATAGATAAGATACAATAATTAAATTATCTTACTAAGTAGAAACATCTACAACTGAATAAACAGCTTATTGCAAGTAATTAAAATTTTGTTTCAAGCAATTCATGTACGGAATAGAAACAGTGATGTAGTAGCAATTCCTTTAACTCGTGAAATGGCCAATGGCAACCAAAACAACAAGGTTGGCATTCCACTATCAATAGATGATGACACTGCTAATATAGCTAATCACGGTGTCACATTTATGACACTTGATGAGACAATTGCTCAGTTATCACCGGGAAACGTTTTTTCAAATAGTGAAACTGAAGGGCACAGCAGCGAAAATTCCTTTGATTAGTTGCTCACAACATCACGACTGCAAGGGAACGTTCATGAAAACAGTGTAACTGCTAGTGAGACAATTTGATACAACTCATGCAACAAAAACACAGTTTTCAAAACCAGGAAAGTGTAACACAACTTAAGGATATGACACAGCAGTTCACAAAACATCAGGAAAATACAGGGCAACAGTTCACACAGCAAAATCGGGCATTTAGCGATTTCAAGAATAGCATTAGTCAACAGTGAGGTGAGGTGAGCAAAACTACACCCACTGAATTATCTGATGAACTGTCCTGGAAGTTGGCAGAGTTAGATAAACAACTAAAACAAGAAATAATTACCGACATACCCCGCAATAGAAATATGTTAACGGAAAGAGTATTATCTGTCGACGATAAACAGAAACAACTTGCAGGTGAGTTACAAAACCTTAGTGAATCATTTTCTCAAATTCAGGAGACGCAATCCCAAGTGGATGCGTGGGGAAAAAATGTGACGGGAGCAGTCAGCGAGTGTTAAGACATGTGCAAAAACTTACCTACAGAAGTACAAATGTTAGGTCTAGAGTCAAAATTTGCCAAAAAATTGGGATATACGTGCAGATGTAAAGAAAATAACTGAAAAAGCTGAAATTCTTCCACTCCACATCCCTATGTGACATACAGCAAACTATTGCTTAATGGTATTGGTTAAAAACAGTCTTGGCTGCAATTTTAGTTTTTTATTTTTCAACTACGCGTTTCGCCTTATTTAGGCATCTTCAGGTTATCTTAATTTGGTATTTCTTAAATGGTTCAAATGGCTCCGAGCACTATGGGACTTAACTTCTGAGGTCATCAGTCCCCTAGAACTTAGAACTACTTAAACCTAACTAACCTAAGGACATCACACACATCCATGCCCGAGGCAGGATTCGAACCTGTGACCGTAGCAGTTGCGCGGCTCCAGACTGTAGCACCTAGAACCGCTTGACCACTCTGGCCGGCGGTATTTCTTAGAAGGATCCCTTAGACAGTGTAGCCAAAGAGCATCGTCGAATGTATCAGGCCAACATTGCCTTCGTTAAACTCAGTAAAAACTTTTCTAGATGGATGCGAAAAGTTTTTACTGAGTTTAACGAAGGTGATGTTGGACTGATATATTCGACAAGGCCCTTTGTCTACACTGTCCAAAGGATCCTTCTAAGAAATACCAAATTAAGATAACCTGAAGATGCCTAAATAAGGCGAAACGCGTGGTTTAAAAATAAAAAACTAAAATTGCAACCAAGACTGTTGTTAATCAATACTGAAAAAGCTGAAGTTGGGATGCTAGATAAGGGTGGTACCCTTGCTGAAAAGGTAGTATCAGAATGCAAAATTTATTAAGATACAGTAGAAGAAACTCTAAAGGAGAAAAAAAGTCAATTTCTAGCTAAAATACACATTTAAAAGAGACAGAGGAAAGGTTACGAGGCAGTATTGCTAAAACTATTGACATTCCAAACCAACATATGACAGAAAACAAGTCCTATGCTTTTAAAGAAGTTAGATACCTTCACTGGTTACCTACAATACGGGATTAGCCCATCAAAGGAAAATAGCGAAGGTTGCACAATGCAACAACACTTGCCAGCAGCTGTACCTGTTGAGCAAGCGCAATTGCCATGCGCTACCCCACAAGTGAACTCAATTGCGCCTAGCACTGACAGCGTGGCGTTTTGTCAACATTACTTGCAGATGACGTATTACTTAGGCGTCAACCATTTCCGATATTTACCTCTGAAGGGAAAAGAACAAAACCTGTAGTCTTTATCAGAGCATTTCAAAGTGTTTTACCTCATACCTGGACCAAAGCCCAAAAAAGTAAATTTGTTGTTGCATAAACACAAGGTAATGTTCTGTTATGGGCTGTGGACACGGCGGAACGAGGCCGCTACTATGAACAGTTTGACAGAGCCTTTCTGGATAAATATTGGTATGAGGCCGAATGAGGGAGGCTCAGACGTGAGGTATTCAACCCAGCTCCATTCAATAGCAAACATGGAAGCTTAAGGGGTATTCTGAAAAATATTTGAATAAAATCAGATACTGGACGAACCCAGTATCTCAAGTAGATGTGCAGAAAATTTTAAAGAGCTATCTACCTGCCCACATTAGGGAGAAACTCCTTACGATCCCGGGACAAGACATCGAATTCTTTCTGTCTGTACTGGACTCCATTGATTTGATATACGAAGAGAGACAAGTAAAACCGAAGCCTGTTAATACGCATATAGTGCCACAAGGGTGTATAGACTAACAAGGGAACAACTGATTCATAGTACAACATGGATGGGAACCTTACCCCACACAAATCTATGGTAACAGTAACGGTAATCACTACAGCAATGGCAAAAGCTGTAAATTCAAGGACGGATATAAAAGAAACGGAAAAAAATAAAAACTAAAATGGGTAAGCAGTGTACAGCCAGCCTGTATGATATGTAGAGACACAAGCTACTGGCAATTATCAGCCGATCGCTTGGTAAACACAAAACAATACCAGGCAGCCGAATAACCCACAGACAGAGGAATTCAGCCAGCAAAGTAACTTACATATGCCGGATAACACGCGAAGGCAAAGAGAGTAATCGCGTAATCAGACACCAACAGTCCATATAGTAGAAGTTACGCCTAACCCAGAGACCGATGCCACTGCAATGCCAGAAAACTTGAACCGGTCAAAGTGAGGCCTCTGTTCTGTGACCTGGGAGGAGAATGGGGGCACGAGCTTGATCGACACTTGTTTCATCAGATACGATCAAGGTAGTGATGTGAAAGATGATCTGTATCAAAGTGATGAAGATACATAGAAAAACTTGACAGAGGACAAGGTACAAGCTACTATTAAAGCCAAAATATTTGACCTTGATTTTATCCATTGTGCTTGGCACAGGTGCTATGACTAATTTGATGTTACAGGGATTCTTTCAAGAACTGAAGAAACATGGGCGTATGACCACACTGCCAGTGCAAAATTGCAAAGTACAAACTGTGACTGGTCAGAAATCGAAAGGAGTCAAAATACAAGCTTTAAATCCCATCCAATTAGGGCAGTTTTTTGTACAATACAATTTTTTTATAGTAGGGAAATTAATAGTTGGCTTTTTAATCGATATAGATACATTTAGGACATACCAAGAACAAATTGATATAGGCATGCGCCAATGTCATTTCACAGTAAATAACCAATTATCTGCAATCGACCTAATCAGGGAAAGTACTGACAAACGTAAAACTGAAGTTACTCACGACTTTGAGGTACAGTTGGTAAATCCCATAGTCATACAACAATGAACAGTTGGCAGCAGAAGAGGTAAACATCGATACAATAAATACGAAGGTAAGTGAATCAAAGTGCTTGTCTCACGAACAACGAGCGGACCTTGAGGAACAGATACTTGCTTATATACATGTAGTTGAAAAAAGACCAGGTATCATAAAGGATTTTGTGTATGTTATGGAAGTATATCCTCGTGGAACATTTCGTTCTACTTCGTACCCTACACCATGGACAAAGAGTGAAGCAGTAAGAAAAGAGATTAATAGGATGCTTGAATTGGGAATAATACAACCATCATTTTCCCCCTACTGTAGTCCTGTTTTGGCCGTGAGTACGCCAGATGGCAAGGTGAGCTTGGTCCTCGACACTCGCAACATTAATAAGATCATTATATCAGTATGAACACGTCCAAACAACTTAGAGGAACAGCTTATGAAGTTCCCTGATGCTAAATTTCTTATTATAATCAAGCTTCATTCCACTTATTGGCAAATAACACTATGTGAAGAAAGTCTGAAGTATACTGCCTATGTGTATGGGGGCAGGAGCTTCGAATTTCAAGTATTGAACATAGGTGCAGGTGTATTTATCTCTGCTCTGGACAAAGTACTAGGACCTGAACATTTGAGAAAGGTAACAATATATGTGGATGACCGTTTAGTCACCACACCCCCTTGGGTAGAACACTCAAGATTAACTCAACAAGTATTGAACCACTCTTCTGAACACGGTGTAACAGCAAATTTCAAGGAATCTAATTTTGGACAAGAGATAAAATTTTTAGGACACATAATCTCTTTGGAAGGCATACTGCCAGATCCTTAAAAACTGTTCCTCAAAACAAGAGTCAATTAAAGGCATACTTAGGCCTTTTGCCTCATTTTTCAGGAAATTCATTCCTAACCAACTTATGAATAGTGATGCTTTACTCAGTCTTCTCTGGAAAAAGGGACCTTGGTTATGAGACAAGCAATGTCAAACCGATTTCAAGAACATCAAGCAAATCTTATTAAATGCTAATATTTTATGTCAACCAGACATGAAGAAGGATTTTTGCTTATGCACCGATGTGTCTTCTCAAGGTTTGGGTGCATTTATTTTTCAAATTGTAGAAGAAGAGGGAAAACTCATCACTAAAGTAATTAGCTACACCAGCCACACCCTATCCAAATCTGAACGTTCATATTCAGTTACGGAGTTGGAGGGTTTGGCTGTAATTTTGTCCTTTAAAAAGTTTGAATATTTCCTTTGGGGTAAATACTCAAAAGTGTACTGTGACCATCAGTCACTATTGTCCTTGTTAACTTGTAAATTGCTACACCAATGGATAGCCAGGCGGTGTATGTATTGCTAAGAACTCGATTTTTAAATAGTGTACATAAAAGAAAACTAGAAAATAATAGCTGATGCTCTTTCTCGATTACCACAAGGCTTAGAGGAATTTAACAATCTTTTGGAGCAGGAATGTGAAAAAAAGCTATGTTGATGGAAGACAAAACACTCTGACCATACTATGTCCACATGTGTAAACACGTGGAGCAATTATAGCAGACAGTCACAAGCTGGAGTAAGGTAAGAGCGACACTTACACAAAACGGTGATGAAAAGCTAAAGATGTTTTTCACTATTGACAAAGGTGTTCTGTTCCAAGGGAACCATCTCGAGCAAGAACAATGGCACCTGTGTTTGCCAGAGGAATATGTGGATTATTTAATCCTGTGCACACACAAAACTTGGGGCTATTATGGCACTGCAAAGTGCACTGACAGAATAGGTAAGTATTGTTATTTCCCCAACCTTAGACAAAGAGTACTACAGTTAGCAAGAAAGTGTATTGTCTGCCAGAAAACAAAACATTCTATCTCCAAACTGATTGAACTATACATCCCATTGTGGCTAAAAAAAAAAAAAAAAAAGCTCTTGAAACGATATCTTTGGATGTGGCTGTATCCTATCCCAGAGGTAAGGATGGCGTAAAGTATATAGTAGGTCTGTATGATATTTTCACCAAATACGTAAAATTGTACGCTGTACGGAACATTACAGTAAGTTCAATTATAAGACAAATCAAAGAGGATTATTTTGTATGAGTAGGAAAAGCAGAAGTCATATTAACAGATGATGTCTCATATTTTGTTGGATGTAAATGGAAAGAATTTGTAGATTCTAACCAAATCAAACACATTTTAGTATCCAAATTTCATCTCATAGCATCCACCACAGAAGGGGTGTATAAGGAATTCATCCTCGTAAACATACCAAGTGGATCGAATGTGCCCCTTTCTTACAAGTTGTTAACCTTCCCCATACATCAACTGTATTTACACCAAATGAGCTGATGTTCAATTGCAAACAAGCAGAGAAGTGCGAGAAATCTTTGCCCAAGATACTGGTACAGGAATTATCACTGGATGATAAATACAACAAGCAGTAATCAGCCTTGAAACCTGGGCTAAATACAGGAAAGGAATTTATGACAGAAAGTAGAAATGTACAACACAGTTTTATATAGGACAAAAGGTGTTACTTAGAACTTATCCCAAATCCATAGAAATTGGAAAGCTGAGCCATAAGTGGAAACTACTATACACCGGACCATACATAATTGCTAAAATCCCCTACCCGGGAGCATACAGATTGGTAGACATGATCATGAGTAGACACTGGGATTTACCCATACAAAGACTTGAAAATGTTTATATATTGAAAGAAGGGTGTGGTGTCACTGCCAGACACCACACTTGCTAGGTGGTAGCCTTTAAATCGGCCGTGGTCCATTAGTATACGTCGGACCCACGTGTCGCCACTGTCAGTGATTGCAGACCGAGCGCCGCCACACGGCAGGTCTAGAGAGACTTACTAGCACTCGCCCAGTTGTACAGCCGACTTAGCCAGAGATGGATCTCTGACAACTACGCTCTCATTTGCCGAGACTATAGTTAGCATAGCCTTCAGCTACGTCATTTGCTACGACCTAGCAAGGCGCCACAGCATTTGATATTGAGATTATAACATGTACCGTCAAGAGCGATGTACACCAATTGTGGATTAAAGTTAAGTATTATATCAACTACGTACTTTATTTGCTACTATTAATTCCCTTAACTGTTCCAGACCTCGCGCCAGTCAGCGTGTAATTAAACGCGTGCATTTCGGCCTCCTCTAGCAACACAGTGTTGGCTCTTCTGCCAATACTTCAAAGGGCTGTATACCCTCTAAGTTGTATACATGCATAATAATATTAGATTTAGGCTGCTGGAAAGTCACATTCCAGAATTTATGTTGTTAGTTGTTAAGGAAAATTTCTGTTTGTATTCTTTCAAATAAAGGAAAATCCAGGATGGAATGTAACAGCATTATGAGAAGGAAAGTAGTTACTCACCATACAACAGAGCTGCTGAGTCACAGATAAGCACAGCAAAAAGACTCTCACAATTAAAGCTTTCAGCCATTGGCCTCCGTCAACAACAAACACATATACACAAGCGCGCGCGCGCCCACACATACATACACGTGCGCGCAACTGCAGCCTCAGGCAACTGAAACCACACTGCTGAGACTGCAGTCATGTGTAACCTCCTAACTTAAGAAAATTAATAGTTATATTATGCTTTGTAAAATCACAAAATTATGTTGGAATTTTTTATGTTCCTTGTTTGACCATAGTTACCTTTTAAAATACATTCAATAATGAGTTAAAACAAATAATAATTATGGTAGTAAGCAGATTAACTGAAAATGAGTAGTGTGAACCATGATAGTGCTACGATGCTGAGGGCACACTTAGAATTTGTCCCGGTGCGCGAACCTTCAGGTAAAGTCTGGCGCTGGTGGGTCAGCTCTGCGACATCAAAAGGACTGCAGCAGAAGCGCCTCGAACCCACCCTGCCGCCACAGTCATTCAGTGTGGATAGCTTCGTTCAGTGCATGCTGCAGACGTGTTTAGTGTTATGACTTTAGTGTCTAGTGGACTATTTTATATGACTATATTTTATTCATTTACTTTAGTCTGTTAGTGTATTGTGAATTAAGTTTGCAATGTATAAATTTGTTACCAAAAAGGCGCACTTGGAAGTTGATGATACTGCAAGTCAACCTCCAACAATTATTGTGTCGTCAATTGCTTCATCATCTTCAGGCGACAACTGTTCACTACCGAAACCTGGACAATCCAGTAAGACCATATCATTTCAGTTGTCTTGGTTGATCAAATATACATGGCTAGAATATGAAGTCTCTACCGAAAAAGTTTTTTGCAAAACCTGCAAAGAGCCAGATGCTAAAAATCTATTACAATTTTTATCAAAAAAAGAAGATGCATTTACTTCCGTAGGATTTCCTAACTGGAAAAAGGCTTTGGAAAAATTCTGTCTTCATGAAAATATGTTTACGCATAAAGAAGGTGTCCTGAAACGAAATTCTATCACTAACCGAAGTGTGGCCTCCAAATTGAATGAACAGTTAGACAGTGATATGAAGAAAGGCCGTTTAGCTCTTGAGACTGTGCAATTTCTAGGCCGACAAGGACTAGGGAATTAGATGGCACAAGGATGTAAACTCAATTTTTTTTCAACTGTTGGAACTCTGAAAGAATGACATACCTGTGTTTAAAGACTGGTTAGGGCATTCGGGGAATAAGTGGACGTCCCACAACATTCGAAACGAGACCATTGATCTACTAGGAAAGTCTTGTATTGAGAAATGTATTCACTTAAATCAAAGAGACTGAACATCTTTCTAGTATTGTTGATGAAATAAGTGATTCTTGGATTCATGAACAAGTGTCATTTTGTATTTGTACTGTTGATGATTCCTTAATCATCAATGAAGACATTATTGGCTTATACGAGACCCCAAACTGAATCACAAACTCTGTTTAGTATTTAAAAGGCGTTTTTGCTAGTCCTGATTTGTCAATGGATGAATAACTTAAAGAGGACAGAGCTATGATGGTGCCTCGAATATGAGAGGTAAGTTCAAAGTACTAAAAAAATTAGTTTTGGATATACAACCAAAAGTACGTTATGTGCACTGCACCGCTCACAGTTTAGACTTGGCAGTTGTAGACAGTCTCCACCATCTTACGTCTATGAGCGATATTATGGCTTTAGCCAAGGACTTAATAAACACCGTAAGGGAATCCAACAAAAGGATGGGACTTTTCAGAAGCATACGCTGTGAGAGCGCCAACGACCAAGCTGGTCTATGACCCCTTTGCCCAACTCGATGGACTGTACGGGCTTCTAGTATCTTGAGAATACTGAAAAACTTTGAAGAACTTCTAGAGTTTTTTTAAACAATTTCTGCAGAGGACAAAACAGAGGCAGGTTATGAAAGAGCAGGCTACCTTGAGTCAATGTTACAATTCACGACTTTTATTTCTTTTTACGTCTTTATTGCCATGCAATGAACTCAGTAGAGTACGTCAATGAAAAAATTCAGTGCCCTCCCCTAGGTGTTGCACATCTGGAAAAAAACATATGATGGCTTGATTTGTATATTGAATGGAAGGCATGATAGTTTTGAACACTATTGGGAATTGTGTTTAAAAGAAAAACCTTCACAAGCTGATGTCACTTCACTTCCTCAGAATCGAAGTATACCAAAGAAGTATGAAAAAAACAAAGCCAGCTCATCACGCACTTTCGAAACCCCAAAGGAATACTACAAAGCTATTTACATTGACGTTTGTGAAAAGGTGCAATCTTGCATTACTGAGTGGTTTGCTTCAACTGGACTCACATAGGTCATTGCAGTTGAACAAGAGTGTTTGCTTTTAGTAAATAGAGATGAAACAAATTTGAAAAAATCAACTGAGTTTTTCAAAAATGACCTAGACATTGAGAGACTGTGGTTACACTTGAATATGTTAGCCGATATTGCTAATAAAAAACAAATGGTCTTAAAAAAACATGCGTGATGTAAGAAAGTACATTACAAAAGAGCCTGCAGTTGGAGAAATGTTATGTGAAGGAGTGAAGTGCCTTAAGCTTCTCCATGTCGTTCCAATCACGACTGCAACAGAAGAATGGTCATTTAGCGCCCTTAGACATCTGAAGTCATATCTCCGATCAACAATGGGACAGAAGCAAATGAACAACTTGGATGTTCTTCATGCCCATCGAATTGTTTTGGAGGAATTGGATGTCCAACCAGTCGTCAGCAACTTCATATTCAGTAATCCAGTCAGACGATCGTCGACATTTGCACCTTTCTAAAGATACTCTAGCCCTAATAATGGCATTTAAGCAATATTAAAAATCTTTATAAAATAGAGAATTAAATACATACATAATGTTAAATTTTCAGTTTCGAAATATTAGTACTAGTTTAGTACTGTATTAGTTATTTTCAAATACTTAAATATTTTTAGGGTGTAAGACTCAATTAAAACCCACTGTTTACATACTTTTTGACTGAAAGTATTAGGCATACTGTATTAACTTTATTAACTATAGCAAAGCATTAACTTTGAGAGACTGTTTTTATCTAACAAACCCTGAGCCTTATTCAAAGTAAGCTTAAATTAGGTATTGCACTTATTAATCAAAGTGCTATTACTGTGCGACAGCAATATTTTATGTTTTATTCTTTTAATGATAGTTTAGGATTTATTTAAATATAATTTCAGTCTTTTCAGAACTATTTATTCACTGCTCTGTAATAGTCTACAAGCATGATTACTACTGTAAATTAAATTAGTTTTTTACGAAAATACGATGCATGTTTATCTTTTGTATTGAATCATGTTATTTTCCTTTCTTTTCTTTTCTTTTCTTTTCTTTTATATGAGCTATATGTAAACTGAAGGAGCTCTAAATCAGATATACCGCTAAAAGTAAATTAACAAGTTGTTTTTTGGCAAGGCTAATGTTTTGATACATCGTTAAGTAGCTGTATGAAGCAAAGTAAGAAATACACTTTTCAATTTATTAATTCACGTATCTTCGCCCTTTCTGTTTCGGGAAGCGGTAGCGTACAGACATATGCTTGGATCAGTCGTTCCAGCATTGTTAAAAATGTGTATTTTAACCGACCATTAAAAGTATTAGAAAAATCATTAGAAAAGTAATATTTATTCACATGGTTATAAATTCAACTCCTGTCTGTTCATCATTTCACTCACTGCTGAGCTCCTGCATCCAGAGATTCGGTGCAGACAAGAATATAATTAAAGCCATATCTGGAGGAGCGTTTCTGCATCAACATTGTCACACTCAAGACTAAACGCAATGGAATTAATGTGAAGGTAATGACTCAGTCTTGATAGGCACCTACTGTACTCAGTTTACTTATACTAAAAATATTTTGAATCATGTGTTTAAGAACTTATAGACAGATCGACAGTTTCAATGGTTGCAGTGATTATTTGGTACTGCACATAACTGGAAGCAGCAGTACGTAATGCAAATTATGTTTATTGACCTTGAATGTAATGATATTAAAGGTCTGTTGATACTGGTATCAGTTAAAGTTCACCCAAGATTGTGTATAGATTCATAAATTACCTTCAAAATTTCCTCAACTTTTCTTTCCAATCAATTTTTCCAATTACTCAAGCAATATTAATCCATTTCCATTCCCATATCCCCATTCAGGGACCAGACAGCAAGATCACAATCCAATCAGATTACGGAAAGATGGGGAAGGAAATCAGCCATGCCCTTTTCAAGGAACCATCCTGGAAACTGCCTGCACAATTTTGAGAAATCACAGAACATCTAAATCAGGATGGCCAGACACGGGTTTGAACAGTCATCCTCCTGAAAGTGAATCTAGTGTGCTAACCACTGCGCCACCTAACTCTATTTTGACACTTAATGGTCCTATGGTTGTCATGTGTCTCTCTTGGTCAGTCTAAGCTCATTCTCAACCAACCTGACTCCACTGTTTGTGTATGTTGTTGCTCAATTGTGTGTATGTTTAGGGTGACCAGACATCCGGATTAATCCGGACATGTCCTCCTTTTTAGCTCTTTGTCCGGGGTCCGGGCGGATTTTTACAGTGTCCGGATTTTTGCAAAGTTGAGAGTAATGCAGTTAAATTTACATTTCGTCCCGTTCTACTGCTCTTTTCTTAAAGTATCAATAATTGTTATGGAGTGTGTGTATGTATGTTATGTCTATAAATAATAAATTCATTTATTAAAATTGAACGTATGTTTGATAAGGAATACTGCAGATGAGGATACCACCCGTCAGCTTTGGACAAGTCACATGAAAGTAGCCAATCAGGAGTGGTGTTTAGGCAGCCATCTTTGTTAAATCTTAAAACTATGCATAAATATAAAAACAATTGATGCCACCCTGTCACCAAAATCAATGTTTTTAATTTAAAATAAAAAACATTGCTGTGGGAATCACCACCTGACCACCAGTAACAATTAACTACTAGTTTTACCTGTAATTCCCAGCAGTCATGTGACTTGTCCAAAGCTGACGGGTGATATCTTCATCTGCAGCTGACCCATTTGATGTGTCCTCTTTTTTCTTCCTTTGTCCTCCTTTTTGAAGCTGTTTGTCCTCCTTTTTAAACAATTGCATCTGGTCACCCTATGTATGTTTAACCTCTAAACATTTACTTTCTCTCTTAGACTCCATTATTTTTCCTTGACGCACAGTCCTTGGGTTCAACAGATGACAGCAGCCATCTGGTGATAAAATGAGTTTCTTATAAGCATTTATCTGGAAAAGCTTACTGAAAATAGTTAAAAAATTAGTATACAAGGGAATCCCATGGCATCAGATGCAGAGAAAAGTTGCCTTCATGGTATTAAGGCAGATATTTCCACAAAACTTGTGTAAAAATGCCATTTTTCTGGATAAGTAAATCATCCTCTAAACATTATGTTTCTATTTCCTTGCCTATATCTTCTGAACCAAGAGTTGTTTTGTTGTCATTTCATCTATTTTCCTGCAAACTCTGAAACTTTATTTTATACCTTTTGTCAAGATGATGAAAAAGTATGGGTTCATTTTCTGAACAAACAACTGCATACCATCCTATCAGACAAGTCAAAGAGCCGCATGTCCAACAGAGACGTTAGTGAACTTTGCCATTAATATCAAGTGAGAGCATGCCACATTTACTAGAGACTTCCTGTCCTCTCGACATTTCATCATGCGGTGACCGACCCGACCTTAAAACATGTAAGTACAGGGTGATTCAAAAAGAATACCACAACTTTAAAAATGTGTATTTAATGAAAGAAACATAATATAACCTTCTGTTATACATCATTACAAAGAGTATTTAAAAAGGTTTTTTTTCACTCAAAAACAAATTCAGAGATGTTCAATATGGCCCCCTCCAGACACTCGAGCAATATCAACCCAATACTCCAACTCGTTCCACACTCTCTGTAGCATATCAGGCGTAACAGTTTGGATAGCTGCTGTTATTTCTCGTTTCAAATCATCAATGGTGGCTGGGAGAGGTGGCCGAAACACCATATCCTTAACATACCCCCATAATAAAAAATCACAGGGGGTAAGATCAGGGCTTCTTGGAGGCCAGTGATGGGGTGCTCTGTCACAGGCTGCCTGGCGGCCGATCCATCGCCTCGGGTAGTTGACGTAAACTGTTTATACCAACGTTTAATACACCACCTATCAGGAGGTTTAACACCATACTTCGTTCGAAATTCACGCTGAACAACTGTCGTCGATTCACTTCTGCCGTACTCAATAACACAAAAAGCTTTCTGTTGAGCGGTCGCCATCTTAGCATCAACTGACGCTGACGCCTAGTCAACAGCGCCTCAAGCGAACAAATGTACAACTAAATGAAACTTTATAGCTCCCTTAATTCGCCGACAGATAGTGCTTAGCTCTGCCTTTTGTCGTTGCAGAGTTTTAAATTCCTAAAGTTGTGGTATTCTTTTTGAATCACCCTGTATAATTTATATGATACGGCATCATTCTTTGTTCCAGATATAAGTAAATACAAATCAGTGTCTACAGGCTTTAAACAGTTAATAGCCACATAAAAATAATTACAATAATGCATAATCAAAATATCCACGGGTGTATTGCCGGTCTACAGTGTCCAACGGGCACAATATTTCGGCGATCATACATGTCGCCATCATCAGGTGAACTGATGATGGCGACATGTATGATCGTCAAAATATTGTGCTTGTTGGACACTGTAGACCGACAGTATACCCGTGGATATTTTGATTATCAAATACGCCGGGAGAAACTCAAGAATCACAATTACAATAATGCTGTTTAGCTTTTGTTATTGTATTCTTCCTCTGAAGTCGTCACAGATAAAATATGGTGAGTGAAACATTGCCACAACTTGTACAGAAACTAAACTGTTTTCATAAAAGTCAAAAGAAAGGGGAGGAATGCAGAGGTTTGAAGGGAGCGAGACAGGGTGGTAGCCTGTCCTCAATAATATTCAATCTGTTCATTGAGCAAATAATGAAGGAAACCAAGGAGAAGTATGAAACAAATTGGCCAAGCGCAAGTAGGACCCACTCACTGCGGGTTCCGTACAAACTCAGTTATGCATATAGATAGTTCATTCATTCTGGGAATCGAGAACCTCTATCATTTTTGCCTGTTATCAACACTGGTACTGGCAAGATAACAGTCCCAGAGATTCCATGATTTTGGAGAATGTTTTATTTTCAATAATATGCACGTGATATAGAATCGTGCAGAAGGCAGGTGACCATTATTATAATCATCAGCACTTCTGCATTCAATCTGACTGGGTCGCAATGGTAAAAGTCAGTCTTCAGGCTAGGAACAGTTTCATTGCTCATATGACGTATTTTGTAATTTATCCATCACCAGACATTCAAGAGCGATTACTGCACGTAGGTATGGCATTTCAAGTTGTATATGATACAAACATTCATGCCCTAGTCTCCTCATGGATATCTAGTCTGGGAATGCTCGAAATGCTGCCGGATATCTGGTGATGGATAAATTCCGAAACACATCATATGAGCAATAAAGTAATTCCTCGACTGATGTTTAACTTTTACCACTGCGATATAGTCAGCCTGAATACAGAACTACATACTGTTTCAATTTCAAGTTCGACATAGGATTACAAATAATGTCTTCTGATGTGCAACTTGTACTGTACAACCTTGTTTCCCGCTAAATTTCATAATTCTAGGCCAATGGGAAGGATCCTATAGATTTTGATGTGGGAATTTGTGAGTAACAAAAGTATGTGACATGAACAGTGGTACCTTTTGGCTGCATTGAGTTAGAAGCTTATATTTATTACAGTGTCAAGGGATCAGCATGTGACATAAATTTCAACTTAGTACATCTACCTATTCCTGAGAAAAAGGGTTTTAGACAGACAGATGGACAACAGAGTAGTCCTATGAGGGTTTGACTTTTACTAACTAATGCACAAAACCCTAAAAAGGATAAAAAGTTAGGGAAAAGAAGCAAAAACTTTGAGGTTTGCTGAGGACAATTTACTGCTATCAATTACAGTAAAGGACTTGGAAGTCAAACACTATCAGGGGATCAGAAGGAATCACATTATGAAATGACACACTAAAGATAGTAGAAGAATCGTAATAAATAGAAATACAGTTTATTTATAAATTAGTTGTTCTAACGTAACATTTATGAGACCTGGTGGTCAAGGAAGGCAGGATTCGGTAACGATTGTGGATGGGGCAGTAATCAGTTACTACTGGTTGGCTTTTCTTTTAATCACACACAATTTATTTAAAATTAACAACAAATTAAAATATTGGCGATAATTTAAGAATTGTTTCATGGCTGAAAGCCTTAATGGTAATAAATTAAGAATTTATTAAACTTGCTGCAACTTACAATTACAGTTATTAAAATATAAAGACAAGTGACCAAGGTCTTAAAGCTCACTGCAAAACTACAATTGCCAATTTAAAAATTTTACGACAAGTCATGACACTCACGGCTCAAGGCCTTAATGCAATAAATTAAGAATAGTTTCAAGGTTGAAGGCCTTAATGGCAATAAATTAAGAATTGTTTAACTTGTTGCAAGTTACAAACTACAGTTATTAAAATATTGAAAACAAATCACCAAGGTCTTGGAGGTTAACCGCTAAAATATCCACCCCGATAGCTGAGTGGTCAGCATGACAGATTGCTGTCCTACGGGCCCGTGTTCGATTCCCGGCTGGGTCGGGGCTTTTCTCTGCTCAGGGACTAAGTGTTGTGTTGTCTTCATTATCATTTCATTCCCATCTGGTGTGCAGGTTGCCCAATGTGGCGTCGAATGTAATAAGACCTGCACCGAGGTGGCCGGACCTGTCCTGTAAGGAGCCTCCTGACCAATGATGCCAAACGCTCATTTCCATTGCTAAAATACAATTGTCACACTAGAATTTTAAGACAAATAGTGACAGTCACAGCGGAAGGCCTTTAATGCCAAGAATGCCAATTATTTAAAAAAATTAACAAACATACTGTGAAACAGCAAGGTGATAGCAAAAGTTAATTTAAAAGGCAGGCAACTGATCACGAAATAGGTGAGATAAAATGATAGTAAACTTGGTAGCACAACCGTTTAATCTTGCTGTAACGCCAAAAGTGGCAACTATATTAAAAAAATTTAGAAACATACAATAAAACAGCAAATATAATAACAACGTTAATTAAAAAGGACAAGCAACTGATCAGCAAACAGATGAGACAAATGATGGTAACTTGGTAACACAATAATAAAACACAAGGGCTAGTCACAGATGGTGCTCCAGGAATCGACCTCTGAGTAAGTCAGGCCAAAAACACTTTCGCAAGCAATGAGAAAGGCAGCCAAGAGTTGCATTCACTTCACAAGATGGTAACTCAGACTAGTGGCAGTCTAACGAATGACTACTGATAATCTGCTGAAGTCCAATAACCAATTCAATGATGGAACACTATGCCAAAGCCGGCACCAGCGGTCAGCACTACGTCCTCAGAATGCTGTGTTTAGAGCATCCGAAAGGAGAAAGGAACAACTACTACCTGAGTAGAAGAAACACCAACCGATCTACAAATCAAGGAAACTGTCAAAACTACACGCCTTACTGGACAGCAGCAGCAAGGCGAGGAAACGTACACTGCCGTTATATACACTAACCTCCAGGGCAGGTCAATGGGGAATTAGCGGCCACCAGGCAGGAAAAATACCGCTGGATGAACTTATCAAATAGTAACACATAGAATGCAGCAATTAGAAACAAGAAGTCAAGGAAAGATAATTAGCTCTGCCTACCCCAAGAACCCCACTCGCTGGTCTTCGTCTCGGCAACACTACGAGCAGCAACACGAACTCAAGTCACTGGAGAATCACGCAATCTCACAGTGGTGGAGGTTTCACTGATAGGATTAAAATCCACTCAGCTTAAAGCTTGTTGGATCGGTTTGATGACTAGGTCGTGTACCCTTGCGACCACAGCCCTTCCATCTGGCAGTGCATGTGTGCCGCCAGTGGTCCTGGCGTGGTTTCGCAGCGCCCTCTTGGCTCCTCCGGAGTCGCCAACTGAACCCCTCACTCACACAACCTGGAAGAACGATGACGTCACCCCAAAGATAGGGCCACAGTTACTACATATCGATAATGCCACTGCTGCCAATAGGGGACAGGCAGTGCTTGCAAAACCAAGTGGTGCCAGTCAACACATGAAGATTACAAACAAATGCAACCATGTCAACTAAATGATACAGTCTGGAGGACGCAAACCTACAACAGCACCAACGCGAGCTGCAGCATGACTCAATTTATATGATAAAAGGGTAAATAACTTAAGGAAATGTTTAATATAACACTGAATGCAACATATCTTCAAGTTTTATTCCCACCTAACACTGTTAGTTCCCGACGTTCCTGCCAGGTGGCATGCATGAATGAATTTTCTCACTACCATCATGAAGTCACATAACAGTGCAAACGTGTACAGTGTTGTTTATGGTGTCATAAATTCAAATTTACTACTAAAGTTTAGAGACAATTCCAGAATTAATATTGCAAGCCATCTCCTCAAAAACAAACTGTTATTAATTGGTAAAATGGTTTCACCGAAACTGGCTGTGTATCACATAGGATGCTGGGACAGGGTCAGCCAGTAGTCTCTGAAACAGCAATTGAACAACTTCAGCAGGCTCGCATTTGTAGTCTGGGTATATCAATGAGATGTGCATAATGTTACAGTGTAGGAGATGATATGAAAAGAACTGTAATTATACCATACAAATTGGAACTGTTGCAGGCTTAAGAGAAAGTGACAAAGAAAAACCAGCCAAGTTTTGTGTAGGAATGTTTAAAAGAACACAGACTGGAGATGATTTTCTTAAAAAAGTAGTGTTCACTGACGAAGCCTCCTTCCACACCTGTGGTAAAGTGAATTTGCTTACTGTCTGGATATGGGGTGAGTAGAAACCATGTCACATAATCGAACATATATCGGACTCGCCTAACGAAAATGTGGTTTTTTCTTTTCTCTGTAAGTTATAAAAGATACAGGGGATAGGAAAAAGAATGTGAACAGTGGTAGTAATGGGATGGTTGTGTCCGACGGCCGACAATGCAGAAAAGACACGTATCGCGCTGGACTGTGTGTGTTTAGCACGGACTAGGCATCAGTGCAGTTTGTTTACGACTACTGCACACTTTGTATTTGCATTCACAGGCCAATGTTGACATGCAATGAAAGACCTAAGAGAATTCCAAAGAGGGCAGATTGAGGTGGCCCGATTAGCTGGACTATCAATAACCAAGACAGCCAACTTACTGAAAGTTTGAAGAGCAACTGTTTCAACAGTCATCACAGCCTACACAAAACATGGAAAGACAACATTGTGTAAACATAATAGTGGGCGCAACTCAAAACTAAATGACAGATATCGTCATACGCTCACACGAATTGTGTCAAAACGACACAAAACTATGGCAGCTTAAGTGGCTGCAGAGCTCAACAGCCACCTTGAAGACCCCGTATCTATTGACAGTGTCTGCCGAGAACTCCATAAGACGAATATTCGTGGACGAGCTGCTATACTGAAACCATCAGTGATGACAACCAACGCAAAGAAGCATTAAATACGATGTCAGGAGCATAACTCCTGGACAGCTGATGAGTGCAAAACGTCATACAGTCTGACGAGTCAATGTTTTCGTTATTTCCGTCGGGCTGGATTTACATCTGGAGGATGCTAAAAGGAGCCTAAAATCTGAACTGCTTGTTTCCAACGGTTAAGCATGGAGGTGGAAGTGTGATGGTATGGGAAGCCATATCATGGTATTCTGCTGGTCCCATCATTATTCTCAAAATCCGTGTTACAGCCAACGATTATGTGAACATTTCAGGTGATCTGGTGCACCCCATGATTCAAATGTTGTTTCCCAACAATGATGCCACATTTCAGGACAATAATTCACCCATTCACACAGATAGGACAGTACAACCATGATATGAGGAGCATGCAATTTAACTGAAGCATCTTTCCTGGCCAGCACAGGCCCCAGACTTCAATATTATCGAACCCTTGTGGGCGGTATTAGAGTGCAGACTCCAGAGCAGACTTAAACCTCGTCAGTGCAGGAGTTAGAAGAGATTCTGATCGAAGAGTGGCAATACATTTCACTGGAGACTATGCAGTCATTATATGCCAGTATTCCAAGAAGAATCGCAGCTGTATTACGGGCAAATGGGGGTCCAACCCCTTATTAATAAACCATTCCCAAGTAACTACAAGTGTTCACATTATTTGGCCTATCCCCCGTATATTGTCCTTTCTTTTTTGCCAAGTCAACTGTAACTGGCATATTGTACCTGGACATGCTTGAACATTTTCTAACGCCTTAATTACAACAGGACGTAGGTCCAGAATGTATTTTCTAGCGAGATGACTCACCTCCACAGGAGGGAGGCACAGAATTTATTTTCTAGCAAGATGGCACACCTCTACATTATATCACGAAGCTGCTGCATATCTCCTTAGGAATATGACAAGGTGGACTGGACATGTTGGAAAAATGTCCTGGCCACCACGATCACCTGATTAAACACCAGTGGACTTCTGTGTTTGGGGTTTGTTTCTCCGCTTCCAAGAAATGTCAAGCTGTTGCCCCCATACATTGAGACTTGTTTCATAGGATTTGGCAGGAAACTGATTACAGATGGGACATTTGTTCAGCACTGTATCCAACATTTCTGTAAGTTATTCACATTTTTCATAACTGAAGGTTACTTTTGTACAGCTAATTTTTCAACATCCTGTAATTTGAGGCGAGTGTGTGCCAGGCTGCATTTAGTCAGGATAGTTGCTTCCCCCAACTCACCAGTCTAAACACAGCTACACTGCCAAAAATGATACATCCATGTGTGTTTCTTTTCATTGCATGTGTAATTTTGTGCTTTGGCAACTAAGTGGATGCATGTTGAAATTAATTTCTCTGATAAATTAGCTGCTATCACAATGAAGTTGTTGATGGAAGTTTATTGAAAATTTTTACGGCTAACTACAGAGTTGGTGTTTCTACAGTTTCAGAAAGCATTCAGTTGAAATCTAAATTTGTAGAACACACTGTGAAAAATTCTTCCAAGAAAAACATGGTAAACATCCAAGTTTGAAAAGTAGGTGAAGCTCTTTATCTTTGGTTCACCCAGCAGCAAGATAAGGGCATGACTGACTGGCCCAGTACTGCAAGAAAAAACTAAATGTTAGCCAAGTTACTGAGTGAGGAAGGAAAAGATTTTTCTTCAAGCTCTTCATAGTTAGACATGTTTAAAAACTGGCTGTACATGGTGAAATGTTATCCGCAGACCTAGATGCGGTTGATGTTTCCGGAACAGTGTCTGA
The DNA here is from genome assembly GCF_023864345.2 of Schistocerca serialis cubense. Taxonomy (NCBI): domain Eukaryota; kingdom Metazoa; phylum Arthropoda; class Insecta; order Orthoptera; family Acrididae; genus Schistocerca; species Schistocerca serialis. The sequence continues at coordinate 85,665,082 of NC_064647.1, read as the reverse complement.
AGGTTACACACTGAGGACCAAATTTACAATGCCGATGAAATGGGAGTTAATTTCATGATGTTGCCTTCAAAATCTTCAGCTGCCTTGAAGAAGCATCTGCCCCAAGATGCAAAATGAAATACTTATGGCACACAGATTGAACAATAATGTGTATCAGTAAGTCAAAAAATCTCTAGCTTTTAAAGATGGACTGGACATGTTGGAAAAATGTCCTGACCACCACGATCACCTGATTAAACACCAGTTGACTTCTGTGTTTGGGGTTTTTATAGAGCAGCAAAAAGTTCTTAGATGTCTTGCAACCTCTTTGACAAATGGTTTAGTGATGAGTTTGTACTGGAAGTTGAAAAGTTTTTAACTGGAAAAGATCTTCCTAAAAAACCCATCTTATTAACTAAGAATGTGCCTACACATCCTCATGAGTCGAAAATTGGTAATATTGTTGTGCATTTTCTTCCCCCAAATGTGAGATGTGACATGTCAGTTTTGATAAAAAGATATATCACATCTCTCCAGCCTTAATAATGATGAAAGATGTTCGAGAGATTTGAAGAAAGTTTATTTTATTAGTAGTTCTGTTTTGGACATCACACTGGGGACGGAATGCTTTTCAATATGTGCAGGTACGATGAAAGACATGAATGCATCCCACCTACAATGCGGCAAAGTGAGTTTAGTTTCTCCACATTGGGGGGTTGGTTGTTCTGTGACATCGCAGCTTGGAGAAGTTTTGCAGGCAAAGATAAAAGGGCCGTCATGTCAACAATGAAAACTGTGTGACAAGCAAAAATCAAATGAACTGTAAGCTGAATCTTGTCTGAACTAAGATGATGTAAGATCAGTCAGTCATAACAACATACTCTCAAGACTGTGAATGGAATAAGTAATTGTGTTATGAAGATTTAATAGAGGCATTCAACTTGAAATTCTTCCAAGTTATTTCATTAGTCTGGAAGAAAATCCGTGCTCTCCTTCTGCACCCAAATAATGCAAGTGGAGGCAAAGTGCATAAACTACTACTGGGGCATGGTTATTTGGCTCTGCGAAGTCCAAATCGGCAAAACATAAAATTAGGTGACCGCAAGAAATTTTATTAGCACATGTCAACATCGAGGCCAAACAGGTGACAGATTATAATTTCCACAAACAACACTTCCTTCACCATATTACACTTCATTTAGTGACTGTGACATGTTAACACGCAAGCGAAAAAGCAATAGTTTGGCGATCCAATTGTTTGTCACTGCAGCACTAAAATATTGTTAAAACTATCATTATCTCTGCTGAGGGCGCACATATGAGTGAGCGGAAATGCTAATATACTTAATGAGGCAAAGACACTTATTATAAAATTATTTTTAAATGTGTTTTTTTTGACATTATACATTACATATCACAGAACATTAATCCAAAGGGATTATGGATCAAACGAAGCAATTACTTTGTATTAGTAGACTCGTAAATGAATTGAAGACAATCAGTTAGGAACATTTTGTGTGTTACATAAATACAACAGTATTTGGCTAGGAAGCATTCAAGATTAATACAATATACATTACTCTGTGTTATTGAGATAATGAGTAAACCATAGAGACAATAGAAATTAAAGAGCTGAGAAATTTACTACACGGTACCATGAGAAGAAAACCGCAAATATGTTAGTGAGGTGGTCATCTATACTTGTAAAGGCAAATCATCATTTAAAGCGGTTACCAATTGGCAAAAATTTCGAGGGGGCGGGTGGGGAGAATTGACTGATTTACTTCAGATCGCTACACAATACTCCAGTAAATGTCCAGACCAACACACACTACATTGTGGGTTTTTTTTTTTTAAAATGTAGATGGCATATAAATACAAATACAATTTTCATTGTACTATATGAAGACAAGTTTATTTTTAACATTGTTATAAAGCTTCTCGAAAATTTCTTTATCAATTTACTTCAAATATTGACACAATGCTCTAATAAATGTTCAGATAGACATGAGCTATATATTTTTTTAAAATATATATGGTATATAAACATACATGTAGTGTGAGAAAAATCTCAAAAAGTTCTTGATACATTTACTTGCACCTTTCACATGGTGTTCTAATAAATATTCAGATGGAGAAAGGCTACATACGTTAACACGGATAATGAGAAAGAATATTCAGTGCTTTAAAAATGTGCTGTTCCAGTTTCTTTCTTGCAGGCCATTTTAACTACAATAGTGTAGCCTTTGAGCCACTAGACAATTTGCGTGTAATTTCAAAAGAAAAGAAAAAGTATACACAACTGTGAGCCATTTTGCTTTCTTCTTCGCAGTCACTTTTCACAGAAAATAGGAAAGTTGTAACTACGATTTATCCGTATATGAATAGAATACTACTATGGAATACAGATTGCCCAAAATTTTGTAAATGTTCCCTTTCGCACATTAAAACTATGTGAAATAGTGTCAATGAAGCTCCTATCCTCACAGATCCAGCAGCACGAGATGTTCCTCATACCCCGTATACCAATGATTCCAACAAGGATAAGATCAGAGAGAGTGGGTAGAGGAGGTGGGCAAACGGATATAGAGAGGGCAAAGGAGCAGATGGACAGAGACAGTGGGGAGGGGGAGACACAGAGAGATGGTACAGGAGCAGATGGGCAGAGAGAGGTGCACGGAGAGGGAGGAAAAGGAAAATAAGACGTACATCCAATTCCCACAAATATTGAGCAATTGCAAAGCATTGGTGGATTCACATGTAAGTTTACAGAAAGCACAAAAGAAAGTATAAGTGAAAGTGTGTTTACAGAGTGGTTTGGAAACATCAGTTTATAGGCTTCAAGGGAAGTTAAAACTCCAAGAAAAAATTTCTCCATATAAATGAATATGGGTATGGGCATTCTATTCGAGATAAGTAAATACTTCAGGTTCATGTCAATAAAGAACCGTACTATCCGCGAGTGCATTAGTGTTGTAGAAACAGGATACCAGTTTCCCATAATGACATCCCCTCCCGGGCACTTGCGCTACAAGACTACAATAAACATGTTATATAAATTTGTATTCAACGTCTCAATAACTTAAGCAAGAAAAATTTCACAACATTTTTCATCTCGGTGTGAGGATGAGAGATGTAACATGTCAAATTTGATAAAAAGATACACTGATCAGCCAGAATATTATGACCACAGACATACTATTGATATAAACCCGTCTGGGCGATAGCAGAGTCACCTGGGAATGAATGACTGCTAATCAGACACACATACGGCGCATGTAGTATCAGTCAGCGTGGTGTACGTATGTAGAATGGGGAACATTAATATTATGAAAAGGATAGTTGCTACTCACCATGTGGTGGAGATTGGGGGAGGGAGGGGAGGATAATGGAAAAGGAGATAAGTAAAAGGACTGAGGGTGCGTTGGTGGAACAGAGGGCTGTGTAGGACTGGAATGGGAACAGGGAAGGGGCTACATGAATAAGGACAATAACTTATGAACGTTGAGGCCAGGAGGGTTACGGGAATGTTCACTATATTGCAGGGAGAGTTCCCACCTGCACAATTCAGAAAAGCTGCTGTTGGTGGGAAGGATCCATATGGCACAGGCTGTGAAGCAATCACTGAAATGAAGAACGTTGTGCGCGTGGTGTGCTCAGCAATGGGGTGGTCCAGTTGTTTGTTAGCCACAGTTTGTCGGTGGCCATTCATGCAAACAGACAGTTTGTTGGTTGTCATGCCCACATAGACTGCACCACAGTGGCTGCAGCTTAGCTTGTAAATCATATTGATGGTTTCACAGGTAGCCTTGTCTTTGGTGGGATAAATGACACTTGTGACCAGACTGGAAGTGGTGGTGGTGGTGGTGGTGGGAGGATGTGTGGGACAAGTCTTGCATCTAGGTCTATTACAGGTATATGAGCCGTGAGGCAAGGCATTGGGAGTAGGCGTTGTGTAAGGATGGGTGAGGATATTATGTAGGCTCGGATTGGTGGCGGAATACCACTGTGGGAAGGATAGTGGGTAGGACATTCCTCATTTCATGGCACAATGAGAGGTAGTGGCGGAGAATGTGATTCAGTTGCTCCAGACCTGGGTGCTACTGAGTCGTGACGGGAATGCTCCACAGTGGCCAAATGGTGGGTGACTGGAGATATAAGGCACAGGAGATCTGCTTTTGTGCAAGGTTGGGATTGTAATTACAACCTGTGAAGGCCTCAAAGAGACCCTCGGTATATTTCAAGAGGGACCACTCGTCACTTCAGGTGCGACTGCCATGGGTGGCTAGGCTGTATGGAAGGGATTTCTTGGTACGGAATGGGTGGCAGCTGTCAGTATTGCTGGCAGTTGGTAGGTTTGATATGAACAGAAGTACCAATGTAGCCAACCTTGAGGCAGAGGATATCAAGGTAGGTGGCTTGTTGGGATGAGTAAGACCAGGTGAAGTGAATGGGGGAGAAGGTGCTGAGGTTCTGGAGGAACGTGAATAAGGTGTCCTTACCCTGAACCCATATCACAAAGTTGTCAACAATGAATCTGAACCATGTGTTTGGGATTTTGGGTGTTTAGGAAGGATTCCTCCAGATGGGCGATGAATAGGTTGGCACAGGACAGCACCATGTGGGTGCCCATAGCCATATCCCAGATTTGTTTGTAGAGAATGCCTTTAAAGAAGTAACTGTGGTGAGTATATAGTTGGTCATGGCGACTAGGAAGGTGATTGTTGGTTTAGAATCCATCAGATGTTGGGAAAGGTAGTGTTCAACAGTGGTAAGGCGATGGGCATTAGGCGTGTTAGTGTGGAGGGAGGTGGGAATCAACAGTGATTAGCAGGCACCATGTGGTAAAGGAACTGTGGAGGAAATGGTTGGTGTCTTTTATATAGGAGGGTGAATTGTCAGTAATAGGCTGAAGGTGTTGGTCTATGAGAGCAGAGATTCTCTCAGTTGGGCCACAGTAATTGGCAACAATGGGGCATCTTGGGTGGTTGGGTTTATGGACTTACGAAGCACGTTGAGGGTAGGAGTGCAGGGAGTGGTCCTTTCATTTATTATTATTATTATTTTCCAATAACTAGTAATTTCACACTGTGGTTCCCAGAAGCATTAGTGGTGCACAAAATCGTAATATGTCCTTAAGATGATGACATATACAGGAGCATGAACTTCACTCTTTAAAGCAAGGGTTCTGATTGGTAGACATTTCCAATACAGACCACTTTCATCTGCAATATAAATTTGGTCTGGGGTGAAATCTCTTCTTCCACAAATTTCTGGAACCCTTCCCAGAGGAAATCAGCTGCCACAACGTTTGAACTATGTCACTCTCCTTGCACAGTAAGTTCGCGAATCTTGGGATGACGACTGAATCTGGTTAGCCATCCAGATGAGGCATGGAACTCTCCCTCTAACCCTACAGCATTACAAAAAAATGGTTCAAATGGCTCTGAGCACTATTGGACTTAACTTCTAAAGTCATCAGTCCCCTAGAACTTAGAACTAGTTACACCTAACTAACCTAAGGACATCACACACATCCATGCCCGAGGCAGGATTCGAACCTGCGACTGTAGCAGTCGCGCGGTTCCAGACTGCAGCGCCTTTAACTGCTTGGCCACCCCGGCCGGCTACATCGTTACAAAAAACCAAGCATTTTTGATACTTTTATTTATTTATTTAATCGTGTCAGAAACACACACTATAGCTTACAAGTTATACAAAATAATCCAAAACATGGTACTATAAGCATTACAATTAAATGCGGTGTGACCAGTATGCAGCAACTTCGCATGCTTCCTTGGTGGCATCAATGACATTCTGTGACGTGCATGACATTGGGCATAGTCTACAGACATGAAGATGATTCACTGTCTGTTCTTCACGACATTCACATGCTGTGGAGTCGCATGCAAATCCCCACTTTTTCAAGTTAGTCTTTGTTCTTCCAACTCCAGAATGCAGCCTGTTGAGGGTCTTCCATATTGACCAGCTTTCTTCGTGACCTGACGGGAGGCTTTCGGTCGGGATCATCCACCCTGCAAGGTGGCTGGATCTGGAATGCCACAAGTTGACTCTGAAGTTCGAAGGTGGTTCAGTGAGGCTTTCAGTTGAATGGAGAAAGCTTTTCCTTGACTTGAGCCTTGGTACTGCTGGCTGATATCCGTGTAGAGCGTGGGCCTTCAGATTCAATGCCTTAGACTTTTCCAGTTTTTATGCACATTCACAATTGATATCTGGAGATGGAATGCCCGCTAGACAATAAACTTTATCAAGTGGTGTAGATCTCAAATATCCCATAATAAGTCTGAAGGTTTCATTCAAGGCGATATCCACTTGTTCAGCCTGACTAGATCTGCATCAGACAGGGCAAGCATATTCTGCAACTGAATGACAAAGAGCTACAGCAGAAGTTCTTAAGATGCGAGGATATGTCCCCCAGGTTGTACCCAATAATTTCCAGAGAATGTTGTTCCCTGCAGACACCTTCCGTTTGGTGCTCAAAGAATGTATTCTGTAGGTAAGTGTTCGATCAAGAGTTACTCCAAGATATTTGGGGGTGAAGCAGTGTTCTGAAAACAAGCAATTTCCTTGCTGCATGTCTATTTCTAAAATGTAATGCACAAATCTGTGTTTTTGCTGGATTTAGCTTCAGCTGGTTGTCTTGGTAATAGCCACTTAGATTTTCTACAGCATGGGGGAGCTTCTCTCTAACATGTTCAAAAGATGTTCCTTGAACTGCTAGAGCAACATCATCAGCATAAAGAAATCTCTTTGTCCCTTGCGGGGAGTGCTGATCATTTGTGTAACTGTTACAAGTATAGGAGCTAACACACTCCCTTGAGGAAGGCCGTTCTTTACATTCCTCCATCTGCTCCGCAGACCTCGAAATTCAACAATAAACTTTCTGTTCCGAAGAAAGCACTCAATCATTTGGGTGAGTTTGTAACCCCCAGTTATGTGAAGCACTTTATTTAGCAATGTATGGTGGTTAACAGTATCATAGGCTGATGTCAAGTCAATAAAAGCTACACCAGTGACTTTGTTGTTTTCATAGCTGTCTTCTATATATTGTGTTAGGTGAAGTACTAATCGTACCTGAAACAATGATATCTTCTGCTCATTTTTGGCTAAACCATTGCAAGAGAGCAGCAACTAATTCATCAAATCTATATCTCTTCATGCTTTTTTGTGCAGATGGTCCAGGACTAGAACTGCATTTCCTGGTAAAATTCTGTACTTTTTGCTGAGTGTTTTTAAGGAGCCAAACAGTCTGCATTTCAATTAGTTTTGCAGCAGGTCCCTCACTTCTCAAAGCTTTCAATCAATTCTAATTTTTGTTTTAATGTCAACACATTTCTCTGTGTTCCCGATCACACCGGAACACTGAATATGTCTTTGATTTCCATGGAACAGGTTGGCCGATAGCAGTGGAAATGATACTCTATTGTCATGTGGCAGTCATTTAAACAACAGAAATGGCACTTATTGTCATATGGCAAATTGTTTCACAAATAATCCGCAAACAGGATAATCCATACACTAATAATCACGAATACACTTCATGTATTATCATTGAGGCCAAGAGAGAGAAATCTTAAATTCTAAAAATCACACATCCTTGACCACGTTACACTCCAATGTTACCAATATAATTCAGCCACTGCATCAGGGCATGATAGCAACATTTAAATGGCACTACCGTGAGCTATTGTCGAGACTCATCCTGCAAGATAGTGACACGGAAAACAAAAACATGAATTATGCACTGAAGACAGTATATATGAAACACACAATTTATTGTCGAGTGCAAATCTGGTATAATGTGAAAGCAGAAACTCTTCAAAGGTGTTGGAGCAAACTGTATGACGGGCTCTGAGAAGATGAGTCCGAAAATTTTGAAAACTTGACAGATATGGTAGAAGGAATTCTCAAATGCAAAGACATGGATATGTGCGAGGTGGACAAATGGCTTGTCACTGACCATTTGCAAGAACTCGTTGATCAAGAAATCATAGAAACAGTGTTGCAATCCATAGCTGGCGATGGTTTTCGAACACTAGAGGTAAGGTTATTTCAAGAATTAATCTTTCTAAAACCTGCTGGATATAGTACAACACGGAAGTCACAGTACATGTGCTGCTGCTGCTGCTGCTGCTGTCGTCGGCGGCGGCGTAGATTGCCCTAAGATTTGTTGAACAATGCTGTGAGTCAACACTGGTTAACATCCCTCTGAAGAAATGTTGGTGGAACAATTCAGGTGCTAGCAACTGTTAAGCACAGTATATTGTATATTCAGGTATTGTAATCCCAACAAGTTATCTGAAATGGCTTCTCCCCCTTTAGTTCTATTGATTGGGATTGTATTGGCTCCTGAATTGTGTACATTCACCAATAACGAGGCATCATTTCATCCAAGCCAATAAGTCCAATGAGTGGAAAACATATATCCAATATTATAAAAATACATCTAAAAACAAAGATGATGTGACTTACCAAACGAAAGTGCTGGCAGGTCGATACACACACAAACAAACACAAACATACACACGAAATTCTAGCTTTCGCAACCAACGATTGTTTCGTCAGGAAAGAGGGAAGGAGAGGGAAAGATGAAAGGATGTGGGTTTCAAGGGAGAGGGTAAGGAGTCATTCCAATCCCAGGAGCGGAAAGACTTACCTTGGGGGAAAAAAAGGACAGGTATATACTCGGGCGCGCGCGCGCGCACACACACACACACACACACACTAACCTAACCTAAACACACACACACATATCCATCCGCACATACACAGACACAAGTGAAAATGTGTCTGTGTCTGGCCACGGCAGCCAGGCTCTGTGTGTGTGTGTGTGTGTGTGTGTGTGTGTGTGTGCACGCATATGCGTTTGTGTTTTTGGTGGTGGTGGTGGTGGTGGTGGTGGTGGTGGGGGGTTCATTCCGCTGAAGGCCTTTTTGGCCGAAAGCTTACTTGTCTGACAGTCTTACCTGCAACTCAGCATCTCTGCTGTATGGTGAGTAGCAGTTACCCTTTTCAAAATATTGTCATTATACCATGCTGGATTTTCCATTGTTTAAACATTATAAATCTTCTGACATCCCTGTCATTACCATACCTATCTGAGTTATAATATTCTTACCTAAGTTCAGGTCTCAAGTAATAAAACTGATAACACTGCAGATTTATTAACAAAACTTTTGCCCAATATAACAACAGACATTCAGTTCGAAGTACAAACTTACATGGTATAAAATAAGGGTACATAACATGACAGTTTGACACAAAATTAAGCAACATGTATGCCACAGTTATATCTGTCTGTCTGTCTGTCACATAATGTAACACTTTGCACACTATAACAAGCACTCTCCCCACAGTGGACAGACTGTGCCCTTTGAAGCCTACAGTGACCTGATGCTCCTCTATTTCACATAATGGTGGGAGTTAATCACTGTCACTGAACACTATCGTAGACTTCTTCATGCTTCTGCCACTGCTCCTGCTACTCTGGCCCGTGAATGACTCAGCAATAGTCCTTTGTGCCACAGGCTCATATGTACCCTATAAAATGCAAATAATCATCACATAACTGGAGAGAGAGAGAGAGAGAGAGAGAGAGAGAGAGAGAGAGAGAGAGAGAGAGAATTACAATTAGAGTACGCTCAAGACAAAAGCAAATGAAATTAAGATCAGGTTACCTTCCATTCGGAAAGCAGTTGCACTCCGTGACTGTTATATTGACTTCCAAATTGTAGATTGCAGCAATCAGTTGTCCTTTATAAATTTTATTATGCAGATCTAGATTTTGGCTAGAAGCTAGCCATTCTCAATGCACTATTATTTTCGCTCAATGCATATAATGCCTGTTGGTCAGGCTTCATCCAATATTCATTGAATACTCGATGAACTGTGGATGAAGCCCAAAATCTAGATCTGCACAATGAAATTTAAAAAGGACGACTGATTGCTGCAATCTATAATTTACAAGTGAAATTAAGATGCCAGAACAAGGAACTGCAAATCAACTTAACACAAAATATCTGTAAAAAGAACTATACATCCACAAACACACAAAACAAAAGCAACACAATACAGTAATTAAGCTTTAAACTACAATGCCTCTGTGGATCAGAAACACCAATTCTCAACAGGAACACAGACATTGAAAACACTAAGAAAAATGAATGCAAAATTGTAAGAAATATTCTAAGCCCAAAATTTTTAGACAAACAACACAGATTCAGAGGCAAAAAGGAGCTCTAAAAATGCACAAATATCCATAGTGAAATTAGGAAATACAAGTTAAGATACTATTGACACATTAAAAGAAGAACCCAGACAGACTTACCTAACAAATAGTGAAATTCTTTGACACCAGGAGTAAAGCCAAAAAGGACACAATGAAATGGACTGGAAACATCAAAACTGATCTGAAATTGGCAGGAATTACACCAGAAGATTCCAAAACATTGAAATCTTCATGTCTCAATTTTACAAATGGCAAGCTGACCAAGAGGAAAACCAAATATGGCAATGGAAAAAAATGGTCTGATTTCTCTGTCATATATTTGGCAACATAGATACGAGATCTAAGAACAGCTATGGTGTTTGAGATATAAAGGGCTCACCAAGAAATTAAAATGCAGAAATGTTCAACTGTCACTCGGCAACAGACCTATCGTGCTGCTTCTTTTTTGCAGTGCAACACCTAACACAATAGGCAGCTTACTGGGAAGAAGAGGCGCACGGCCTATTGTCCAACCAGTGGGGAGATCATCTGCCCAGTTAAGGCATCTAATGCGAGTGTGAAAGCAATTACATCATTCAGTCTATCCGTACAGTTACCACCTGCTGTGCAAACAGTGCAAATTAAAAATCGAGAACTTGAGAAATCAGCTGCTGCTGAGAACTGCCAGTACTTCGGATATCGAGAATCAGTTACAATGGTTACGGGCCATTTTGCCTCAGGAGATACAATGGCTTTATGACACCATCCCCACCTACTTCAGGAGATACATCCAGGCCAGAGGGATTACAACATTGTAAGTAGACTCATACTGCCAAGTACTTCATAAATTTGACTCGTTGGTGTAAACACTGAAATAATATTACATATTCTCTCGTCCCCGTAAAGTAGAGGTGTACAGACTAGTTAGTATTGGGGTCTGCTGCTGTGGCCGCCCACTGCAGACATCGTAGTGCCTACTGAATCGGCATCCCACTTCACATCCAACCAACATGGGACGCCTGCATCACAGGGCTTATATTCACCAGAAAAACCTACGTCATCTGTGTTGCCCACAAATATTTACCGGCAGCCACAACACAACACAACACCAGGTCTCCACCGACAGCCGCCAGGGACTGCTACCCATTCGTGGAGCCTGCAGAACAGCTACACTAGAGGTCGCAGCTAGTCCGGGAACTAATTTGCTACGCAAGGCACGTGATCGCAAATAGTTCTGGCAGATACATCCACCAATGAGCTTTATAGGGCGGTGCAATACCGGTAAAGGGCAGTTCGATGCACCGCTTGGAAGCCTACAGAACTGGCACCCTGGCAACCATAGCCAGTCACCTCTTCTAGCTGGGTGATCTCTTGCGGATGGACTTGGTATAATCGATGAACATCTTGACATTGTAGAATTGTTTGATTTTGATCCCTCCCTGTGAAGAGTCAGAACTTTCCTATTATTATTTGTTATTGTATACTGGTGATTATCCGCAGGGACAGAGTCTGTAATTTTTTTGGAGATTGTATTATTGTTTCATTTAGGTGAGTCCAGTAAGTTGTTTTCAGACTTGTATTTTCCGCATTTCTATTCTGCCAGTGCAGATACACGAGCCGCAATCCCCTCACTGCGACACTTTAAGGGCTGCGAGAACAAAATACACAAAGATATATATAATCGACAGTGAAAACAAAATTAAAAAATAATACAATTTGCATACTTCTGTGAACCTGTAAGTAGTCTGTGCATCCTTGGCATAAAGTTTCATTTTGTTTCCTCGTCTCCTCCTGAGTGCAACACTTCTCTTGTCAGGCAACATATAAAAGTAAGAAAAACTATTCTAACTTTTGGAACTGTTGTATCCTTCCTCACAAAAGAATATGTAAACTGTAGGGGGCACTTTAAAAGCAAGTGCTGACCACCTACAAGGGAATCTGTGTTCACACGCACCACTCCTGAGGCACAATGTGTAGCACTAATATTTCTTACCACTGAACGACATTCTCAAATGTAAACTATAGAACAAGTAGTCATAGGTAAAAGCAGTCGATATGTGGGGGTTATTATTTTTATTTGTACACGGAGAGCGAAGTCTAGGGACGAAGTGAGACTTTGGACACAGGACGGCAATTGCAGCAACTCTGTGAGAGAAAATAGTGCCTCAGACACAAAAACAGGCTGCTTTGGGGATGTGCAGAGTTGCTAAGATGGTATAAATAAATGAACAATGGAGATGAGGCTGGGTAAATTATGTGAAATTTTCTATTAAGACTGACTCTACGGTTGAACTACTAGCAGTGAGAGATCTCTAAGTAATCTAATCGATGATGTACCTTTGGGAAGTCAATAGATCTGTTTTAATTTGTATTGGAATCCTTACATTATTTGCTGCAAGTTTAAAAATGTGGTGTAGCTTTTCTTTAAAGAAGCGGAGGTACAGGTGACGCATGAGTCTGAGGAAAGCTGAACTGCAGCACAGCAGAGAATTTGGAAAAGGGCGAAGAAGAACTAAATTGATAAATTATTCCACAATGTCCACAAAACACCACATTTGTGCAACCAAAGTGCTGGACATTTATCACTTGCTGGAAGTGAAACAAAGCTAAACTTCACGAGAGACTAAATTACATCACAAAGAATGATAAAAGTGAGAAATATTAAATAAAAATTGATAAGGGAGACCATTAGAAGAAAGGTTTTAAGAACAATTAGCTATTTTACGTGAAGAATTATTGTGAAATGGTAGCATTGCTCCAGCGGACCAAATAAATAACTGAAAGGAATACAGGTGTTAAGACACACATAAAAGCAATTATTCCTAAGAAATTTGTTGCTGGCAATGTGCCAGTAAGACATTTTAAGACAATGAAATGGAAGACTGGCAGGCAGTCTCTTTGGCAGCTGACAGCTAACTGCAGTGGGCAGTCGGCAGCCACACAGAGATTTGCAGTGTGAGAGACAGTTGCACAAACAGTTCATGGCAGCACAGTGCAGTCCACAATTCCATGTGACCTGTTACTCAGCAGAAACATGTGGGCTGTGTATACTCCATTAACATTTTTTCTTCTTCTTAAAAGTGACACTGTGTGTTAAGAGAGAGTGCAGAATTGATTTTAAGTAGCAATTTTTTAAAGCAAATGTCAGTAACTGTCACAAATTATGGAAATTGTGCTCAAGTTTTGTTCTTTTAAAGTATGCCAATATTAACAAGGAAAATGGGTGAAATTTTAAAAGCTGTTTCTGATTTGTGTGCTGGAAGCATTGACAGGGCAAACCAAACTAACTTAAATGCTCAGGGTGTTAAGTTTGAAAAAGTTTTTGCTGTGACAAACACTACTGTAAGGCACTTAACTATTGAACTACATGCCAAGTCAAATACCACTAGTGATTTACATAGTAGACAACATGTTAGAGGTTAATAAAAAAAATGTTAGAACAGGTACGTATTACACTGAATTGAAAAGGGGACTTACAATCTGTGATAGTTAAGCAGTCTGATCTAGTGTGGCATAAGGTAAATGAACAATTTAAAGAAATAAATAGACATTTATAACAAATTAAAAGAGTTTACTGGAGAGGAGCTACTGAAGTACAGAATCAAATTTCAGGCATTATTGTAAGATTTAATGTTTAAGAAAAGCGTAAAGATTCAAATGAAGTAACTATCTTAGGTTCCACCTTCACAACATTGAAGGAATGTGTAAACGATTTGATTAAAACAAAAAGTTCAAGGAAAGCTAGAATCATCCATCAGTACTCATTTGTCAGCTGACCTGAAGTAAATATTGCTGAATTTTCAACATTAAGAGCAGAAATTTATTTAAAATATACTGTATGAAAGGAACCTTATTTGTGAGACTAAATTTAGTACACAATTACTCACTGGTGCAAGAAATATATAAATTAATTTCATCAAGTTTTAAAGTAATGAAAATGAGTTTTGTTCCATGTACTATTAAATAGTGATTTGTTCAAAATGTTTGATTCTGATAGTAAAATATGTAATCATGGCTTACCAATGGTATCAAGAGAAAAAATTCCCACGGAAAAGAGAGTTAGATATGTTCCACTGGATATCTTTGTGTTTTTTTTATTTAAATGTGGAACTGTCAGAGAAGAAACTTAAGTTGCAGACAGGCATGATTAAAAGACACTCACATATAGCTTTCAGACACAGCCTTCAACACACACACACACACACACACACACACACACACACACACACACACACCTGCCAATTCCAGCATCTGAGGCTGGACACTGCAATTGGCAGTAGTGTGTGTCTGTGTGCAAGGTGTTTATGTGAGTGTCTTAATTGTGCCTGTCTGCAACTTGTATCTTCTTTACAGTAAGTAAAAATCTATCATTTCCTACATTGTTAATACTCCAACCTGGAGTTTCCATTGTTAGAACTGACAGAGAGAGTGGTTACCAAACATAAAAGTAGGATTGCATTTCAGTTTGGAACTGCAGTGGAAAACTGAAGGCATTAGTAATAAAAAAAATAAAAATAAAAAAAAACCAGATTAATTTTTTTGTGAATTAGTAGTTCACGCCTATACACTCCCGAATAGGTCATCGAATTTTTTCATATTTCGTACTGTCTTGCTATTCTGTATACTCTTTTTATAGCTTCACTGACCATCAGTATCTAATTTTCTTTAAAAAAATGAATGAACACGAAAAGAGTTATTTGTTTCACAACAATTATTCTAAATTTGCTCTTTGCTTTGCTCACATTTCAAATTCATTATTGTACTTGGCTGGGATAACACATTCACCATAAGAAATGCCTCTTACAAGTACAATATTAGCTATGTCACATTGACAGAGGAATGAACAGTCTAGGTAGCTGACCATAAAAGTTATCACATGCTGATATAAACATTAAAACAGGAATTGTGTGTTCACATAATTACTAAAATAATACAAGGGTGGTATGAAAAGTTATCAGAATGGAATAGAAAAAAAAAACTACTTACATCACTGAAACGTTTTTTATTTTTCGAAAATGAGTTTTCTCCAGGCTTGCAAAATAGTTGTCGACTCCGGCTGTCAATTCTTCGTTTGAAGTGAAACTTTGTTCACCAAGAAAAATTTTCAATTTTGGGAAGAGATGGAAGTCTGACGGAGCCATATCAGATGAATAAGGAGGGTGTGGCACCAATTCATACCTTAGTTCGTGTAATTTTGCTATGGCGACGGCACGTGTGCATTGTTTTGATGAAAGAGGACTTTCTTCCTTGCTAAATCTCGCCTTTTTTCCCATATCTTTTGTTGCAATTTGTCCAGGAGGTTAGTATAGTATTCTCCAGTAATTGTTTGCCCAGTGGGGAGATAATCTACAAACAGAATCCCCTTCACATCCCAGAACGCTGATGCCATGACCTTTCTCACCGAAGGAATTGTCTTTGGTTTCTTTTGTGGTGAAGAATCGGCATGTTTCCATTTCTATGACTGTCCTTTTGTCTCTGGGCTATAGTAGTGCACCACAAACCGGCGCAAAAAATCTTGTTCATTTCTCCTACAACAGGCCAAACATTGTTCCGATATGTCCATTCTCACGAGTTTTTGATCAACGTCAAGAGTCGCGGCACCCATCTAGCAGATAATTTTTTTCATTTCTAACTCTTCAGTTAAAATGTGATATACCCTTTCAGATGACATTTGGCAAAGGTGAGCAATTTCACGCACCTTCAATCGTTGTTCCTCTGTGACCATCTTGTGCACTTTTGCAGTGATTTCTCGAGTAGTGACACATCTTGGCTGACCACTGCGCGGATCATCATCTAAGCTCTCCCGACCAAATTTAAATTCATTTGTTCACTTGGCAACAGTTGAATATGAAGGAGCAGAGTCCCAAAGTGTATTCTGCAAATCGGCTTGAATGTCCTTTGCTTTCATACCTTCCTTTTATAAAGTACTTAATCACTGCCCGAATCACAATTTTTTCCATCTTGCAAATTACTTTGTGGGAACAATAGCAGAGCCACATCACCGCCACAGCTATCTTCCAAGAGCACTGATATAGCACGTGTTTACAGGCAACAGTCCAACGAATATCAAGTGAACAACTCGTTGCGCTAGCGCTGACCTCTCGTGGCGATTCCGAGAACTTTTCAAACCACCCTCGTATTTATGACATGCTAACAAAATTATACAATGAGAAAATTACAAGGATTGCAGGCTACAATGGTATAGACGGATACTTAGAAGACTGAGCTAAGATAAAAAGCATACAACCAGGAGGGTTAATTTTTTGATTTGGAAAATAGGAGTAACAGTGTTTAATTTTTTTAAATATTTATAGAAGAACGAGGTATTTTTTTCAAACAATATCTCTACGAAAAAACAATGGCACACCATGAAGGAATTATCCAAATGGGACAGAAATAAGTAGATGTACATGTACAGCCAAACAAATGATTAGTTTCGGAACAACTGGGTGGTATATTCAACAGAAAGAGTACCACAAATTGAGCGAGTCAATAATGCACTGGTCCACCTCTGGCCCTTATGCAAACAGTTATTCAGCTCGACATTGACAAAAGCTGTTGGATGCCCCACTAAGTGATATCGTGCCATTTTTTTTTTCACAAATGGCACTTTTTTTTTATTTTCTCTTTTTTGAGTCATCAGTCTTTGATATGGCCCGCCACGATTTTTCTACTGTGTCAAGCTCGTCATCTCAGAATAGCACTTACAACCTACATCCTCAATTATTTGCTGGATGTATTCCAGTCTCTGTCTTCCTCTACAGGTCTTGCCCTTCACAGCTCCCTCTAGCACCACGAAAGTCATTCCCTGATTTCTTAACAGACGTCCTATCATCCTGTCCATTCTCCTTGCCAGTGTTTTCCAAATAATCCTTTCCTCTCCACTTCTGCACAAAACCACCTCATTTCTTACCTTATCAGCCCACCTAATTTTCAACATTTTTCTGTAACACCACATCTCAAATGTGTTGATTCTCTTCTCTTTCAATTTTTCCACAGCCCATGTTTCACTACCACACAATGCTGCGCTCCATGTGTACATTCTTAGAAATTTCTTCCTTAAGTTGAGGCCTATGTTTGGTACTAGTAGACTTCTCCAGGCAATGAATGGACTTTTTGCCAGTGCTAGTCTGCTTTTAATGTCCTCTTTGCTCCACCCTTCATTAGATATTTTGCTGCCTAGATAGCAGAATTACCTAACTTCATCTACTTCGTCGCCATCAATCCTGATGTTATGTTCCTCACTGTTCTCATTTCTGCTACTTTTCATTACTTTTGTCATTCTTTGTTTTACTCACAATCCATATTCTGTACTTAAGACTGTTTATTCCATTCAGCAGATCATGTAATGCTACTTCACTTTCATTCAAGATAGCAATGTCATCAGCAAATATCGTTTCACCTCAAATTGTAATCCCGCTCCTGAAGTTTTCTTTTATTTACAAAATCGCTTCTTAGTAGCGGCAAAAGACTACACCATCGTTTGACACCCTTTTTAATCCAAGCACTTCGTTCTTGGTTATCCACTCTGTGTGTTTGTACATATTGTATATTACCCGCCTCTTGAAAGGTGGCTACACTGAGTCCCAGCGCCAGAGATTGCGCCAAAGATTATTATTCTGCCGCCTCCACTGGTGCAGTAGTAGTAGTACAGAGGTTGCCGAGGGCAGTACTTGTTGAGAGGATGTCGAGAGCAGTACTAGTTCAGAGGATGTCGAGTGCAGTAGTTGTTCTGTTGGGCGAAAGAGCAGATGGTGTTTGGTTGGTGTAATGTATAGATGGAAGATGTTGCAATGATCACAGTGTATTTGTCATCAATATATATAGAGGTAAAAAAAAAATTATTTAGCATTTCTTTAATGACAATGTCTCTTGGTCACAGGTTCAGTCAACAAAGCATCTGGCTCGTGTTCATGTATTAGACTTGTAATTCTGGCTTCTATGTGCAATTATAGTATTTCTGGTTTTTCAATTAGTTCATTGTAAATGGTGTTTAAAATATCTTGTCGTATTGAGGAAGATCCATGCCAGATACATGTACGTTGAGACACACTACCACACACAGAACAGTTACACTTGTGCTTTGTTGTTTCGTAGCTTTTATAGTTGCAGGGGAATTAATTAATTAATTGTGTTAACGGAAATTTCTTGTCATTCTTTATTTTTATTTTATGCAGTCAGATTGCGTCCCAATACTACTCAGGGCCAACCAGTTACGAGACTTCGCAACCGATCACACAGCCACTAAAATTATTGCATTTTAAATAAGCCCCCATGCACGTGGCGACCACTGCTTCGGATCGTCCCTTGGAATTCTTTTGATAGTAAAAATAGCAGACAGTAGTATTGTTGTAGTAATTTGTAGTTTAGTAATTGTAGTCTATATTGCATGTGTAGATTTAGTAATTGAACATTTGTAGTTGTCTTGTCATTCTTCTGCTGGTATTTTTGTAGAATTTAATTTTTGATGAGTCGTATATGGGTTTGACAATTTTGTGCAATTGTGAAGGTTTTAATTGTTCGTTTGTAGGGAAGCATTTCGTGTGGATGGTATTGTTGGTGATAAAGTGTTATATTGTGTGTAATTTTCTTATAGTGACGAGTTTTGTACGTTTTGTACATGATTACGCGATCGATGAAAAAGGCAAAAATGATGGACAGTCAGAATGACGAAATTGTTAACATGGCGAACTCACCAACACAGGAGAACAGTATGATGAATAATGAAGTAGAAAACAATTTACTAAGCCGGGAAAATAGTCTGGAACCAGTTCAAAATTTTTCACCTCAAAAAATTCACAGAATACGAGATTAACGACAGAAGATTCTGGAATAGTATCAAACACAGATAGCTTTACAGCTATGATGAACGAAGTTAGTTTTACGGAAAATGTTAGGGGCGAAAAGAATTTCGAACCAGTTAATATGGAGCAGTTGATGAGTGCAATACTAAATTTGGGATCACCGTCAGAAACTGATATGGGAACATTGGAAACACAGTTGGACTCACGAATAGGGACATGTTTTAAAAACATGAAAGAAGAATTAAAGAAAGAAATTAGAGAAGAAGTACAACCAATTTTGAATGCTCACAATAATAGATTAATTTCAATAGAAATTAGACAAAAGGAACAGGATAGAGAACAGGAAGAAAGAGATCAAGTGATAGTACAAAAATTTTCAGAGTTAAATCTTCAACGTGCATACGATAAGGAAGAAATATTTGAAAGAATCGAGGAATCCATACCAAATGACAGAATAAATAACGTAACACAACAATATGAACAGTTAACTACTACATGTGTCAATACAGAAACCTGAGTCGCGACGCTTACGGAAGACATAAATAAACAGAAAGAACAAATAGGTGACTTATCGGAAAGAGTTGAGGAGATTTCAGATAAATTGACAAGTCTTAGTTTAAATGGGGACAGATTCAGATGATACAGCTCCATTGCCATTTGCAGAAACAGAAGAGACCAGAATATAAATAAACATGTTGAAAATCAGGGAAAATTTAATGAACGCGTTAAAAGGGAATTTGAGGCGTTACGAAAGCAAGTTACACAAATTGAAAGCGAAATCGTAGGAAAAAGACAGTAGAAGAAATTTAGAACCACCGATAGCAGTGGGTTTTGAAGAAAATAATTTATTTCATTTACGAGATGCAACAAGAGAGCGCCAGACGCGCGAACTTGACAATAATCGACATTTGGATTGGGCAGACACGGTAGGTCTTTGTCGCCACGAGGCGAAAGCTTTGACTATAAACACTTTTTAATTGTTCGGAAATTTAAGATCTTTCGCAATTCTAATAATGACATACATCCATGTTGATGGTTAGATCAATTTATGAACGCACTTCCACCAAATTGGCCACTAAGTCACAAAATGGAATTTATGTGTGGCTATTTAGGTCCTCATGGGATTCGCTACACTAAGTGAATATGTGCCGTAGCGTGCACAGGGCCCCAAGCTGTAGTGGTGCTATTTCCCTTTTAGTTTTCTGCACTGCTGCCTACTCTTTTACTATTCTTTGTATCTATCAAAACAACTCCAACTATCAATCTATCCAGAAAACGAGTCAGTAAAGAATAACCGGATACGACTATTTTACCCAAAAGTGATTTCGGAAATTACTGTTTGGACTTACTGTATCTTCAGCAGCATTCATTCGTGGTTGAAACGAAATGTTACCTGTTTATCTTCGTGACAATATTACTTCATACGTTGACAATATTCTTATTGCTAAACGTTCTTGGAGTGAGCATAACAAAATTTTGGATTCATTATTACGTGTTTTTGCAAGAGTTGGCATTACAGTGAACTTGGAAAAATCTGAATTTGGTCATTCTCAGGTGAAATTTCTTGGTCATATTATTTCTACAGAAGGTATTCTTCCTAATCCAGATAAACTAAACGCTTTTCATAATTATGCTGTTCCTATTACTAAACGTGATGTTCATAGTTTCCTTGGTGTCTGTAATTTTCTTAGACGCTTTATGAGATTGGACAATTTGGCCACACCTCGTTTATGTGAACTTTCTGGAAAGAATTCTAATTGGTGTTGGAATGAGGAAGCTCAATTAGAATTTGAACAACTTCGTGATGCTTTATTTGCTGCTCCACTTCTTTCACACCTGGATTTATCTAAAGATTTTTGTCTGATGACAGACTCATCATACAAAGGCCTAGGTGCACACTTATTTCAAGAGATAGAAGAAAACGATGTTGTAGTACAGAAAACTATTGCATTTGGAAGTCGTGTTCTCTCTAAATCAGAAAAGAATTATTCGATTACGGAACTTGAAGCTTTGGCTGTTGGGCTTTCACAAAATTTCACTTCTTTTTGTATGGCAGACATACTAAGGTTTACACCGATCATTGAGCTCTGGAATTTCTTATGTCAACAAAATTAACACATGGAAGATTGTCACAATGGGCGCTGTATCTACAGGAATTTGATTTTAGTATTGTTTACATACAGGGTTCTTCAAATATTATTGCTGATGCTTTATCACGTGCACCTATGGGTTTGAAACAAAGTGCTGAGGAGGACTGCAAAGAAAACAATTATTGTTTGATGTATATTCAAGGTGTTGCGTTTGAAAATTGTATTTTGTCTTCGCTCCAGGACATCGCTATGGAGCAAAACACGGAACCAATCTGGAAGGACATTAAGGAGAAGTGGAGGAGAAAGGAAAGTGTAGCGATTAGACAGTATTATTTAGTTTGCAATGATATTCTTTTTAAACGAAAATCGGTTGACAACTCTGTTTGGTTAGTTTGCATTCCTGATGAGTGGGTTAATAAATTGATTTGGTATACACATTTCAGTTATGCACACTTTGGTCCCAAAAATGCTTTCATAAATTATGAGAAAATTACTACTTCAGTAACATGGAAAAACGTATTCGATTTGTCACTGCCAAATGCAAATTATGTCAAAAGGCAAAGCCGCCAACTATTTCTCACAGAGCACAGTTGTTTCCTATCATTCCTGCGAAATTAAAGGAGATGGCTGCAGTCGATTTGTTCGGTCCAGTGGTTCGTTCTACTAATAGTTTTGCATACATTTTGGTAGCAGTGGAATTGACATCAAAATATGTGTGTTTTACACCTTTACGTTAAGCAACAGCTCATTCAGTATCTAATGCTTTCATCAAACATTTTCTTAAAGACGTGGGTCATATTGATAAAGTTATATTAGATAATGGATCACAGTTTCGCTCTAAAATTTGGCTTCGTACTCTATGGCATCGTAAGATTAAACCAATTTTCATTTCACTTTTTCACCCTCAATCTAACGCTTCAGAGAGATGGATGAAGGGAATCAATAAATTGTGTCGTCTTTGTTGTCATAATAATCACAGAACGCGGGATCAGTATCTTCATATTTTTGAAAACATTCTGAATGAACTCCCTAATCATTCAACTTCTTTACCGCCTATATTGATATTAAAAAAATAAAGCACCAACTAATCGCATTTCTGCAATCGTTCCTTTTCCGCCTACACAGAAACTGCGGCATTCTGAAGTTGTCAACCTGGCTCTACAAAATATTGCATCTGCGGCTGCTAGAAGAGAGATATCAGCTAAACGTCCTGGTTGTTTAAAAACTTTGTCAGTTGGTCAAAAGGTGTTGATTAAGTCTCATCGTTTGTCTCACAAAGGAAAAGGCTTGTGTCGCAAATTTTTTCTGCTTTATAACAGTCCATATAGAGTTCGCAAAATTATTCATGATAACACTGTTGAAGTGGAAATTCTTAAATCACGCTGCTCTAAGGGAATACTTCATATACCGAACGTAAAAATTTTTGTAGAATGACATACTTTTGAGAAATTAACAGTTACATGTAAACACGCAGAGAATACAAGGATACCGCACCGTGTTTTGGCGGCGGCACATATACAAAGCGACAGTCAGTCTGCGCGCCGCACAAGGTAGTCGTTGACCGCAAACAATTACTTCCTACGTCACGCTTACCTACAGCTGATCGAGCGCTCAGTGCAAATGCACTGACAGCCATAGACAAACACAGTCTAATTTCTCCGATTAAATTCAATATAAAGCTATAGTGACTTGATAAATTATGTTATTAACGTTCAGTTTTTTTCAGGATACAGTTGTATGAAATATTTAAGAACTTCAGGTAAATTCTGTGTGTGTCCGACGTTAATAGGACTTGCTATCGAGAAAATTTCAGGAAGAATGTAATTTCATAGAAGAAAGTAATAAACTAAAAAGGTAACTATTAATTGAGTATATTTTTCAGGTAACATATTTCTACTTAGGTATGTACTTTATACATAATTTGCTGCTCACAATTATGTGATTTATACTTTTTGTTAACTGATTTTGACAATGTTTTATTAATGAACAGGGTTGTAACTTAGGCCGGTATTACACTATCAAATTTCTTTGTCAAAGATTTGATCAAAGATGTGATCAAATATTCCGTCAAATATATTTGACAAAGATCTTTATATTTAAAAACAAAGATGATGTGACTTACCATACGAAAGCGCTGGCAGGTCGATAGAAACACAAACAGACGCATACATACACACAAAATTCAAGCTTTCGCAACAAACTGTTGCCTCATCAGGAAAGAGGGAAGGAGAGGGAAGGACGAAAGGAAGTGGGTTTTAAGGGAGAGGGTAAGGAGTCATTCCAATCCCGGCAGCAGAAAGACTTACCTTAGAGGGAAAAAAGGACGGGTATACACTCGCGCACACACACACATATCCATCCACACATATACAGACACAAGCAGACATATTTAAAGACAAACTCTTTGTCTTTAAAAAAACAAACTCTTTGTCTTTAAATATGTCTGCTTGTGTCTGTATATGTGTGTGTGTGTGTGTGTGTGTGTGTGTGTGTGTGTGCGCGCGCACGCATGTATACCCGTCCTTTTTTCCCTCTAAGGTAAGTCTTTCCACTCCCGGGATTGGAATGACTCCTTACCCTCTCCCTTAAAACCCACTTCCTTTCGTCTTTCCCTCTCCTTCCCTCTTTCCTGATGAGGCAACAGTTTGTTGCGAAAGCTTGAATTTTATGTGCATGTATGCGTCTGCTTGTGTTTCTATCGACCTGCCAGCGCTTTCGTATGGTAAGTCACATCTTTGTTTTTAAATATATTTTTCCCGTGTGGAATGTTTCCCTCTATTATATTGACAAAGATCTTTGACGTACCGCTAGAAGGGGTATTACACTGTCATCAAATTTTTCGTCAAACTTCAAGATGGCTGACAACAACTTGTTATTAAGCGCAGCAGTTGCACGTACCGCAATTGCATTGTGTGCACATGCGGATAAGAAGTGGGGAAAAAAAGGAACCATACATATGAGGCTGACAGCCTTAAATTCCTGGGATTACAACTTTATAATAAATTCAGTTGGGAGGATCACACCACAGAACTGCAGAAACACCTTAACAAATCTGTATTTGCAATTCGAGTGTTAGCAGACATAGGCAACATAAAAATGAAAAAGCTTGCATACTTTAATTCCACAATGTCATATGGTATAATATTTTGGGGTAAATCTTCAAGTCAAACAAAAGTTTTCAGAGTCCAAAAGCGTGTAATACGTATTATTTGTGGAGTAAATTCACGGATGTCCTGCAGAAACCTCTTCAAACAACTGGGTCTACTAACTACTGCCTCTCAGTATATTTACTCCTTAATGAAATTTGTCCTAAATAATATATCTCTTTTTCCAACAAACAACTCAGTTCATACATACAATACCAGGAACAAAAATGAACTGCACAAGGACTTAAAAGCACTTACTTTAGTTCAAAAAGGGGTCCATTACTCAGGAACACTCATCTTCAATAATTTGCCAGCAAACATAAAAAATTTAGTTACAAATAAAGATCAGTTTAAAAGGAGCCTGAAAGACTTACTAGTGGCCAACACCTTCTACTCGATTGACGAAATTTTTAATAGAAGCAAATTATGTATAGTATTTATTCATACTATTAGTATTGTTATTTCAGCTTAAAAAAAAATTGACATTTTCCACATCCACGAGGATCTCCTCAGCACGGATCTATGGAACGAAAAACTAATTCAGTCTGGGTGAAGCCGTGGATTTTACGACGACACGATAAAAGCATTCAACAGAACTTGTTACGTGAGCTTACAGTGGCAGACGTCAAGTCGTACATCAATTACTTAAGAATGGATGAGCATACATTTCTGTATGTGCTCAGTGAAGTGCTTCCTCATATCACAAAGCACAATATTCACTTAAAAACTGCTACATCTTCAGAAGACAGTCTCACTGTAACACTCCAGATTCCTTGCTACAGGAGAGGGTTAGGTTACGTTAGGTCATGTCAGGTCTCCAATCTTCTTAATCTATTTTTGTATTCAGCGTGCCTCACGTTGTAAAGCGCCTCATCAGCTTCATACATCTCTATTAATTTTGCAGTTGTCGGCACACACCAACTGTATTTACTGGCAATGTTTATAACAACAATACAGACGACAGAACGCTGCAGCGATGCTAGTGCTCCATGTGGTAACATGTCACACTGCAGTGAACAGAAGACAAGCGGGTTCTCTGATCAAATATACAGCGAGGCCCTAGATTTGATCAAATATTGGACGACATTTGACAAAGTTCCTATTACACCATCAAATATCTTTGACAAAGATTTTTGACAAAGATATTTGACAAAGAAATTTGATAGTGTAATACCAGCCTTATGTATATTATGCATCGCTTGGCTGCTCTGCTTTTTCACTGATGTCATACTTCTTATTATGTGCCTGCTGTGCCTATTTATTTAAATTATATTTGTCACCTGATTAGTTGTGCTGATATGGTCATGTATGTAAGTTATACTTTGTGATTTATCTGCTTGCGCCTTCATGTTTACTTATTGAGATTACATATGAACATTTATTGCTTATGCTTATATGATGCTAATGACCTGTTTATTATGTAAGATATATACTTGCTGCTTTGCGTATGGATTGCATATTTACACATTTCTGTTTTGTTGTCATAACTACTATTTAATTTGGTATATAGAAATGCTTATATACTGTGTACGAAAATGGAGTTTAGGTTACACTATGGTATTAATTATAGATTGTTCGCTTGGCAGAGCCTCGTTGTACGGATTGTGCTACATCCACTTGTTGACATTCTGTTCTCTACTGGTATATTTACTCGCTATTGCATGTTTTGCTTATGCTCAGTGCTTTATATTTTAAGATAAGAAAATGAACTGCTATAATTCTACGAATTACATTGGTACAAGAAACATTATTGAAGTCACATGAGCTGGAGGTTTTATGGAAGCTGTATAAATTTATGCTAATAGAAAGGAAGCTAACGACGTGAAATACCAACACTAGCTTTAGACCATTGACAGTTATTACACTGCATTCTTCGTGAGCCATTGAAATAGCAAGTGATACTTGACACAAAGAAATACTCCAAATGTTTCCTTCTGTTTTGCCATGATTCTTGAAGTGGTGTACACACTGTGAAATATTACGATTTATTCATTCAAAGTCTTATCATCAAATACAGAGGAATGTCAGGTCTTAAATGGCTACACATGATAATTGAAATGGCCTGGGAGTCGGGACAGGTTCCATCAGACTGGACAAAAGCAGTAATCACACCAATCTTTAAACATGGAAACAGAAAAGATTGTAACAACTACAGAGGTATCTCTTTAATCAGCATTGTGGGTAAAATCTTCTCAGGTATTGTTGAAAGGAAAGTGCGAGTATTAGTTGAGGACAAATTGGATGAAAATCAGTGTGGGTTTAGGCCTCTTAGAGGTTGTCAGGACCAGATCTTTAGCTTACGGCAAATAATGGAGAAGTGTTATGAGTGGAACAGGGAATTGTATCTATGCTTTATAGATCGAGAAAAGGCATATGACTGGGTTCCTAGGAGGAAGTTATTGTCTGTTCTATGAGATTATGGAATAGGAGGCAAACTTTTGCAAGCAATTAAAGGTCTTTACATGGATAGTCAGGCAGCAGTTAGAGTTGACGGTAAATTGAGTTCATGGTTCAGAGTAGTTTCAGGGGTAAGACAAGGTTGCAACCTGTCTCCACTGTTGTTCATATTATTTATGGATCATATGTTGAAAACAATAGGCTGGCTGGGCGAGATTAAGATATGTGAACACAAAATAAGCAGTCTTGCATATGCGGATGACTTAGCTGTGATGGCAGATTCAATTGAAAGTTTGCAAAGTAATATTTCAGAGCTAGATCAGAAATGTAAGGACTAAGGTATGAAGATTAGCATCTCCAAAACAAAAGTAATGTCAGTGGGAAAGATATATAAACGGATTGAGTGCCAAATAGGAGGAACAAAGTTAGAACAGGTGGACGGTTTCAAATACTTAGGATGCATATTCTCACAGGAACAGGGAATTGTATCTATGCTTTATAGATCTAGAAAAGGCATATGACTGGGTTCCTAGGAGGAAGGGAGAAGCAAGGTTACCCGAGAGACTCATGGGTTCAGCAGTAGAGGGTAGGAGGAGTCGGGGCAGACCAAGGAGAAGGTACCTGGATTCAGTTAAGAATGATTTTGAAGTAATAGGTTTAACATCAGAAGAGGCACCAATGTTAGCACTGAATAGGTGATCGTGGAGGAATTTTATAAGGGGGCTATGCTCCAGACTGAATGCTGAAAGGCATAATCAGTCTTAAATGATGACGGTGAGTCTTATGTGGTCATTCATACTACGTACTCGCACCTACTTACTGAAAGTTATTCAAACTGAAGGCTGTTAGAGGTCATGTATGCATTTCTTTTATTTTATGATGGACAAGGTAACCAAAATGTATTTTATAATTCATACTGAGTAGAAGATTTGGCTCAGGTGGATTACACAGAGGTTGTTTGTGGACACTGTCTTCGGATTGTATGGGATGATGAACTGAAGTTTGCACTAGGATTTTATCTGTATTTGTTCGAGGAGACTGACTAGAGGAAAGAGTTGTTATGGAAGTGAAATGATATTGGTGATAAAGTTTATATGTATCGACGTATTGAAGAGGTATTAATGAATTATTGAGATTGTGAGATGTTGATGATTATTGGAGTTTTGGTGGGTAAGAGGTAAGGTAAATGATATTGGTGATAAGGTTTATATGTATCGACATATTGAAGAGGTATTATTGAAATATTGAGATTATGTGATGCTGATGATTATTGGAGTTTTGGTGGATAAGAGGTAAAGTAAGTGAGGAGCATATTTTTTTTGTTGGTTTATATGGAACAAGAAGAATGAAAATGGCAGACTAGAACACTCCAGTGGAAGGAAGATTATCTACACACACACACACACACACACACACACACCACACACACACACACACACACTTTGTTAAATCAATAAGCAGTATTGAGGAAGTATATGCATATCTTGACACACTGACCGTTTTTCAGCAACCGTACATTGTGATTTGGCTTGGCAAACATTGGTCTTGACATGGTGACTATGACGTTGACTAACTATTATTGACTGTTATACACTGTTGCCACTACTACTTGATACACAAGTTGAAAATCAAATTTTGACAGAATTGCATTTACACAGTTAACACTATTCAATTACACAATAGTACTTAATATGTGGATGAAAGATGAGTGATGTGTTTTGTGTGTTTTCCTTTCCTAATACCAAATAACTGGTACCGACCTACCTCCTAAATATTATTTTACTTGTTTGTTGTGGCTTGCACTGACACCCATAAATATTATAGGTTTACTGATATTTGTGTATTTGTAATAGTTAATATGACAATTATCTGGTATCATTTGTGTGTTTATTATAATTTGTATGTTTAGTGTAAGAGCATTGATAAGAATTTTGTAAAAGCAATTGTGTGTGCATTTGAACTGTTGTTCGTGCTTACACTTCTTAACATTGGTGGGTGCCACTTGGAAATGTTTAATTTCTGCTGAGGAACTCTGATGAACTGTGTAATCATTGCTGGTGAATATTATGGACTGTTACCTGCACCTGCTCGCCATTGCTGGGTGCCACTAATGGAACTGCTTCTACTGACATGATGTCACTTGTTGCTGTCTGCACCTGCTCGCCATTGCTGGGTGCCACTGATGGAACTGCTTCTACTGAGAAGATGTCACTTGTTACTGTCTGCACCTGTTCAACATTACTGGGTGCCGCACCTGCTCGCCATTGCTGGGTGCCACTGATGGAACTGCTTCTACTGACATGATGTCACTTGTTGCTGTCTGCACCTGCTCGCCATTGCTGGGTGCCACTGATGGAACTGCTTCTACTGAGATGATGTCACTTGTTACTGTCTGCACCTGTTCAACATTACTGGGTGCCACTGATGGAACTGCTTCTACTGAGATGATGTCACTTGTTACTGTCTGCACCTGTTCAACATTACTGGGTGCTGCACTTGCTCGCCATTGCTGGGTGCCACTGATGGAACCGCTTCTACTGACATGACGTCACTTGTTGCTGTCTGCACCTGCTCGCCATTGCTGGGTGCCACTGATGGAACTGCTTCTACTGAGATGATGTCACTTGTTACTGTCTGCACCTGTTCAACATTACTGGGTGCCACTGATGGAACTGCTTCTACTGAGATGATGTCACTTGTTACTGTCTGCACCTGTTCAACATTACTGGGTGCCACTGATGGAACTGCTTCTACCAAGATAATGTCACTTGTTGCTGTCTGCACCTGTCAACATTACCGGGTGCCACTGATGGAACTACTGCTACTGAGATAATGTCACTTGTTGGTGTCTGCACCTGCTCGCCATTGCTGGGTGCCACTGTTGGAACTGTTTAAATACTGCTGATGAAATGTTATGGGACTGCTATTTGCACCTGTTGACCATTACTGGGTGCCACTGTTGGAAATGTCAACTACTCTGAGGAGTGCTACTTGTTTATTGAACTATTGAAAAGATTTTATGTGAATATTTGAGGAAACTGATTTATTGTGTATTTACTGTTTATGAAATGTTATGGGACTCTTACCTGCTCCTATTCGTCATTGCTGGTGCCATTGATTGAATTGTTTAACTACTCTGACAAATGATACTTGTGTAAACTATTATGTAAAATCACATGTATGCAAGTATTTGTATTCCTTACTGTAGTTTATATATTAGGTTATTGAAGGGTCAGTGCAAAGCCAAAATTTATTTAGTTCTGTGATATTTACTTATTAATATCATCTTTTATTTTTGTCTGTGTTTTTTCGACGAATTTGATGGTATTTTCACCACCAATGCTGGCAAAACACCATCAAATTCTAGCCCGTGGAGGAGGGGCATATGAAAGGTGGCTACACTGAGTCACAGCGCCAGAGATTGCGCCAAAGATTATTATTCTGCCACCTCCACTGGTGCAGTAGTATTTCAGAGGTTGCTGAGGGCAGTACTTGTTGAGAGGCTGTCGAGAGCAGTACTAGTTCAGAGGATGTCGAGTGCAGTTGTTGTTTTGTTGGGCGAGAGAGTAGATGGTGTTCGGTTGGTGTAATGCATAGATGGAAGATGTTGCAATGATCACAGTGTATTTTTCGTCAATATATATTGAGGTAAAAAAAAAAAAAAAAAAAAAAAAAATTTATTTCACATTTATTTAATGACAATGCCTCTTGGTCACAGGTTCAGTCAACAAAGCATCTGGCTCGTGTTCATGTATTAGACTTGTAATTCTGGCTTCTATGTGCAATTATAGTATTTCTGGTTTTTCAATTAGTTCATTGTAAATGGCGTGACCCGTGGTCTACGGGTAGCGTCTTTGATTCATAATCAAAACGTCCTCGGTCCCGGGTTCGATCCCCGCCACTGCCTATATTTTGATAAATAATCAGCATTGGCGGCCGAAGACTTACGGCATAAGAAGTCAGCCTCATTCTGCCAACGGCCTTGTCAAAGAGGGCGGAGGAGCGGATAGAGGTTCAGGGCACTCTCTTGTCCTAGGGGTGGGAAATTGCCCCTAAAGGCAGAAGAATCAGCAATGATCAACAACATGAGGATGCAGAAGGCAATGGAAACCACTACATTAAAGACACGTAACGTGTATCCACAGGACATGTGGCCTGTAATTGAAGAAGTGTCATGATGATCTCTCCATTGGCAAAAGATTCCGGAATAGTCCCCCATTCGGATCTCCGGGAGGGGACTGCCAAGGGGGAGGTTACCATGAGAAAAAGATTGAATAATCAACGAAAGGATAACGTTCTACGAGTCGGGGCGTGGAATGTCAGAAGCTTGAACGTGGTAGGGAAACTAGAAAATTTGAAAAGGGAAATGCAAAGGCTCAATCTAGATATAGTAGGGGTCAGTGAAGTGAAGTGGAAGGAAGACAAGGATTTCTGGTCAGATGAGTATCGGGTAATATCAAGAGCAGCAGAAAATGGTATAACAGGTGTAGGATTCATTATGAATAGGAAGGTAGGGCAGAGGGTGTGTTACTGTGAACAGTTCAGTGACCGGGTTGTTCTAATCAGAATCGACAGCAGACCAACACCGACAACGGTAGTTCAGGTATACACGCCGACGTCGCAAGCTGAAGATGAACAGATAGAGAAAGTGTATGAGGATATTGGAAAGGTAATGCAGTATGTAAAGGGGGACGAAAATCTAATAGTCATGGGTGACTGGAATGCAGTTGTAGGGGAAGGAGATGAAGAAAAGGTTAAAGGAGAATATGGGCTTGGGACGAGGAATGAAAGAGGAGAAAGACTAATTGAGTTCTGGAACAAGTTTCAGCTAGTAATAGCGAATACCCTGTTCAAGAATCACAAGAGGAGGAAGTATACTTGGAAAAGGCCGGGAGATACAGGAAGATTTCAATTAGATTACATCATGGTCAGACAGAGATTCCGAAATCAGATACTGGATTGTAAGGCGTACCCAGGAGCAGATATAGACTCAGATCACAATATAGTAGTGGTGACGAGTAGGCTGAAGTTCAAGACATTAGTCAGGAAGAATCAATACGCAAAGAAGTGCGATACGGAAGTACTAAGGAATGACGAGATACGTTTGAAGTTCTCTAACGCTATAGGTACAGCAATAAGGAATAGCGCAGTAGGCAGTACAGTTGAAGAGGAATGGACATCTCTAAAAAGGGCCATCACAGAAGTTGGGAAGGACAACATAGGTACAAAGAAGGTAGCTGCGAAGAAACCATGGGTAACAGAAGAAATACTTCAGTTGATTGATGAAAGGAGGAAGTACAAACATGTTCCGGGAAAATCAGGAATACAGAAATACAAGTCGCTGAGGAATGAAATAAATAGGAAGTGCAGGGAAGCTAAGACGAAATGGCTGCAGGAAAAATTTGAAGACATCGAAAAAGATATGATTGTCGGAAGGACAGACTCAGCATACAGGAAAGTCAAAACAACCTTTGGTGACATTAAAAGCAACGGTGGTAACATTAAGAGTGCAACGGGAATTCCACTGTTAAAAAACAGGAGTCGATTTAGAAGAGATAGGGGATCCAGTATTAGAATCGGAATTTAAAAGAGCTTTGGAGGACTTACGGTCAAATAAGGCAGAAGGGATAGATAACATTCCATCAGAATTTCTAAAATCATTGGGGGAAGTGGTAACAAAACAACTATTCACGTTGGTGTGTAGAATATATGACTCTGGCGGCATACCATCTGACTTCCGGAAAAGCATCATCCACACAATTCCAAAGACGGCAAGAGCTGACAAGTGCGAGAATTATCGCACAATCAGCTTAACAGCTCATGCATCGAAGCTGCTTACAAGAATAATATACAGAAGAATGGAAAAGAAAATGAGAATGCGCTAGGTGACGATCAGTTTGGCTTTAGGAAAAGTAAAGGGACGAGAGAGGCAATTCTGACGTTACGGCTAATAATGGAAGCAAGGGTAAAGAAAAATCAAGACACTTTCATAGGATTTGTCGACCTGGAAAAAGCGTTCCGACAATATAAAATGGAGCAAGCTGTTCGAGATTCTGAAAAAAGTAGGGGTAAGCTATAGGGAGAGACGGGTCATATACAATATGTACAACAACCAAGAGGGAATAATAAGAGTGGACGATCAAGAACGAAGTGCTCGTATTAAGAAGGGTGTAAGACAAGGCTGTAGCCTTTCGCCCCTACTCTACAATCTGTACATCGAGGAAGCAATGTTGGAAATAAAAGAAAGGTTCAGGAGTGGAATTAAAATGCAAGGTGAAAGGATATCAATGATACGATTCGCTGATGACATTTCTATCCTGAGTGAAAGTGAAGAAGAATTAAATGATCTGTTGAACGGAATGAACAGTCTAATGAGTACACAGTATGGTTTGAGAGTAAATCAGAGAAAGACGAAGGTAATGAGAAGTAGTAGAAATGAGAACAGCGAGAAACTTAACATCAGGATTGATGGTCACAACGTCAATGAAGTTAAGGAATTCTGCTACCTAGGCAGTAAAATAACCAATGACGGATGGAGGAAGGAGGACATCAAAAGCAGACTCGCTATGAGAAAAAAGGCATTTCTGGCTAAGAGAAGTCTACTAATATCAAATACCGGCCTTAATTTGAGGAAGAAATTTCTCAGAATGTATGTCTGGAGTACAGCATTGTATGGTAGTGAAACATGGACTGTGGGAAAAGTGGAACAGAAGAGAATCGAAGGATTTGAGATGTGGTGCTATAGACGAATGTTGAAAATTAGGTGGACTGATAAGGTAAGGAATGAGGAGGTTCTACGCAGAATCGGAGAGGAAAGGAATATGTGGAAAACACTGATAAGGAGAAGGGACAGGATGATAGGACATCGGCTAAGACATGAGGGAATGACTTCCATGGTACTAGAGGGAGCTGTAGAGGGCAAAAACTGTAGAGGAAGACAGAGATTGGAATACGTCAAGCAAATAATTGAGGACATAGGTTGCAAGTGCTACTCTGAGATGAAGAGGTTAGCACAGGAAAGGAATTCGTGGTGGGCCGCATCAAACCAGTCAGTAGACTGATGAAAAAAAAAAAAAAAAAAAAAAAAAAAAAAAAAATTATGGTGTTTAAAATATCTTGTCGTATTGAGGAAGAACCATGCCAGATACATGTACGTTGAGTGACACTACCACACACAGAACAGTTACACTTGTGCTTTGTTGTTTCGTAGCTTTTATAGTTGCAGGGGACTTAATTAATTGTGTTAATGGAAATTTCTTGTCATTCTTTATTTTTATTTTATGCAGTCAGATTGCGTCCTAATATTACTCAGGGACAACCGGTTACGAGATTTTGTAACTGGACACTCAGCTACTAAAGTTATTGCATTTATTTCTTTTTAATTAAGCCCCCATGCACTCTCCCTACAGCTTACGCCTATTTTTCTCAGAATTTTGAACATCTCGCACCATTTTACTTTGCCGAATGCTTTCTCCAGGTTGATAAATACTACGATTGTGTCTTTATTGGCACGTTAGATCGTGAAAATCCCAAGATGGATGGAGGCCTTGCCCATAATGCTCCAAATGTTCACAACCAGGGAGAGATACAGCAACCTTATTGGCTAATGTAAGGTTTGGCAAGCATGAAAACAAGAAAGAGAATTTCTCGTCATGTGCAATCAGGCATTATCTTGCTTAAATGTAACAAAATATTAGGGCGAAGAATATAGCCGATATACTGCTGTACTGTAAGGGTGCTGTGGATGACAACCAAAGGGGTCCTGCTACAAAAAGAACTGGCATGCCAGACCACCTCTCCTGGTTGTCGTGCCATATGACGGGCGACGCTCAGGATGGTATCGTACCACTGTCCAGGACGTCTCCAGACAAGTCTCTGTCGGTCACTGGGGCTCTGTTCAAAGTGAGACTCGTCACTGAAGACAGTTCTAAAGTGGACAATATTGGATATAGGGACACCAACTCTATGAAGAAAGGAAGGAACACTGATTGGAAATTAGAATAAAATGTATCTGAGGAAAGAAGTGAAAGGAATATAATTTAAGTTTGACAGTAACGAAACATTTAATTTTTGAGAATTATTCCAATGTTTTCCAGAATAAAACCATAGTGTCCTGAGTTGTAGAAGGTTAAGAAAGTTGATTAAGTAGGAAAATTTAAATATACAAAAAGTTTCTGAACTTGAAATAATACATGTAAAAAGAGGACGAAACAGCTACACAAAACTTCCTGGCAGACCGAGACTTGAACTCGGGACCTTTGCCTTTTGCGGGCAAGTGTTCAGAGGTCCCGAGTTCGAGTTTCGGTCCGGCACACAGTTGTATTCTGGCAGCAAGTTTCACGTTGGCGCACACTCCGCTGCAGAGTGAAAATTTCATTCTAGCTACATAAAAGGTTAAGGTTTCTAAGTACTCAGAATGTAATTTCACCAAGATCAATTTTAACACAAAAATAAAACCCATTATGAAATGAAAGGGTAGCCAGGCCTATCCTTAGGAGAGATCTACATTTGAAGACTCTTTCTAGTATCCTTAGCATCAAAGCCAATTACTATCCATATAAATAATTGCCATTAATGTTAAAATATTTGTCACTGTAAAGCAACATTAGGTGGAAAGGTACAGATATATTGCTCCAACTATATTGTAGAGGCAATTAATGTTCAGATATCTATGGTGATAAACACTGTGTACCAAGGTATACCTACATTACTTTGACTATAATAATGCTGTCATTAATTTTCCAATGTTTGCCAAGATAAAACAATGGTATGTACATACAGGAAGCACCCACTCTTCCCACACAGCAGCTGTTATTAGCTCTGTAATCTATCAGTATTTATCGGTATATGTTTACAGAGAGATCATTCGTCTAAGGTAAGTGGGGGAAATTTGGCAATACATATCCCTCCAGATGAACGTCGAACATCCCTAAATCTTCTTACTGCCACATGAAATTTGCGAATGAAAACTATAACACAAGAGGTCACAGGTAAAAGCAAAGATATTGCTTAGAGGTTGTGCTAAGTCTTGTTGAGGGATGACATGCGTCTTCAACATGGAATGGCAATTGCAGCAACTTCACGAGAGGAAATACTTGCTTGGAAATGAAAATAGAAAAACACCCTGTTAAAAATGACTATGGTTCAAATTTAACAGTGATGGAAGGTCTGTACATAAAATATGTTTCGATGTATATTTGAGAATGTTGTGTTGTCTATTCAAACTGGACTTCTTACTTTATTTTATGGAAGCTTAGCAAGAGTACAGATGGAGCATGACTTCAAGAAGAGCCCAAGGGCAGCACAGTGAAGGATCAAGAAGAACAAAATCAACAATATATTCCATAATGTCTGCCAAACACCACAATGAATACACTCAACAGGTCACCAATCTGACTCACATTTCACCTTATCAAAGGCATCTTCAGTGCTGGGTGTGAGGGTTTGCACACCTCGATGAAGCTGAAGGCTATGCTGGTACTGTAGCTGCTAGTGGGGCCACCCAAGCAGGAGAGGCTTTATAAGGGCCTAATGAAGAGCATCCCACACATTAGGGGCAAAGAAAAGATATAGCGTATTTTTATTCAATTGTAAAATATCTGCTGGAGGCTAACTTCTACAATTATACGATTCTTTTTGGCAAACACTAGAATGTCAGCCAATAATAAGTATGCAAGGAAAGAAAAACAAAAAATAATATTTTAAATTTTACTTTTATTAAATCAGAAGATTGTTTAAGTGCTTTGGTCATAAACATTGAGTGTCATGTAATTATAATTGTTAGAATTAGATTAGACTGTAGCTTATTCCACATTAAAAGACGTGGTATCATATGAAGTATTACAAGCTTTACATTATAAGTTTTGAGCTGTTTCTCATGAACATTATGGGAATAACTATAAACAAAAGCCTTTTTATGAATAATAAGTAGAAGTTAATTTATCATGGGTGCGAAAAAGTGTATTAGTGCTGTTGCACGTATATCAAGAATACAATTGCAAAGGAAAGAAAATTAAGTTTGGCCCTTCTCATTATGCAGTGGTGAGAAGAAAATTTATTATTTCAAAATCTAGGCCAAGAAAGAAGAAATAGATCATGGGTATAAAAGATGCCAGACGAATTTTCCTCACACACAAAATAAAATCACTCCACAAGAGCTTTGTAAGAAAATACAAGAAACTGTACACTTATTTAATGAATAATACAGATTTCAAAACTGACTCAGGAATCAACTGTAATGAATTTTGTACATACATCTAACTTTCCAAGGTCACTCACCATTGTATCACCACCATTGCCATTATACTGTATACATAACAGTATAAAGAAACTTTGCTGACCACCTAGCAAGAAAACTGAATGTGATTAGGACAAAATATGGCTCCCTCACCGAAACGCTCGGGACCATGGGCTAACAAACCGCTGCCCTTAATGCATATTGTTTAAGAAACATTAGTGACCAGAAAAGTGTGCGACTTGGAACACTCATGACCACATGAAAACATACTTAGGATATAAACGTGTGAGCCACTCACATGCAAAACTGTGCATCTTACAGCAAGAGACTTTTGAATTATCTATTCGAGTTACAAGACAGAGTTTTGGCAATGTGCAGAAACAAAATTTTGATGTAATACAGGTGAGCCATGTATCGACTCATGCTACACCTTGTGTTTACATTGCATTGGTTTTCTTGTTCTTCCCATGACATGTTTGTTTGATATGTTGTCTGTCACTAAGTGGCTGCTTGGTTGTCTTTTCCCTCCACTATCGATATCTGCGTTTTTGCTTCCGGGAAACTGCTATGGAGGAAGAGATCTTTGACCGGTTGTAACCTCGTGTGGTGGTGCAGACGCAGGGGCGTTGCGAGCAGAGAGAGTGTGGTGGACACGGAAGGGCAGTGTGGCTCTCCACTGCGAAGCAGGCGTGGTCGGTTGTACTGAGTCGCCACGTGATGTATGTCGGTTGTGTGTAACGAGCAGGTCGAGTTGACAGAAGAGCTCCCCACATGTTGGTTGTATACAGAATCTCCCCACGAGTAGTTGCTGTTCATTTCGTCTTGGTGGGACGTTAACAAGCTGTTTTAAATCCTCCGTTTCAACACTGAAGTTTAAAAGGAGACACCTAACACGAAGGAGCGGTCACTACCCGTCAACGTTGCAGAGAAGACGTGAATTCCAGTGACAGAGCCTGTTGTCGCGTGACCGTGGCGTGTTGGGTACGCTGGCAACGCGTGCGCGGTCGGATGTGTGGATCCTTGCCATTGGAGGTCATGTACTGCCTGTTCGAGCGCAATTGCAAGTTAAGTTCGTGGAAGGTTTAATCATTAAGTAATAATTTTGTGTAACCAGCGTCTCTTCTGCCTTGTTGCCTCCGGCAACCAGGTTTCCTGTCCCTGGCACCGGTGTAATTGAAGACAGTGATCTTTCCTCCTCCTCTCGTTACTGTCCGATGGGAGGTGTAGTTTTGGCAGTTTAATTGTTTCGCTATTCTGTCATGGGTTATGAGTAAATTCATGCTTATTGTTGGTTGATCATCTGGCTGCTCATTCAGGACTTTGTGGTGTAATGTTTCTTTGCACGAGGTTAGCTCTAATTCTGTCAGCAAGTTAAGCCATCTAATAAAAAGTGTTCGCTGGCCAAAAGTCGGTGCAGTGACCAGCCTGAGAGTGACAATTGTGTTTATGGGCATATTTAAATTGGTCAGTATTCTGTCTAGCCTGAGCCTCCCTAGTGGGTGATTTGTGGCCGCCTTACACGGGTCCGTCATATCTGTTATGTTCTAATGATATTCCAGGACACTTTTGTTTAAAATTTTTTTAAATTCCTCCTTTTGTAAATTCCTTTTATTGCCATTAATCGTGTGTTTGCTGAGACCTGTTTGATTTTTTTAATGGTGGTGTTGGTAGCTTCACTACCTCACCGTACTTTATTAACAAAGTTCTGTATTTACTTTAGTAGCCTGTTTACTAATGTTCTTTAAAATTTTTAAATTGTTGTATTGCTATAAATTACTTTGATTGGCGTTAGCGGCGTGTTTTAAAAGGTAGTTTATTGCCGTACTGCTAGCTTCTGTGTTTTTTTTTTTTTTTAATTTTTTTAAAAATTGTTGTATTGCTATAAATTACTTGATTGCCGTTAGCGGCGGGTTTAAAAGGCTGTTTATTGCTGTACTGCTAGTTTTTGTAAGATACGAATAAAACATTTGTGAAAATCTCAATTCGACAGTAAACCATGAGAAATTTGGCCCCGTTTCCCAACTTGTGGTGTGGCTTGGAGTAACCATAACCACTGTGTGCGTCAGCAGGGTGTATACGCGAACAAGGAAAAAAAATTCCCGGATTTCCTGGTTAAAAATACACTTTCTCCTGGGTGAAAACATGCTTTTTCCGTATTAAGTGACAGTATATTTTCCCTTATCAATCCTTTGAATGTTTATGGTTTTATACATGGGCGTAGAATTTCCCAGGACTTTAGAAAGCAAAACTTGGGGAGAAAGACATGTTTTGAAAATATCTTTGACATGCAGCAACATGTACGCTGCATATTTTCGTATTACGAAAGTACACATTGGAATTCCGACAAACACCACAAGTTAGTCTCCGAATCACTGAAACTGAGATTGCAATGCGCTTTTGTAAGCCAGTAATAGCTCATGTCACGTGATCTCGCCGGCCGATGACAGCGGATATT
The DNA here is from genome assembly GCF_023864345.2 of Schistocerca serialis cubense. Taxonomy (NCBI): domain Eukaryota; kingdom Metazoa; phylum Arthropoda; class Insecta; order Orthoptera; family Acrididae; genus Schistocerca; species Schistocerca serialis. The sequence continues at coordinate 85,625,746 of NC_064647.1, read as the reverse complement.
CAGACCATAGGACACGTGATGCGGTCAGCCAACACCAACATCGCTGTTAAGTAGCATGAACACACAAACAGGCAAAGTTAATAGTTTAAATTAATATACATAGTGTTGCTACAAGAAAAGCAAAGCTTTCACATATAATATTGGTCTCTAAGGTTAATAAGCTGCAAGAGAAGCTAAGCTTTTGCATATAATGTTGATATTTTTTGCGCTTGTTACACTTTAAGATATATCACACAAATGTCCCAGTAAAATTTTTAATAATGACATAAATGTCTGATCTTCAGGCTTCGAAATTCTTCTAAATGGTTGATCATCAAAGAACTGATTTTTAAATGAGAGTCAAACGCACTGCGATTTAATAAATTCGTGGGACATTCTTGCACATAGTTCAACTTACGTAAAAGGATATTTACTTTGAAAGTAACACTTTCCAAACTGCTATTCGCAGTATTTTCCCGCGACCTGTTAGAAATAGGTTCGTTTCAGCAGTTACCAGAGAGTGCAGATAACAGGTGCCACCGCGCTTGCGCAGCTATCATGACATACGAAGCCTGTATGTACATACATGTACAACGTTGAAAGATCATACATTATGTCATAAATAAAACAAGACATCACAGGACACTCCAAGAGCATCGGAATTTCGTGAACCATATTAAAATTTGCACATTTAAAGCGCATACTTAAAATGCACATTCGTATGTCCAGATACCTAATGAAGTAGACCTCGACCTGATATTAAGCTTTTCAGTGTGGTTTCCAGGATGTAAATTTTCTTGGAGCACCAGTACTGTATTAAGTTTGGTTCTTTAGTATGGTATAATGCCATATGTGCTAATGAAAATGTGCACTTGAAATGCAGCGAACAGTTTAAACTAGCCAGTACTGTGGAATTAAACATTTCGTTTCAAATACATTGACTGCCTCTGCGGAAGAGGTTAATAAAAGTCAAATTTCTGTAGCAAACAGACAAAAATAACTTCATTGTTCTGCAAGGCAATTAATGCTTGACTGCCAGAAAGGTGGAAATAAAATAAAATCTGAAACTAATGACATATTTTAGCCTTCCATAATTATGTTCATGTATTTTAATTTACTTGATAGCTCCTGGCCACAGACATCCGTTTTGTTTTCATTTGACATGAGAGTAAACAAAGGGAAAACAGCAAAATCACTAAATGTTAACACAGGTCACGTGGAGACTACCCAATATAACTCTGACTGCTCCGTGCATCAGCCCCGGATCTATGATATTTGTGAACCGGGTCAATACTAAAAAAAAAAAAAAAAAAAAATCGAATTTTCAAAAAAAATTCATCTTGTAGCACACACTTTCTGAAAAGCCTGAAATATAAAACATATGTGCTCGAGGAAATTTAGGACATATTATTTGGTCTTAAGTACGCCGAAATGCAGTGCCACGCCTCTTCATTAAGCATTCTTCTACTGCACATCACTGTATTTCGCTCTGTGGAATTGAAATGAGTATATTTTGTAATGGATGCCATCAAACTATATTCAGGACAGTGGAAATTGAAATGTCCTGTGGTGCCTCTCCTCCTCCCAGTTGACCTGTTTGACAGCCTGCGCCTCTTTAAAAAAATCTCGCAATTAATAGCGGATGGGATTATTTGTAATCTATATAACAAGAACTCTTCAGAAAATTTGAACTCTTCATTGCTTATTAGCTAATAACTTGCTGTTTTGTGTGACGTAAAATTAAATATAGGATACATAAATCCAATAAAGACAAGAGATAAGCAAGAAATTACACATTTCTTCAACCCTTAGCTCTTAGCATTTTTTTCCTGTATAATCTTGCTACAGCTTTACATGGCATGTTTCCCTTTCTGCGAAAGAATCTATTACCTCATCAAAGTTCATCAAATGTTTTGCTACATGAAAAATCGAAATAATGTTATCTGATACGGAAAAAGCTGTTAACACAAATAATACCCAAGACTGGTGTGGTTTCTCGATTGGATTACGTCTATTTTGTCACTGTCTGTTAGATAAAACAAAATAAGCCTTTCTAATATGGCAGCGATTTTGTAACACACACCAAATAAACGAGACTGTTTTGGCACAAATGGCCATTTTTATAACACGACAGAATATAATTCACGAAGTACCAAGACCAAATGCCTATTAGGCCTACTACAAGCAAAAAGCTTTATGTTATGAAATAGTTTCACATTTCATTCATACGCACCAGTTTCTCAAGTATGAGATCGAAAAGTAGTATTACGAAATTTTTATATAAATTTGGAATCGTCTTATGCTTCCATAACTTGTGTGATGTCCCTGTTTCTTCTCCTTCCTTGTTCAAACAAACAATCTTGTCATCACCAATTCTGAAGTTATTCCTGCCATTTTCAAAATTTGTTAGCCAATTAACTTCACTAAACCTGCCAGAATCACAGGTTTAGTTAACCTGAGATTATTTTCCAGTTAGGCATTATTACGCGTTTGTATAACACGTTTTCCGCTAGCCGGGGACTGTACTACTGGTCCTTACTAGTGTAGCGAACTGGCCAAAAATTTTCTGTCAAAATTTCACTTCCTTGGCTACACCGAGAAGATAACACGTAATCTTTCTCATCTGTTATTCCTGTCGGTCGTTTATTTCCGTTCTGGTAGTCCGAATTTATGGATTTCTCTAGTAATTATAACAACTCTGATCATTCACAAGCCCAATCAACCACATAATCAGACAGTGGTTGGCATTCATCCGTTCGGCTTTACTCCGCTCAGCTCGTATAGCCCCATCCCTTTTTGTCTGCGGAAAGCTTATTTCTAGATGTGACAACAATTCTCCTGACAGACACATCATGTACGCTATGCATGCATTCAAAAATCAACTTATGATTCATTCAGAAATCAACTTAAAATGTGTTCAAAAATGTTCAAAAACCTACAGGGATGCATTTCAAAATCATACGAATAACCGATCAACAAACGTGTGCCGAATGCTAGGCGCTTTGTGAAACAAGATTTTTTTTCCCCTCAAGAATATGAATTTGGCGCCTCCTTTTCCCGGTAGCATCTAGCTGCGGCCACTTGCACAGCCAACAGCCACATTCCTGTAGCCAGAAGCAGGAGAATCTACTACTCAAACGCGAATCAACTGCGCAGCGTGAGCCTGCTCTTAACTGCTAAAACGAATCTAATGTAAACAGTTGTGACTTCACGCTCATCAGAGGTAATTTGTTGTTTTGAAGCATTGCATAGTCTTCCTAAAGCCTTTGACACATTTTGCAGTTGGCAGACGCTTGCATGAGCACTGTGTGTGTCATCGTATATAGCGCATTTCCTTTGCAATTTAAGTGTTTTTTTCTCTTGTTTATGTTTTATTGTTGAAGTATTATTCTGTAATAGCGGGGTACAGTAATATCCTTTGTTAGAGTATCAGTTCTTACAGTCAAAATTACAAAAATTAAACTGAAAACTAAAACAACGAAAAATTCCCGGAATTATAAAAAAAAAAAAATCCCGGGTTTTTCCCGGATCTCCCGGGTCGTATACCCTATAATATGACCAAAAACACATATTTCAATGTCACTACTTATTGCTATATTTACCTTTGCTTAAAATAATAATGTTATTTGAACAACAAACTTTTTGTATTGTACTGACAGAGATGCACAGCTATTCAGTCTTCAAAGTTCAGATGTGGGTTTTCACTGAAGTGGTCAAAGAAAAGTGGAACAGAACAACATGCACATCTGACTGACATGAACTTTTCACATTCAACTTCACTTGTGGATTCAGGCAACTCAATCTCAAATGTCATACCAATTAAGTTTTCATATTTAAAAAAAAGAAACAAATATGCTGTAACTTACCAAACAAGAGAGTGTTGGTATGTTGATAGAGACAATAAAAAACACGCAAACAAATTTCAAGCTTTCGCAACCAAAGGTGGCTTCATCAGGAAAGAGGGAAGGAGAGGGAAAGACGAAAGGATGTGGGTTTTAAGGGAGAGGGTAAGGAGTGATTCCAATCCACATCCTTTTGTCTATCCCTCTCCTTCCCTCTTTCCTGATGAAGCAACCTTGGTTTGCGAAAGCTTGAAGTGTGTGTGTGTGTGTGTGTGTGTGTGTGTGTGTGTGTGTTTTATTGTATCTATCAACATACCAACGCTCTCTCGTTTGGTAAGTTACAGCATCTTTGTTTTTATATATATATATTTCCCACGTGGAATGTTTCCCTCTATTATATTCATATCAATTAAGTTTTCACATTGGTAAGTCAGTGTCATAACCTGCCTTTTACCAAGAATACTCTAACATATGCTTGTACCTCAATATGGGAAGGTATATTGTTCCGTTCCATTCGGATTTCACCAATTCAGCACTATCATGTCAGTTGTTCACACAGTGTAATCACTTTAAGCAGAGCAAAATATAGCAGTAAGTCATGACACTGAAATATTTGTGGGTTTGGTCCTATTATAATGATACTCTGTTGCTTTGCAATGTCAAAAATCCTCTCTTTACACCTCGAATATGTGATCACTCAGATACATGTCATGGTAAGACATGCTGTTTTGCATGCAAATGGGTCACTACAACTATTTTTAGAATGAGCGATTTATATTCAAAGCACATTTTTGTTTGGTTATGAGTGTTTGAGATCGCACACTTCTCTCATGAGATGTAATAGGTGATCCAGTACGTGCTTCTTGGCATTTCTGAGAAATCGGAGGTACAAAGTTTTAAGAGCCTGTCTAATGCCATTCGAGAGCGACAGCTGAAAAGCAGTGGTGTCGGCACTACCAGGTAAGGCGGCAGGCTACAAGTCTGTCCTTACAGCTCCTGAATCTTGTAATCATCTTTTCTTTTTCCGCCCCCCCCCCCCCCCCCCCCCCCCCATTTGTCTTCCACTCAACACTTTTATCACTACAATAAATCTTGTTTCTTTGGAGAGTAATAATGATGATAGCAAGGTTTAACCAAGCTGCAATAAGGAATCATTATGAGATAAATGATTATTTTATTGATATGTCCATATTTGTATTGTAGAGAAGTCATACAAGAAAACTGAAGTCCCCTGCTCACTTCTGTCTGTATCTCTGGGCCAATCTCAGGAACAATGGGAAGGATTTTGATCTGCTTTTGATAGACAAGGAAGATTGTGTGTATAATTTTACATATATTTCATGGAATCTGGCTGAACTATGATGAAGTCCACTGCCACTGTGAAAACAACAGCACTGCCATCAAACAGTACAGCTGCTGCAACTCCAGACAACAGCAAAGTTTGAACGCAATCCGAGTAGTGCCCAGTGGTCTACCAAGAAAGTGTGTGCTCGAAAATGAAAAGGTCACGGCATCAATTCTCGGTCAAATTGAAACAAAGGAGGTGGATCCTTTCCCCATTATACTTTTCAACCCCCACCCACAATTTGCTTTTGCAAATATTTCGATAGTGTTATTTTTATAACAGATGCACAGTAAGAAAATCCTCAATATTAACTGAAGGTTTAGCCAACTTAACTCTATTATCCATTACATTCTTTTGGTTAATGAGAGCTCATGAATATAATTTGTTTACCTAAAAACCATGCTAATTACGAATATCAGTATCACAGAACTTCTCAATCATTGTTCATATGTAAACACATATCTGATTGCTAACTTCCTAATAAAGTAAATCAAAAGTATATATATGCTAGTTATGCAGCTAGTGAAAAAAATATGTTAGAAAATCTTGCATTCATTTAGTTTGACAGTAATCAGCATCCTTAGTGCAAACATTGTTATCACAATAGAATCTCATATTTTGGCAAACTAGACAGCATAAGTAAATAGCAATTATTGTTATATCTAAAAGTCCACATCCAGAAGAATCTCTCTCCACTATCAGTTAACCCAAAATGTAAAACTCCAGCGAACAATAGCTAAATGTAATTCTAATTATTGTAATCTTATAAAACAGAGGTGGTTGCAAGTCATTTCAGTCAGTCAGCAAAAGGTTATGATGCGAGCAAGGTCTGTGACCAAAATTACTGCACAATGTTTGCAGACAAGTTAACACAAATTACAACTAGTACACTGTACAAGGTTTTCTCTAAATTTTGTATCCGAGAGATCATTTTGCAATTCAGCGAGCGTTTTTGGTGATTAACAGGACAGTAAATATGTAATTATTATTATGGACTTTGGCAAACTTCAATAATGATCGTCTACTGTGGTAATAGGGTCAAATTGTGAACTGTGTTGTTATGATATAACTTACCTACTCGGAAGGACAGTGTAACTCGTGAACGTATTAATGGTTTACTTGTCACACATTAATTATTGTGAATCAGTACATCTCGTTAGGTTACTGCGCTCGAACAATTGTCGTCATTATGGGACACCAACCGAGTGTAGTACGTGACTAACCATTTAGCTGGGCATAGATTATGTTAGATGAGGCATGATCTGGCCATAAACAGAATGTGACCCAACGTCAAAGTGCAATTAAAGTATTTAAACTGTGAACTTCATGTGGACACATTATTTAAAATAGCCTAATTCACAACTAGTTTTCAGGTTTTCAGCCAGATTCAATGGAGGCGCAACTACCAATGCCGAATTAGCACAGTAAAGAATGTAAAGTTACAGCACCGTGGATTTTTCACTGTATTTTCACCTAAAATTCACCTCTCTATTACGCTGACATTAGCCAGAAGCAGAACATGGTTCGAATTCCATGTTAAACTGTAGATGGCACTTTTAAGAGCAGAATCAAAGTCAGAAATATGGTCCACTGGAAACATCGTGGATCAGAACCCCAGGAGTACCAAGAATTTTTTTTTTCTTTATTTTTAACCTACCAATCATCTCTCAATGATATGGATTCAGCACAAATTAAATGTGTTACAGATTCCACATTAAACTATAGCCACTTCTCCCAGTTGCATAACTGGCTAGGGGGAACCAGACAAAAGAATCTATACATAAATAGATGCGTTCTCCTTCTTGTGCATTAAAGTCACTTAGAGCCTTTTTCTGCCTACACATGAAGTAAAAATGCTGTTTTAAGTGCCTTAATGTTGGAAACAACTTCAAGTGTAGATGTGGTCTGCTCGATTTAAAAATGGCGATATGTCGACTGACGGTGAACCTCGTTACGAACATCCGTCAACTGCCCAAATGGTTGAAAATATTGAAAAAATTCAAGAGCTCGTGCTCACAGACCATCGACAGACAATTTATCGACTGTCAGAGATTAGTGGGTTTATCTTGGTGCTCAGTCCAGACCTGATTTGTGGCAGACAGTGGACTGGTTCTTCCACCAACAACAACGCACCTGCACACACACACAACCATCCCTGTTAGGGCAAATTTTGGCTAAAATGGCATGGTTCTACTTCCCATGCACATTACCTGGCTCTGTGTGACTTTTTCCTATTTCCATACACGACAAGGAACATGAAAGGACACCGATTTGACAACAATGAAGAAAAAAGAGCGAGGACTTGTCAGCCATTTCTAAAGATGACTTTTAAACACATGTTTCAAACAGTGTAAGCACCAGTGTGACTAATGTATTAATGGTAAGGGAGAGTATTTTGAAGGGCATAAGGTTGTTTTGTAAACAATTTGAAAATATATAGCTTTTAAAAAATAATTACTTTTTTGGGGAGGAGAGAAGGTACCCCCTTTCATGGTGATGAATATCATTCACACACAAACAAGTTTTTTGGTAATTTAAGCAGTCAAAGAGTGACAGGAAGAGATCGAAGTGAGTCATGGCCAGGAAGACTGTGAGTGTCAACAAGCTATGGGGGAGGTGGGGCGGAGGGAGGGGGGACCACACTAGATTTATTCCATAAAGACCAACAGATGGTATTAGTGCAATCGCTGATATTGTAAGATTCAACTAAGGAACAGATCACCAGATTTTACACAAACATTCCCACATGAAGGAATTTTGTTCAAAAATGTGGGCGAAGAACCCGATGCACGGACAGAAAGAGCCTCAAATGATCATTTGTGCTGAAATTCTGAAAACTATAAACAAAGAGTCAAAATTTATCAAAAAGTAATAATGTGACGAATTCTGGTTTTCCAGTTGCAATACGGAGACTAACTGGAAGAGCCTCAACTCACCAAAACAATGCTTTAATGTCAAAATCAAAATTCAAAATGACAACAATTGTGTTTTTCGACACCTGTGGGATTGTGTACACGAATCGGGTGCCTGGAGGTCAAACTGTAATTAAGGAATATTACTTCCAAGACCTATCTACACACTGTTAACAAGCTAGAAGAAAGCGAACTGAGTCCTGGAAAAACAAGTTGCAAATACTCCATTGAAACAATGCCTACGCCCATAGGCGCATACTGCACTGGTTGTCAAATCACTTTTGGCTTGACACACGACACCTGTGTGAACCACCCCCCTGCTCACCTCATCGCAGTTTTTTTCTGTTCCGGATAGTGAAATACGCACTGAAAGGAGTGAAGCTTGGGACAGTCAAAATCATGAAAGAAAAAGCAATGGAGATTGAACTAATTCGAGCAATGGAAAATTCAAAATAGCAGTGTAAGGATCATAAAAGCGAGTATTTTGAATGGCTTCATTTGGTTGTGAAAATGTACAAATAATGAATGTTGCATAACTAATCTCATTGTTTGTCAGCCAAACCTCATATGCTTCCCACATCAGACCCAAGGCTGAGAGAGACCCACGTGCAGTGAGAACAAAGGGAGGCAACTATAAAATTTCAAATAGTTACTGTAGGTGAAAATATGGTAAAAATAGCCAGGTATCTCAGCATAGCTGAGGCCGACTCACCTTGCCTCTGCTGCCCCTCGGGCCACGGCTGCCCCTGCCTCCCCTGGCCCTCGCCGGCACATCCCCCGTCGCGTCTTCCTTCGAGACTCCTCTGGCTGCACGGCCTCTCCCACGAGGGCGCGGACTTCCACGCGATCCGCGCCCTCTAGGCTCCTTTCTGCCAAAACCGAAAATGGCTCCACTGCCATCGTCGTCGCTGCCCGAAGAGATGGCATCGTTTCTGTCTTCGTCAGAATTATTTTGCATTCGTGATGCCATCAGCTGAGAATTCCGCTCTTCGGCTTCCAGCACTTCTTTCACCTACAACATCAATGGCACATTACTCTAAAACACACACCTGTATGAGCGAAGATGAGCATGTGCATGTGTGTGTCTGTGTGTGTGTGTGTGTGTGTGTGTGTGTGTGTGTGTGTGTGTGTGGCAGGGAGGGAGGAGGTGGGGGGGGGGGGGCACTCAAGCTAACAAGTTGGGCTCCTCCTTTGCAGCCGTTCCCAGGAGAGATTACCTGACCCAGGGCATTCACAAACTGTCTAAATCCTCCACTTATATGAACTTCCATAGTGATCCCATCTCAGAAGTCCAGCATAACCTCAAATCACAGCTTGAATTTCTGTGTCCATCCAAGAGTCTCTCCTCCAAATCCATTTTAACAAATACAGTTATATGCATTACCAACCACAGTGGCACTGAGTTGAAGATGCAACATGTTATCTTCAATGGAAAGTCACTGATAGAGGCAGAAGTAACTTCAGCCATGACCCAGGGAATTGTGTTGGGATCCTCGTCGTTCATTTGTGTTAATCCTTGACTACTGCGTACAAGTTAACTTGTCACACTCCACTGCTCCCCAGGTGCTGAGGATGTGTGTAAACACTATCGATGTGTTTACAGGTCCAGTTTCAAAGACCTCTCATTTCTACGGATGAGTTGCTTCCATTTCTCAGTGAATAAAAAACGAACGATAATAATGATTGCACTTTTCATGTGCAAGGACCCAGATGGGCACGTTCCACATGATCATCTGCCAGATATAGAAAGCAGTAACTCAAGAATGGAACGAGATATCGTTCTGCTCTCAATTTTAAGTAAAATTTTGATATCTTATCCCGTTCCTGGCACAGCACTGATTGAACTAAACTCAACCATATGCTAGGATTACTCAATTCATCTTTAACTATGCAAACTTATAATTTTGTGCACTGTTTTACTCAATTTGATGCAGCACATTAACTGTAATAAATAACGAAAATAAATTCAGTCCTTCGCTGGGCAAAGATATCAGATTGTAAGATGTGCAAATATTGGATTTTTCACCAAATAGGCTTCTTAAAATTGGGCGATAAGTGTTTCATAGTGGATGCAACATCGTCTCTCAGCACAGGTAGCAGCATTTGGCAAGCAGTACAGTGACAACAAAGCTGCACTCGGCAGAGAATGCTGAGAGGACGTCTGTAGCAGCAAAAGGGTTAATGACCTGGCAGACGATATTGAAAGCAACCTCACAAATACACCTACATTCATTGCCAATGTTGCTAACATGTGCTCATGCTATGGTGCTCAATTCAGCAGTATGAGGGGGTTCCAATCCTGATGGTGGAAAGTTGTCATTGCCAATATTTGACTGGCAAGGAGAGGAGAGGTGGTGTACAGTTCACAGTCATCTGTCTTTGTGCCAATTTCCCAGACTTTTTTTTTTTTTTTGGGTGCAAAACTGCTATGGTCATTAGCGCCCGGTCCGTGACTTAGGAAACAGTAAAAAACCGAAAATGGAAACCAGCGGCAATGGGAACGAGAATCATAAAATTGGAGAAACGAAAAGCAGAAGGAAGGCTTAAAAATCCACTACAGAAAGGGGTGGTTGTCCCCAAAAAAAGCTTCAAATGACTGACGTCATTTCACTGGCACTAATAAACTCGAGAACGCGATCGGCTGAGAGCGTGTCATCTGCTAAAATCGACGATACATCAGGCGATAGCTGTAGTCGGGAGCGTAACGGATTAAAATAGGGGCATTCAATTAAAAGGTGTCTTACCGTCCACAGCTGAGAGCAGTGGGGACAGAGTGGGGGAGGATCGCCGCTTAAAAGATGTCGATGGCTAAAAAGACAGTGCCCTATCCGGAGTCTAGTTAAAATTACCTCCTCCCGACGACGCGTTTGGGAGGAAGAGGTCCAAGCACAAGGAAGAGCTTTCACGTCCCGCAATTTATTATGGGGAAGTGTCGACCAATGTGCGTGCCATAAATGAAGAACACGATGACATAGAATGCTCCGTAGATCGGCGAAGGGAATCGATTGAATAGCTGGCCGAAGAAGAGAGACTGCAGCCTTGGCTGCAATATCGGCCGCCTCATTTCCACAGATACCAAAGTGTCCTGGGAGCCAGAGGAACGCCACCGAGACGCCCCCCAGGTGGAGCAAGTGCAGACAGTCCTGAATCCGGTGGACCAGAGGGTGCACAGGGTAAAGAGCTTGGAGACTGAGGAGAGAGCTGAGAGAATCTGAGCAGATAACATACTGTATCCGCTGGAGAACAGCGTAAAGCTCCGCAGTATAAACCGAACACTGGTTGGGAAGCCAGAAGTGATTTGGGGTGTCGCCAACAATATAGGCACTCCCTACACCTAATGATGTTTTCGAGCCATCGGTGTGAATAAATGTGGCTTCTGTCATTTGTGCACATAGAGCAGCAAATGCCTGACGATAAACAAGTGAAGGGGTACCTTCCTTGGGAAATCGACAAAGGTCATGGAGCAGGCAGATCCGGGGACGGAGCCAACGCGGTGCTGTACCCCAAGTTGTCAAGAAGGTTTTAGGAAAGTGGAAGGAAAGAGAATGGAGCAGTTGACGGAAGCGGACTCCCGGTGGTAGTAGGGAGGAGGGGCGGCCAGCGTATCCTACATCAAAGGACGCGTGGAAAAAAATGTCATGGGCTGGATTAGTAGGCATGGAAGACAGATGGCTAGCATAACGACTCAGAAGGACTGCTCGCCGATTGGACAGCGGAGGTTCAGCAGTCTCAGCATAAAGGCTTTCCACAGGGCTGGTGTAAAAAGCTCCAGACACTAAACGTAATCCACGGTGGTGGATAGATTCGAGACGCCGAAGAATAGACGGCCGAGCAGAGGAGTAGACTATGCTTCCATAGTCCAATTTCGAGCGCGCTACGGTGCGATATAGGCGGAGAAGGACCACTCGGTCCGCTCCCCAGGAGGTACCAGTCAGGACACGGAGGGTGTTGAGGAATCGCAGACAGCGAGCCGAAAGACAGGAAACATGGGAGGACCAGCACAGTTTTCTGTCAAACATAAGACCCAAGAATTTAGCGACGTCTGAAAACAGAAGGTTGACAGGACCTAGATGTAAGGAGGGCGGAAGAAACACCTTACGTCGCCAAAAATTAACACAAACGGTCTTACTGGGAGAAAAACGGGAGCCGGTTTCGATGCTCCAAGAGTGGAGGCGATCGAGACAGCCTTGAAGACGTCGTTCAAGAAGGCTGGTCCGTTGAGAGCTGTAGTAGATCGCAAAATCGTCCACAAAGAAGGAGCCCGAGACATCAGGAAGGAGACAATCCATAATTGGATTTATGGCAATGGCAAACAGTACAACACTCAGCACGGAGCCCTGGGGTACCCCGTTTTCTTGGGAGAAAGTACGGGAGAGAGTAGTGTTCACCCGCACCCTAAATGTGCGCTCTGCCATAAATTCGCGAAGAAAAAGGGGCAGCCGACCTCGAAAGCCCCAAGAGAACAGTGTGCGGAGGATGCCTGTCCTCCAACAGGTATCGTATGCTCTCTCCAGATCAAAAAATATTGCTACTGTTTGGCGTTTCCGGAGAAAATTGTTCATGATACAAGTGGAGAGAGCAACAAGATGGTCAACTGCAGAACGATGCTTTCGGAATCCGCATTGGGCAGGTGTTAAAAGACTGCGGGATTCCAGCCACCAAGCTAAACGGTAATTCACCATACGCTCCAAAACCTTACAGACACTACTCGTGAGAGAAATGGGGCGATAGCTAGAGGGGAGATGTTTGTCCTTTCCAGGTTTCGGAACAGGAACGACGATAGCTTCCCGCCATCGTCTGGGAAAAGTACTATCGGTCCAAATTCGATTATAAAGGCGAAGGAGGTAACGCAGACTATGGGTTGATAAATGCAGCAACATTTGGACGTGGATACCATCCGGTCCTGGGGCGGAGGAGCGAGAAGAAGAGAGTGCATGTTGGAGTTCCCGCATGGAGAAAACAGTATTGTAGCTTTCGCGATTTTGAGAGGAGAAAACAAGATGTCGCACTTCCGCTGCACGTTTCTTCAGGAGAAACGCTGGCAGGTAATTTGAAGAGCTCGAAATCTCAGCAAAGTGCTGACCCAATGAGTTAGAAATTGCGACGGGGTCCAGTAATGTATCATGCACGACAGTGAGCCCAGAGACCGGGGAGAAAATGGGCACGCCTGAGAACCGTCGAAGCCGACTCCAAACTTCCGAGGAGGGAGTGAAGGTGTTAAATGAGCTAATAAAGAATTTCCAGCTTGCCTTCTTGCTATTGCGGATGACACGAGGGCATCGCGCACGGAACTGCTTATAGCGGATACAGTTGGCCAAAGTAGGATGGTGGCGGAAAACGCGGAGAGCACGTCGCCGCTCACGTATTGCGTCACGGCATGCCCCGTTCCACCAAGGAACTGGGGGGCGCTAGGGCAATTCGGAGGTGCGTGGTATTGAACGTTCCGCAGCTGTAAGAATAACGTCGGTAATGTGTTTGACCTCATCGTCGACGCTGGGAAAGTGACGGTCATCGAATGTCGCTAGAGACGAAAAAAGTGTCCAATCGGCTTGGGCAAACTTCCAGCGTCACGGGCGCATATATGGCAGTTGAGGCTGCAGTCTAAGAACACATGGAAAGTGGTCACTCGAGTGTGTATCATCAAGGGCGAACCATTCGAAGCGCTGAGCTAGCTGAACAGTACCGACCGCAAGGTCCAAGTGAGATAAATTTGTCGTGGAGGCAGACAAAAATGTAGGGACCCCAATGTTGAGGCAAACTAGATCCGCTTGCTGGAAGACGTCTAGCAATAGTGAGCCACGTGGACAAGGATGTGGAGATCCCCAAAGGGGGTGGTGGGCATTGAAGTCCCCAACCAGCAAATAGAGGGGTGGAAGCTGACGAAGAAGATGAAGGAGATCAGCTCGTGCCATTGGTGTGGACGATGGAATGTATACAGTACAAAGAGAAAAGGGATATCCAGAAAGGGAAAGACGGACGGCAACAGCTTGGAAGGAAGTGTTTAAGTGGATTGGGTGATAATGGAGAGTATCATGGAGAAGAATCATGAGTCCTCCATGGGCTGGAGTGCCTTCAACAGAGGGGAGATCATATCGGACAGACTGAAAATGAGGGAGAACAAAGCGGTCATGGGGATGCAGCTTTGTTTCCTGAAGACAGAAGATGACTGGTGAGTAGGATCGTATGAGGACCGACAATTCATCCCGATTGGCTCAAATGCCGCAGATATTCCAGTGGATAATGGACATAGGGTGAACAGAAAATGGAGGAATGTGACCAAGGTCGCTGTCAACTCAACGACTGCTCAGAGCTTGCGACCGACAGCACGGAATGGCATTCAGCCGAAGGCAGAAGATCCTGATCCATAGGTTGTTCAGGAGCAGCTCCTGCCACCAGCGATCGGCCGGTTGATCGGCCGCCAGCAGTGCACCTCGGCGACACAGAAGACGGCCGAGGGCGATTTTCGTCAGGTGGTGCTGTAGATGGGACATGCCTTGGCGGAGAAGGAGATGAACTGGGTTTCTTTGTAGCCTTCTTGGAAGTATGACGTTTAGATGAAGGAGGAACCGATGGTTGTGAAGTTAGGGTACGTAAAAAATCTTCACGAGTATGCTCTTTTTTCGAAGTCTTGGTGTCTGACTTTTGGGCTCGAGATTTAGCAGAACCCGATGAAGGGTGAGCCATAGAGTGGGCAGGCGAAAGTGGTGAGGTTGAACGGGCGATCTTTGCGCTGGCCGAGGAGAAGCAAGGACAGTGCTGTATTTTCCTGTCTGAGGCACGGTGGGCTGTCGACTGGCGAATAATTTTCGAGCAGCAAAGGTCGACACTTTTTCCTTCACTCTGATTTCCTGGATGAGCTTTTCGTCCTTAAAAATGGGGCAATCTCGAGAGGAAGCAGCGTGGTCACCCATACAGTTGATGCAGCGAGGGGATGGAGGTGGACAAGCACCCTCATGGGCATCCTTGCCACACGTAACACATTTGGCCGGATTGGAACAGGACTGGCTGGTATGATTGAACCGCTGACACCGAAAGCAACGCGTAGGGTTTGGGACGTAAGGGCGAACGGAAATTATCTCATAGCCTGCTTTGATTTTCGATGGGAGTTGAACTTTGTCAAATGTCAAGAAGACAGTGCGGGTTGGAATGATGTTTGTGTCAACCCTTTTCATAACCCTATGAACAGCCGTTATGCCCTGGTCAGACAGGTAGTGCTGAATTTCTTCGTCAGACAATCCATCGAGGGAGCGTGTATAAACGACTCCACGCGAGGAATTTAAAGTACGGTGCGGTTCCACCCGGACAGGGAAGGTGTGTAGTAGTGAGGTACGCAGCAATTTTTGTGCCTGGAGGGCACTGACTGTTTCTAGCAACAGGGTGCCATTCCGTAATCTGGAACAAGACTTTACAGGACCTGCAATTGCGTCGACACCTTTCTGAATAATGAAAGAGTTGACCGTGGAGAAGTCGTGACCTTCGTCAGACCGAGAAACAACAAGGAACTGTGGCAACGATGGAAGAACTGTCTGTGGCTGAGACTCAGTGAACTTACGCTTGTGAGCAGACATAGTGGAAGGTGAGGAAACCATTGCGGAAGAATCCCCCATGATTACCGGCGTCTCCGATGGCGCGCTCCTCCCTTGTGGGGGGGGCGCCTCTGATGGCACTCCCGCCTTAGGTGATTGTTCACACCTCAGGTCACACCTCCCGACAAACTGATGGAGGGACCAATCGGCACTTTCGGAAGGTATCAGCTCGGGTAATCACCCCTCCCTGGGCCTGGCCGTTACCAGGGGGTACGTACGTGTCCTACCTGTCTACCCGGGGCGGGGAATTACGCGTTACCCCGTCATCGGCTACGCATGGAAGTGCGTGGGTCGGCCTTCAGACACACACAGGGAGGAAAAAAGAGAAAGGGAAAGGAAAGAAGAGGGGTCTCAAACGCCGCAGCGGAGAAAAGGGCAAAGAGAAGAGGGAAGGAAAAGAGAAGGCCAGAGGAAGGACGAAGACTTGCAAGTGTAGAAAGCAAGGAATTTGTAACAGTTTCGAGCGTCCGTCTCCGGACGTAGGCACAAACCATACTCCCAGAGGGGGAGAAAGGGAAGGAAAGAGCCAGAGGTGAGGGGGAGGGGGGTGAAGATGGGGGACGGGTAAGGATGCGGAAAGGGAAGGTATGCAGCCCGGAAAGGAAGGAGGGCCGCATTAGCTCGGGGTCCCGTGCTCGCTACGCACGTATCCACAAAAGAGTTGTGGACCCCTGGGGGAAATTTCCCAGACTAAAGTCCAGATCTTGCTGCAGTGTCTTGCGAAGTGAAGGTGTGTCACTTTTGACAGTGACCTGTCTGTCGGTGCTCTTCGAGGGTAGGTTACGTGCCAGTACTGGGTCTCACCCCCTCCCTTCCTTTTGTCCACAAACTCATCTCAGTGACCCCCCGAGATGCAGTTACACACAATACTTCATATCGGGTCAGCAAAAGTGATGGGAAAACTACTTCCATTAGCACTGATGTAAGATTCTCACACCCAATTCGCCGTACTTATTCCCCGATTATGTGGATGCTTTGATTTTTGATGAGATACGAGATATACAAGGTCTACCCAAAATTTTCAGGACTGGTGCTGCCACCCGTTGAATACCTTACCTTTGGACTAATGGTCACCACCACCCTTGAAGTAGTTCCCATTCGCACATACACACCAGTCCCAGCGCTTCTGCCACTGGTCGAATGTTTTCTGAAAGTACTGTTCTTTGAGGGTGTCTATCACCACCAGCAATGCTTCTTGATTTCTCTCTAGAGTGTCGAACTGATGGCCTTTGAACTTGAGTTTCAGTTTTGGGAATAACTCGAAGTCACAAGGTGCCAAATCTGGCGAGTACGGTGGGTGGAGTGCAACCGACATGTTTTTTGCCAAAAAGGTCCTGCTGAGCAAGGACGTGTGACAGGGCACGTTGATATGCTGCAACAGCCAGTTCCTTTGATGCCAAAGTTTGGGCCGCTGTCGCTGCATGTTCCACGGAGCCATCGCAAAACGTCACAGCAGTACATGGAATTCACTGTTTGGTTGGGTGAGACAAATTCTTTGTGCACAATGACCTCAGTATCAAAGAAAACGATGATCACGCTCTTCACTTGTCTCACTTTTTTGGGTCTTGGAGAGTCCGGGCTCTTCCACTGGGATGATTGTTGCTTTGTTTCTGGTCATAACCGTAAATCCAGCTCTCGTCGCCTGTGATAACCCGTGACAAGAAGGTTAGATCATCAGATGCGGTCTGACGAAGGTCCGTGCACACTTCAACACACTGTGCCTTCTGATCGGCAATCAAGATCCTTGGCACAAATATTTCGGCAACAATGCATGCTCAATTCATCAGTCGACATTCATTGACATGTCCCATAACCAATACCCACTACATCCGCAAGGTCTCAAACGGTTTGATGTGATCCGCACGAACCAACTGCTGCAGTTTGGCAACAATGTCTGGCATTGTGCGGCTAACTGGCCTTCTGGTGTGAGCATCATCTTCAGCGTCTGTACGGCCAGCCCTGAAGCAAGCATGCAACTCAGACACACGCGTATGGCTCATGCTCTGTCCAACAAACACTTGTTGAATCATTGAAATGGTCTCCGTAGCACTTTTCCCGAGATTCGCACAGAATTTGATACACATGCACTGTTCTGTTCGCAGATCCATCGTAAAATCGCCACACACCAAACTCGGAGTAGTACGGAAATCACTGTGGACATGCAACACATCCTCCCAGCTGAATGCCACTCCGCACACTGACTCATCAGATATGCAGCTCTTGCCACCTAGCAGTGCAAAGATCTACTACTCCTACTTTCCAGATGGCAGCACCAGTCTGGAAAATTTTGTATTCTACCTCGTAATAAATACTGCTGACAAGAAAAAAGAACCTTTTGAAATGTGGCTTTACCCAAGAATGAAGAAATTAGATGTAGAACAGATAACCAACAAAGTAGTAGTAAATTGAACTGGGGAGGGAAAAAAAAAGAGCGTTATGAAACAATTTGGCTAAAAGACAGGATGGAGGAAGGCGGGGGCAGAACTTTAGAGGGAGATCAAAGCTCAACAACAGTATGCAGGTTCGAAGAACACTGCACGAAGAACTGCATCAATACAGTCTTCTAACTGAAAACCACACTGGCAACATGGCTGAATGAATGCAACAAACAAAAATAAACTGTGTCACTCTTGTGGAAAGTTACAAGAGAGTGTCATACCTCTTTCATCTCCTCCTCTTGCTTCGCCTGCCTCTGCAGCCTGTAGTTCTCAATCTCTTCGTCGAGCTTGTCGCTGGCCACGTTCTTCTTGTCGAGGTACTCCAGAGTGCGCTTCACTTGGTGGCTGCAACATGTGAGCGATATCTAGATCACTGCCAATCTCAATGTGAGGTGTCAGGAACCCATTTTAACAGGGAGATTACACAGACAAACAATGCACAGACTCAAGAGGCTGACGGTGCTTCCCAGTGACTTTTGCCCATTTACTCACTGTATATACTATGTTGCCTTCCATTTAATCGACTTACTTGAAGATGTCCTTGATAGCGTTACGGTCGTCCTTCTCCACGTAGCGTGTGACAGCTTCGGTCAGGCCCCGGACCGATAAAACACGCAGCTTACCCTCGGGATTGACTTCTTCAAAATACTTCTGGACAAACGTCTCAATGTGCGTGTTGGACAGTAGTTCAGGCTACAAAACAGGACCACAACATTAGATTTCTAATAATGGACACGCTCAAACACAGATGGTACTGCCAAAAGACTTAGATCGTGTGGATTACAAAATTTTTCTTGACAAACTACAGTTTGTGGAATTAACGGCATCACTCTTGCATTCATTTTACCTTCATAACAGAACGAAAACGGTATGACAGAGACTTCATGGGCAAGAAACTAACCTTCGAATGGGGGAATATAACTAGGGACCACAGGGATCAGTAATGAGCTCACTCTTATTTCCAACCATATAAATGACCTTGGAACTACTAACGGCCTTGGGACAGCCAGTTTACACATAAAGGAACTAATCACTTTCTTAGTAATACTGGAAATTCCTGGATGGAACAATACATAAAATAAGGGAAAGGCAACCACTCATCTATAGGGGACTGATGGGTAGAGCACAGGGAAACAAAATACAAAACAGCACTCACATTAGCTTTTGAGCACTAGCTTTTTTCCAGCCAAAGTACACATATTCACACACATTACCATACAGACACCCAACCATGCACTCTCATGACAACGGCAACACTGATTATTGAAAGCAGCTGCCTGAGCTGGTGGAGGTGGGGAAGGGGTAAGGAAGGACACAGGTAGCGGGAAACAGGCAGGTCTTTCGACAGACAAGTCCACAACTGCACAACAAGACAAAAAGAATATGTAAAGTGTAAAACAAAAAGAGGTGCAGAATGAGGCAAAGGGATTGGGGTGGGGGGGTGGGAAGTAGAATATGATGGAACTAAAGAGTGTGGGAAGCATGGTGATTCTATGAAAATGTGTTCCACTTTCAACCACTTAGGCTGACAAAAGATGTTTGTGGAAACAAACCAGAGTTTTAAGTATCTACTGTGCACACCCTCGTTTGACGTGCGTGCAGACGGATGCAAAAGGAAGCTAGTATATCGACACGACACGACAGTAAATGAACATCTCCATTTGCTGGGGAGGCCTCCTTACGGTTTGGCGTTTCAGCTCGGTTGTGCCTTGTAAGCCACAGAGTAAAAAGTGCTGGTGATAATGTAGCTGAAGAAGTGTTACGAGAACTGTCGTTCAGTTATGTACTGTTCTATAATACACGGATACATGTTGTAACCTTTTATGAGCTACAATGTAAGAGAGAGTGTTCAACCACTGTTGTAACTGGAGCTGTACACGAAAAGAATTCCATGTAAAATAGAGAAGAGTTACTGCAAAGTTGTTTACGTCATTTAGTAGCTTCGACAGATCGGAGCTCTCTTCAAGCATCCGCCTCCACTGCAGAAGGTGAAGAAGTTACGCATCACAGTATAATGGCACTGCATACCAGCTTCACAAAAGTAATTAACCTCAGGAATGATGACCATAAATTATTTATATGGTAAAATTGGCACACACATGCAATCGGGTGAACATGGAGTGGAACAAATCACAACAAAAACCGTATCAAGTGACACTCCAAGGGGGAGAGGGAAAGAAGAGAGAAAATGGGGTGGAAAAGGGGTTATGGAGGGGAGGAGAGGGGATGGGAGGGGGATGGAGGGGATGGGGTATCAAGGGGAGGGGAGGGGAGGGGACGGGAATTGAGGGGAGGGGAGGGGACGGGGATCGAGGGGAAGGGAGGGAGAGGGGGAAAGAGCGATTGTGTGACCACAGGCGGTGGGAGAAGACAGCAAACAATTGGACAGGGAAGGAGTGGTGTGGGTAGAAGAGAGAAGGAAAAAGGTAAGCTGAGGAAACAGGTTAGAAGAGGTTTAGGTCAGGGGGGTTGCGAGAACGCAGGTTATACTGGATAGCCTGGATGGTCAAGTCTGTGGTTTGCCACAATTTGATGGTGGTATTCATAAGAGTAGGTTATTCATCATACCCACATAGAATGCTGAAGAGTAATTTCAGCACAGCTGATGTATAACATAGCTACTTTTACATTGTGCAGGAAATATCTGTAACTCTACTGTGGTACAAGGTGCTGTGTGGTTGGGTGTATGGGAAAAGTCTTGCACCGGGCCGACCACAGGAGAATGACCCAGAATTAGGCGCCTGAAAGTTCCTTCTCACCTCCTCCCTTTCTCATTTTCATCTCCATCTTCCTCTCTCCCCTACCACTTCCTTTCTCTCCCCTCTCACTCTTCCTACATTTCTGTTTGCTGTACCATTTGTACTCTTTTTGTATTGTTGTGGAGCGGTGGAATCCGTCTGGTCCAGAGACGAGAGGAAGGGGGTGGGGGTGGGGGGGAGGGGGAGGGGGAGGGGGAGGGGGAGGGGGGGGGAGAGAGAGAGAGAGAGAGAGAGAGAGAGAGAGAGAGAGAGAGAGAGAGAGAGAGCTCAAAATCTATTGCGAATGCTGTTTTCTGTTGCGTGTGTCTCTGGGCTCCATGCATTAGCCCACTACAGGCGAGTGATCACTAGCTTAGCTCGGCATCTCACTGTGCTGACTTACAGACAAGACTGAGTAGGGATGTAGTTGTAACAGGTGTACAATGATTAAATAAAAACAAGAGAAACTGATAAAATAAGCACACAAAATGAACCATGTAAACGAACAGTCAAGATAAATATATAGTTGACTGAAGAAAATATTTTGAATAGGTACAAAACCATATGAAAAAGCAGATGCTCCTTAATGACACAGTACAACTATTAATTTTCTTGCAAGCAAAAATTTTTGTAGCAAATGCAAGGTAGTTGCTTGCAGACTTCGAGCTATACTACAGATCAGGCTGGTACAACAAATTTTATTTCACAAAACAGTAAAACTAATATTGAATTAAACATTGAAAAAAAAAGATACTCATCATTTTGTTGTCCCACAAGATACATCAGGCATCATGTTTTGTGGCTGGCACACACAAGCAAATTGAGAAGGTGTCCTGATGATTTGTGTGTTTGAGAAGTTGAACTTACATATCTAGTGGTTTTTCTAGTTAATTTTGCATACTACGAGAATAAGCAGTTCAATGCATATGCTATAGTGAAGAGCTTACAAAAATGTGTCATTTATGTTACAACGTGTTGTGCAGAACTGTAGGGAACTGTGAAGTTGCCAAATAAAACTGTTTGGTCTACTCCAAATAAAATATTTGAAGAAGGATTCACTATTGTGGAAAAAGGACTTTTTTAAGATGAAACACGAGATTTAAAAAACATGAAGAGCAAACACTTCAAGCTTATGTTAAAGAAACACATTGGATTACACTTTCGAACCTTCAGTCAAATTTTATGACCATGGGTCCTTGAAAATCTGTGTTTGCAGCCTTAGGTTCTCGTTTCAACTCTAAGTTGTCAATAAGGCACAGAATATCAATGATGATTATTATTATTATTATTATTATTATTATTACTATTCATTTTCTGATACAGCAAAAATTGTTTGGATACCTGGAATAACAGGTGTCTACAATGCAAATTTTCTGAAGTGATGCAAATCCCTTCAGATGGACATTGTGAAATGTACAGTGTGCTGAAAGCTTCAAAGTACATAAAAAAACTCAAGCGACAGTTCTCACACTACAATGAAGTGTTGATGGATCAGTGACAATGTCTGGGAAGAGAACACGGAGTTATGAAAATGCTTTCTTTTGAAAAACTATGAACAGTTATTTGTTCGTTAACTGATCACATTTAATAAGTCTAACATAAATGTATTGCAGGTATGAATTAAAAAACCCTTCAGTCACAACTTTTCGTGTTTTATTAAGTACACAATGCATTTCAGACCCTGTGGGTCCATCATCAGGTGTAATTAGTCTTAATATATGTTTTATTTTATCTCCTGAATGAGGTGAAATGCAAATTCCTGTCACAAAAAGGTTTGATGTTAGTTTACGAATTTCATAAGTCAAACGCGGAAAATATTTGCGAAATATTGGAAAAGATAAACAGTGTAAATTTACCACATACCGTTTTTACCGTTTTGGCAATGGCAATCACTCTTTTCTCTATTGTTTTCATACACGTCACTTCATTCAAGAGGCACATTTGCAAACACATGTTTGTCTACATCTACATGGATACTCTACAAATCACATTTAAATGCCTGGCAGAGGGTTTATCGAACCACCTTCACAATTCTCTATTATTCCAATCTCGTATGGCACGTGGAAAGAATGAACACCTATATCTTTCCGTACGAGCTCTGATTTCCCTTATTTTATCATGGTGATTGTTCCTCCCTATGTAGGTCGGTGTCAACAAAATATTTTCACATTCAGAGGAGAACACTGGTGACTGGAATTTCGTGAGAAGATTCTGTCGCAATGAAAAACGCCTTTCTTTTAATGATTTCCAGCCCAAATCCTGTATCATTTCTGTGACACTTTCTTCCATATTTCACAATAATACAAAACTTGCTGCCTTTCTTTGAACTTTTTCGATGTACTCTGTCAGTCCTATCTATCCCACACCACGCAGCAGTATTCTAAAAGAGGACGGTCAAGCGTAGTGTAGGCAGTCTCCTTAGTAAGTCTGTTACATTTTCTAATTGTCCTGCCAATAAGTTAGCCATCGACACAACATTTTCTATGTGTTCCTTCCAATTTAAGTGGTTTGTAATTTTAATACCTAGATAATTAGTTGGATTTATGGCTTTTAGATTTAGACTGATTTATCGTGTAATCGAAGTTTAAGGAGTTCCTTTTAGCACTCATGTGAATGACCTTACACTTTTCGTTATTTAGGGTCAAACTGCCACTTTTCGGACCATTCCAATATTTCTTCTAAATCGTTTTGCAGTTTGTTTTGATCTTCTGATGACTCTATTAGTCAATAAATGACAGCGGCATCTGCAAACAACTGAAGACAGCTGCTCAGATTGTCTCCCAAATCGTTTATATAGATAGGGAATGGCAAAGGGCCTGTAACACTACCTTGGAGAATGCCAGAAATCACTTCTGTTTTACTCGATGACTTTCCTTCAATTATACAAACTGTGACCTCTCTGACAGGAAATCACAAATCCTGTCAATAGCACTCAATACTTCATGTGAATAAAGAGCTAGTTGTGTTTCCCAGGAACTCTGTTTGGTAAACCCATGTTCACTGTGTGTCAATAGACAGTTTCCTTCGAGGTAATTCATAATGTTCGAACACAATATATGTTCTAAAATCCTGCTGCATATCTACGTTAACGATATGGGCCTGTAATTTAGTGGGTACGGATCTTTTGTCGAGCAAACAGTTGTATACGATTGTTAAGTATTGAGCTAATGCATCAGCATACTCCGAAAGGAACGTAACTGGTATACAGTCTGATCCAGAAGACTTGCTTTTATTAAGTGATTTAAGTTGCTTCACAACTCTGAGGATATTACTTCTACATTACTCATGTTGGCAGCTGTTCTCGATTCAAATTCTGGAATATTTACTTGGTCTTCTTTTGTGAAGGCATATCGGAAGGCTGTGTTTAGTAACTCTGCTTTGGCAGCAATGTCTTAGATAGTATCTCCATTGCTATCACACAGAGAAGGCACTGATTGTTTCTTGCCTCTAACATACTTCACATATGACCAGAATCTCTTTGGATTTTCTGCCAGGTTTCAAGACAAAGTTTCATTGTAAAAACTGTTCTAGGCATCTCGCATTGAGGTACGTGATAAATTTCGAGCTTCTGTAAAACATCACCAATTTTGGGGATTTTGCGTCTGTTTAAATTTGGCATGTTTGTTTCGTTGTTTCTGCAACAGTGTTCTAAGAAGGATCAGTTCTGTCGTTTGTTAATTTATTTGATATAAATCTCTCAATTGCTGCCAATACTATTTCTTTGAATTTAAGCCACATCTGGTCTACACTTATATTATTAATTTGGAATGAGTGGAGATTGTCTCTCAGGAAGGCGTCAAGTGAATTTTTACCTGCTTTTTTGAATAGGTATATTTTTCGAGGATTTGGGGATTACAGTATTCATTCTCGCTACGACAGTCCTGTGTTCACTAATCCCTGAATCGGTTTTTATGCTTGTTATTAACTCAGGATTATTTGTTGCTTAAGAGGTCATACCGGTATGAAATGAGCGTTTTCTTTTTTTTTTTTTTTTTTTTTTTTTGTGAAAATGAAACACTAATTTTGAATAGAAAAGCAAAAACATTTTATTCAAAGTACTGACCATTGCTTCCTATACATTTTGACCACATTTCTGGCAATTAGTGGACACCAAACCAATAGAAATGTTCGTCTTTTGAAGCAAACCAATCAGACACCCAATTTTCGACTTCTTCATATGAATTGAAGTGTTCCTCAGCCAATGCATGTCCCATTGATGAAAACAATTGGTAGTCTGGTGAATACGGCGGGTGGGGTAGCAACTCCCAGCCAAGTGTTTTGATTGTATCCTGAACCAGTTCTGCTTTGTGTGCAAGTGCATTGTCGTGTAAAAAAATTACTTTGCCGTGTCTTCTGGCCCATTCTGGTCTTTTTTCAATCAATGCATAGTTCAAATTGATCATTTGTTGTCTGTAGTGTACTTAATAAACACAAAAAGTTGTGATTGAAGGAGTTTTTTAATTCATACCTACAGTGTATTGACACAGTCACACTTGAAGCTGTGAAATGGTGAAAATACATGAGATCTTTAATGCTAAAAATTTTGTGTAACTGACTGAATAATGACAATATTATCTAAAGGACAGACATAATGTATTTGGATAGATAAAAAGTCTACTCACTAAGCAGCGGCAGGAGAACACACATATAACAAAGGTTTTACTTATGCAAGCTTTCAGAGCCAGTGGCTCCTTCTCCTAGCAGAACGGTTGAAGTGGAAGGAAGAGGGGTGAAGGAAAAGGACTAGAGAGCTTTCTACTCACCAAATAGAGGAGATGTTGAGTTGCAGACAGGCACAACAGAATGACTGCTACACATGTGAGCTTTTGTCCAAAAGGCTTTGTTCTAATGTAGAAAACACACACACACACACACACACACACACACACACACACATTCACGTAAGCACAACTCGCACACACATGACCACTATCTCTGGCCACAGAAGTCTGACTGTGACCAAGTGCGACAGATGGGCAGCAATCTGGATGTTGGGGGTAAGCAGTAAGCTGGGACGGGGAAGCGGAGGGGGAGGGATAGAAGGGTAGGGGTGAGGATGTGGTGCTGATGGTTGGAACATACAAGGATAGGCACCTACTCCAGTCTGGTCACAGTTATCACCTATCCCAGCAAAGGTATTACCTACCCCATCAAAGGCAGGGCTATCTGCAAAAGCAGTCATGCGATGTACAAACTAAGCCACAACCACTGCATTCTATGTGAGCATGACAACTGAAAACCTGTCAGTCCAGACATTGGCAGGTGTCAAACTATGGCCGAGAAACAGTTGGGCCACCCATTACCAACTTGTGCCATCTGGATCCCTCCTAACAACTCAGTTTTTCTGAATCTCACCTGTTGAAACACTCCCTGCAGTATGTCCTACATTCCCACAACCTGCCTGGCCTCAGACTTTGTTAGTCCCTGCCCTTCATCCACCGGTCCACTTCCCAATCCAGCACTTCACAGTCTATTATTCCACCAGTACACCCTCACAGCCTATTATTCCACCAGTACAACCCACTAGTCTCCCCCCCTCTCTCTCTCTCCCCCCTTCCCCCTCTATTTCACTCCCCCCCACCCCCACCCCCCGCCCCTTCTTCCCCACAAACCTCCAGACTTTGCATACTGCATAGGTTCAGTGGGCGGTGGAATGACCCTGTAGTAGGGGCAGAAGGATAGAGGGTAGAAAATTCCTCACATCCTCACTGTGATTGGCCTAAGGAAATGAGTAGAGACTGGAGATACTGTTGGTTTTCTGGAATGGGGTCACTATGGCAAGGTTTGCAGGTGGCCACATCTGACAGCTGGTCGAGTCCTTCGGCCATGTAATCCTTGCAATTCAAAACCACAGTGGTAGAGCCTTTGTCCGCTGGTAGGATTACAAGGTTCTTTCTGCAGATGTAATGTTAGCTTCTATATTGAAGAATTTGGCAAATGGTGAGGCAAAGTGTGAGGTTAAGATATTTTTGAATGTTAATAAAGAGTCATTCGAGTGCAGCAGGTGTGGATCACGTTTCGATGGAGGAGTGAACTGAGTCAGGCAGGGTTCAACATTGTCTTAGGGCTGAGTCTGATTGCTAAGGTTGTTGGTAAAAAAGTGTTACTACTGTAGGGACTGGAAGAAGGAGAGAAGGGTCTTTAAAGTCCAATGTGATTGAATTTGGAAGTGGGAAAATAGCTGAGGCCTGTTGAAAGGACTGATACTTCTGTGGGGCTAAGGCTTTCAGAGGAAAGGTTCATGCCTGCATTTCAGGTTTCTTAAGTGCTGGATTTTGTGTGGTGGCGGGAGGGAGTTTCTGAGGGAGTGGTAAATGTAGTAGGCCTGCAAGACTGGGTTTGTCGGCTATGAGGGGATGTGGGAAAGGTTTGGAGGGTGTTATAGAGGCGGTGGATAGTAGTAGCCCATCATGGGAGTAGGAAGTGAACAGGTTGCAGAGTTTTTTGATGTCGCGTTGTGCATTCTGCTCCATTCCCTGGAGCCCAAGAGTTCCAATGTGTGATAAGGGATTCAGGATTTGGGATTGCACAGCAGGAGAATTTTACAAATGGAGAGGAGGTATTGCAATATGATCTCGGCCCGTTTTACATGGTTTTGCAAGACTAGGTTGGTGACGTCTATGGACTAGTTGAAAGCTCACGTGTAACACTCTTTCTGTTGTGTCTATCAGTGGCTTAACATCTCCTCCATATGGCAAGTAACAATCCTTTTCATAATTATGTTGTTAATATTTCAACATAAAATGGAAAAACAAATGAGACAAAATATCATACTCAAAACTAAGCCATCAGAAAATAACATCTAAAACTGGCAAAAAACGGAACACCAAAATCATCAAAAAAGCACCAAAGTTGGAGAAAGACCAAAAATCTGCTAAAACGACACTATTGTCAACAGAGAAACAACAACAAAATTCGTGAAGCAAAGGAACAACAACAAAAAAAGCACTGAACATGGGGGGGGATAGATTAAGAAAGAATATATACCCATAGCAAACAATCACAATAACATGGAGATCGGCAAAGAATATACTTGCAGAAAACAACAAAACTAACACAGAAATTGGCAAAAAATTAAGGCCTTAACTAGCACAAAAGTAACCCCGAAACTGATACAAAAGTAACGTCTAAATATTAACACCAAAATTGGCACATAGATCATCAAACAACAGAACAATAAACAACAGCAAAATTGGCCTTAAAATAAAATGATTTCCTCCTGTCCCTACTCATCTGGTGATGATGAAATAAATGTCAGGTATGTCAGTCAGCATCCTGAAACCAAGGATGTGTGACAATACTGCAGCAATAAAAAATGGGACCAGAATGAAGTTGGGGCAAGAGCCTACTCACATCCTCTGCCTGCAGAAGGGCATCCATCGCATGGCGGTCCAGCTTGGCATCTGAAGTAATATTCTTCTTGCCATCGGCACGCTCCTTCCGCAGCATTACCATGTCCTGCGGGTTCGCTACCTTCTCCTGGTACATCTGCCCAAATCGGATCTCGTTGAACATCTGCGTCTCATCTGCGTACTCTACTCTGAGGCGCACCAGAGGAATCAGGGGCTGCTTTGGGTCTCCTGAAAGTGCACAGTGTCATGTTACATGCAACTGATAAGTTCAGAGTAAATATGTAGGGAAAAGTATCAAACTGTAAACACAACATTAGAGAATGCAAGAGTAAGGTTGGCTGGTTAGTTGGTTTGGGATATAAAGGGACCAAACTACAGGGTCGTCAGTCCCTTTTATCTGACACAAGCAAGGCTCAAGGAACAAAAATATCCAAAGTACATTTGAGAAAGTAAAAAGGGAAAAGGAATGGGGAACCACACCTAAAAAGAAAACGAATGGAGCAAACAAAAAATGGGGAAAACATACACCACAAGGAAAAGTAGAAGGTATTAAAACCACTGGCTGATCACATTAATAAAAGACGATAAGCCAGCCACTTTGCAACACATTAAAATGTCCATCCCAAAAAGACAAGGCAAGATGAACACATGTAGGGAAAAGAAGACCACCAAGACAAACAAATGCAAAGAATGTACAACAGAGTTAAAATGGAGGGAGGGTGGCAGACTTGGAGAGAAGGCTATGCCCACCCTTAGATGGTATGATAAACCCCCCCCCCCCCCCCCCTCACGAATAAAACTTAAAACTAAATCTGCTGTTGAGGCACTGTCACCCAACACGGAAGGTAGGGTGCTGGGGAGGTTAAAAGTCTGCCGCACAGTGGCTAAAAGTGGGCAGTCCAGTAAGATGTGGACGACAGTCACATGTGAGCCACACTAACACTGAGGTGCGTCCTCGTGACGAAGGAGGTAGCCATGTGTTAGCTATGTATGGCCAATGCAGAGCCAGCAGAGAACCACAGAGTCCTTGTGAGAGGCCCACATGGAGGACTTCCTCAGATTCATAGTCTCCTTAATGGCACGCAGTTTGTCGTGCGTACTGAGATTATGCCATTCCATCTCCCAAAGCTGAAAAACCTTGTGGCGTAATAACGATCGCAGGTCAGTTACAGGGATGCCGATCTCCAGAAGCAGTTTGTGTGTAACCTGTTTGGCCAGCCGTCGGCAAGTTCATTTCCTGGGATTCCGATACAACCTGGGGTCTACACAAACACCATGGAACGACTGGATGGTTGCTACCAAAGGATGGCAAGGGTAGCACTGGTCGACAGCTTGTATGCTGCTCAATGAGTCAGTACAGAGAAGAAACGACTCGCCAGGGCACAAGTGGATGTGCTCAAGAGCATGAGAAATGGCTGCCAGCTCTGCAGTGAAAATACTACAGCCATCTGGCAAGGAGCGCTGTTCAATATGTCCTCCATGAATGTATGTGAAGCCAAAGTAACTTTCAGTCATCGAGCTGTCGGTGTAAACCACTTCATGGTCCCAGTACATCTCAAGAATCAAGAGGACGGGACAGTGGAGAGCTGCAGGGTTAACTGAGTCCTTAGGACCAAGTGAAAGGTCCAAGCGAAGCTGCAGCCTAGGTGTACACCATGGAGGTGTACATGGATGGACCTCGAGTATAGGTGATAAAGGCAAGGACTCCACTTCAGACAGAAGAGATCGGACACAAACTGCATTCTTAAGCCCTGACCTGGGCCTCCGATGCGGGAGGTGCAGCGCCATGGGTGGAAAAAGGAGACAGTACTTCGGATGTTCAGGATAACTACAAATGTGTACAATGTAACTGGCGAGCAGTTGTGTGCGCCTAACTTCCAATGGAGGGACTCCAGCCTCCACCAGGACATTGGTTACCGGACTAGTCCTAAAACCTCAAGTTGCCAGTCTACCACCACAGTGGTGCACAGGGTCAAGTAAACGCAATGCTGAGGGTGCCACCGAACCATAAACCAGACTCCCACAGTCAAGGTGGGATTGAACACGGGCTCTGTAGAGCTGCAGCAGCATAGAGTGATCTGCACCCCAGTCGTTGTTGCTCAGGCAGTGGAGGGCACTGAGGTGCTGCCAGCACTTCCACTTCAGCTGATGAAGGTGAGGAAGCCACTCTCAATCAGGCGTCAAAAACCAGTCCAAAGAATCGATGTGTCTCCACTACAGTGAGTGGATCATCATTAAGGTAAAGTTCTGGTTCCAGATGAATGGTACGACACTGACGGAAGTGTTCAAGGCTGAAAAATGGAATCCATGGGCTAGAGCCCCTGATTGTGCCTTGTGGATGGTTCCCTGTAGCCACTGCTCAGCAACACCAGTACTGGAGGAGCAGTATGAAATGCAGAAGTTGTCTGCATACAGAGAAGGTGACACGGATGGGCCAACAGTTGCTGCTAGACCGTTAATGGCCACTAAAAATAGAGACACACTCAATACAGAGCCCATTCTTCTGGATTTTGATGGAACTATGGGAGGCACCAACTTGGACACGGAAAGTATGGAGCAACAGGAAATTTTGGATAAAAATCGGAAGCGAGCCCCGGAGACCTCACTCATACAATGTGGCAAGGATACAATGTCACCAGGTCATGTCATAAGCTTTTCGTAAATCAAAAAAGACAACAACCAGGTGTTGGCATCTGGAAAAGGCTGTTCAGATGGCAGACTCGAGGGAAACTAGATTTTCAGTGGTAGAGCGACCCTGGCGGAAACTGCCCTGGCATGGAGCCAGTAGGCCACGTGACTCCAGGATCCAACACAACCGCCGACTTACACTGGTGAGGCTGATGGGCTGATAGATATCCACATCAAGTGAGTATTTTCCAGCTTTGAGCCCTGGAATCATGGTGCTCTCTCGCCCCTGCGATGGAAAGACGCCATCGCACTAGATCTGATTGAAAATGACGAGGAGATGTTGCTTGTAGTCTGATGTGAGATATTTGATCATCTGACTGTGGATCTGATCTGGCCCAGGAGCAGTGTTGGGGCAATGTGCAAGGATGTTGAGGAGCTACCACTCTGTAAATGGAACATTATAGGGTTCATTGTGACATTCAGTGAACAAAAGGGCTTTCATTTCCTTCTGCCGTCTGAGGGTGCGAAATGCTGTGGGATAGTTCTCAGACATGGAGGCTCAAGCATAGTGCTCAGCAACTGCATTTACGTCGATAAATAACATGCCATTGATGTTAATGCCAGTGACAACTGTCGGGGTCTAGTACCCAAAAACATGTATGTATGATCTTCGTCCAGATTTGGGAAGGTGACGTACAGCACCCATTGGTCGAGACGTACCTCTCCCAACATTCCTGTCTCCGTCTTTTTATAAGCTGGCAGAACATGAGCACAAAACACCGCTTAAAAGCTATTAGGTGCGCTAGGGAAGGGTGCAGCTTATATTGCTGTAGAGCTTGCTGACGCTCTTTAATGGCCTCAGCGATTTCTGGCGACCACCAAGGTACTGACTTTCGCTGGGGGCACCCTAAAGAACAAGAGACCATGTTTTCTGCCGCAGAGACGATTGTTACACTGACCTGCTCAACTGCCACAAAGATGGTACCATGTGGGGGAGATTCAATGGTGACAGCTAAGGTGCAAGCTTCTCTTTCTGCCTAGTTTAAACCCCATCTTGGTAGATGTTCGGGGGAATGGTGTCAGTGGAGTGACAGGAAGATGGAAAAGTGGTCACTACCACACAAGTCATCATGGGCTCTGCAGTGAACAGGTGGGAGAATTCCTGCGCTTCAGACAGATAAATCAATGGCTGAGAAGTGCTATGAGCCACACTGAAATGTGTTGGGGAACCCAGTATGTAAGAGGCCGAGGTCGAGTTGAGACAGGAAAGTTTCAACATCTCTACCTCAGCCAGTAAGCACGGTGCCACTCCACAAGGGGTTATGGGTGTTACAATCTCCCAAAAGTAGGAAAGGTTTAAGAAGTGGATGAATCAGGGTAGCCAATGTGTTCAGAGGTACTGCACCATATGGAGGAGGACATACGTTGCTGACAGTTATTTCCTGCATTGTCCTGATCCTGACACCCACAGCTTCAAGAGGGGTTTGAAGGGGCACAGGTACACTGCATACTGAGTTCCACCCGACACACTATTATAGTCGCTACGGTTCTTGCAATATTCCCTATAGCCATAGAGGGCAGGTTGCCTGGAGGGCAAGGTGAAGCAGAAAGCAGGTGTAACGCTTAATAGTTGCCATAGCTCAGGCAGGTGGTGGAAAAGACCGTAGCAATTCCACTGAAAGATGACGTTATCTTGAGGTTGGGAAGGCATGAAGCACGCAAGGAGGCGGGTTACGCCTCAGGGTCACCTGGTGCCACTGATTGAGTATTTTTATCCATTCCTATTGTGGATGAGGCATCAGTGAGATCCCGGTCCTCAGGGGACGCTACGATCTCCAACTAATCATCAGGTGCAGAATTGGTAGGGAGTGGTGGTGTTGGGGTCACAGGAAGGTCCTGTTTCTTAGCAGATTTCTTTGTTTGCTTGCCCTCTCACTACTCTTTAGGGGCTTGCTGGGAGGACTTCTCCGAAGTAGCTTCAGGCACGGAGGAAGACCGTGAAGCTCTTCGTCCAGCAGCTTTTGGCTCCTTTAGCCACTGGTGAGTGTCCGCTGTGGCATAAGTGGAGACCTTGGGAGAGAGGGTCCCAAGGGATGAGAGGAGCCGGAGGAGGCTGTTGCTTCTCCACCTGGGGGGGGGGGGGGGGGGCCAATGTCCCCTGTGTTTAGGGGAGGGGCCTTGCTCCAGAAGTAGGTACTTTGGGAGTAATGGAATGAGATTTTCCCCCTACCACCAAGGGGGCAGATGTATTCTGGAGCCCCGGAGGGCCCACTGTTTGTGGCACAGAGCCTGGTACAACTCGTACTTGTGACGACGATGGTGATGTAGCTGCAGCGTATGTGGCAATCAACCAAACGGGTTGTAATCATTCAAATTTACGTTTAGCCTCTGGGTAAGTCTACCAGTCTGAGGTCTTGTACTCCACGATTTTCTGCTCCTTCTGGAGTACTGCGCAGTCTGGCGAGCAGGGGGAGTGCTGCTCTCCACAGTTGATACAAATGGGAGGAGGTGCACGTGGAGTATCTGGAAGCAGTGGATGTCCAGTCTTGACATGTGGCACTGGAAGTGCAGCAGGAAATCATGTGCCCCAATTTCGAGGACTTAAAGCACCACATAGGGGGAGGGACGTATGATTTAACATCACAGCGGTAAACCATCACCTTGAACTTTTCAGGTAACTAATCACCCTCAAAGGCCAAGATGAAGGCACAGGTAGCAACCCTGTTGTCTTTGGGTACCTTTAAATGCACCATTCTAGCTAGATTGGTGCGGAGCTCATCGTCGGACTGCAAGAGGAGATCGCAATGGAAAATAATCCCCCTGGACCATGTTGAGGCTTTTATGGGGAGTGCCGGTCACAAGTGAGTAATGCCGAGGATTGGGCTGGGGATGCTGTCTGAATCAAGACTGCACCGTTTCTCATCTTGGACAACACTGTCACTTCCCCAAACTTATCCTCAAGATTTCGAAAAAAAATTGAGGCTTTGTAGGTAGAAAGGAGTCCCCGACCATTCTGCTACAGACTAAATACTGAGGTGAATATGGCTATCTCCTTTCTGTAGCCCTACCTTCCTCCCATGGTGTAACGAGGGAGGGAAACTATTTAGGGTCATATCTGTCAGCATTGTTCTCAATCTTGCCCTTCTTAGAGACTGCTGGCACTGTACGGTCACCAGCAAGACATGATTTAGTCTGCTTCATTGTGGGTCATCTGCCCTGCCATCGATCAGGAGCTCTCCCCACAGGCGCTACCCAGCCACAGCAAACGCCACCTGGCATGATGGCCATTGCCAGAACTCCTGATGCCCCAGGAAAACAGGCATCTACTCCTTGGCATACGTGGGGAGTTTACAGCTCAGGCATCAGCAGTGCGATCCCTGTGTTGTCAGGGAGCTACCACCAAATAGGTACATGATGGCCCCACCACAAAGGACTGGCTACCGTGCTGGATACTGGGTGCAGAGAAATCCAATACTGTCATGGGGGCAAAAGAGGACAGCAGTCAACGGCGGAAGATAACACACCCCAGAAAGTCTTCTCGCCCAAATAGTTGAATTGCAGGTGGAGATGCAAAGCCATGACAAGAGGTTCCAGAGATGGAATCTAGGGGCACTATGGATAACTCGTGCACCACATAAGGCGTCCTTCCCCATATGGCTCGCACCTCTTTAGAATTTGGAAAGTGGCAGGTCAAACCATAAAATGGGACCTAAACGTATAGGGCCAAAAAGTGAGAGACTCCTAGTTGCTTCTTACGACAGGCAGGGATACCTTGGGCCTATTCTAACCCCTACCTGCAGGGGGGGGGGGGGGGGGGGGGGCGGAAGAGGAGGGGGCAGCAAGAGTAAGAGGTAATTGAGTGGACACGTGACAGAATGTGCCTCAGCCAGCCAATGAATAACTATAATTAATGTGTACAAAAGAAAATAATAGCAACAAGCTTCCTAATTTGTCAGAGTGTAGTATATACAGGATAATATTAACACTTTGCCGTCTGCAAATCTTGTACAAATTTATTCGATTGGTGCCGGCAGTGCTAATTCGGATTACTTGGCTTCTCGCAGGCCTTTCTTGACATTATCGGGAACTTATAAATTGTTACGTTTTACTAATCTCATCGTAAGTTCTCAACCCTATTCCACTACTTTCACGAAATTTCGAAGACATACACAAAATTTGTTTGTTTCATATATTTGTTTATTTGCAATGTCTTTGGTACTTGGTATTTCTCTTTCATATGGTATGCAGCCCCCCCATGAACCATAGACCTTGCCGTTGGTGGGGAGGCTTGCGTGCCTCAGCGATACAGATAGCCGTACCGTAGGTGCAACCACAACGGAGGGGTATCTGTTGAGAGGCCAGACAAATGTGTGGTTCCTGAAGAGGGGCAGCAGCCTTTTCAGTAGTTGCAAGGGCAACAGTCTGGATGATTGACTGATCTGGCCTTGTAACAATAACCAAAACGGCCTTGCTGTGCTGGTACTGCGAACGGCTGAAAGCAAGGGGAAACTACAGCCGTAATTTTTCCCGAGGGCATGCAGCTTTACTGTATGATTACATGATGATGGCGTCCTCTTGGGTAAAATATTCCGGAGGTAAAATAGTCCCCCATTCGGATCTCCGGGCGGGGACTACTCAAGAGGATGTCGTTATCAGGAGAAAGAAAACTGGCGTTCTACGGATCGGAGCGTGGAATGTCAGATCCCTTAATCGGGCAGGTAGGTTAGAAAATTTAAAAAGGGAAATGGATAGGTTGAAGTTAGATATAGTGGGAATTAGTGAAGTTCGGTGGCAGGAGGAACAAGACTTCTGGTCAGGTGACTACAGGGTTATAAACACAAAATCAAATAGGGGTAATGCAGGAGTAGGGTTAATAATGAATAGGAAAATAGGAATGCGGGTAAGCTACTACAAACAGCATAGTGAACGCATTATTGTGGCCAAGATAGATACGAAGCCCACGCCTACTACAGTAGTACAAGTTTATATGCCAACTAGCTCTGCAGATGACGAAGAAATTGAAGAAATGTATGATGAAATAAAAGAAATTATTCAGATTGTGAAGGGAGACGAAAATTTAATAGTCATGGGTGACTGGAATTCGAGTGTAGGAAAAGGGAGAGAAGGAAACATAGTAGGTGAATATGGATTGGGGGACAGAAATGAAAGAGGAAGCCGCCTGGTCGAATTTTGCACAGAGCACAACATAATCATAACTAACACTTGGTTTAAGAATCATGAAAGAAGGTTGTATACATGGAAGAACCCTGGAGATACTAAAAGGTATCAGATAGATTATATAATGGTAAGACAGAGATTTAGGAACCAGGTTTTAAATTGTAAGACATTTCCAGGGGCAGATGTGGACTCTGACCACAATCTATTGGTTATGACCTGTAGATTAAAACTGAAGAAACTGCAAAAAGGTGGGAATTTAAGGAGATGGGACCTGGATAAACTAAAAGAACCAGAGGTTGTACAGAGATTCAGGGAGAGCATAAGGGAGCAATTGACAGGAATGGGGGAAATAAATACAGTAGAAGAAGAATGGGTAGCTCTGAGGGATGAAGTAGTGAAGGCAGCAGAGGATCAAGTAGGTAAAAAGATGAGGGCTAATAGAAATCCTTGGGTAACAGAAGAAATATTGATTTTAATTGATGAAAGGAGAAAATATAAAAATGCAGTAAATGAAGCAGGCAAAAAGGAATACAAACGTCTCAAAAATGAGATCGACAGGAAGTGCAAAATGGCTAAGCAGGGATGGCTAGAGGACAAATGTAAGGATGTAGAAGCTTGTCTCACTAGGGGTAAGATAGATACTGCCTACAGGAAAATTAAAGAGACCTTTGGAGATAAGAGAACGACTTGTATGAATATCAAGAGCTCAGATGGAAACTCAGTTCTAAGCAAAGAAGGGAAAGCAGAAAGGTGGAAGGAGTATATAGAAGGTCTATACAAGGGCGATGTACTTGAGGACAATATTATGGAAATGGAAGAGGATGTAGATGAAGACGAAATGGGAGATAAGATACTGCGTGAAGAGTTTGACAGAGCACTGAAAGACCTGAGTCGAAACAAGGCCCCCGGAGTAGACAATATTCCATTGGAACTACTGACGGCCGTGGGAGAGCCAGTCCTGACAAAACTCTACCATCTGGTGAGCAAGATGTATGAAACAGGCGAAATACCCTCAGACTTCAAGAAGAATATAATAATTCCAATCCCAAAGAAAGCAGGTGTTGACAGATGTGAAAATTACTGAACAATCAGCTTAATAAGTCACAGCTGCAAAATACTAACACGAATTCTTTACAGACGAATGGAAAAACTGGTAGAGGCCAACCTCGGGGAAGATCAGTTTGGATTCCGTAGAAACACTGGAACACATGAGGCAATACTGACCTTACGACTTATCTTAGAAGAAAGATTAAGGAAAGGCAAACCTACGTTTCTAGCATTTGTAGACTTAGAGAAAGCTTTTGACAATGTTGACTGGAATACTCTCTTTCAAATTCTAAAGGTGGCAGGGGTAAAATACAGGGAGCGAAAGGCTATTTACAATTTGTACAGAAACCAGATGGCAGTTATAGGAGTTGAGGGACATGAAAGGGAAGCAGTGGTTGGGAAGGGAGTAAGACAGGGTTGTAGCCTCTCCCCGATGTTGTTCAATCTGTATATTGAGCAAGCAGTAAAGGAAACAAAAGAAAAATTCGGAGTAGGTATTAAAATTCATGGAGAAGAAATAAAAACTTTGAGGTTCGCCGATGACATTGTAATTCTGTCAGAGACAGCAAAGGACTTGGAAGAGCAGTTGAATGGAATGGACAGTGTCTTGAAAGGAGGATATAAGATGAACATCAACAAAAGCAAAACAAGGATAATGGAATGTAGTCTAATTAAGTCGGGTGATGCTGAGGGAATTAGATTAGGAAATGAGGCACTTAAAGTAGTAAAGGAGTTTTGCTATTTGGGGAGCAAAATAACTGATGATGGTCGAAGTAGAGAGGATATAAAATGTAGGTTGGCAATGGCAAGGAAAGCGTTTCTGAAGAAGAGAAATTTGTTAACATCCAGTATTGATTTAAGTGTCAGGAAGTCATTTCTGAAAGTATTCGTATGGAGTGTAGCCATGTATGGAAGTGAAACATGGACGATAAATAGTTTGGACAAGAAGAGAATAGAAGCTTTCGAAATGTGGTGCTACAGAAGAATGCTGAAGATTAGATGGGTAGATCACATAACTAATGAGGAAGTATTGAATAGGATTGGGGAGAAGAGAAGTTTGTGGCACAACTTGACCAGAAGAAGGGATCGGTTGGTAGCACATGTTCTGAGGCATCAAGGGATCACCAATTTAGTATTGGAGGGCAGCGTGGAGGGTAAAAATCGTAGAGGGAGACCACGAGATGAATACACTAAGCAGATTCAGAAGGATGTAGGTTGCAGTAGGTACTGGGAGATGAAAAAGCTTGCACAGGATAGAGTAGCATGGAGAGCTGCATCAAACCAGTCTCAGGACTGAAGACCACAACAACAACAACATGGTATGCAGCAAAACAGCCTCCAAGATGTAACAACTCCACAAGACTTGCACATTAAGTTTTTTGTTCCTTTCTTTTGTTTTTGGAACATACATGGCAGTTTCTTCGTTTCCATTTATTCGTTTCATAAATACGTAGGCCTATTAGTTGGTGTTGCTTTATGTGACTGGAAAGTCTGTTAACTGGATCATGATGAGATATACGTGATGTAGTGGCGACCTCCAAGTTTTGGTCCATGCATTCATCGTAAATAACTGTATCGTCTCTTTCATCTGCCATGATGAAAGGGCACAAGTACTCACAAAAACAAAAAACTTGATGACGTTTGTAACTTACTCTTACCTAAACAAAACTCCAACAGAATGCAAAAGATACTGAAACGCTGTCGCTGGCCACTGAGCGATACTATGCACACCACACCACTGTGGTGTCGCCGGCCATTGACCGTTATTTCGCGCATGAAACCACTGTGGTGTCGCCGAACGGCCGAGTGTTAATCACAGGGTAACCACAGGGAAATTCAGAATGGTTTAGTAAACAAGCAAATTTCCATAGCATATGGTGGCTTTATAATGTACATCAGGAGCAAAAAAGATTTTTTTATTTAATGTGGTAAATGTTTTACATTATTGTTTGAAAAGGAGAGGGCTGAATGTTTTATGACTATTGTAACGAGTTTTCAATAACTATTATTTTATGAATGAGCCACAAGCATTTGTTCATTAGAAAAAATGTGTTTTATAGCAATAAAGATGAACAGGTGGTCATAGCTCTTAAGGTATGCATTTTAGGGCCCATATTCACTAGACTCTTTTGCTTTGAATGATCATTCCTGTCACATCCCTAAACATTGGCCATTCCTCCTGAGACAACCTGTATACATATTTTTCACATACATTTACCAAATTTCACACATATTTTACCAATATCTCTAGCAAACTTCGCCCTGCCGTACCATCTGAATTCTGAGAAAACTTTTAATTCTGTCAGTACCATTTCAAGAAAAATGAACTGCTATTGCCAACTGTCCGATTTTCCTGTCTTATGGCATGTGACTCTAAACAGAATCTTAAATACGTCTGCGGTACTGAACCGTGTCACATGAGCTTTCATTACAAAACATGCTGGCAAAATTATTATCCAACTGCAGTGGCCATTCTCATGATGTGGTTGACGCAGTTAACAATGCAGATGCAAGACAGATTGCACATGATACTTCCACGTTTTTCCAAATCAACTAATTACAGGAAAGAAATACCAATAGGCTGCTTTTCGAAAGTTTCTACAAGTCACTCCCTCTCAGTGTCACCTCCACCTCTGGTGGCAGAATGATAGCGTAGTCCCACAGTATTTTCATACACACACTGAGTCTTGTATGTACCAAATTTGGCGGCATTTGCTCCAGGTGTTCTGAGTTACGCTTTTATGTCACACCTTTTGACCCCAAACTGTCAGCCACAGGGGCGCTAAGGGCGTTTACAGTCACAAGAAATTATTTTCAGGTAGCAAGTAAGACATGTGCCAAGTCTGGTAGAAATTCCTTCATGTATTACAGAAAAATGCTGATACGTCACTGTCTTTGCATCCCTCCTGAATCCTCAACTCTAGGGCTGAAATGTCACTGTGACTCTCATCAGTAAGTCTAACAAACATAAAATTTACTTATTTGACACTAATATCAGTTGTTACCAAATACTTTGACAAGTTATATCTTCTCATCTCCACCCCCACTCCAAAGAGTGGTTGGGTATATTATCCCTACAGTTTTTTATACAAATAATGGTTCATGTTGTATATACATAACTGGACTGAAATTGCTCTAGATGCTCCGAAGTCAAGTTTACATCAGCCACCTTTCAGCCCACCCCAATGGGTGGTAGTCAGTTCTTCCCTCGCCTTCACCCTCTCACAGAAACCTTTGCAGGTGTGCACAAAACAACTCGTCAAAGTTTCATACCACAGGGTGAACAGTATAGCAACACATAGGAGACAAACAGACAAACAAATATTAAAGTAATAATTATTAGTACCCAAACATATTTCTGAGAAGGTTCACAAGCTAAGTTTTACAGTCAGATGACTAGATCATTGTCTTTCGAAGCGCATTGTTGAGTTGTCTATAGGACAGAAATACGGTTCAATGCTACCAATTACTACCCTAAAAGTTTAACAACCATTACCTCACATGTGTTATGGGTAATATTAAAACAAATATTAATTTTTATATGTGAGGTAAGTAAACGTTTTATTTCACTACCGATTCTTGTTCAGAGATTCGATACGTAGTGATAAATGTGGTTATAAAAATACAATCTGAGACTAAATGGCAATAGTTATGGGAAGCATGTAAGCTATGAGAGATGTCAGGGCACAGACAGTGAGCAAATAATGCAATAGTAGCACGCATTTGATACGAGCAGAAATACAGGATTGGCATAAAAGATGAAACAAGGCTAGTTGGGTACACTGCAGCTTACTATTTTGTACGCAGGTATGATGAGTTGAATGTGTCCACTTCATGTGATGGAACCAACAGGCAACAAGAGTAGCACAGACATTTACACAACCTGTAACATCCCATAAGTACTATAATAGGATACAAACCAGCGAATCACCATGTTAATATAATTATTACATGTTACTGAAGCAAAGTGTAAGATGTATAATATGACCCTCCACATGGTCCAACTCAGGACCAGGTTTTTGTATTAAAAATAGTTGATATTGAAAAAAATGCAGTTTAAAATCACAAACAGACGTAGTGGCTAGACAGTGCTTCTGTTCAGGAGACGAAATTCCAGCATTTCCAACAGACATGAGTGAAAAACCAATTACTAGCTTTCAGGACTAACAAACCTTTCCTCAGTGAGAATAGAGGGATAGATTGATGAAGGTTAGATCACTCGAATCCAGGCTGAGAGTGAAACATTTTCTGAGGATGAGGGGATTCAAATGGCAATAACACTACAGTTCACTTACACCTTAGCCAAAAGACCAAGCAGTAATGAAACTAATCATTATAAAATCTAGGAGCAGTTTATAACTTTTAAAAGTCTCAAAAAGGAGTATGGGATTTTGTTGTAATAAATCATTTCTGGGTAGTACTTATCTTCATTAGACAAAAGGTGTAGTACTGCTGAAGAACACAGATAAAAGTGAGAATTTTCCTAGCTTTCAGAACCACTACTTATTTCTTCGGTGAGGAAAGAAGGATGTTGGGAAAGTTAAAAAGGAAGGGTAGGGCTCTCGTCTCTTGGTTGAGAGAGATCTACATAAAGTGAGAATGATAGCAGAAAAAGATGTAGACGGAGGCGACAGAGAGAGACGGTCTGAGATTACACACTTGTAAGCACTGTACCAGCTTCAGTCCAGAGATGATCTACATCTACATATATATCTACACAGATAGTCTGCAAATCACACTTAAGTGCCTGACAAATGGTTCATTGAACCACCTTCACAATAATTCTCTATTATTTCAATCTCATGCAGAAAAAAACGAACACCTACATCTTTCCATGTGAACTCTGATTTCCCTTATTTTATTATGATGATCATTTCTTCCTATACAGGTTGGTGCCAACAAAATGTTTTCACGTTTGGAGGAGAAAGCTGGCGATTGAAATTTTGTAAGAAGATTCTGCAGCAGTGAAAAACTGCCTTTGTTTTAATGCTCTCCACACCAAATCTTACATTGTGTCAGTGACACTCTCCCCTGTTTCTCAATCATACAAAATGTGCTGCTCTTCTTTGAACTCCTATCTGGTGAGGATCCCACACTGCGCAGCAGCACTCCAAAAGAGGACGGACGAGCATAGTGCAGGCAGTCCCTTCAGTAGATCCGTAGCATCTTTGCAGCATTCTCCCAATAAAATGCAGTCTTTGGTTCGCTTTCTCCACAACATTTTTTATGTATTCTTTGCAATTCAAGTTGCTTGTAATTGTAATTCCTAGGTATTTGGTTGAATTTATGGCCCTTAGATTTGAATGATTTTTCACGTAACCGAAGTTTAATGGATTCCTTGTACCACTGATGTAGATGACCTCACACTTTTCATTATTTAAGGTCAATTGTCAATTTTAGCACCCTACAGATATTTTTTCTAAATCTGTTTTGCAATTTGTTTCGACCATCTGATGACTTCACTAGATGATGAATGACAGCATCACCTGCAAACAACCTAAGGCAGCTGCTCAGATTGTCTCCCAAATAGTGTTTATAGATAAGGAACAACAGAGGGCCTACAACGCTAGCTTGGGGAATACCAGAAACCACTTCCATTTTACTTAATGACTTTCCATCAATTACTAGGAACTTTGACCTCTCTCTCACAAAACCACGAATCCAGTCACACAACAGCATGCAATTTCACTACAGGCCACTTGTGAGGTACAGTGTCAAAAGCCTTCTAGAAATACACAACAAATTTGAAGTCTCTTGTCAATAGCACTCAACACTTCACGGGAGTAAAGAGCTAGTTGTGTTTCACAAGAACGATGTTTTCTAAATCTGTGTTGACTTTGTGTCAATAGACCATTTTCTTCGAGGCAATTCATAATGTTTGAACAAAATATATGTTCCAAAATCCTGCTGCATATTGATGTTAATGATATGGGCCTGCAAATTAGTGGATTACTCCTACTATCTTTCTTGAATGTTGGTGTGACATGTGCAGCTT
Organism: Schistocerca serialis cubense; assembly: GCF_023864345.2. Classification (NCBI taxonomy): domain Eukaryota; kingdom Metazoa; phylum Arthropoda; class Insecta; order Orthoptera; family Acrididae; genus Schistocerca; species Schistocerca serialis. Next base: position 85,582,706 of record NC_064647.1, on the reverse strand, counting down.
TCCAGTCTTTGGGTACGGATATTTGCCGAGCGAATGGCCAGGTGTACCGGTATGAAATGAGCGTTAAGATACAAATGTATTGATAGGGAACATTGTTGTGAACGAGCCTTAATTCATTCTGTTCTTCTTCTTCTTCTTCTTCTTCTTCTTCTTTTTTTTTTGGGTTGGTATGACATCTGTCAAAGATATTTAGTATACATAAAGTCATGGAACAAACAACATCACGTTTTCATCGTGTTAACAATGTCGAATTTTGAACCAGAAAGTGATGATTTGCGGAAAGCATTAATTTTTTGTTTTCATTTGAAAAAAAGTGCTGCTGAGTCACATCGAATGCTTGTCGAGGCATATGGTGATCATGCTCTATCAAAAGCAACATGTAAAAGATGGTTTCAACAGTTCAGAAATAATGATTTTCATGTAAGAAATGAAGAACGTGGAAGACCACCAAAAAAGTTTGAAGAGGCCGAATTGCAAGCCAACATTGGATGAAGATGATACTTTGAATCAGAAGCAAATGGCAGCAATGCCAAATGTAGCACAACAAACAATTTCTGACCGTTTGAAAGCTATGGGAAAGATCCAAAAGTGTGGAAAATGGGTGCCACATGAATTGAATGAAAGACAGATGGAAAACCGAAAAACCATTTGTCAAATTTTGCTTCCAGGACACGACGGAAAATCAATTTGCATCAAATTGTTACTGGCAATGAAAAATGGATTTATTTTAAGAATCCTAAATGGGAAAAATCATGGGTTAACCCGGGACAACCGTCAACATCGACTGCAAAACCAGATCGAATCGGCAAGAAGACAATGCTCTGTGTTTGGTGGGATCAGAAAGGTGTGGTGTATCATGAGCTTCTAAAGCCCGGTGAAACTGTGAATACTAATCGCTACAGACAGCAAATGATCAATTTGAACTATGCATTGATCGAAAAAAGACCAGAATGGGCCAGAAGACATGGCAAAGTAATTTTATTTTTTTAAATGACAATGCACTTGCACACAAAGCAAAACTGTTTCAGGATACAATAAAAACACTTGACTGGGAGCTGCTAACCCACCCACCGTTTCCCCAGACTTGGCCCCTTCAGACTACCATTTGTTTTCATCAATGGGACACGTATTGGCTGAGGAACACTTCGATTACTACGAAGAAGTTGAAAATTGGGTGTCTGATTGGTTTGCTTCGAAAGACGAAAATTTCTATTGGCGTGGTGTCCACAAATTGCCAGAAATGTGGTCAGTACTTTGAATAAAATGTTTTTACTTTTCAATTCAAAATTAGTGTTTCATTTTCACAAAAATGTCTTGCTGCTTGCATACTTCACATACAAATAGAATCTCTTTGCATTTTCCGCCATGTTTCGAGACAAAGTTTTGTTGTGGAAACTATTATAAGCATCTCGCATCGAAGTCCACACTAAATTTTGAGGTTCTGTAAAAGATCACCAATCTTGGATATTTTGCGTTCATTTAAGTTTGCCATGCTTTATTTGTTGTTTCTGCAATAGTGTTCTGACCAGTTTTGTGTACCAAAGGGGATCAGATATTACATTTGTTAATTTTTTTGGTATAAATCTCTCAGTTGCTGTCACTACTATTTCCTTGAATTCAAGCCACATCTGATATACATTACTGGCACATTGTTAATTTGGATGGAATGGAGAGTATCTCTCAGGAAGGTGTGTCAAGTGAGTTTTTATCTGCTTTTTTGAATGGGTATATTTTTTGTTTATTTTTGTAAGGTTTGGAAGCTACTATATTCAGTCTCACTACAACAACCCTGCGTTCGCTAATCCCTGTATCGGTTTAAATGCTCATTATTATCTCAGGATTATTTGTTAACTGCTCGAAATAGTTTTCAGAGAATGTGTTTAGCACAATTTCGGACAATGTTTTATGTGTACCTTGTAATGGATCTGGGAGATGTTATTTTTTTTTACTGTATTTGTCGATACCGAATTGTAAATGTTTTCTTATATTTTTGTCAGAATTTATTATAATTTGTCTTATTATATGTTAATTTACTTCTGTTTTTGAGAGTAAAAGCATATTGATTACTATTAGAAAATGTATCGAAGAATAGCAGAGAGACTGATTACAAGTGGAAACTTGTGAATTGTGTAAAATAACTTTGACGTTGGAGTCGTCTTTGACTATAGTCAGTCGGCAGCTAACTCTTGGTGTGTGTTGACGGAAGAACAATGTGAAGGTCACCATCATAAATAATTTTGAATTATATTACTATTATTTTTGTATTAACTAAAAAGAAGAAACTACATTTGAAGAAACTGTATTTGAAACACCAAAATGAGAGAAACACGTCGAACCACGCCATTTCTGCAGCTGACATAGATGCAGTGTGGAATCATACTTAGACAACTGAAGCCAAGACTAATATCGCCTTGCAAACATCTAACGGAAAAGGTACTGTCACGAAATATGGCAAATTTAAGTAAATAAAAAATAGTGACCATATTTTCAACTTGTGTCTTAGCCGGGAAGCCATATTTCAACTGGGGGCTCAGCCGGGATAGCATATTTCAACTGGGGACTGTAGCCGGGATATTGTGTTCACGAGATCTTCAACAGTGCTACGAGGAAGAAAATTTTTGTGTGTTAATACCAGTTTCTTCAGAATGTGTGTTACAGTGTTTGTGTTCATCGGGAAGCAAAAGTTTTGGAGAAGAAATGTTTCGCCAAAAAATATAATTTTCGACAGAAGAAAATACTTCAAGAATTTTGGTCAACAATCACATGGATGGAAAACGTGGTTTTGCAACAGTAGAAGAGTGTTCCAGATAAGTCACGAAACCCTCGTATTTTGTTAAAACAATATTTTTATCTTGTTTTGTATTGTTGTGTATAAATTTTTGTTCTTCACAATGACTTATGAGATTTTCGAGAGTATTGTGCCTAAAGTAGAAAGTAGTAATTTAATAGACTTCGAAAATCAGGACAGGTCAAATGAAACAGAAAGAACCGATCAATTTGATTTAAAAAGTTTTCTTGTAAATTTCACGAAAGAAATTAAACAATCAGTTGACGACAATAAGACTTACTGGGATGAAAAAATTGATAACATTTTGTTGCAAGTCCAAGCAGTCAATACCCAAGTGGATGAGCTTTCGAACAGAGTTGGCAGTGTTGAGGAAAAAATTGAATCTGTGGAAGCAAAAGTAAATGAAATTGATGCTAAATTGAGCGGTGAAATTAATACTGTAAAAAATGAGTTGCTGGCAGATAGGGAAAGAAATTTAATTGATTTTAATGAGATAAAAGGGGAAATTAAAAATTTGGATGAGAATACAAAAGTTTTAGTAAAAAATGTACAACAAGAAACTGACGATCGTTTGGTTACTCTAGAAGAAAAAGTAGAATGCAATGATTTAGAAAACAAAAAATCTGTCAAAGAACTTAGCGAAAAAATTGAAAGTTTTGACATTGAATTTCAAAGCAAAAATTACAATGTCAACACATGTAATCTTGTATCTAATATTCCAGTGAAGCACTTTTCGGTAGATGGACCCTTACATCCCGTTGATTTTATGCAGTATTGTAAGGATTGTTTTTTACCTCACTCACCAGATGAAATAAAAATTAAATTTGTGAAAAAATTCTTGGAAGGGGAAGCTTTGACTTGGGCAAACCAGATTGTAACTTTGGGGATGACCTTTTCAGAATTTGAATAAAATTTCTGGAAAAATTTTGGGATGATCTTAAAACAAACTAGAATCAAAAGTGAATTTTTGAATGGGCGAAACTATAGAGAATCAGATGGGAACATGAAACAGTTTTGCAAAAGTGAACTTCAAAAACTTATTCATTTAACAAAACCTTTGGATGACTTGATCAAAATTGATACCTTAAAGAGAAGATTGCCATCAGCAATGCAGTTGAGTTTGGTTCATTGTCCTGATAATAATGTAGAGCAGTTTCTCAATTATATTGAAAAGTTGGATAGGGTAACAACAAGAACACACAGTGGGTTTACTCAGAAAGGTAATGGTCAAAATTGGGGAAATGAAAACTTTCAAAAAAAGGGAACAAAACAATTATCATGGTGTCAGTCAAAATTCAGGGGGATATAACAATTTTCAAAAGAAGGACCATAATTTTTATCCAAAACAAGAACAACATTTTCGCGTTAATAATCAACAAAATAGAGAACACTTTAGGGATCAAAATCACAGTAATTTTGATAGAGGTCAGTACAATAGAAACTACCAACAATCAGGTAATGTTTGGCATAGAAATGGGATCAGAAATGTTGATCAGAGACATTGGCAGAACCACAATCAGCAGTTCAAACAGGAACCGGAAATAAAAAACGAGTAGACGCCCCCTTGAAGGTCCGCAAGGTTGAGGCAGAAGGTGAGCATGATGAAAGGACCAATGGATGTGACTATCATAAACCCAAACAGGACAGTTCCAAACCTAAGCTATCACATGAGGTCATTAGTTGTTACTTATTGAAGAAATTTCAAGAGGAAAATAATGATGATAAAGATAACATTTTGAGTACACAAGAACATACAGTAGATAAAAGTAATTCTGATTCATTTAATTTAACAGAGTTTTACACTTGGGCAGAAAAGAACAACACTTTGTCAGATGATGTAATTTGTAGTAGTTCAAAGATGTGTGTGAATGAAAGAGAGAATGCATGCTGTGAGAATGAAAATTTTGGTGAAAGGGATCTGGTAACTTTAGAAAGGGGAAATAATATTTTGGGGGATAATTTGAATGTGTATGACCTGAATATGTGTAATGATAATGATGTTGTTGATAAAGTTGATAATGATGGTAATAGTATTGATGATGATGTTGAGGAAAGGTATTTCATTAGTTTAAATAGGGAGTTGGGTATACACATGGTTGAAAATGGATTAAATAGTGAGAATATTATAGAAATTCCCAGGGATGTTACCAGGATGAATAAAGCTCACAAGCTGGATGTATGTGAAAGTGTGAATTTTGATGTTGTTGGTAAAGAATCTGACTACACAAATAACGATGACACATGATAACTTCTAGCCTAAGTGAAACTTTTACAGATACTAATGATACACACACATTTCTTATGAATATATGGCTGAACAGTGAAACTATTTCTTTTGACAAGAACTTTAGAAAGATGCTTATTAATGTATGTGAAACTGTATGTCCTGAGTGGTGGAAAAAGATGAGATGAGATATTTTATTTTTGAAAAGCTGAGGGATAAGTACTTCAGTAGTATACAATGTGATTTGGATGAAAATTCTTGGCTATTTGAGATAATAGAGAGTACTCATGACAATTTTGTGTCTTGTGCAAATTTTATAACTGTGACAAATAATACATGTAATGATATACCATATGATTCTGGTAAGTATAGGTTTGGGGAAATTGAAAGTGATTTATTACATGAGGATACAGGTTCTGAGAAAAGTGATCAATTTTGCAGTCCTTATATAAAAGTTCAAATTGGGTCATGGATTGGTAAATGTTTAATTGATACAGGAAGTGAGATCTCGGGAATATCTGAAAGGTTAAGCAAGAAATTGAAAGTGGGGAAAGATTATGTTGAAATGCCAGTTGTTGGGGTAAAGATAAAAGGTGCTACTGGGAAGAGCAGTAAATTGGTAAAAAGCCAGGCTTTAGTGACATTTTTAATTGAAGGCAAGTTGTTCACACATGGATGTTTTGTAATTCAGGAATTTAATGAGGATTTTCTTTTGGGTATGAATTGGATAGTAAAAGTAAATACAGCATTTGATTGGGTTGGAAGAAAACTTTTGATAGAAACTAGTGAAAGGGAATACATTCAGACAAATTTTGTGAACACACTTGGTGATCAGAGTAATGGAAATTTTGACAGTATCAATTTACTAAAAGAAAATAGATTGGAGAATATTGAAACTCATAGATTTGATACTGATGAAGTTGAATTTGGGAATTAAGTAAATTTGAAAATTTCAGAAACGCTAAATGTATCTGGGGAGCAAAAACAACAGTTAGAAAATCTGCTGTGGGAATACAGTGATGTTTTCAGTGACATACCTGGAAGGGTAAGGGTTATCAGTGTGAGCTTCAGGTAAAACCTCATGAACCATTTTTCATAAAACCATACAGTATTGCAATATCAAAAAGACCTGCTGTTGAGAAAGAGCTGAAAAAGATGGAAGGATGTAATACAATAGAAAGGAGTATCAGTGCATATAATAATCCTCTAGTAATAGTTTCGAAAAAAGATGGTGGAGTAAGATTGGTTTTGGACTCTAGACACTTAAACAAAATTTTGTTCAGACAGACAGACCATCCTGAAAATATTGATGAGTTACTCTATAAATTTACAGATATAAAATATATGTCAAGTTTGGATCTAACTTCGGGTTTTCATCAGGTACCACTTTCGGTTAATTTTAGAAAATATACTGCTTTCTTGTACAATGGTAAGAGTTACCAATATTGTGTTGTGCCATTTGGGTTAAATTCTTCTGTTTCTGAATTTATAAGAGCTTTGGATCATGTACTGGGGCAAGAACTTGCGTCTAAACTGATAATTTATGTAGATGACATTTTGGTTACATGGCAAAATTGGGAGGAACATTTTTTGATTTTGAAGTCAGTTTGTGAAAAACTTAGAAAAGGGGGGATGACATTGAAATTAGAGAAATGTAAATTTGCAGTTTCTGAATTAAAATTTTTGGGTCATGTTGTCACAGACAAGGGAATTTTGGCAGATCCAGAAAAAATTAAAGCAATTTCAGAAATTCCTATTCCTAAGACTAAAAAACAAAGTCGTTCTTTGGGTTATGAGGTTATTACCGAAAACATATAAGTGATCAGAGTCTGAATGCACCATGTTTAAGTCAATTACTTAAGAAAAACACTGTTTGGGTTTGGGATAAAAGTTGTCAGGAAGAGTTTGATAAAATTAAGCAAGAGTTAAGGAAGCAACACTTATTACACAGACCTGATTTTAATTTACCATTTTGTTTGAACACTGATAGCAGTAATTATGGGCTTGGAGCAGAGTTATTTCAAGAAAGAGTAGAGAATGGAGTTAAGATACATTGTACCATAGCATTTGCAAGCAGAATGTTGCTCAAGCATGAGAAAAATTATACAGTCACAGAGAAGGGACTTTTGGCATTTCATTGGGCTTTTACAAAATTTAGAATTTACCTTATTGGACATAAAACCATGGTATTTTCGGATCACAAAGCTTTGAGTTACTTACAAGAGTGCAAATTATACCACAGTAGATTGACCAGATGGGCAATTTTTCTGCAACAGTTTGACTTTGAAATCAAACACATAAAAGGTTCTGAGAATGTAGTAGCTGATTCACTTTCAAGGTTACCAATTGGGGGAGAAAAGGAGATTTTTGAACAAGAGGAGGAAAAGCAATTTAAAATTAGATACTTGAAAGGGGTGGAAAATGAAAAAACAATTAGAGCTATGTGTAACAAAATTAGAAAAAATCAAAATTTAGATCAGAGTTGGAAATTAATCAAAGAATGTTTAGGCAAGAAGGGGTATGAGAAAGTTGATAAATTTTACAATTTGCATAAGGGGATTTTATTTCGGAGAACATATGTAGATTCTGATAATTGGAAACTGTGTTGGCCAGAGGCAGATGCTGATAAGCTGATCATTTACATACATGAAAGTTTTGGTCATTGTGGGATACAGAAGTGCATTCAAAAGATACAAGAAAATGTTTATTTTTACAATATTGGAAAGAAGGTAAGAAAAGAATTGGCAACCTGTGACAAATGTCAGAGAGTTAAAGTGAGCAATCAAAGATGTGGTGGAGAGATGCAAAACATTATTCCGGAAAAACCTTTAGATCTTATCGCAGTGGACTTATATGGAATGTTACCAAAGAGTAAAGGTGGTCACTGTTACATATTTGTTATGGTAGATGTATTTTCAAAATTAATTAAACTATATCCAGTGAAAAAAGCTACTAGCCATGAAATTATAATAAAAATTGAAAGAGATTATTTCACACAGGTGGGTAAACCAAAAGCTATATTATCAGATAATGGTTCACAGTTCACCTCTAAAATTTGGAAAAAGTTTATTGAAAGATCAAAATTGAAGCATATACTTATATCTGTTTATTCTCCGTCCACCAATCCTGCAGAAAGATATATGAGGGAAACTGGGAGACTTTGTAGAACCTATTGTAGCCATAAACATCCAACCTGGTTTGAGCACATTTGAAATTTTGAAGATATTATGAATAGCCTACAACATAGTTCCACAGGATTTTCACCGTATGAGATTATGTTTAATATTAGACCTCCAAATCTTATATCAGAACTTATTGAATTTCCTAAATGTACACCTTTAACTATGCAAGAGAGAGAAGATATTGTCAGGGAAACTATGAGGAAACAAGGGGAAAAGAGGAATAAAAGACATAACAATAGGGTAAGATTAACCACTTTTAAAATTGGGGATCTTGTTCTGGTCAAATCTCATGAAAAATCAAAAATGTTAATTTCAGAAATAAAAAAATTCTTTGATATCTATATTGGGCCTTTTGAAGTCATAGAAAATCCACACCCTAATGCTTATCGTTTGGTGTATCCTAAGTCAGAGAAATTATTTGGTCTCAGGAATGTTGTCTCTTTAAAACTGTATAAACAGAAATCATAATTTCAAAATTTAAATAACCTATTATCATCTAAAACAAAAGTCCTCCACTGGAATATGCTTGTTAGAACAAAACTACCTGTACAACCAAGTACGTATATTTGCATGTATAAATTAATAATTTGAAGTCACATGTTAATTGAAACTGATGAAAAAACACTGTTGTAACAAAGAATGAGAGAAAGATTTATTTTTACTTTTTTACAAAAAAAAAGTCTCCATAGTGAGCATTTCTGAATTATTCTAATTTTTGGAAGCTAAGTCTTCCCTGTGGGTGAAGGCATGCATGTGAGGACATGCATGCAAAGGTATAAGTTTCAAAACCAATTTTAGACAAAGCCTCATGATATATGAGCAGTTTATTGTTGTTTATACTGATGTTGTGGGGAGCAAAAGTACTCTTCACAAGAATGTGACTTGTAGTAATATTGTAGTAGAGAGGAAAGTGTACATAAATAATTGCAAAAAATTTAGGTAATACTGAAGTATCTTTAGCTGTACTAAAAGAAGAAAATCATAAGAAAAAAAATACAAAAAAAAAAAAAAAAAAAAAAAAAATTTAAAAAGAAAATCATAAGAAAAAAAAAATACAAAAAAAACAACACTACACTATATGTATCCAGTATAATTTTTACTGTTACAATATGTAAGCATAATGAAATTAACATTAATATAAAAAAATTAATTAAATCTTATTCTAGGAAATGAGTTTTACCTTCCTATTATTTTCAATCTGTATGTTAGAATATTTCTCATGTATGTTTTATACCATGTATATTTGTCATGTCAAATAATTTCTTTACTTGAATTTTTTTTGTGTATGAGATTGATGGGGAAGTATCATTGCAACAACAGCCAGTAACAAGTCCACAGATTCAAAGAGTCCACATTTGGAAGAGGTTATCAGACTGCACCATTAATGTACTAATTGTGTAATACAGATCCATCACTGAGTGTGGTCGGGATTTTGTTGTATATGTCCATAACAACAAAAGCCCTGGGGAGCAGTTGTAATGGATCTGGGAGATGTTATTTTTTTTACTGTATTTGTCGATACCGAATTGTAAATGTTTTCTTATATTTTTGTCAGAATTTATTATAATTTGTCTTATTATATGTTAATTTACTTCTGTTTTTGAGAGTAAAAGCATATTGATTACTATTAGAAAATGTATCGAAGAATAGCAGAGAGACTGATTACAAGTGGAAACTTGTGAATTGTGTAAAATAACTTTGACGTTGGAGTCGTCTTTGACTATAGTCAGTCGGCAGCTAACTCTTGGTGTGTGTTGACGGAAGAACAATGTGAAGGTCACCATCATAAATAATTTTGAATTATATTACTATTATTTTTGTATTAACTAAAAAGAAGAAACTACATTTGAAGAAACTGTATTTGAAACACCAAAATGAGAGAAACACGTCGAACCACGTCATTTCTGCAGCTGACATAGATGCATTGTGGAATCATACTTAGACAACTGAAGCCAAGACTAATATCGCCTTGTAAACATCTAACGGAAAAGGTACTGTCACGAAATATGGCAAATTTAAGTAAATAAAAAATAGTGACCATATTTTCAACTTGTGTCTTAGCCGGGAAGCCATATTTCAACCTCCAGATTTAAACATGCATTTTTGCAAACATATTGAGTGTAAATTATGTCACCACCAACTATAATTGTGTGAGTCAGGTATGTGTTTGAAATTAGACTCAAATTTTCTTTTAACCTTTCAGCAAGTGCATCATTTGAATTGGGATATCAGTTAAAGGATCCAGTTATTATTTTTATTTCGTCCCAGTTGCCAAGAATGTCCTGTATCTATCATACTAACCCACAGGAACTATCTACTTCAATCTCACTACAAGATAAACAACAGCAACAAATATGCGACTGCCAACAGTGTTTAGCCCATCCTTTCTGAACACCATTACGTTCTTTGCAAAAATTTCAGCTGAACTTATCTCTGGTTTCTGCCAACTTTCAGTGGTTATAATGATTTATGCATCAGTGTTTTCTATTAGCTCTTGGAGCTCTGGCACTTTCCCAACATCAGCTATGACAACTTACTACTGTGATACTGATGGTCCCTGGATCTATGTTCTTCCTGTTTTCAACCTGCACCCTTCGAGACTCAAGTCCTTTTTGTGTTTTCCTGAGACCCTCTAACCTAAAAAGCCACCCAGCCCACCCCATACAGCCCTTGCTATCCATGCAGTCCTCTCCTGCATGTAATGGACTCCTGAGATATTTAGCGGAACCCAAAACCCAATCACCCTATGACACAAGTCGAGGAATCTGCAGCCTACACGGTCACAGAACCGTCTGAGCCTCTAATTCAGACCCTCCTATTGGTTCTGTACCAGAGGTCCGCAATCGATCCTGTCGACTATGCTGCAAATGGTGAGCTCTGCTTCCATCTCACAAGCAACACTGACAGCCTTTACATCTTCTGATAGTCGCTTGAAATCAGAGAGAATCTCTTCCAATCCAAAGCGACACACATCATCGGTACCGACATGAGCCACAACCTGCAGCTGACTGCACCCTCATTCTGCATGGCATCCAGAAGGACCCGTTCCACGTCTGCAATGACTCCATACAGTACGCACTTTGAGTGCACATTGGCTTTCTTTCCCTCCTTGGCAGCCATGTCCCTAAGGGACTCTATAATGCACCTAACATTGTAGCTTTCAACTACCAATGATACCACCTTCTGTGAAACCCGGATCTTGCAGGCTGAGAGGCTTCCTCTGAAACAGGACAAGTGACTGCATCTGCCTGACAGGTGGAAAGATAGAGAAATGAAGATGGAGTAACGGAAAGAGAGAAGAATTACAAAAGAAAACCAAACATATCTTATACACACAAATAATCTACAGATATTTTTTCCCAAATCTAGGGACAAAACAATGGGGTGTGCAGATCTTGACATACCATAGTGTTGTTGCAACCTCAGTCTATGACATCAGTAGCACGTTAAAAGTGAAGTATTGACCACATGTTAACTTGCTAAGTGTGGCTACAAGTTCTCATTATCACTCATGTACAGCTAAAGAAAAACTTAAAATTCTAGAAATGGGAAGAAAGTATGATGTGAGGAAGGGCCATGTTCGCGATTGATGAACAAACAAAATGCAGCCTCAAGAAACCGCCAGGCATTTTGTAGCCAGGAAGCAAAGTGTAGAAACCTCAGAAAAAGTACCTTCAATAATGTAGATGAGAAGTGACCTTACGGATGTGTGGTGACTAGTGAATTGTGCCAAGTTGAAACACTGGCCTTAGCTGAAGAACCAAGCATCAAAGGTAGCAGGGACTGGCGGCTATCAAGATTTTTCAATCAAAGTGGATTGGGCTTCCAGAGGAAAATTACCATCATTCAACTGCTTCCAGGTGATTACAAGGAAAAGTAATGAATTTTCATCACTACACTATAAATTTGCACCCTGAACATTCCTAAATGTTATTGCAAACTGGTGATGCGGATCAAAGAGCCGACCATTTTGAGAGCTGCTCGGACCAACACCATGAACAGGAAAGGGGAGTCCAGTGTCTTGGTGCAAACTGGCAGCAATGAGAAGCAAAGGTGTACGGTGATGATGGTGTGTAACTTGGGATGGACGAAAGCTATCATCTTATGTGATATTTAAAAGGTAAACTGCTCCAGAAATCTCAGTGAAAGGCATAATGGTGAGAGCAAATCCAGAAGGGTGTATGTGCAGTATCCTTGCGGTTGACTGGGTGGCAGACGTTTGACAAAGTTGCTATGGTGTGTCACCAAATTTATGTAAGACATTGTGGTCTTTGATAGCTTCTGTGGATGTACAACAGAGGAAATGCGAGAAAAGTTACAAAAAGAAAAAAAACCTGTCTTTGTCATTATCCCTGGAAGCCTAACATCTGTCCTGCAACCACTACATGTGTGTCTAAAAAGGCCATTCAAAGCTACACTTAAAACAGCAATACACACAATGGACTGCTGGAGAAAACAGCACATTTGTGCCGAGTGGGTGGGGGTGGGGTGGGGGGAGTGGGGGGGGGGGGGGACAAGCGACTGGATTTGTTCCAGATTTGCGAGTAGGTGAAATGTACACAGGACTCCATTCTGCTACATTGGTGCAACAATCCTTCAAAAAAATGTGGTATCACAAATTCACTGGACGGAACTGAAGATGACTCACTAGGCAAAGTTGGTGATGATGAAACGATTCTTCCACTAGCGATGATGATAGAATCATTACCTTAGAATAATTGTTTTCTAAGCAAAACACAGATTAAAGCCGATGTTTCTTTTCTTTTTTTTCCCTACCTTAAAATTAGGGTGCATAGATTATTTGACAGTGCAGATTATATGGGTATATACGGACTATTGTCGTGACTCGAGCATCGAGCAGACCTTCACAACTAGCCGAGGAATATGTTGACCAGCCACTGACGTAATTCTGCACTGGGCGGTGCAATAGTGACCGCCCAACGACCCACCATGTGGCATTCTGCCGTCACCGGGCGACAGTGTCTCAACACGGCACAGCATGACGAGGCATTCCCACATCCGAGTGAGTGGCAGGAACCTACCACATGTTGTAAGACATCTAGTCACGGTAACGATAAATGCTTCGGTCTCATCGAACAGCCTTGTGAAACAGCATTGTTGACAAGAAAGTCATCAACCTATGAGCGATCAGCCTCCAGGTTTTGATCTCGATCCACTGAAATGCCACCACTAAGTGGCTGCCATCACCTGCCACCAGAGCCAGTCTCTGAGGGGCCCAGGTTCAACGTGGGCCCTATGCCAAAGAGAGCCAGCCAGCACTACTCAATCACCGTGTGGCTCGGCCTGCTTCACTGAGCTGACAGAGTGACCAGCAGCAGCAAGGTCACTGCCCGCCATCAGCCTCTGTCTTCTCGACATATTGCCAGGGAGGACAATCGCGATATATTAGCTGGGGCCACCACCGGACTGCTACTGGCAAAGTATTGTACAGAGGCATTGAATAATAAAGTATTTCCCAGTCGAGTATGCATTCTTCACTCCGCGCTCTCTGTGGTACTGAAGAACACAGACTAGTTTCCTGCATACACGATTTTGGGAACAGAAGCCGCCGGTCTGTAACAGTAAAATATAAACACCATTCAGGGATTAGTCCTTAGGCCTGTTCTATGTACTGTAAGTTCCTTCGCATGATTTGTGCTTCTTCACAAGATATAGGAGTGAGGAACAGATGCAGTTTGTGGAGAGAGAATTCATATATTATTTTATGCTACACCTAATATCAAACAGTAAAAGTAATACATTACTGTTTGCTGTAGTTGCAACATCAGTTGTTGACAGTAATCTGAGTGTTGAAATATATACAGACACACAGTTTTCCAATTCAGGCAGTCAGCAATACAATGACTATTCCAAAGATGATGAGCCCTGACCGATATGGGAGCCTGCAAATGTTATGAAATGGCAAAAACACAAAATGGGCTCTGTGCCTCAATGTTCAAACTTAATTAGATCCACTGCTGGAGCTCCAGAGAGAGGACACTTGTATGTCACTGGTAGCAGTGTAAGCAGTCACGGCAGTGCCATCTTAACGCGCGGGTGCCTGTAGGGAACATGGCAGCACGACTGTCTGTGCATGTATTTTAAAGAGCGGCCGACTGATGTCAGCCGATACTGCACTGAGAGGGCCGAACGTTGTGTGACGACAAAACAAAACAATCTCGGCCTCACACCAGCCGGTCAGACGACACGGTCATGCTACTGCAGACAGCTGTTTCGGAGGATTGCTCTAGTTGGCACACCTGTGGAACTGTATGCACAATCCTGCATAAGGACCTGAAAATGCAACAAGTGGCATTCAGTTGAGTGGCACAAATGCTGACACATGCCCTCAAGGTTGTGTGCTTGCCAATTTCGTGATGAATGTACAAATGAGATTTCGTTTTGAACAACAGTGACAATGGATGAGACACAGCTGCCACTTTTCAATATTGAAACAATGTGCCAGTCAGCTTAGGGGAAGCACAGTGGTTACTTTTTTATGTTTCGGGTGAGAGCCAATGCTAGAAAAATGACTATGTGGTCATATTCTGTGACAGTGATGGTGTAATTCTTCTTCACTGCTTTCCAAAGTGCACTACAGTAAGAGGTGTGAGTTACTAGTTTGTTTTGTGGACAAGTTTCTTCCAGCTTCTGGTGATTTTTGGTTTTTCCGAGTTGTGAGAGACATTCCAACATAATCTAGAAAATATAGTAACACATCTGGATTGTAAGGTGGGTGTTCGAGAGACCGCCAGCGCAGCTCGGCGAGTTTTCACAAGTTAGAGCTACTGTAGGCAACTGTGCAAGAAAAGGAAGTCACAACTTGATTGCCAACATCATTTGCTGCGATAAGCAGTCACGCCATCATCCGGCAGTTTGCTGTAGTACGTTACATTCATCATTCTTCACCTATACAGGTGATACACAAGTAAAATTAGTTGGATACATAAAGAATGACTTTAACACTTATTTAATTACTACTATATCCCCTCACTTGTAATGGCTTAGGCAGAAAGTACGGCAGTATGAAATCTCCAACACCTTGTCACATTACAGAATGCATGGTGGTGACAACTGGAAAATCACAGATGTAATAGAGGCACAATTGGAAAATGTACAACCCAACAACGGAGTGTGTCTTCCGTTCTAGGCTTAGTCAAATATACATCAGTACTCTGTTGCTTTGATTTGCATAGTGACAAGAGCAACACAGCACTCTCGCAAGTCGCTTTTGAGGAAACTGAGTTGCCTTCCACTAGCCGCGCAAGATTCAAATGTTGTGTTCAGTGACATGCTTGCCAGATGCCATTTATAGCCGTGGTTTTTATTTTATCATGACCATTTCAAAACTTCTGCACCTAGCAGGGGGGAAAAAGGGGGGGGGGGGGGGCGGCATTGCACACCAAACACTAATGGTTATTGCTTAATTGTAGTGATACTAAAATGGCACACCTTTGTTCAGTCATGCGTACAGCCATTCCTTCTCCGTTCACCCGCAAGTGATTTCCAAATGTGCGGCACTGCTTGTGTCACTATGCGTATCAGATGAACAAAGTTCCGACTGAGTCAAATGTAGAAGACACACTCCATGGTTGGACATTCTCCTACAGTGTCATTGTTACGAAGGTGATTCAAATAGAAATCTTAAAAGTCTATAACATTTTTAGTTGTAATAATGAACAAACGACTTGCATGTCATTTGCTGACATAGTCTCCCTGACCCTGAATGCATATATTGTAATTTCCTTAGAAGTCTCAACTGTCTTACGGGCTGCATGTGGTTGGGTGTTGTCAAGCTGTAGCAATACTCCTAAAGTCAGAAGTCCTCACTGTTAACTCCTCACTGCAGGGTGAAGTTGTTATCATCACTCCCCTCTCCATGTAATGATTCAAAATTTCCCTCTTGCATCCCAGAAGAGAATGAGGATGGCTTTTCCAGCAGACGTTTTAAGTGCAATTATTTTTTTCCTTTCTGGGGTGATGAGCTGTGGCGTCATTCCTTACTTGACCTTTTCATTACTGGGTGGTCAGAGTGAACCCAAGTCTCAGAACCTGTAACAATTTTTCCCAGAAACACATCACTTTTGATATGGAACAATGCAAAAGTTCTCACAGGCATCGACGTGACAATCTTTCAATCCGGCAGTCAACTGACGTGGCACCCATCTTGCAGACACCTTATTGGAGTGCAGTACAATGTGAACAATATTCTGCACCGAATCAATCACTCTGTTCTCCTTTACGAGCTCCTCCACTGACAATGTTCTCGTTTGTCACTATGTGGTGAGCCTGCCCTGGTCTTGGGGCATCCACAGAAGTTACATTGGTTTTAAACTTCCTACATCACTCGTACACTTGCTACAATGATAAACACAAATCACCATACTTCAATGTCATTCCGTGATGAATTTCGATTGGTCTGACACCTTCACTACACAAGAAACGTGTCAGAGATTGCTGCTCAACTGCGGTGCGTGTTGACAATGGGGTGGCCATCTTGTTGTGGATGCTTCTGGCTTCTCCTGTGTTGTAGCATCACTGCCACCTGTTGGTCACTTTCTGAACCTCAAGGAACACTACTGCCCCCACCCACTCCATCACACCAATTTTCGAAAGTTTATGGGACTTTTAACATTTTCATCTTAATCACCTTCATATAGCAGTGATTACCCAGTGGTCAAAACATACTCCTACCGATGCATTCTGTGGTGTGACAAGAGCGAAAGTGAGTCAAATGAACAAAGTCCTGACTTATATTTGACTGAGCCTAACACAAAAGACACATTCCACGGTTGCAGATTCTCAAATTTTCCAGCAATCAAAACAGACTCTTATAGGTGAGTTTCATAGTGT
Source organism: Schistocerca serialis cubense (assembly GCF_023864345.2). NCBI lineage: Eukaryota > Metazoa > Arthropoda > Insecta > Orthoptera > Acrididae > Schistocerca > Schistocerca serialis. The sequence goes on along the minus strand of NC_064647.1, from coordinate 85,565,659 downwards.
GACAAGATAATGGAACTTTCACACTGTTGTACTCTGTGCTTAAGTAATTACAGGCGAGGAAAAGACGCTGTAGTAATTTAATAAATGTTAAAGTGATTCTTTATGTATCCAAATGTCTTTTCTGTTCCATGTCAACAGTGACACAACATGCTGAAGGAAGAATCTGTGTTTGTAGGTTCCACAGACACTGAGATGAGTAATACCACAGCTTATGCAGCACCAAACGATTACAAGTAGATCCTGCTGTTTACTGTTGCCAGTCTATGAATCCATTGTAACTGAGAGTAATTCATTCAGTGTGGTAATAAAGTAAACAAAAATGTTTATCTACCTCCAATTCTCACTTATGTTCGAGCTTTTGTTGAGTTTTTACGCACCGTTCTTATGAGCTACAGCATGTGTATCTGTGTTCGTGAGGACAGTAAATCGTATTGATCTGAGAGGGTTTGTTTTCTACCCAATGTTGATATTCCCAACAATCAACGAATATAATTTTAACATTACGTGACAATGCTTTTGACGTATTACTTTCTAACATGAATTATTAGATGAAAACAAAATAGAGTTAAAAATCTATTAAGCACTTAAAGAAGTACAATAAGTATCTCCAAAAAATAAGCATAGAATAGACATTGTCATTTAGATAAGACCAAATTAAAAAGAAACCGCTTTCTTCTTATGCCAATAAATGAACATACAACCAAGTCATTATAATGAATGCAGCTTACAAAGTGGTGGAAACTATTGTGCCGAATGTGGTAATAAATGATAAAACCAGATTTTCAGAAGCTACATGTAATGCCGCAGTTCGCAGTGAGCTGCGCCGAATCATAGTGTTCACATCGTGCGAAGCTTGTACGACTTCAGATAGGTAATGCTGAGAAATACAAAAGTTTCAAATATTTTGCGTGACTACTTTTGAAATAGGTAACTGGAGGTCTTAGAATCTGAACACACCTCATCCAAAATATTTCAAGTGCAACAGCAAGACGCAATCAATACCTTTAATGTCCAATAACAATGGACTCATCACTGATGATAGCGCCACTAAAGTAGGGTTACTTAACACAGTTTTACGGAACTCAGTCACCAAAAAAGACAAGAAGTAAATATTCTCAAATTTCAATCAAGAACAACTGGCAATGTGAAAAATTTAGAAGTAGGTATTCTCGGTGTAGTGAAGCAGCTTAAATCACTTAATAAAGGGAAGACCTCCAGCGCAGATTGTATACCAGTCAGTTTCCTTTTAGAGTATGCTGATACAATAGCTCCATGATTAGCAATCATATACAATTGCTCACTCGTGGAATGATGTGTACCTAAAGCCTGGAAAAATGCACAGGTCACACCAATACCCAAGAACTGACATTGGAGTAATCAGCTGAATTACAGACTCATATCACTAGCATCGTTCTGCAGTAGGATTTTGTAACATATACAGTGTTTGAACATCATGAATTATCTCAAAGGAAACAATATATTGACAAACAGATAATATGGATTCAGAAATAGTTGTTCCCTTGAAAAACAACTAGCTCTTTATTCACACAAAGTAATGAGCATTAATGATGGGGTATGTCAAACTGATTCCATATTTTTAGATTTGCCAGTAGACTTTTGACACTGTTCCTCACAATCGACTTCTAATCAAATTGCATGCTTATGGAATATCACCTCAGTTGTGCGACTGGATTTGTGGGTTCCTGTCAGAAAGGTCACAGATCATAGTAACTGATGGAAGGTCACCAAGTAAAATGGAAGTAATATGTGGTGTTCCCCAACAGGGTGTATATGCGGACAAGGGAGGGGGGGGGGGGGGGGGGGGGGATCCCGGATCTCCCAGTTAAAATTACACTTTCTCCTGGGTGAAAATATACCTTTTCCATGTTAAGTGACAGTATACTTTTCCTCGGTCCTGTAAAACTTATCAATCCTTTGAATAGTTATGGTTTTATACACCGGCGTAGACCTTCCTGGACCTTTAGAGGGGGAAGCGGGGGGATGACGTTTTTGAAAGATCTTTGATGTGCAGCAACATGTATGTTGCATATTTTCGTATTACGAAAGTGTAAATTTAAATTCCACTAAACATCGCATGTTACTTTCGGAAGCATTGAAATTATGATTGCAATGCACTTTTGTAGCCAGTCATCGCTCGTCCCGTGATCTCGCCTGCTGATGGCAGCGGATATTCTAGCGTTAAGACATGTGATGTAGTCAGCCGACAGCAATATCACTGTTAAGTAGAGCGTACACACAAATGGGAAAAGTTCATGGTTTAAATTAATATACACAGCATTACTACAATAAAAGCAAAGCTTTCACATATAATATTGGTCTTGAAGATTAATAAGCTGCAAGAGAAGCTAAGCTTTCACATATAATGTTGATATTTTTTGCACGTGTTACACTTTAAGATACATCACACAAATGTGTCAGTAAAACTTTTAATAAAGACATAAATGTCTGATCTGAGCCCGAAATTTTTCTAAATGTATGCCCTCAAAGATTTTATTTTTAAAAGAGACAACCACTCTGTAATTTAAGAAATTCATCGTACATTCTTGCACATAGTTCAACTTGCATAAAAGGAAATTTATTTTGAAATTAACGCTTTTCAAACAACCATTCGAAATATTGTCTGGTGACCTGTTAGAAATAGGTTCATTTCAGTAGTTGCCAGAGAGCGCCAGAAACAGGCCTCACTGCGCTTGCGCAGCTACAATGATGCAGGAAGCCCATATGTTCGTAGGTGTGAAACATGTAAAAGATATTACATTATGTCATAAAAGAAACAAGACATCAGAGGACACTCCAAGAGTATCGGAATTTCGTGAACCATACTAAAATGCATAATTCGGCTTAAAGTGCACATTCGTATGTCCAGATCTGGATGTAAATTTTCTTGAGTACTGGTACTGTATTATCGCATGTTTGGTTCTTTATTATGGCATAATGCCATATGTGCTAGAAGATGAAAACATGCACTTTTGAAATGCACCAAACAGTTGAAACTAGCCAATAGTGTGGAATTAAACACTTTGTTTCAAATAAATTGACTGCCTCAGCAGAAAAGATTAATAAAAGCCAAATTTCTTTAGCCAACTGACAAAAATAACTTAATTGTTCTGCAAGGCGATTAATGCTTGACTGTCAGAAAGGAGCACATAAAATAAAATCTGAAACTAATAACATATTTTAACCTTCTGTACTCATGCCAATGTATTTTAATTCACTTGATAGTTCACAGCCACAGAAATACATTTTGTTTTCATTTGACATGAGAGCAGTAAACGAAGAAATGACGTACACTATGCACACTTTCAAAAATCAACTTGTGGTTCATTCAGAAATAAACTTATAATATGTTCAAAAATGTTGAAAAACAAACAGGGACGCGTTTCAAAATCATACGAATAATCGACACACCAACGCGCGCTGGATACTAGGTGCTTTGTGAAACAAGGTTTTTTACTTCAAGAATATGAATTTGGCAGGCCCCCACCTCCCCTTCCCTGAAATTGCCGCCCAGGGTAGATACCACAGTTTGCCGCCAGTGAATGTGGCAGCTTGCACGCACCAGTAAAACTTTTCCGGGTAGCATCATGCTGCTTGATGCTGCTGCTGCTGCTGCTGCTGCTGCTACATATACAGCTAAAAGCCAAACTTCAGCAGCCAGAAGTGGGAGAAGGTACAACACATGCACGACTCAACTGTGCATGCGCACGAACCTGCCTGCAACTGCTCAAATGAATCTAAAGTAAACAGTTGTGACATCACACTCATCAGAGGCAATTTGTTGTTATGAAGCATTGCACAGTCTTCCTAAGGCCTTTGACACATTTTGCTGTTGGCAGACGCTTGTATGAGCATTGTGTTTTGTTGTATATGGTACATTTCCTTTGCAACTTCAGTTTTATTTTTGTTTTTATTTCTCGTTCATATTTTATTCCTGCAGTATTATTCTGCAGTAGTGGGAGACATAATATCCTTTGTTAGAGTATTGCTTCTTACCACTCAAAATTACAAAAATTTAACTGAAAACTAAAACAAAACAAAACAAAAATTACAGGGATTCTAGAAAATTTCCAGGTTTATCCTGGTTTTCTCCTGGATGAAAAAATATCCAGGTTTTTCTCACTCTCACGGTTGTCCTGGGTCATATACACCCTGCCCAAGTAAGTGTTATAAGCTCTCAGCTGTCCTAATGACATGTGAGATAATCTCAGCAGTCCTCTTGATATTGCTTGTAGATGATGCTGTCATTTACTATCAGATGATCAAGACCAATTGCAAAATGATTTAGACAAGATTTCTATATGGTGCAAAGGTGGCAATCAGCTCTAAATAACAAAAAGTGTGAAGCCATCCACATTAGTACTAAAAGAAATCTGCTAAAATTTGGTTATACAATAAATCACGCAAATCTAAAGACTGTAAATTCTACAAAATATTTAGGAATTACAGTTACAGATAACTTAAATTGGAACAATCACATAGATAATATTGTGGAGAAACCAAACCAAAGACTGTGACTTAAGTCATTAAAACAAAGGTGTTTTCTGCTGTGGCAGGATCTTATCATGAAATTTCAATCACCTATTTTCTCTTCCAATTGCAAAAATATTTTGTTAGCGCCCACCTACATACGAAGAAATGATCCTCGTAACAAAATGAGAGAAACCGGAGCTCCCGTAGAAAGATTTAAGTGCTCGTTTTTCCCGTGTGCCATTCGAGAGTGGAACAGAAGAGAAAAAGCATGAAGGTGGATCAATGAACCCTCTGCCAAGCACTTAATCGTGAAGTGCAGCGTAACGATGTAGATGTAGTTATAGATCTCCCACTTGTAACTCACCCTACAGTCAAAACTACAGTTGTGGTAATTGATGTTAATGACAATGAACTTTGTCCTTCAGGGTGTTCTACATGACCAAACACTGCTCAGAAAAAGATGAACATTTTGTAGTTTTAGACTCACCGCTCAGTTGCCTGGCAGCACTGTCCAGCATGTTCTGTATGTAGTTCCCCACGTAGTTCTGAACCTTTAAGAAAAGAATTGGCATGACAATTGTAATTACTGATATACTTCTATATAATTATCATTTGGAGCCACACGCAACAACATTTACCTACAATTAACTGCATGCCGACCTAATATTACGATGTCACTGTGAATCGTATAAGGCACACTTTTTGTCTTGCGGATCTCAACAATCTTGTTCATTATTTAAATTTGTTCGAGGAACAGGCTGGGATTTTAGGTTCACAGTTAAAAAGTTCTCCTCTTCTTCTCCACAATATAAAAGTAAGTGTTTATCGTAACTAGCATGCTGTATTTTTTTTGAATACAGGGTGTACATTAAGTCTGGGAACACTTTCAGTTATTTATTGCACAAGAACCAAACATTGTACAGATATCATACATATGTCATTTTGAAGAGGAACCCTGAAAGTTTTTTTCACGTATACCGCCTCAATGTAGTTTGGTGATTTGCTGATAGTCAGCGCTAGTCACAAGCATGGAGAGTTCAGGTGCAGAGTGAGCTTCCTGTGTGAAGTGTGCTACACCTGTTCAACAGATGTTAAGAACCAAGTACGGAAAGAAGCCACCAAGGCCATTTAACACTGGCACAACAAATTCGTTATGATGGATTGCTTGTGCCCAGGAAAGAGAAGCAGACGTCCCAGTGTGAGTGAAGTGAATGTGAAGTGTGTATGAGAGACATTTATAAGGTGTTCCAAGAAATCTGTGTGTCATGCATCCCGTGAACTTGAAATGGCTCCGATGACAGTGTGGAAAAGTCCTGTGATAGAAGCTGTCTATGAAACCATTCAAACTGAAGCTAGTGCAGAATCTCGATGACGACGACAAAGACAAGCATTTTGAGTTTCGTTCACAGTTGCAACAATTGAAAGAGGATGGGGATGGCATTGCCGATTGCTTGATTTTTAGCAAGGAAGCCACTTTACACACTAATGAGAAAGTCAACAGGCATAACTGTCGAATCTGGGGTACAAAGAATCCACACAAATTCATTGAATTTGAGGGTGATTCCCCAAAGGTAAATGTTTCTTGTGCCTTGTCGTGGCGAAAACTGTACAGGCCATTCTTCTTCGCAAAGAGCACTGTCACTGGATGTTACTTCTTGGACATGTTGCAGCAATGGCTGATGCCTCAAATGCAATTGGACTCTCCGTTCATCTTTCAGCAGGATGGGGCTCCACCTCATTTTCATCGTGAAGTTCATGGGTACCTGAACACAGAGCTGCCACATCGATGGATCGGCCGTGCTACAGAAGGAGACAGTTGTTTCACGAAATGGGCTCCTCAATCACCAGATCTCACTCCGTGTGACTTTTTTCTGTGGGGACACATTAAAGATCTGGTGTATGTACTGCCTCTACCACATGATGTAGCACAGCTCTGGGAGAAAATACAAGATGCGGCTGCCACAGTTGACAATGCCATGCTGGGACGGGTGTGGCAAGAATTCGATTACCATATTGACGTCTGCCGGGTCACTCACAGTTCGCATATCGATTGTTCAAAATGCAATATGTATGACATCTGTACAATGTTTAGTTCTTGTGCAATAAATAATTGAAAGTGTTCCTGGACTTTATGTACACCCCGTATTTCTCCAAGGAAGATGACAATGTTTTCTGTAATAATCTCAAGTCCATTACAGAGATTCTTGACTGTGATTTGTGAAGCAAGGGTTGAGGTTAAGAAATTCTGTAAAGTTAGCAAGGGCTGATTTGGGGGCAGTGGGGGTGAATCACAGTAGGATGGAGGAGTGAACTGAGTCAGGCAGGATTCAACATTGGTATTTGGTGGAGTCTGGTTGGTAGGGTTAGTGGCGAAAAAGTATTACCACTGTAGGGACCAGGAGAGGAGAGAAGGTCTTTAACCAGTCCTGCAGACTGAATTTGGAAGTGGGGCAAAAGGTGAGGCCCCTGGAAAGGACTGATACTTCTGTGGGGCTAAGCCTTTTTGAGGAAAGGTTCACGACTGTGTTTCGGGTCTATTTAGGTTCTGGATTCTGTAAGGTGGTGGTGAGGTTTTGAGGGTGACTTAAGTGTACTAGGTCTGAGGCAGGGTTTGTCAGCTATGAGGGGATGTTGGGGAGGATTGGAGGTCCCTGTAGAAGTGGTGGATAGTGGTAGTCCAAGGCAGGAGAATGAAGTGACCATAACAAAGAGTTTTTTAAGAACGTGTACATGTTGCTCTAGTTCTGGAGGGCAAGGGTTTCAATGTGTGATATGGGACCCAGGAATTTGGGATTGCACAGCAGTAGAATTTTACAGATGGAGAGGAAGTACTGCAAGGAGGTTTGGGCCTAATTGATGTATTTTGCAGGACTATGTTGGTGAGGGTTACGGTCTGGAGGGACCTGAATAGATGGAGGTCACTGTGGAAGGAAGGATGGCAGTAGTAAATGGGTAATCTGATGGTCAGGATTCCATGAGCCAAGCAACAACACAGGAACAGTATGTGGCATGGTCTGCATCACCCTGCACGACTTGTTAAAGACATTATTTCCTTCTGCCAGGACCTACAGTAGCAGCACTTTTTCACCACCAACCCTACCAGTCAGACTCCAAACGAAGACCAATACTGAAACCTGTCTCACTCAGTTCATTCCTCCATCCAACTGCGATCCACCCCCACTGCTCTCAAATCAGCCCCTGCTAACTTTACAGAATTTCTTAACCTCAAATCTTGCCTCACCATCATTCCCCAAATCCCTCAATATGCAAACTAGCCTTACATCCACAGAACGAAAACCAATCTACCACCTAAAAATGCTGATCCCAACCTTATAAGCCTACCTGCTGCCAAAGGCTCCACCACTATTGTTTCGAATGACACGGATTACCTGGCAGAAGGACTCCGCCAGCTGTCAGATTCATTCACCTACAAATCCTGCCAGTCACCCTATTCCCAAAATCCAGCAGCATCTCCTGACTCTCTTCAAACCTTTAGGCCCATCTCAGAACCTCGAACCTCTACCTGGAGTCCATTTCTCTCCTCACACCTACCACTTCCTGCACTCCCATTTTCTACATGCTTTCTGAAGTCCATAAACTCAACCATCCAGGACACCTCACTGTTGCCAGTTACTGTGCCCCCATAAGAGAATCTCTCTGCTCTTGTAGACCAACACCTTCAGCCTATTACCCACATACTACCCTTCCATATAAAGAAACCGACCACTTCCTCCACCGACTCTCCACAGTTCCTGTTCCTTTACCACATGATGCCCTGCTTGTCACTATTGATGCCACCTCCCTTCGCAATAACATCCCTAATGCCCGTGGCCTTACTGCTACTGAACACTACCTTTCCCAATGCCAAATGGCTTCCAAACCTAGACCTTCTTCCTAGTCGCCATAACCAACTATATCCTCACTCACAATTACATTTAGTTTGAAGGCATTACTTAAAAACAAATCTGAGGTACAGCTATGGGCACCTGCATGGCACCATTCTATGCCAACCTATTCAGAGACCATCTAGATGAATCCTTCCTAAACAGTCAGAATTGCAAACCCCCTCACCTGGTTCAGATTCACTGATGACATCTTCGTGATCTAGATCTAGGGTGAGGGCACCCTTTCCACATTCCCCCAGAACCTCAACACCTTCTCCACCATTTGTTTCACCTGGTTCTCCTCAGCCCTAGAAGATACCTCCCTCAATGATGATCTCCAGCACTCAGATGGCTCGATCAGTACCCATATCCACATCAAACCTACCAGTCACCAACACCACCTCCATTTCAATAGCTGCCACCCATTTCACACCAAGAAATAGGGACAGAGCCTAGTCATCCACAGTCCTCACCTCTGCACTGACAAGCAATCCCTCACCAAATATGCTGAGGATATCACTAAGGCCTTCACAGACAGAGAGTAGCCCACCTACCTCATTCAGAAACAGATCTTCTGCAACTTGTCTCCCAGTCACCCACCTTACCCAATGACCAGCCACGACAGAGCATCACCCCCATATCCCACCCCCCTTTCAACTCAGTACAATTCGTGACTGGAATAAACTGAATAGACATACACAGAGAAACATTATGAAAGTAAACAAAATGATAAATCAAGTACCGGATGATATCAAAAAGTCAGTATAAATTTGAAAACTTAATAAACCACGGAATAATGTAGATAGAGGGGTAAAAATTGACATACATGCTTGGAATGACATGGGGTTTTATCAGGAAAAAAATAAAAAATAAAATAAAACAATGTTCACAAAAGTCCGACAGATGGCGCTAGACGGCAAAACGTCAGTGACTGCACATGACAATCGTGTATAAAAGGAGCTGTAATGAGAGAGAAAGAGAATCAGATGCGCCAGCAGTCATAGCATGTTGACATTCTGAAAGGTGCTTTTAGTGAAGCTGTATTATCAGAATGGGGAATGTGCTAGTTCAGCGTTACGATCCTATCGCCATAGGAAGGGGATTCAAATGGGTAAAGGTCCGTTGACAAATGCAGCTGTGGCAAGAATAATTTTGAAGTTCGAAGCCACGGGTTGTTTAGACGATAGACCCCGTAGTGGCCAACCGAGCACAAGGCGTAATGCTGCTGAGACAGTTCAGGAAGGAATGGAGACTGGAGCAGGTTCGTCTATGCATGGGGAAGTCAGCGCTCGTGCAGACGCACGTCGCACTGGCATTCCATACACTACTGTTTGGTTGGCACTTACGTGTACCCTCCGATGCCATCCGTACAAAATCCATTGGCATCATGAACTGTTACCTGGCGATTTAGTGAAGCGGAGGGCATTTGCGGTGTGGAGGTTTCAAAAGATGGCGGAGGATGACGATTGGTTGAGTAACGTGTTGGGGACCGACAAAGCTCATTTCACACTCCGAGGGTCCGTCAACGCCCACAACTGCAGAATTTGGGCTACTGAAAATCCTAGAACTGTCGTGGAAACTCCATTGCACGACCAGAAAGTCACGGTATGGGTTGGATTTACCACATCTACCGTTATGGGGCCTTTTTTCTTCGAGAAAATGTGTGATTCTGGTTTTGTAACTGCTACCGTGACGAGTGAGAGGTACGCAGATATGTTACAGAATCGCATCATCCACAGCCTGGCTGATAAACACCTGCTGGAACGTACAGTGTTTATGCAGGGTGGCGCTCCACCCCATATTGCTAGACTCGTGAAAGATCTCTTGCGTGCGTCGTTTGGTGATGATCGTGTGCTCAGCCGCCACTTCCGTCATGCTTGGCGTCCCAGGTCCCCAGACCTCAGTCCGTGCGATTATTGGCTTTGGGGTTACCTGAAGTCGCAAGTGTATCGTGATCGACCGACATCTTTATGGATGCTGAAAGGCAACATCCGACGCCAATGCCTCACCATAAATCCCGACATGCTTTACAGTGCTGTTCACAACATTATTCCTGGACTACAGCTATTGTTGAGGAATGATGGTGGACATATTGAGCATTTCCTGTGAAGAACATCATCTTTGCTTTGTCTTACTTTGTTATGCTAATTATTGCTATTCTGATCAGATGAAGCGCCATCTGTCTGACATTTTTTGAACTTTTGTATTTTTTTGGTTCTAATAAAATCCCATGTCATACCAAGCATGTGTGTCAATTTGTATCTCTCTATCTACATTATTCCGTGATTTATTCAGTTTTCAAATTTATACTGACTTTTTGATCACCCGGTACATTAATTTTGCTAACTGGGAAGTAAAATGACAAGATGACAACAGAAGTATAATGGATATTAAAAGAAGAGTTACAATGAATAAACAACAATACAGAAATAACAGTTAGTTATTGATAAACACGCTACCTCTGTATGGAAACAAGAAATAAATTCATCAAAACATTTATTTGGAGCATTTTGACTATGGTTGTGAAGAGTGGACTCTGTAGGAACAAGGAAAAATTCTGAAGAGGACATTAAATAACATGGGATAGAGAAACACAAATAAATCAATTAGACACCTACTCTGACATAACAGTTTCCTAAAAACTGTCTTGTAAGTGAAAATTACGAGGGGAAAAAGCCAAGAGGCAGGCCAAGAACATTCGTATCAGCGAATGTTGTCAGTGAAATGAACTGCTGGAACTACGCCCAAATGCTAAAGACAGTGACAGACAAAAAACAAGTAATTGCTTTTAGCATTTGAGATCAACATGCAGAGTCTGGTAGTGGCTTATGCCAAAATGCATAAAATTGTAAAGATCCTAAAAAACAGAAAAGCAATCAAGATAGGAAACTACGTTAACTTACAACTGCTGACATTAGGCAAAAAAGCGAAATGTTCAACTGTGATTTATTATATAAGGTGACAATATAAAAATGACAAATGTACAGCAAGCTGGAATCTCTAACTTACAGCATGTGAGGGCTTGCTGGCGTCTGCCATGTTTATATTACACTTGGAAAGCGTGATGGTGTCATAGACGAATGGCCGCACAGTCCGCAGAGGTATCAAGTCCAGCTTGAAGTTCTTCTTCCTGATCTTCAGGATGGCACAGTGTTTCTCTTTTGCTTCTCCTTCACACAAAGATGTAGCAACAGGGCTGCCTGGAGGAGGGAAAAAAATAAAATAAAATAACAAGCTCCTACTGTCACACATATTATAATTAAAATATGTTGTTTTTATTTTAAAAAATATGATTTAAAATCTGTTAATTAATATTTCCACACTATTTCCATTTGGTAGTAAGTACAGAATTTATAACAAGTGAAAAAAAAAGCAGCTGCAAGTGTGAATCAAATGAGCGACCTTGTGATCATTCAAGTTATGTGCTATTAACTCAACTACAGGCATTTTCATTGAAAGGCGATAAATGCTTTGTATTTAACAGCAATCCGAAATAATCTACTTTTGAAAGATGATTTACACTGTTATACTCCCCGCATTTTCATAATCCTAGATACATGCAAAACCACATGACTCAACACAACGTAAGGTTATGAGGCGTATTAGTAACATGTTTGGAAAAGTAATTCTATGTCTAGTTAAAATCTGGTAATTTCTGATTCTCAAAAATACATGTCACATGGACACTGAAATGACGCACATTTTCAATTCTGACTAGAAAATCTATGTTTAAATTTTATTAACTACGTAATGGTGCATTTCAATAAGTAGGTAATCATTTATTGTAATTATAATAAATTAAAATACAACTGCCAATAACAGGTGAACTGGTTCCAATTGCTAAAATTTCATTTATACTTAGGTGGCTGTGCCTGCCAAATGACTTCACAGGATTGCCAGGACAGTGCAAGTTTCGTTCAACTGAGTGCATGGGATCATGCTCGTGTGCACATGTGATGTCAATGTAAATTCTTTTTTCTGAAAATTCAGTAAAAAAGAGTTTTATAAGTCATTAAATTATTGGAATCCCTATCATACCAAATAATACAACACAGTGCTACCTTCTAGCGAGTAGATATCATCGACGGTTATCTCGAACAACTAAATATTAATTTAAGTACCTTAAAACTGTGACATTTTCCTGCCACAAAATACTGTAATTGCCCAATGCTTTGTAATTTTGTAGAAGCATATGCAATTTAAATGAACATTTTATTTGAATTGAACTCAGGGGGGTGTTATTCTGGGAAGTGGTCTTGATACTATTGTGGGATGAGGCAGCTACTTCTTTGCACCGACAGGTCTCAAAGATGTGCTATATATAGCTCTGAGGAACTGACACTTCATCACAATTTGAAGCTCAATAGTGGAATGGGTCTGAGACAGTGCAACACAGCAGACTGTTAACAAAGGCACGCGCATACTGAACTGGTTCCGAGACATGTGAATGTGTCAAAGATTTCTTAAGTAATGGAACACAGTACACTGTCCTTGGCTGTGAGTGTTCACCAGAGAGAAGGATATCATCAGGAGTGCCCCAGCAAAGTGTTATATGACTGCTCTTATTCTGTACATACATATGATCTGACAGACAGGGAAAGCAGCAATCTGCGTATTTGCTGCTGATGCTGTACAGGAGGTATCATTGCCGAGTGACTGCAGGAAAATCGTCGTCGTCGGCTGATACTCGTATCCGAGTTTTCATTTCTCTCCTGAGATTTCCTTTGTCACGGTTCAGGCGTGGAAGTGTCGTTGATGGCTTAGCAATCCAATCCTAGCGTGGAACCGGCGGCCACAGACATTACAGCTGATGGAAGGTGGAGGACATGGCTGAGCCTGGAGGAGTTTACGTCTCTGGCGTTTGTCATTCTCCATTCTTCGACGTTCCAGCTCAAAGTTTTGAAGAGCATTTGAGGTAACTGAGCGCCAGCGACTTCGGTCTTCTGCTATTGTGGACCAGTTACTCGGATCAATGTTCAAGTTTTTCAGATTTTTCTTGTACTGATCCTTATAACGTTTGAGAGGGGCACCTCGTGGCCTTTTACCTGTGCTCACTTCGCTGTACAACATTTGGCGTGGAAGTCTGTCATTTTTCATCCGCTGGACATGTCCGACCCATCTGAGTTGATGCCCAATGATAAGAGCTTCCATGCTATGCATTTTTGCTTTCTCTAGAACAGCCGTGTTGGATATGAAGTCATCCCATTTCAGGTTCATGATATATCTTAGCTTCTGTTGGTTGAAGCGTTCTAGTTTCTTCAGGACACTTCATCACTTTCTGCAGGAAAATACAACATGACTTACACAAAATTTCTAGTTGATGTGAGAAATGGCAGCTTGTTCTAAATGTAGAAAAATGTAAGTTAATGCAGACATGTAGGACAAATAATCTCATACTGTCCAAATAGAGCATTAGTGGCATACTGCTCAATGCAGTCGTGTCGATTAAATACCTACACGTAATGTTGAAAAGCGATACATAATGGAATGATTGAGTAAGAATGGTACAAGTGAAGGTGAATGGTCGACTTTGGCTGGGGGAATTTTATGACGGTGTGGTTCACCTGTAAAGGCAACCGCACAAAAAACACTAGTGCAACTCATTCTTAAGCACTGTTCGAATGTTTGGGATCCCCACCAGGTCAGATCAAAGGAACGCATCAAAGCAATTTGGACTCGAGCTGCTAGATTTGCTATCGGCAGGTTCGATCGACATGCGAGTATTACGGAGATGCTTTGCGAACTCGAGTTAGAACTACCGGAGGGAAAGCGACATTCTTTTAGAGAACCAGCATCTGTAGCTGACTGTGGAATGGGCCTACTGTCACCAAGGTACATTCCACGTAACGAGCACAAAGAGAAGATGGGAGACATTAGAACACTTATGGAGGCTCGTAGACAGTAGTTTTTCCCTCATTCTATTTGCGAGTGGAACAAGAAAGGAAATTACTAGTAGTGGTACAAATACCCTCTACCGTGCACTGTTTGGTGACTCGCAGAGTGCATACATTGATGTAGCTGTAGACGTAGATGCATGTCATATGAAACTGATCAGCAGTAAATTTCGATGTGGAAGTCAGACTGTGTAATATGTAGAACCAATATTTACGGAAGATAGTAAGTGAGAAGTTTTTCAATCCTCTTCCCCAAAGTGCACCAAATAGCCACTATTCTACATTTTGCAAAATTCGAGAAAAGCAATTTCACTCTCAGTTCTTTTTTCTGCTTTGGGTAACATTTCCAAAAATCTACAGATCAGAAAAAAGGGCCACTATAATACCTTTACCTTTACAGGCAGATAATTACTCGAAGACACTATTGACACCGTGTGCCAGACTGGGACTTGAAATCTGAAGCTCGTCTTTCACAGGCAACACCTGACTGAGCTATACCTACATCTACTCCACAAGCCACTACCAAAACCTGTATCCTGTACCTTGTACGACCTGACCTCACAGCAGTACTTTCCACAGTGGACTCTACAAGAGAGGCACTCAGTCAAGCATCGCCCATAAAAGCCGAGCTTCTAAGTTCGAGTCCCAGTCTGCCACACGGGTTTAATCCGCAGAAAGTTTCAAAACACCACACACTCTACTACGGAGAGGAAGAGCCTTTCTAGAGCTGAATTTATATTTCAAGTAACATACTAATGTCTGTGAAAGACAGAACAGTGATTTCCAAATAGAATGTACCAGTAATACCCATATCTTTAAAGAATCAAACTCCCACGTGTAAAACAGCTTCAAATGTCTGATTATAAATTAGTTACTGTGTTACATATCTGCACTGTAAACATGTACAAGAGAAGAAGTTTAGAAAAGGTCAGAAACTCTGCTTTAATTTGTTAGAAGTTGCTAAGTGCTCTCAATATGAGACGCTGCATGAATATCAACTGGGTAATGTGTTCTGCACTTTAAAGGAAAAGCTAGGTTATCACACATTACAATGTTTACAATATCATATCTCGCAAACTAGTGTCGTGCAATGATATAATTGTGCAAGTACATTCAGTTGGTACAAGTCAATACTGTTTGTAAACTGTGTTGCAAACAGAGTTAGTTATAAAGAAGTAATTAAAAAGTCACGCCTGATGCTGTCATTTTACTGCATGAACAGTGGAAATTTGGTAACCCGTAAACCTTTCTTTCATCATTTGGTGGAGTGTGTCAGTGAGAAAAAGTTTCAAAAAGTGCATTAAGTTTGTTGCAAGTGATAAGTACTTTCTTTCTCAAATACTTTCATCCAAAAGAAGTTGAGGCATATGCACACCATCAGGCAAACACTGTAATACTTAGCTAATTGTGTTAAATTTTTAACATAGATTATACCTTTTAACAATTAGATTATGACAGCATTTTGAATTTTGTCAATAATTAATGCAAAATACTGAAAACCACATTTTTGTTATCCTGAAAACTGTCAGATGCACTACCTGTAAGTGTGTCAGTAATGGGCAGTAGTTTAGTGGTACAGACGTGACAGCAAACTGTTGGAAGTATTGAGTTGTGATGCAAGAATGAACTCTAAAAAGTGGAATTTAACTTTTCTCATTCCAAATAAACCAGCGATTTGCTGTAGTACTTTCTTACAACATTCCAACTGCCACCTTATCCTTTTAAGGCACACAGGACATGGTGCAAATACGATTAATAGATGTGAACTTGTGTTTCTCGAAGTTTTCATCGGCAGATCAAATATTCTGTCATTTTTCAGGAGAGCATTTCACATCTGCACTCTAAAAGGAAATACTGTTCTAAGTCTTCACTGCATTCTGACACGACACCCACAATAATTAACTGAATACTACATGTCTGAAATTCTTTCTACAACCGACACTCTCGTTACCGACACTGTCACCTCTGTGCATGCACAACCACTCCACAGAGTGAAGTCCTTCGAAAATCTGGCAAGTGACTCAACTCAAGATCAACTGAAAGGTCGTGAGCTGAAATATCGGCACAAGAATTAATAATATCCCAGATGCACTCCCAAAAAGTGACAGAATAAAGACATGAACCTTTCTACCGGTCAACTGTACTCTACTGGTTAACTGTAAAGTACTGAAACCTAGCCAGCTGTAACAGAGGGAGCTCGCATCTACATCTGTAACTCCACAAGCCACTGACTCAAAATGTGGCACAGGGAACTTCCCATACTGCAATCTTTCCCGCCTTCCCTGTTCAAAACGTAGATAAAGTACAGTACGAATGATTGTCCACAAACCTCCCTACTGGTTTTAACTTCTCTGATTTTTCACATAGTGATCATTTCATGAGATGCATGTGGAAAAAGCAATACGTCATCTGACTCTTCTTGGATCACGTTCTCTCAAAATTCGACAGCTAATCTCTCTGTGATGCACAGGTCTCTCAGTGTCTGTCACCGAAGTCTGTTGAGAATCTCCAAGACACTCACGCCGACTAAACGATCCTACGACAAAATGTGTCTCTGCCTGGTCTTCTTTCTCCTTCTATTCTATTACTTAAATCTGGTGAGGGCACGATATTTATCATCAGTAGTTAGAAATTGGTTTTAGAAGTGTTATGTACACTACTTTCACAGGCGAATTACATATCCTTAAGATTCTTCCAATGAATCTCAGGCCAGAGTCTGCTTCTCCTCAGATTACTTTTAAGTGATCATTCCACTTTACGTCACTACAAATGGATCGCTTCACCTTTTTATGTGCAGTACTTTCTATTTACTTATGTTGAGGGTCAACAAAGTCCCTGCATCAATCACCTGCACTCTGCAGGTCTTCTTGGATTCTATTACAGCCACACACACACACACACACACACACACACACACACACACACACACAGGGGCATGCATGCACAAACGATCCACGTGCGAGATCAACTCCTCTCGTATCACTCTTTTCGGCTCATGTACAGTCTCAAATTGATTACCGTTGCAACAAACATGCCTTGCAACTGTTCCCCAAAGGTTTTTGACTGGACTCAAAACCAGGCTACATGCTGGCCAGGGCAAGACATCTTCATCTTCAAACCACTTTTTGGTTTTAGTAGAAACACGCACAGATGCATTATCTTGTTGAAATGTTAAGACTTTTGTCGCCTAGGTTCTCATACATTCCAATTAGTTCCGTACATGTTGAGAATTAATTCTAGTGTTGAGTCAATTAATGCACAATTTAAATTCAATTAATGCACAATTTATCTTTAGGTTGGTTGGTCGGTTGGTTTGGGGAAGGAGACCAGACTGCGTGGTCATCGGTCTCATCGGATTAGGGAAGGATGGGGAAGGAAGTCGGCCATGCCCTTTCAGAGGAACCATCCCGGCATTTGCCTGGACTGATTTAGGGAAATCACGGAAAACCTAAATCAGGATGGCCGGACGCGGGATTGAACCGTCGTCCTCCCGAATGCGAGTCCAGTGTCTAACCACTGCGCCACCTCGCTCGGTTAATTTATATTTAGTCCTGAAGGCTGTCCAAATCATAAAACTTCCATCACCAAAATTTCTGCTCATTCTTACCTGCTGTTCTGTTCTCAGATCATGATAATAGTACTGAAATCCATCCAGCCCATAAACTGAACTACTTCTCATCAATGAAGATCACTTTATCCCATTCTGAAGTCCATGACATATTTTTCCAGCAAACTCTAATCAAGTCTGTTTACGTTTTGGTGTTAGAGTAGGTTTCAGCAGTAATTTCTTGACGTAATTACACTTTGTGGCCCTCGCTTTTAGTGAAAGTTACCATTCGACATCTCAGATAATTTTCTACTTTACCCGTATTTTCCATTCTCTCCATTATCAAAGACACTATTGGAACGGTTCAACTTCTTGGTGATTTGATGATTAGTGTCCAATTTCCTTGTACGTGTCTGTTTCCTAATTGCAGTAAAGGCATATGCAAACACTTAACACTACACACTGCCGACTGCCTTTATATGAAGTTCCTGCCCTCTGCCACCTGAATCATCAACATCTTATTATATACTGCACTACTAACATCAAATGCGACACCATTTGACTGCACTTTTTGGTGTTCTGAATAGGAATGACCTGCACTATTTTCCAATTTATTGGTATCCTACATTGATCCACCGACCCATGATAAACTGCAGCTAGAACGAGAGAAAAAAAATCTCTTGAATAATCTCTGTAGAATTTCACACATATAACTTATTGTGTAGATTACAGCATGAGTGTTATGGAACTTGTCTAAACACAGCAGGGCAACTTCTGTAACCAGAGGACTACCCAGATCTTCACTAGAGACACGGAATTTAACAGAAAGTATAGAGAA
This sequence comes from Schistocerca serialis cubense, assembly GCF_023864345.2. NCBI lineage: Eukaryota > Metazoa > Arthropoda > Insecta > Orthoptera > Acrididae > Schistocerca > Schistocerca serialis. The sequence continues at coordinate 85,547,005 of NC_064647.1, read as the reverse complement.
GTGTTATAACAACACTACTGAAAGAAAATGAAAGCTACCGACTATATAAAAACCATGTTTCTTGATTTACACCCTTCTTCTAAGTAGTATTTCCTGAAGACTAAAAATTTTGGTAACAAATTTTGCACCTCACTTCACTATTATCAGTTTATCAAAATACTGCCAAGTTTCACTCTTACTAGATACCATTCTGTCTGTTAATTCAGTAACTCTTCACCTAAGCCATTTTACACAACAATATAAAAGCAAACAACTAATATGAGTCACGAAAAATGACAGGACCCCAAGTGAATGAACTGCAGAGAGACATTGCCACGATCAATGAACTGACACAAATGTTTCGTATGCTGACTTTACTACCTGCACACAATTGTTGAAAGAGTCACATAGTCAAAATTTTAGGTACATAATGAAAATGTAACACAGCACTACTAGGATAGTTTGATACGATAATAGCTATAGTGTTGGTACGAGTAAAAGCATCAGCCACAAAGTGGCAAGTAAAAATGTATCAGTATAAAAATGAAAGGACTCGATATCAAGAAATACCAATACTTTTTCTGAGACCCTTTAGAGTCATCAGTCTTCTGGCTGGTTTGATGCTGACCAGGAATTTCTCTCCTGTGCGAACCTTCATCTCAAAGTAGCATTTGCAACCTATGTCCTCAATTATTTGCTGGATACATTCCAATCTCTGTCATCCTCTACAACTTTTGTACTCTACAGTTCCCTCTAGTGCTGTGGAAATCATTCCCTGATGCCCTAATGGAAGTCTTATCATCCTGTACCTTCTCCTTGTCACTGTTTTCCACATACTCCTTTCCTCTCTGATTCTGCACAGAACCTCCTCATTCATTACCTTATAAGCCCACCTAATCTTCAACATTCATCTGTAGCATCACATCTCAAATGCTTCTATTCTCTTCTGTCCACATTTTACTATCACACAATGCTGTGCTCCACACGTACGTTCTCAGAAACTTCTTCCCCAAATTAAGGCCAGAGTCCCTACTCGTCATTATACACCACACTGGTACACATGTAGCTGTGAAGGCCTTTAATGAAGCCAGGTAGAGCTTACAGGAAACAAGAGACCAGCCCGATGTGTTCCCTTCAAAAAGTAGTTTGTGGATGTGGAGGAAGAACCGGAAGTGGACGTACCCGGCTGTGTGATGTAGAAGTTGCCACCCTCTGCCTGCTCGGGTGCGATGCGGCACTCGTGCTCGTGGCCCCAGAGTACCAGGTCCAGGAAGTCTGGCAGGGCGGACTCTGCTATGAAGTTGTTGGGCCCACGGTTCACGCGGTTCTGGTGCAGCACGAACAAGTTGAACCACTCCTCTGTGTGTTCCCGTGGCCGGTAGAACTTTGCCTGAAGTATAAAGGAATGACATCAGAGTATGAGAAAATAAAAACTAATCAGAAGCAGTAACAAATTTCGAATAGTGGACTGATCATTAAACACTCATCAACATCGAGCATCTTCACCTTTTAGCAATGCCAGACACTGTAAGATGACCCCCAAGGTATAAAGAGATTTAATAGTTAACTAGCCTTTCCCCCCACAGCTTTGCACACATATCTGTTCGGCGTGTGTATTCGACACACCTCCTCCTGTGCCTCTTTGTGTGCACCTCTTCGTCACTCTTTCTGTCCATTTCATCCTCCCACCTCCATCTGTCAATTTCGTTCTCCCCAATCTCTCGGCCTCTTCATCTCCTCCTCCCCTCTGTCCATTTCCTCCACCCCCTCTCTCTGTCCGTACCCTCCTCGCCCTCTCTCTTTCCGTCTCTGCCTCTTCCTTCTGCAGCTGCCCACCACCACTCTACACCTTCCATCTGCTTCATACATCTCCCCCTCCTCCCCTCTCTCTGTCCATCCCTTCCTCTATTCATCTCAACCCATCCCCAGCCATGCTCATTGGCACTTGTAGCCTCAGGAATACAGTTCAATGAAGCAAGGCGATACTATTCCCACACAACACACCAATCATACAGCACACCCTGTACACCAGGGTCTGAAAAGAAACATTTTTGTTTGTATCTACACTCCAATTAGAGCTCTGAATTTACAATCCCACAGTCTTAATACCAATTAAGTGTGCTGTTCCCATGTCAAATTTGGTTGAAATTCAGATCCCAGACCTACACACATATACTCTGCTTAGTTTGGACGTATGAATTCATATTATGCCAATATTGATACATCTGAATGTCTATATACAGGTGCATATGGGGCCTGACGGTGACATATTGAATTGCCGAAACTGATTGCGAAAATAAAATACAATAAAATAACTTCTCAAATAACATGGTTGTTTGACGATTTTCCTTATTAAATATTTAACCAGCAGCTGTTCAGTGTCCACAATGTATCAACAGAGATATAGTGGAGAAGTTGAGTCGCCGACAGGCACAACGAAAAGACTGCTACACAAGTAAGCTTTCGGTCAAAAGACCTGCTTAAGAATTGGACAACATATACACACACACATTCATGCAAACACAACTCACATACACAATCACAGTCTCTGGCTGCTGAGGTCAGACTCAACAGATTAGCTACTTGCATGTTCTGTGGATCATAACTGCAACTCTCTCTCTATGACATGGTACAAGTCAGTTTTATAATTACAAAAGAAATAAACATCACTTTTTTCCTCAATGGTTCGTTGCCATAGAATATGATACCATAGGACATTACTGTATGAAAACAGGAAATGTAAAGACACCTTTTTTTTACATTTTGGCCTCAAAATTCTATATTATTCATGAAAAAAAAAAGAAGAAAGATCTGCATTATTCAGTTCAGGTTACTTTAAATATAACCACCAAAGAATTTAGAATACAGTACAGATTCAATTATCCAAATATGAGTCAACCGAACAACCCCTTAACACACTTGTACGTGCCGCCGTGTAAAGCCAACTCAGATGATTGTTCGTCCACTGCAGCCATTTTTACTGACTTTTTGTTAATCAGTGAAACCTAATGATAAATACAACTGCACTCTTTTCCTCCAATTTCTTTGGAAAATATATGTTCTCTTAGGTAAAATAAATCTTCGGTGCAAAGTGCATTCCAGTTATACAGACACATTCGGGTTGTTCTCAATGTTCCAATTGTGGTACAGACCTTTTTGTTCACCAACACACCCACAATTAACCTTGATAATTCGATACATGAATTTACTGCCTGTACCTTGTGTGCAAGAGAATGCTTCTGGGGCTACACAAGATGGGGGGGAGGGGAGGGAGGGGGGGGAGGGGGTGGGGGGTAAGGTTCAAATGGCTCTGAGCACTATGCGACTTAACTTCTGAGGTCATCAGTCGCCTAGAACTTAGAACTAATTAAACCTAACTAACCTAAGGACATCACACACATCCATGCCCGAGGCAGGATTCGAACCTGCGACCGTAGCGGTCGCTCGGTTCCAGATGCAGCGCATAGAACCGCACGGCCACTCCAGCCGGCACACAAGATGCAGTCACTTTCTTCAGTTCCACCTGTACTGGGCAGCTCGGATGTACCATAATGATGTTTAAGAGGTTGATGTCTGGCAACACGTTTTTATCGAGAGGTGAGAGTATGATACTGTACACAAATATGCCTGACACAACTCGAGACAATATGTGCACTACACTACCTCTCAATTTATTGATTGTAAACTTACCATGCAACAAAAAAACACTCTGAACTAATTGTAATCCTCAACCTATCCTGAAGAGGCTTTATGAGAATTTTCTTTCCCCTTTTTTAACACATTTAGATTAAAGTTCATCCAATGAAAATGAGTATACTGTTTCAGAATAATTGTGTGCAATAACGAATTTATCATCTCCGCTGAAGATTCAAAACTATACCATCTAAGTCTACAATTACTTAATAACCTATACGAACGTGACAGGCCCATACCTTTTAGTAGATTTAGATTGACTAAATGAATAGCAATGTTCATCGTTAGTATTCACAAACCAGAAATCATTTATCATATGATACTGTGAAATAAAAAGAGGCACTGATCACAGTCCATTTACTGTGGGAATGCAGTTTTTTACTGGGTTGATATAAAGCAACTGCACATAAATATTTTGGAAAAAAAAAATTGAAACCACCAGCAGTTAAAAGAAGTTATACTAACTTAACAATTTCTGAACTGCATTATTTATGGCACTAGTAGCATATATACAGGGTTATTACAAATGATTGAAGCGATTTCACAGCTCTACAATAACTTTATTATTTGAGATATTTTCACAATGCTTTGCACACACATACAAAAACTCAAAAAGTTTTTTTAGGCATTCACAAATGTTCGATATGTGCCCCTTTAGTGATTCAGCAAACATCAAGCCGATAATCAAGTTCCTCCCACAAGCGTTTGACTTTGTCATCGGGTGTCAGGGCTTGTAGCAATTGTAAACAGTAATGCTTCTGCTTTAGCCTTTTCCGTAAGATTTTCCAAACCGTCGGCTGTGGTACGTTTAGCTCCCTGCTTGCTTTATTCGTCGACTTCCGCGGGCTACGCGTGAAACTTGCCCGCACGCGTTCAACCGTTTCTTTGCTCACTGCAGGCCGACCCTCACAGAGGCATCCAGAAGCTTTAAACTGCGCATACCATCGCCGAATGGAGTTAGCAGTTGGTGGATCTTTGTTGAACTTCGTCCTGAAGTGTCGTTGCACTGTTATGACTGACTGATGTGAGTGCATTTCAAGCATGACATACGCTTTCTCGGCTCCTGTCGCCATTTTGTCTCACTGCGCTCTCGAGCGCTCTGGCGGCAGAAACCTGAAGTGCGGCTTCAGCCGAACAAAACTTTATGAGTTTTTCTACATATCTGTAGTGTGTCGTGACCATATGTCAATGAATGGAGCTACAGTGAATTTCTGAAATCGCTTCAATCATTTGTAATAGCCCTGTATATCTTTTTGTAAGGTTTCAGAAGTACACAAAAGTACCTATAAGCAAATGGAAATGTCCAAATGTGCCAACCAGCCCAGAGCACATCGAGTCATCTGGTGTAGAGTCCTCCAGTCACCGTCCAATGCTTGCAGTGGGCACCCCTTTAAAAATGTGTTCTATTGTTTGCTACTCCACTCCACAGTCACGGCCAGCAAACGAATGGAAACTTCCCTCGTCCCCTCCTAATGTGGCTCAGCATCGACTAGGTTCGGCACAATATTTGCTTTAGGGTCAAGGGTGACGTCCTTTGTTGGTCTAAATCTAAAACCAGGTGAGCACTGCTGGGCTGATGTTCATTCCAGCATTGACACCACTCGACGGTCGAATTGAATGAGGACGATTTCTGAATAGACCCTAGGACGTTTATGGGATTTCATGTGGTGAGATGGTGGACCTTGAAGGATATTGTACAAGGGAGGATTCTTATGAGGTGCAATCTTCTCGAGCAAGTTTATCTTAGCAGCTCTTCTCCTTTAGAGCTTGTGGAGCAATATTACCTCGGACAGGTAACCACTGATTGGGGGTAGACCTACCAGTCCCAGATCTAACCCTCATGGCTTCAGTACACTTCACACCAATTTTCATTGTGTGGCTGCCATTTTTCCACACAAGAGCACAAATTCGCCAGCAGAATGCACGAGAATGAGTGCAGCAGAGCACAGACGATTAGCCTGTGCACCCCAACCGTTTCTGACACACTCACAAAGTAGATTCAGTTTTGAGCCAAGTTTCTTAATTAACTTGATTCACTGTTGTCTGAATGTCAAGAACTGAACAAAAGTGACTGTAGTACGTAGTCCTCTGATTCAGTCATAAGTCACACATATGTTCCCTTTGAACTTCTTTATCTTTTAGATGAAACGCAATCACCTCAATTTTATTTTGGTTAAGATGAAGTCTTCAGTTATGGAAATTTTTTCATATCAACTGTCTGCACATTCTCGTGATGTGTAAGGCCTTTGCTCTGGAAGACTACCGCTATGTCATCTGCATACAGGATTTTCATGAAGTCCATGTCTGACACGTCATAGATACTGTTACCTGCAACAGGAAGAAGGTGTGCTTTGTCGGTGCTGCACATTTCAGCGATTTTGACCAAAATAAACTTGCGCCACAGTGCTCTTCTTTGGCCTGCCAGTACAGAAGTTGGCACAGAAACAGCTAAGTGGAAACTCTGTGCAATTCACATTTTTATTTATATATAAAAGCCAACTTCAGAATTTTCCTTTGTGTGAGATCACATGTACAAGATTTGTGTGCTGATTTGAAATTCTACATTTGCATATTTTACCGTTCACGCTTCTGGATAATCTTTCATTGACTGTATCAGTACCCATTTGCACTGCAATATATATTGTGAAATTTGAACATTTGCGAGTGCTGCGACAAACTCTGTTATCGTCAGTCATAGGCTTTAACTTGTTTGTACTCTTTCTAAAATTTTTGAGAACAGTGGGCCTATATCCATTCAAAATAACTGTTCTCCAATTTCATTGTATAGTTACTTGAGAAATAGTATATTTATTTTTTTGTACGATATTTCAGTGCCTGTGTTATTCTGATTACAGTGCGCAGTTCCTTTGGATACGCATGCACGCCCAAAGGAACAGGCGCTGTGGCAACTATAAACATAATGAAATACATTAAATCAATTCAGAATATCGTGAATAAAGACAACCTTCAGCTGTAGAATGGAATGACACCAATGAAAATTTGTGCCAGCCAGGACTCGAACCCAGATTTCCTGCTTATTGTGAGTGGTCGCATTACCATTTACCTATCTGTGTACGAGCCACAGCCGATACCGGGATTGCGACTTAAGTACAACATCTGACCTGTGTGGGAATATACATAATGGATGAACGAGTATAGGTCAAAGATGCATGATTGATGACAGCTGGAACTTTGGATCTGGTCTCGAGTCGTGCACGGATAGCCAAACGGTATGGCGACCACTCACAATAAGCGGAAAATCCAGGTTTGAGTCCCGGTCTGGCACAAATTTTCATTGTTGTCATTCCATTCTACAGCTGATGGTTGTCCTCATTCACAATTGCAAAATCATTTAATGTATTATATTTTTGTAAGTTACAGGTATGAGTGTTTTGGATATGTAACTTAATTTCATAGTTACTGCCAATAAATAGATCACTCCTGAATTTCATTGTATGTCAATGCAAACAAACATTCATTTCTAAGAATTTTCGTGAGCTACCATTGTCCTGTACATAATCTAATCCGTAGTAAATTGGCAATTTGTGATGTAGTTACAGTAGCAGATACTCTACCACATTGTGTTACATTCAGTTTTCCCTTACAGAAAGAGTAGCCCTTATTAATATCTATATTTATCGTAAATTAACCCTGTTTTCGAGTTTGCTAACAACTACAATAAACCCCAAAAGATTTTAGGAAACTAGTAATTTTTACTACATTTCTGTGTTGCCAGAATAGATATCTCGCTTTGTATATTTGTTACAATTCTTATAGGGAATCAGCAACTTTCTAGCTCAATAGATTAAAAGATAATCAGTCTGCTTGATTTAAAGTTATTTGTTCACTGTCCTGTAACACATTGCACCAGCTAAAATGCCGCTCTATTGTGAATGCTGTTCTTGAGAACACAGAACAAGTTGGTTGAGATTTGTAAGCAGCTGGAAATTGCCCTGACTACTATCAAACAACTGACAGCTGATGTGAGTCACTGTGTTGGAAGAGCTCCTGAGAGTCATGTACCTGTGGTACTCCTCTGGAGAAACTATGGGATCTGTCATTACAAGTTGGTTAATGGTTGACTGCAAGCTGCAAGATCTAAGTGTCTTGTATAGGGTGGGTGGGGTTCAGTGAGGACTCAGGGTGTTGTACTGATACCCTAATCAAGAGGTTCAAGGTGCTGAGTTTCATTGAAACTGAGCCAGTGGGACCCACTTCATCTGTTTTGGGGAAGCCTGTGTTGTCCAGTGTCGAGAGGTGGCAAACACAAGAGAGTATGCATCTATTATCATCAGCAGTTCAAATGTACAGTGGACCTTTAAAGAAATGGCAGCAGGAGACAGGAAAGGGCTCCAGGTGCACTGTGTATATGCTTGGGGGCTTCATCCAACATGTTGAAAAGGCTATTCTTGCAGTCACTGAGGGAACAGGGTGCAAGCAACTGCAGATTGTGGCACACACTGAAACAAATGATGTCTGTCATCTGAGATCATACTTGGGACCTTCTCCAGCAAATGGCACAGAAGGTTGAGAAGCCCAGCACGGAATTTCAATGACGCTCACAATTTGCAGCATTGTAGCCCTTTGGTCCCGAGTTGAGTGGAAGAACTAAACCGGAGACTTCGAAACTTCTGTGACAAGCTGGGCTGCAACTTCCCACACTTGTGCCACAACTACGAGCATTGTCAGATGCCCTAAATAGGTCAGTTTGTTTTATTTTGTTTTGTTTTAGGGCACAAAAATAACTAGGGTCATACGCGCCTATGTCAAAACTGTGAAACACAAACACGAGTTAAAAAAACAGGGATGAGGACAAAGATCTATATGGCCATATTGCTACAACAGATAGAAAGTAAAACGGGGTTGACAGCCTGCACATCATTCACTGGGAGGGCCAAGAGGAGGTCATCCGAGCTGCCGGGAGAGGCTTACCCGGAGCTTATTCCCATGAAGCAAGGATCAGAGGCGATGCCAAAGTGACACCACCTCCTAACAGACGGCAACACAGAGATCACCAGAGGGAATATAAGAACTAGTGGGCTGTAGCCTTGGCAGCAGCACCAGCAGCCTCGTTTCCTGTCAGACCGACATGACTGGGAACCCACATAAACATCAGAGTGCCTCCATCAAGAGTGAGCACGCGAAAGTTTTCCTGGACCCGTTGCACTAACGGATGGGTGGTGTACTGTGCACAGAGGCTTTGAAGGGCACCGAGAGAGTCTGAGCAGATGGCACAATTGAAAATTCTATGTCGCTGATGTACTCTGTGGCCTGACACGGTGCGAAGAGCTCTGCTGTAAATACTGAGCAGTGTGCCGGAAGCAGATACTGAAAAACGTCAGTGCCAATGACAAAGGCACAACCTACACCATGGTCAGTCCAACAGCCGTCAGTGTTCAAGGTACTACCAAGAAGTCCCGTGCGAAGGTCATGAAGCTGAAGGTGATAGAGCCAGCCTGAAGTAGTGTCCTTAGGAAGCGAATGAAGGCCAAGGTAAACATCAGCCACCACATGAAGCCAAGGTGGTGAAGGGTTCACACCCACTGGGGAAGTTGCAGGTAGCGTGAAGTGAAGCTGCCGGAGCAAGAGCTGAACACAAACTCCAGGAGGTAACAGAGAAGAGAGACGCGCCCCATATTGGCAATCAAAGGAGTGATCAAAGAAGGAGGCAAAGGTTTGGTGGCCACGCATGGCAGACAAACGGCATACATATCTGCAGAGGAGAAAGTCGGGGCGGTAGGACAGAAGTAGTTCAGCAGCTTCAGCATACAGACTCTCAACCGGGCGTGTGTAAAAGGCGCCAGTGACCAAACTGATGCCAAGACGGTGGATAGTATTGAGACGGCGTAAGAGGGACAGACGTGCAGCTGTATAAACAAAGCACCCGTAGTAGGGTCGTTTGATCTGCACTCCACGAAGTGCCACTGAGGACATGTAAATGGGTCACATGTGCACTACACACCAGAGGCTGCTACCCATGTGCCTGGGTATGGGGTGCACACATAGGTTTTCTAGATTAGGCAACTCTCCATCCAAGCCAGATAATGACAGCTGTAGGAAACCTAGAGGTATCAGTGTATGATCAAAAGAAATGCCTCTCACAGGTGAGCGTATTAAAATTCTAATGGTTAACTGCCAAAGCATTCACAACAAAGTGCCAGAGTTTGAAGCACTCCTGAAAAGCAGTAAAGCTCGCACAATAATATTTACAGAAAGCAGAGTGAAACCTGAAATTGATAACAGTGTGATTTTTGGGGGAAATTTAAGTGTATATCGAAAGTATGGGCTACTGGGAAATGGAGGTGGTGTATTTGTCGCAGTAGATTGTGAGACCGAAATTTAAGCTGCATGTGAGATTGGTTGGGCAAGAGTCAGTATCAGGGGGTGGACACAAAATGATAACTGGACTCTTCTATCACGCACTAGGAGCATCTCCTGCTGTAACTGAAAACTTTAGAGAAAACCTCAGATCAGTTGCGTGTAAGTTTCCCAATCACACTGTAATTTTTGGTGAAGACTTTAACCATCAAACAATCAATTGGAAAAATTACAGTTTTGTTAGTGGTGGGCATGACAACATCCTCTGAAACATTATTAAATTCTTCCTCTGAAAACTACCTAGAACAAACTCCACTCATGGTGGAAATACATTGGAGCTAATGGCAACAAGTAGACCCGACCTATTTGAGGATGTCCACATTGAAACTGATGTCAGTGACCATGATGCCGTTGAGGCAACAATGATTACCGAAATACAAAGGACAACTAAAACAAGCAGAAAGATGTACATGTTCAGTAAACTAGGTAAAAAAAAAAATCAATAGCGTCGTATCTGAATGAGTAGCACATGGCAGGAGAATGTAAAGAAACTATGGCTCAAGTTTTTCTTTTAAACTGACCATGCACTGGATAGCTATGTACTGATAGAACAGTTCGTAATGGGAGGAACCGTCCATGGTATATGTTAACTGTAAAAAACTTCTAAAGAAACAGAGACTACTGCATAATGGGCATAAAACAAAGCAAAGGGCTATAGATAGAGAGGTGCTGAATGAAACACATTGGGCTGTCAAGAGAGTAATGCATGAAATCTTCAGTGACTACCGTTGCAGAATATTGTCAGATGGTCTTTCACAAAACACAAAGAAATTGTGGTCACATGCAAAGGCTGTTACTGGAATCAGAGTTAGTGTCCGGTCCCTCGAGAATGAAGCAGGAACTGAAACTGAGGGTAGCAAAGTGAAAGCTGAAATGCTTAACTCCATTTTCAAATGTGCATTTACAAAGATAAACCCTGGAGAATATCCCAATTTAATACTTATACCGTGAAATGATGGATGATATAAGTATTAATGTCAGTGGTATTGAGAAACAGCTGAAATCGTTACAAACGAATAAAGCTCCAGGGCCCGATAGAATCCCTGTGAGATTCTATAACAAATTTGCGGCTGAGTTAGCCCCTCTTCTAATTATAATCTAGCATAGGTCCCTCAAACAGAAATAGTGCCCAGTTCTTGGCAAAAAGCTCTGGTCAATTCATCTACAAGAAGGGTAGTGGAGGTGATCCACAAAACTACCATCCGATATCCTTGACATCGATTTGTTGTATAATCTTAGAACACATTCTAAGCTCAAACATAATGAGGTATCTCAAGGAGAATGACCTCCTCCATGCAAACCCAACTAGCATGAATTCTGAAAACATCAATCATGTGTAACCCAGCTCGCACTTTTCCCACATGACATACCGAAAGCTTTGGATAAGGGCAGGCAGGAAGATGCAGTATTTCTCGATCATCGAAAAGCATTTGACTCATTACCACACCGACAATTTCTGTCATAAGTATAATTCCATGGGGTATCAAGTGAGATTTGTGACTGGACTCAGGACTTTTTGGTAGGGAGAACGCAGCATATTATCTTGGATGCAGAATCGTCATCAAATGTAAAAGTAATTTCAAGTGTGCCCCAAGAAAGTGTGTTGGGACACTTGCTGTTCATGTGGTATATTGATGACCTAGCAGACAATATTAATGGTAGCTTCAGATTTTTTTCAGGTGACACAATTATCTATAATGAAGTACTATCTGAAAGAAACTGCATAAATATTCAGTCAGATCTTGAAAAGATTTCAAAGTTCTGCTGGAAAATTGCTTTAAATATTCAAGACTGTAAAATTGTGCACTTCAGAAAACTAAAAACTGTAGTATCCTATGAGAATAAAGTTAATGAGTTTCTGTTGGAATCCGCCAACTCATATAAGTGCCTGGGCATAACATTTTGTAGGGATATGAAACGGAATGATCACATAGGCTCAGTTGGGGGGTAAAGCAGGAGGTAGACTTCGGTTTACAGTAGAATATTATGAAAATGCGTTCAGTCTGCACAGGAGACTGCTTACAAATCACACGAGACCCGTCCTAGAGTATTCCTGAAGTGTGTGGGGCATGTACCAAATAGGAACAAAGGGGGATACTGAACATATACAGTGAAGGGCAGTACAAATGGTCACCTGTTTGTTTGGTGCACAGGAGTGTGTCACAGAGATTATGAAAAAACAGAACTGGTAGACACTTGACATTGAAGTTTCGACAACCGCCTGTAAATGCTGACTCTAGGAATATACAATAACTCTCTACATAACCCTCACATCGGATAGTGAGAGAAAGATTAGAACACACAGACACATTCAAACAATTGTTCTTCCCTCGCTGTGTATGTGAATCAAATGAAAAGAAACCTTAATAACTGGTACAAGGGGACGTACCCTCTGCCATGTGCTTCACAGTCGTTTGCAGAGCACAGATTTAGATGTAGATATACATGTTAAACAGAATGGGGGCTGAAACTGATCCCTGAGGTAGCTCATTACTTAAAGAGTTCTCCATCTGCTAGCTGTTCTCTTCGGGAACACCTTAAAGCACCTGTCAGCAATCATAGTGTTTACTACAAAGCCAACTTTTGACACAGGGTGGTTTCAATAAACTTTTGGCATCAATACCTCCCCTCCACTCAGTGTCATAAGCTGCCACAAGCTCTACAAACACTGCAGCTGATTTGAGACCTCCTTCAAATCTAGTTCCTACTACAGTTGTCCATGTTAAGACCTGATCATAGCAGCTCCAATGTTCCCTAAAAGTGGCCTGTTGAAATGGGATAACTTCATCACTTGTGACATTCCTGCCTGTGGCCGCCAGTATTTTATTTTACTAGAAGCCCACCTTGATGCAGCTTGATACACGTAAGATAGCATACGGTACAAAAATGGAGTGAGGAACAAGTGACAGATGGTACAGTGGCATGGAACAAGTACTAATCTAATCTCTAACAGTATGTACCAGTCCCATAGGAGAGTCCGCCAAAGGTACTGAACTTGCTTCTGATTGGTCGACACATTCAGGTGCTAGGTGCCAAAACGTCTAACTTTTCTTATTAATTATTTATATACTTTTCATTGTATTTAACCCAGTTTCTAGCACGACAATCTCTCATGGTTACCCTCTGAGTCTATTGTTTTTGTTTCTTAAATTTCACTAGTTTTGAGAAACATAAGAGTAACAATATTGCAATCAAAGTGCTACAGACACCTTCGGGTCGCTTTGGCGTGCCTAGGAGACAAAGTACATCAGCTGCGCTAGTCACTCTGTTTTGGGTGTTCTTCAGAGCCAGACACGTAACTCTGTTTTGGCCATTCTGGAGGAATGGACACGTCATACTCTATATAACCAAACATGACACATTAATGAGAAGTGTCTCCTACCATCATCGTCAGTGCTACAGATCTTGCCCTCTGTAGATACAGATACTTGCCTGGCCAAGTGGCATCCCATAAAAAACACCATCAGAGGTTCGAGATGACAGCATAGCAGCCTCCGCCGAAGAAGATCCCACGACCGAGGAGCTGTCTTATGTGCTGGATACACAACTTTAGATGACATCAGGTTGGTGGAAAGAATGGTTAGAGACTCTTATTCAATCTCTCCAAATCTCCCCTATCTTCCAAATCTCCCCTATCTTCCAGATCTGACTTCCAAAGGACACACTTCCTGTTTGAGCTTTTGTAGGTTTTTTTTGAACTGTTAGGCAACGAAGATTATAAATGCCGCTAATTAATCTGCGTCACATAGTTGAAAGTGAAAACACAAATTGAAGTCTAAGTTATAAGTGTGTGTGCCGTCCAAAGGGATTATGTTTTATCTCCCCGCTATGAGAAACAACGCTACAGGGAGCAGTTAGCAGAGCAGCGTACAGCAGGCGAGGTGGATGACGTGGAAGCAACACCTGTCGCCTCCGCCAGCTGCAGTCCAACATCAGTGAATGGCAGAGATAGGTGTCTGTGGTTGACTACAGCAGCCGAAGAAATCCAATACGACAAAAACAATGCAGTGGGCACCAGCATCACACCAGAGAAGAAGGTAGCGTGTACACTACTCACTTTACAGCTAGTGAGAGGAAGGTAGTATTGACACCCATAGGGATTTTTTAAAAATATTGTTACATTTTTTCGTAATAATTTCTTTAATAACAAAATATCAGGGGGTAAGCGAAACATGGTACAATCTTAGAAGTAGAGAGACAGTGCAGCCTCAGGGTAATGAAACTGAAAAGGCAAGCCAATTACAGGGCATGCCAGATGAAATCAGTAATATAAGTAAAGAGGAAAGTGTACAAAATCAAATGAATGATAGCTATTTACCAGAACCATCTGTTGTAGAAACTGAAGTTTTCCAAGAAAACATTATTTCAGATAGTAGCAATAGTGAATTTGGAGAGGCGGATTCTGATGTAGGTGACATGAATGTTAATGGTGAGTTAAATATGGTGAATGGTGATGTCAGAGGTGATGACTGACACCGCCATTGCTAATGAATCAACAATTGGAACAAGTAGATTAAGCCATGGAACAGCATCAGCTGATACATAGCCTATACAAGATGATGATAAAAGTATGATTGAAACATTAATGGAGGTAGTATCTGGGCAAAAAGAATTAACAATATGGCTAGAAGAAAAGATAGAACAGGGGCAAAAAGAATTAAAGAAAGGGCAAAAATTACTTGCTGATAAAATAGAAGCAACAAACAAGAAGATGGCAAAAATTAATCGTAAGTTTAGAGACCAGGGTTGATTTTCTTGAAACTACAATAGGGGCTTGTGAGAAAAGAATTGAACATGAGAATAAAGAATGGGGTAAAAAATTAGATACGTGTAAGCAAGAAGTGAATCATAAGGTTGATAATGAAGTAGCGAAAATAAATGATCTCATGCAAGCTCAAGGTACTTTTATATTGTCAGTTAGGGATGAAGTCATTAAATTAAGTAACAATCAGAGTAAAATAAACAGGACTACCAAAGACACCCATGGAACGCAAAACAAAAAAGTCGTAGACTAAAAGGACGAAAATGCAGTCATTTGCCGTAAAGTATCACTAATAGAATCTGTAATGATAATACAAATACGATTCAGGGTCATTTGAGAGAAACAGAACAGAAGGTAGAAAACGTACCTCAACTAAGCGAGGTGGGTAAAAATATAGATTATATGGAAGCTGTGTTAAAACAAAAACTCTAAACGTGGGTTGAACAGGAAAAATGTAAGGGTGTTGTTCGTATTAATGAAGTAGTCAGTAATGGCGATGTTTACAAATTTCATAAGTTTTCTAGCAAAGGTAGTATACATCCTGTTGCTTTCATTTGTCAGTTTGCGGGCATCATGCCCGACAACATGAAAGAACAGCACAAAATTAAATTTTTAGCCAATCGTTTTGAAGAGGCCGCAATATCATGGGGAAAAGGCGCCAGTAACACATGTAAAACATGCCAAGAGTTTGTTAGAGCATTCTTAAGCCAATACTGGTCCCCAAGAACAGAAAACAGTATAAAAAACAGAAATATTTGAAGCTAGGAGCTCTGAAGACAAAGGCTGCGATACTTGCAAGGAGTTCTTTCAGCACTACTGCAAAAAACATATTTAAATGATCCTTTACGTGAATCTGACCTAGTAGAAATAATAGTTCTTAAGTTTCCAGTGTCTGTGCAGTGGAAACTAATTCATGTCAACAAGAGTGTAGTTAAAAACCTCCTGTATATATTAGAACAGCTGGATGCACTTCCAGGCAACAGATAAGTGCCAGAAGGCTGGTGTAAAAACACGTGCCGTGCAGACTGTCGCAACCACCATGACTCAAACAGGAATAGCATGTCAAACAATAATAGCGAGCAAGGGAGAAGGGAGAAAAACAGACCTCACAATAGTAACTGTAGTCCATCTAGAAGGGGAAGAGGTTTTAGGGGAGGAAATAACCATAATGGTAGCAGGGAATATTGTAGTAATAATGATCAATTTCAAGGCAGAGTTCGTACTCTGGGAAAGAAATCAAGGGGAGTCGGAAAATGTGAAGGTGCTTCGGACATGGTCCAATTGCGAACAGCCAAAATAAGTGGACCACCAATGAAATTCTTGATATATCAGGAGAGGGATAACAGTAAAGATGCACTTATGCAAGAGGATAGGCTAGAAGTAGAGCAAAAGTACCAACCAGCTGTAGAAATTGAAGTTCAAAACATTAAGACAGTTGTGATTCTGGACTCGGGTAGCGAAGTTAGTGCAGCTTCAAGTGACTTTTACGAGAGACTAAAGAAAAATAAGCAAGTACCAGAATTACCTGTACAAGGAATAATGGTAGTTACTGCCTGTGGGGCCCGAAGTAAAGTTATAAAGAAGCAGATTTCATTAGAATTTACACTGCAGGAAAAGACATTCACAATTAATGACATGGTAGTGACATGCCTGTGTGTCAATTTAATGCTGGTAGTGGATTGGTTAACTCCTAATAGAGCAATGCTAGATTTTGCTGAAGGTGTAATGAAAATGAAAGAGGAACAAGAGGGAAAATAAAATTTGTTGGGAACCAGGGACCAAAGCGTGATGAAAGTAATGCCAGAATACGAATACTCATGGAAAAGATATGTTGGGACCTCAAACCGAGAGAAACCCTTAGTTTACTTACAAGAGTAGAGTCACAGGAGGAAATAAGCATCGAGATTAGGATCAGAGAAAACATCACAAGCATTAAAGGTTTAACTGGGCAACAAGCCTATAAGTTAAAACACATTACTACAGCACAAAAGAGCATTGAAAGAAACCAAGGCGCAAGAAGGACAATGAGTATTGTTTTCAAGTAAAGCCACATGACCCCTTTAGGTTTGTGCCCTATTCCATTCCACTGGCAAAAACGGAAGCTGTGGACAAAGGAATTAAAAAGATGATTGAATGGAAAGTAATAGAGTGCTCCCAAAGTAATTACAGTAGCCCTCTCGCCACTGTAACAAAGAAGGATAACTCAGAATTACGCTAAATGAACAAACTAATACAGCCACAAATGGATTGGCCTGAAGTGTTTGAGGAATTGGTGCAGAAGTTTAATGGCGTCAAGATATTGACAAGCATAGACTTGACTGCCAGCTTCTGGGAAAACACCTCTAGCTCAGGAATGTAAAAAATATACAGCATTTGCATATGGAGGAAGAAGTTATCATTTCAGAGTGTTGCCATTTGGTCTGAAAATACCATGAGCCTTCATAAGCATGTTGGAGAAAGTGCTAGGAGAACAGCTACTAGACAAAATCACAGTATACATAGATGACATTCTGATTACTGCCAAAAGCTGGAAGGAACATAATGAAATATTGAAACAGGTGCTCGATAAATTTGACAAAAGTAATATTAGTGCCACCCTAGGCAAGTCCAAATCTGGAAAAGACGAAATTAAACTTTTAGGGCATGTCATTTCAGCAGAAAGCCTCAAGCCTGACCCTGACAAACCCGAAGCCATTAGAAATTTCCCACAGCCTAGGACCAAAAACCAGATTAAAGCATTTTTAGGGCTCACAAGATTCTATCGCAAATCTGTGAACAATCAGGCACTCAATGCTCAGGCATTGCTGGAATTAACTAAGAAAAATGCCACTTAGGTGTGGACTATAGAGTGTGGGGAAGAGTTTCAAAAGATCAAAGACGAATTATGTAACAGTATCGTGTTAGCCCACCCAAATTTAAATGAGCCATTCTGCATTTTTGCAGACAGTTCAGAATACAGTTTGGGGCTCATCTTTACAAGCTTATTAAAAATAATGGGAAAAAAGAAAAGAAGACCATATGTTTTGCCAGTAGAGTATTAAATAAATGGGAAAGAAAATATTCTGTCACAGAAAAGGAGGCTTTGGCAGTAGTCTTTGCATTCGAGAAATTTAGATATTATGTCATGGGCAGAAAGGCTAAGGTTTACACAGATCATAAAGCATTATCTTTCCTTACGGATTTCAGAGAGAGCCATAACAGATTGACCAGATGGGTCATTGCTCTCCAGGAGTATGATTATGCTATCAAGCACCTTCCTGGAGAAAAAACAGTGACAAGACACCTTATCTAGGTTACCTGTTGGAATGGATAAAGTGGACTTTAATGGTTCAGGGCACAAGGAGGTATCAATTATGCACTTCACACAAGTAAAGAATGAGAACAAAATTCGAGTCATCCTACAAAACCTGAGAAGGGAACAAAATAAGGATGAGGACATTAAGCTTATCAAAGCAGAATGGAGTAGGAATACTAACAGTAAAATCAGGAAATATTATATGATATGTAAAGGTATCTTATATAGGAGAGCAGATCCTGACCAAATGCAGTGTAAGGTCTATTGGCCGAAACAGTGTATCAGTAACCTAATTTGGTCTATATACTACACGTATGCACACTTTGGTGCGAAAAAATGGGCAGGTAATATAAAGGAAAGCTGCAACTTCAGCAATATTGAAAAGAAGGTCATGGCAGTACTGAAAACATGGGTTGATATGGCTCCCTTCCAACATCATGAGGAGGATATAAATATCTATTTGTGGTGGTGTATATGTTGTCAAAGCATGTGAAATTGTATCCGTTGAGAAAGGCCACTAGTAAGTCGGTAACAGACAAAATAAAGAATGACTATGTTACCACGGTAGGGAAACCTGAGAGAATCATTAGCGATAACAGAAAGCAGTTCACTTCAGTATACTAGATACGAATGTTGAATGACTTAACATATAAAACCCATTTACATTTCAAAGCACCATCCTCAATCCAACATGAGCAAGAGATTGAAGAGAGAGCTCAATAGATGTTTTAGAACCTACTGTGCTAAGAAACATTATACATTGGTACAATATGTGGAAGAGTTTGAAAGAATAATCAATGAGTTGCCTCACTCTACCACAGAACTACCTCCACAGGAACTGATGACAGGGGAGAGGGTGCCCAGTATTACCGAGCAAATAATTAGCTTTCCACCCAGAGATGAATTATCCACTCAAGAGAAAAGAGACATGGCATTAAAGAGGATAAAGATAAGGTGGCTAAACATATGAGTAAACATGATCAGCAAATCGGACAGGTATCGTACCAACTTGACAAACTGGTGCTAACTAAATCCAGACCTAGGTCCTCAAAAATCAATTCAGACACCAAGAAGTTCCATGAAACATATGAGGGGCTGTACAGGATAATTAGATTGGCTCACCCTGGTGCTGTGGAGGTGGTCAACCCAAAGACAGAGCATAGGATTGTATAACATTGTTGATATCAAACAGTTTCAACAGAAACAGAGAAATCTTAGGGGGTCAACAGCACTCTGCATTGCCAGGTAGCTGATGCCTACCAGGTACCCGAGTTAACCAACAGATTACTTCCTTTCTTTCCACACTGTTAGTTCTTCCCTCTTCATCATTCTGAACTATAAACTCTCATCAAGCTTATCTTTATTTATTTATTTATTTACTTATTTTCTGTCCATATAACAAAAAGTTTTCGGACATTGTCAGGAAAATTTAGATTACATTACACATATACAGTAAAATATTTACATTCTTTCATAACAACATATGGATCAGACACATGTCTGTAGACATTATTTTTCAAAAGGGTACAACAAGTATATTCCTCTACAGTGTAACACAATTTAGCTTATATTTATAATAGTACAGTACACATAATACAGTGTATAATTACATTCTTTCATATCACTGATATGATTGGAGACATTGTCTATATAAACTGTTTTCCAAGATGGCACTACAACTTAATTCCTCTATAGAGTAACAACACTTCTCTATTAATAACTGTTTCAGTCTACTCTTTAGCATATTTTGATTTACTTTCTTGAGTTCACAACAGGATAGTGCATTGTAGAAAACTGCCCCCATTCTGTGGGGGCTGTGGTCCGTTGTCTTTTTATTGGTCACAATTCTATGAAAATTTTCCCTTCCCCATGTATCATAGTTGTGTACATTACTGTTTCTCATATTAAATTCAGGATTTTGTTTCACGAACATGATTGTCTGCAGTATATACATGGAGTACACCGTAAGAATGTTATATTTTCTAAAGATGTCTCTACAAGGCTCTCTCTTCTTTACTTTGGCTACCATTCTTACTGCCTTCTTTGTAATCTAAAAAGTCTTATCTATTGAACTGCTGATGCCCCACCACATATCTCAATACCAAAATATATTTGCCTTAAAGTTTCATGGTCCAAGAAGGCTAAGACCCGTTTCAGTAGATACACATTTCTACTGATTTTCTTGCAAATATTATCTACATGTTCTTTCCATGATAAGTGTTCATCAACAATGATGCCCAAAAATTTATGTGAATTTGCATATGCAAGACCCAATGGGAATGTAAATACAGTATCAGTTATGGCAGCATTATAACTGTGGATGAACTTCATTATTACTATTTTGTCTTTATTTACAAGAAGCTTGTTTGCTATAAGGTATGCGGACAGAGTATTGAAACTGATCTCAGTACTGTTAGCTGCAGACTGCATATCACTGCCACAGCTGATGAAGGATATGTCATCGGCATAGCTTACAACCATGCAATTTTGGGGTTCAAATAAGTTATTTACATATAAAAGGACCAGAAAAGGCCCTAGTATGCTTCCTTGAGGCACGCCACATTGAAGTGTCCTGAAGTTTGGTTTCCTGTCTTTCAAATAGGAGGTAAGTAGTTTCAAGGCTAGTCCTCTCAACCCATACTCTTGTAGCTTACACAGAAGAATGGTATGATTCGCAGTATCAAAGGCTTTACTCATATCTAGGAAAGTGCCTGTTACCTTGTCACTTTTGTCCAGCTTATTTAATATTTCATGTATAAAAGATGCTACTGCTGTTGTAGTAGATCTCCCTTGTCTAAATCCATGTTGTAGGTTGTTTAACAGATTGTGTTTGGTGAAATATGATTCAACTTGATTTAGTATTACTCTCTCTAACAATTTGCCTAGTTCTGAGGTTAATGATATTGGCCCGTAGTTTTTAGTGTCAGTTTTTAATCCCCTTTTATGCACTGATATAATTTCAGTAATTTTCAAAAGGTCAGGGAATACTCCATTTCCGAGGGAGGTATTTATCAAGTGAGTCAGGGGTTTCACTAATTCATCCCTGCATTCCTTTAGCAGTTTAGTTGAAATGTCATCCCAGCCACAAGATATTTTTGGTCGAAGTGCTGATATGATTGCTAGGACATCCCTCGCAGTAATGCCGTGGATATAAAAGGACTGGCTAGATTTTCCAAGACTAAAATTTTGTGGCTTGACATGAACTTCATTTGTACCAACTGTACTGATCTTTCGTATAAATTTCTCACGCATTTCTTTTGGGTCATTTATTTCTTCACCATTTTCTTTTAATGTTATGTTGCTGTGTTCATAGGAAATCTGTTTCCCACTTTCTTTATGCATTATTTTACACGCAGTTTTACTGATACAGCTAGACTTCCTTATTTCAGAGGTATATTCCTGTGTATTTAGGTTAGTCAAGGACTCTGTATGTTTTTCTGAGCAGTTTATATTTTGTTGAGAAATATTGTAGTTTAGTATCTCTAAAAAGTATATAGCAATCTTTCATTTTCTCCCACAGTTCAATAATTTCAGAAGAGAGATTCTTGGCTCTGTGGTTTACAGCTTTATTTACTTTTATAACTAAAGGACAGGTTTCATTTAAAGTGTTACTGAATAACTTATAGAAATATTCCCATTTTTCATTCCCTTGTGCCATCTTAAATTTAGAATAATTAAATTTTTTTAATATAT
Organism: Schistocerca serialis cubense; assembly: GCF_023864345.2. Lineage (NCBI taxonomy): Eukaryota > Metazoa > Arthropoda > Insecta > Orthoptera > Acrididae > Schistocerca > Schistocerca serialis. Next base: position 85,525,205 of record NC_064647.1, on the reverse strand, counting down.
AACTGTATCACTTTCAGTTACATCTATGTTCCCTATATCAATTTCCATAGTAAGAGCTCTGTGATCACAAACGTAGTTTTCTAAGGTGTTTACATTTACTTTCACTTTTCCTACATTTGTGAGAACATGGTCAATACATGTCTTCGTATTTGCAGTGACTCTTGTAGGTTCTGAGTTCATTTGTTTAAAGTTAAAACACTGCAATACATCCATATAGCGCGAATAGTTAACACTATTATTTAATGAGTCTATGTTGATGTCTCCAACAAGCAACAAGTGTTTTTTATACACTGCTGTCCCCTCCAGCAAGTCCTCTAGGCAATTTAGAAACTCTTCTGTGTTACTTCCAGGTGACCTATACAGTGCTGCTATAATAAGGCTGTTGTTTCCATACTTCAGGTTTACTGCTGCAACCTCAAATACCATTTCAGTACTCAGATCATCTATCCGTATAACTTTTTCCAATTTTACATCATTTCTACAATAAATGCCTACCCCACCACTTTTGTGTGTCTTTCTGCAGTACAAGTTTATAAGTTTGTAATTTTTTTAGCTTGTAACCATATGCTCTATCCTTCTTCTCTATTCAAGATAAAAAGAAAAAAATGGACAAAAAGGGGTTAAATGAAACAAAAGATGTACTAATTAAATAGTTAAACTATCCATCATAGACTATACTAATGTATAACAAAAGATAACATGCAACGTAAAAGTTTACAAAACAAGTACAGAGCCTAGGCTACAAGACCTAAAATCATCGTCTATACAGGCATGTTACCCACACAGCTAATTGACACAAGACATCAATCTCACATACGACATAGACAATATTAAGTACTGAGGTACAAATACATGAAGCACACGAGTAATTACATGTTTGAGCAGCAAAGTCCATAATAAGCTATGAGCGAATTAAAGCAACAGGATTTGTTTCACTGCCTTTCTCTGTCATCATGATCTAGGGTATCTTCAGTAATTTGAAGTGATAATGAGCTGAACACAGCATTATTTTGCTATTCCTTCCTCCCTAATATCTTAGGTTGAAGCTTTTACTGTGTTAGAGGATGACTGGCCCATCCAGTTATTATCTTCATTACCTGCCAGTCTTCTTTTCTGGACTTGCCTCCTAATGGCTGTCCACATCTGATATTGTTTTCTATTGGTCTGCCTTGATTCGCTTGCTCCATTGTACCAGTCAGAGTAGTTGGTTGGTTGGTTTTGGGGAAGGAGACCAGACAGCGTGGTCATCGGTCCATCGGATTAGGGAAGGATGGGGAAGGAAGTCGACCGTGCCCTTTCAGAGGAACCATCCCGGCATTTGCCTGGAGTGATTTAGGGAAATCACGGAAAACCTAAATCAGGATGGCCGGACATGGGATTGAACCGTCGTCCTCCCGAATGCGAGTCCAGTGTCTAACCACTGCGCCACCTCGCTCGGTGATCAGAGTAGTGATGTGTGTTCATATAAGAAAGACTATGAGGGAGTGTATGTAATCTTATGTTGTGTTGTATGCTGTCCTCATGTGTCATCTAGCCACAGTCGTCTCATACAGTCAATGTATAGGTGCTGACAACCACGATGATCAGCGTCGTAAAAATGCAAAAACAACAGGAGCTGCAAACAGGGAAATCCACTGACACATGTGGCTCTGACAGACAGTAGACAGTTGTGGTCCGGTGCCTGGAAATGAGCATCTCAAGAATGGCTCAGCTGCGAGCTGATCAGCTGTTCACGTGCTACTACTGTGAACATCTACAGAAAGTGGTCAAAAGATAGCAAAAGTCCAAGTAAACAGGTGACAGACATATACACCTTTTCACACAACGAAGAGGTTGGAGACACAGCCACTCTGTAAAGTAGATCTGTGGCAGATCTGACAGCCTTGTGTTTTGGTGTACACCATCGAGTACACATTACTGAATATAGAGCTCCGCAACAGACAATGCTGTGTCTTTCCAAGCTGACGCAACAAATTCATCATCAATTACAAACTAAGCATTACAGAATTATAGAGATTGGACCACAGAAATATGTTGCCTGGTCAGATGAATCTCGTTTCTTCTAACAGCAGGTCAATGATCGTGTCCAGATAAGCCATCATTCAGGCAAATGGTTGCTCAAAACTAGTGCCGTGCCACAGACTGGTCAGTGCAATAAAATGCTATAGAGCACTTACATCTTGGCTTCTGCAACACCTGTGGTAATAAATGAAGGCACAATCACAATCATCGACTATGTGAACATTACTGTAGAGCACATGCAATCTTTCACACTTGACTTCTTCAGTGGAATAATTGTGTCACAAGCTACAGAGGTTTCAGGAACACTATAATTAACTCATACTGATGTCTTGGCCCCAAAATTCATCTGATCTGAACCGGAGGGAACGCATCTGGGACACTATCGGATATCACCTCCGTGTCCACACGTCGCCTACTTGTAATTTACAGGAACTGCATGACCTGTGCATACACATCTTGTGCCTCATATCAACAGAAACATACCAAGAACTTGTCAAATCCATGCCATGCACAATAGCTTCTGTACTACATTTACCAGGTGGGTTGACACAGTTTTAAGCAGATGGTGATAATGTTGTTGGTTGATCGGTGTGTATACAAGTGTATGCTGAAAAGTAATGCCTCCAAATTTTTCGTGCGAAAACTAAGCTTTTTAAATGAAATTAACATTATGAACATCTACGCCTTTAACTTCCTGTATGCATATTGCAGCACTCTGCCACTATAGGTCTCTGAACTGTAGCACATAATGTAGCAGTATGTACTGTAACTATGACAATATGAGTACTGTCTCTGGCTGCTGAGGCCGAACTGTGTAAGAGTTGTGCTTCTGTGAATTTTGGTTGAAAGCTTAATTTATAGCAGCTTTTCTGTCGTTCCTGACTGCAACTCAGTGTCTCCTCTATATGGGAGTAACAATCTATCCTTTCCATAATATCAAGTACCACAAATATTTCACAGGGGTCAAAGGCAGTCTCAGGTTGACGGGGTCGCCAGCTTGCCCCCTCCTGAAGCAGCGACTCTGCTTTCTACCTACAGTCAGGCAAGAAGTCAATTCATGAGTTGAGTGCCATAGACTTCATTCTTTTACCATATGTGTACATTTAGGAATTGTATATCTCAATTCAGAATTGTTTATAGGGAACCATTTCCAACACGTGTGATACTAGGAAGAAAGGAAACTTCACCTTTCCATCTCATACATTTAAACTACACTCCTGGAAATTGAAATAAGAACACCGTGAATTCATTGTCTCAGGAAGGGGAAACTTTATTGACACATTCCTGGGGTCAGATACATCACATGATCACACTGACAGAACCACAGGCACACAGACACAGGCAACAGAGCATGCACAATGTCGGCACTAGTACAGTGTATATCCACCTTTCGCAGCAATGCAGGCTGCTATTCTCCCATGGAGACGATCGTAGAGATGCTGGATGTAGTCCTGTGGAACGGCTTGCCATGCCATTTCCACCTGGCGCCTCAGTTGGACCAGCGTTCGTGCTGGACGTGCAGACCGCGAGAGACGACGCTTCATCCAGTCCCAAACATGCTCAATGGGGGACAGATCCGGAGATCTTGCTGGCCAGGGTAGTTGACTTACACCTTCTAGAGCACATTGGGTGGCACGGGATACATGCGGACGTGCATTGTCCTGTTGGAACAGCAAGTTCCCTTGCCGGTCTAGGAATGGTAGAACGATGGGTTCGATGACGGTTTGGATGTACCGTGCACTATTCAGTGTCCCCTCGACAATCACCAGTGGTGTACGGCCAGTGTAGGAGATCGCTCCCCACACCATGATGCTGGGTGTTGGCCCTGTGTGCCTCGGTCGTATGCAGTCCTGATTATGGCGCTCACCTACACGGCGCCAAACACGCATACGACCATCATTGGCACCAAGGCAGAAGCGACTCTCATCGCTGAAGACGACACGTCTCCATTCGTCCCTCCATTCACGCCTGTCGCGACACCACTGGAGGCGGGCTGCACGATGTTGGGGCATGAGCAGAAGACGGCCTAACGGTGTGCGGGACCGTAGCCCAGCTTCATGGAGACGGTTGCGAATGGTCCTCGCCGATACCCCAGAAGCAACAGTGTCCCTAATTTGCTGGGAAGTGGCGGTGCGGTCCCCTACGGCACTGCGTAGGATCCTACGGTGTTGGCGTGCATCCGTGCGTCGCTGCGGTCCGGTCCCAGGTCGACGGGCACGTGCACCTTCCGCCGACCACTGGCGACAACATCGATGTACTGTGGAGACCCCATGCCCCACGTGTTGAGCAATTCGGCGGTACGTCCACTCGGCCTCCCGCATGCCCACTATACGCCCTTGCTCAAAGTCCGTCAACTGCACATACGGTTCACGTCCATGCTGTCGCGGCATGCTACCAGTGTTAAAGACTGCGATGGAGCTCCGTATGCCACGGCAAACTGGCTGACACTGACGGCGGCGGTGCACAAATGCTGCGCAGCTAGCGCCATTCGACGGCCAACACCGCGGTTTCTGGTGTGTCCGCTGTGCCGTGCGTGTGATCATTGCTTGTACAGCCCTCTCGCAGTGTCCGGAGCAAGTATGGTGGGTCTGACACACCGGTGTCAATGTGTTCTTTTTTCCATTTCCAGGAGTGTATTTCAACATCTCCTAGTACATACCAAATGACGTCCTTGTGGAAATATATGGTTATTCAGTTGCAGCATTTTTAAATGAGGGTAACGTTACCTATGTAAAGTAATGTATCAAGCTCGTAATGATTACTGTAAATAAAAATCAATTTACTTTTTAATACTTTGTTTGTGTAAATTGTATTATTTGTATTGATGAGTCTAACATACAACAATAATTATGTGTAATAGAATTCATCTTGTGTAAAAGGAATTTTACTTTGAAAGTAACACTTCTCAAACCAGCATTCGCACTATTTTTCTGCGACCTTTTATAAATGTAGATAGTTGTGATGTCACAGTACTTGAAAGCTGTTTACTGTTACTAAGTATTGTTCAGTCTTCATCCTAAAGCATTTAACCCATTTTGTTCTCGGCAGACATGTGTGTGCGCACTGTATTTAGTTGTTGTAAATGGCACATTTTCTTTGCAGTTACAGTGTGATTTTAGTGTTATTCTATCATTTATGTTTTATTACTGCAATAGTGGGCTAAAGTAAAACTCTTTGTTAGAGTATCAGTGGGTGGCACAATGAGGGAGGGCCAAATGATTTCCAAGACAAACAAGATTTTCGGCAAAATTTCAACAGTTATTTTCATTGATTTCTGGGAAATATATTAAAGCAAATTCTACGCATTTCATTACTACATGTGTTCCTGGAGGAGGGGGAGGGGGAGGAGGGGGAGGAGGAGGAGTGCATCAATAAAATTTAATGTCATACCCTGAGCCCCAAGGAGGAGGGAGGAGGCAGGCAGTGTGCGTGGGCATGGGAGGTGGGGGGTGGAGACAATGTCGGGACAGGGACAAGTGCCCGGGGCTCTGGGTCCCAGTTATGTTGGCTGCATCACTGGTTCTTACCAATCAACATTACAAAAATTTACCTGAAAACTAAAACAATGAAAATTTTCCCGGGTTTTTCCCAAATGAAAAAATTCTCGCGATTTTACCAATTTTCCCAGAGTGTTATGTGACCTGTAATAAAATTATGATCAATTTTTATTCCTTCACACACATGCGTACACACACACAATACTGAAATATAGTTCTGCAACAGGCACAGACTGATATGAAATGTAACTAGTATAGCTTTGTGTATAACTAAAAAAAAAAAACAAAGCTATAAGGCCACATAGTAATGACTCACCTTGCCATCACGAAAAATCCTGGAAAGTCTCTCATCTTTGATGTGGCTCAGGCCATAGAGAGCGAGATGGGACTGGCCCTTCCTTAATAGCAGAGGTGTAATGGACACTTCTTTCAAGTCACTCCACTTTCCAAAATAATTCACCAACCCTGACACACTTAGCAGATCCAGAGAACTGATCCATCCGTGACCTGTGTGAAGAGGAGTTTTGAGAATGTATACTGCAACTAAATGGAGGGAGGGGGGGGGGGGGGGGGGGGGACGACGACAACACAGCAAAATTAGGATGTAAACGTACTGCACATAAAAACTAAAAGAATGTGTGATGTCACCCTAAGATTAAATACTCAAATCAATTAATTTCATTCATTCACAAATACAATGTGTTCCATGAAGTCCACTACGAAGGAGAGCCTTCGGGGTACGTAGTGACTAAAGTTATATATTAACATCCAAAAGAGATCACGGCTATAAAGTGTACCGACAACAAATTATGATTAGTGCAAATGGCTGAAGTGCACACACAGCATCGGCAGCTGAATCTCTGACTAATGATTTGTTTTGGTAGAAGTTACAAATTAATACATTTATTTTCGATGTGGCGAGTGCCAAAATAACTTTTTCTAATCTGGTTATTATGTACTTTGAGTATGGTTACCAATTTTTATATTTATTTGCTGAATGGAAAAAACTATACGTGCTGAAAGACTGACCTGTAGCAAAGCCCAAGGCCTAGATAAGACTGGAATGTGACAATCTGATTGACAGTTGGCAAAGCCAACGAATATGAATAGAAGGAAACTATATGTGCAGACATACTGACCTCTGTGTAACCCAAGGTCTAAGCTGCAACTACATCTACATGGTTGCTCTGCAAATTACACTTAACTGCCTGGCAGAGGGTTCATAGAACCCCCTTCACAATAATTGTCATTATTTCACTCTCAAACAGTGCGCGGAAAAAACGAACACCTGTATCTTTCTGTGGGAGCTCTGATTTCCCATATTTAATATGATAATCTTTTTCCCTACATAGGTCAGTGTCAACAAAATATTTTCACATTCGGAGGAGAAAGTTGCTGATAGAAATTTTGAGAGATGATCTTACTGCAGTAAGAAACTCCTTTGTTTAAACAATGTCCACCCCAAATCCTGTATCATGTCTGTGACAATCTTTCCCCTATTTCTCGATGCTACAAAACGTGCCGCCCTTTTTTGAACTTTCTCGATGTACTCCGGTAAGCCTGTCTGGTAAGAATTATATACTGCACAGCAGTACTCCAAAAAAGGGGACAGACAAGCGTAGTGTAGGCAGTGTCTTTAGAGATCTGCTGCATTTTCTAAGTGTTCTGGCAATAAAATGCAGTCTTTGGTTTGTCTTTCCCACAGCATTTCCTAAGAATTCTTTCTGATTTATATTGTTCACAACTGTAGTTCCTAGGTATTTAGTTGAATTTACAGTCTGTCAATTTGACTGATTTATCGTATAACCGAAGTTTAATGGATTCCTTTTAGCACTCATGTGAATGACCTGACACTTTTCATTGTTTAGGATCAATTGCCAATTTTCACAACATGCAGATACCTTTTCTAAATTGTTTTGCAATTAGTTTTGAACTTCTGATGACTTTACTAGACGACACACGACAGTATTATCTACAAACAACCTAAGGTGGCTGCTCAGATTGTCTCCTAAATCATTTATACAAATAAGGGCCAGCAGAGGGCCTATAACACCACCTTGCAGAATGCTAGATATCACTCCTGTTTTACTTGATGACTCACCATCAATTATTATGAACTGTGACCTCTCCAACAGGAAATTATGAATCCAGTCACATAACCGAGACAATATTCCATAAGCACGCAACTTTATTACTTGCCGCTTCTGAGGTACAGTGTCAAAAGCCGTCTGGAAATCCAGATATTCAGAATCAATTTGGAATTCCATGCCAACAGCACTCAACATTTCGTGAGAGTAAGGAGGTAGTTGTGTTCCACAAGAAAAAAGTTTTCTAAATCCTTGTTGACCAAGTGTCAACAGACCGTTCTCTTTGACGTAATTCATAATTTTCAAACAGATTATGTTCCAAAAAAACCTACTGTATATCGAGATTAATAATATGGACGTGTAATCTAGTGGATTACTCCTATTGACTTTCTTGAATACTGGTGTGACTGTGCAACTTTCCAGTCTTTATGTACGGATCTTCCATTGACCAAGAGGTTGTATATGATTGTGAAGTAGGGAGCTATTGCATCAGTATACTCTGAACGGAATTTAGGTTGAAATGTGACTTGTTTGGTTCTGAGATGGCAGAGCCAATGATTTTCAACTTGAAAAATACAATTGCCCTATTATACTGGTATGTAGAGTAGCCCAAGATTTACATTCACCATTGCAATAACCTACTTGTATGCCTTATTTCCAATTTTTCTGTAAAATGCAACAATTTGTTTAAATTCAAACCTAATAAAATAAAATGCCTGCTAACTTTATTAACAAACTATAGAAAATTATAATAGAACATTCTGACAATTGACTCATGATTCATCATCTTCAATTCCCATCATTCACAATGCAACAATTGCCAGCAACATAAGTGTACCTTTACCATACTACCCTACTCTTCTACTGATAACTTTGAAAAAAACCATTTCTATATATTTACACAGACCACTATCAGTTGTCTGTACTCTTGCAAAGTTAGGAACCGTTTAATGTAAACATAACAATTATATGGCTTTACCTTGCTGAATTCAAATATTCTGACAATTTTTAGTGATGCCTAATGAGGTATTTCTTTTCTTTGTTTCTGATTTTTTTTTTTTTTACTTTCAGTTTTCTACCTGATGTCAATTGGCAAACCATCACAGACATTTGCACGAGATACGTGATTCCACTACGAATTCTAGTGGGAGTTGCATATCAAATACAGAAATTATTTTTATAGCTAGTGTTGTTGCAAATTGCACAGGTATTCCTCAACTGAACCTAGTTTATTATCCACAAATATCATTAGGCAGTATTTGAGCATTTGTATACCAATAAGTCTCTCTAGGTTCCCGACAGGCTTCTGCAAGATGCTTGTTTATCGACTTACTGCAATAAACTTACTGCAGTTTTCTGTAGAATTAACATAAATACTTGTCTGACATTAGCAGAGATCCCAGAATATTCCTCTGTAGGACAATAAAGAGAGGAAGTACGTTATAATTCCTGTAAGCAGATCCACACAATTAGAGAGATTCCTGAAAAGTAGGCAAACTGAAATTTTTGGGCAACTTCTCCATATTCTGCCGCCATTGCAGCTCATTAACTATCTGAATAGCGAGGTGCTTCACACGTGGAGCCTGTGCCCACTAATTTCTCCTTCTGGTAGATATAAGCCACTTTTATTTGTTTGGAATACCATAATAGGAGTTTTAAGCCTGTGTATTATTCTCCTGGTATTAAGATGTTTGGGCATTGCATCATCAGCAAACATTCCAGTTGCTAGAATGTCCTCCAATGTCCCAGGTAAATAATTTATGTAAATCAAATATAGGATTTGGTTATGCACCAACCCTTGTTGCACAAATTATTTAATGTTTCTCAACTCTGAATTTGGTATTATTTCTGTTATATCACTTGTTGGTGTTGCCCTCTGTTTTCTAGTGATAAAACTACCCCATCCAGGCAAGGAAGATGCCTTTATCACCATAATGCTATAGTTTCCTTACTCAATGCACAATGGGACACTTTGGGAAGACCATAGAAATTGCCAACAGTATAATTTTTCTTGTTTAGGTGTTCCAAATCTGAACTTGTGAGATCTTATCTTGCTCTATCAGTAAAAAATCCTTTATTGAAGCCAAACTAAGCTTTTGTTAGAACATTATTTTCAGAAATATGGTTCAATAGTCTGCTGTAAATTACCTTCTAAAATAATTTTAGAGGACGCATTATTATTCTCGAGTCAGAAACACAAATTTACTGTAGCCATACACATCAATAAATATTTACACATATATATACAAATTTTATTTATATTACATGTGCCCAGTACTTTGCAACCTCCAAGGTGCTTGGAGTGGCTTGCAGGAAATCAATCTTCGTGCAGTATGTAGAGCACAAAAGGCACTGGAGCATGTGGCTTGTTCTTGTCCACAATCACAGGACGTATCTTCTGTTATGAAGCCCCATCTCTTCAGGTTGTATCTGGATCATCCAACTCCTGATCGTAATCTGTTTAGAGATTTCCACACCAGCCAGCTCTCGTTGTGTCCAGGTGGTAGTTCTTCGGCTTCTGGCGTCTGCAGGTGAGGCATCGACTTCTTCCATAACTCCAGCCTTGCCTTCTCTGGTGAAATGGTGAGCTTCTCAAGTGTTCTCAGGAAGCTCTTTCGCGATCTCGGACGTTGCTGTGATGGGTTATGTCCGTGTAGTGGATGGGCACTGTCCTGTTCCACTTTCAGTCTCTCCTTGTTGGCAGTCACTGTTCTGTGTATCCATGGTGGCGCTATTCCAGCCAGGCAGTAGAGCTTATCAGTTTGGGTAGGTCTTAAGCAACCTGTGATCAACCTGCAGGTTTCGTTGAGAGCAATGTCTACTTGTCTGGCATGAGATGACCTGTACCAGACTGGAGAAGCATATTCAGCAGTAGAAAAGCATAGTGCCATTGCAGAACAGTGAATAGTTTGTGGATGTGATCCCCACTGTGTCCCCACTAGTTTGCGAATTAGGTTGTTTCAAGCGGAGATTTTCAGTTTGGTGTTCTTGCAGCGAGTTTTGAATGTCAGAGTTCTATCGAGAGTGACTCCCAAGTATTTAGGTGCGTGATGATGCTGGAGTTGGATGCCTGACCATGCAATATGTAGCTCACGATTCGCTTCCCTGTTCCTTAAATGAGAGGCACATACTTGTGTCCTCAAAGGGTTTGGTCTGGTTTGGTTCCGATTGTAGTAGCTTGACAGTGTTTTAAGTGCTGTTGTCAGGTTTCTTTCCACTCTTTCAAAGCATGAGCTCTGTGTAGCAAGGGCTAGGTCATCTGTATATAACAGTCTCCTTGTGCCTGGGGTCAATGGCTGGTCATTGGTATAAATGTTGAAGAGAAGTGGAGCCAAGACACTTCCCCAAGTTAGACCATTTTTCTGCGCTCTCCAGTGACTGCGTTATCCTTGAAATTCAACAAAAAACCTGCAGTTTTGGAGGAGAGTGCTGAGTAGTCTAACGAGGTGGGCGTTCTTGATCATACTGTATAATTTTGCATGGAGTAACCGATGATGGACAGTATACGCTGCTGTGAGATCCACGAAGACCACGCCCGTTACTGATGGGTTTCAAAGCCATCCTCTATAAACTGAGTGAGATTCAAAAGTTGCCCTGTGCAGCTTCTGTTTGGTCGAAATCCTGCTTGTTCGGGTATGAGAAGAGGGTCTATTATTGGTAGGATTCTATCTAGAATCATACGTTCGAACAGTTTATAAAGGTGACTCAAAAGGCTAACTGGTCTGAAATTCTTGGGATGATTTGCTTCCTTTCCAGGTGTCAGAAGAGCTATCACCCTTCTCTTTCGCCAGATCTTTGGTATTTGGCACTGGTTCATGCAGTTGTTGAAAAGCTGCAGGATCCACTTTCTTGTTTCTGGGCCGAAATTCTTGATTTGCTCCATACACGTGTAATCTAGACCGGATGCTTTACCAGTTTTGCTCTCCTTAATAGCCTTGTTTAATTCGTATATCTCGAATGGGAGAGTCAGATCCCTCATTTGTTCTTGGGCCTCTTGCTGTACTTTCAGAACTTTGATTCTTCCCATTCATGAGCAGTTGGTGTGCTATCTGATCTGCAGTAATGTTGCACTGTGCTGTGGATCTAGTTGGGTCATTATTCAGGCGTCTCAATAATCTCCAACGCTTTATGACTGTTTCTGATGAGATCAAGTTCTTCCATAGTTTTAATCCAAGAATTCCTTTTGAATTCTTTCAGAGATGCAATAAGTTTATTCCCAGCCGATAGCGTTGTCTCGCCAAACAGATCTTCTTCGAATAATACCTTATACTCTGTAAATTGAGCACTGAGTTCTGAAGTTACACCAGGAATGTATGATGTTCGACAACCCCAAGGAATTGCAATTCTGGAGCACCTCTTTACAGCCCTCACAAAAGTATCATACGAGTCAGGTGAAGGTTCAATATTGGGAACTGCAGCGTCTCTGTAAACTTTGGCCAGTTGGCTTTCCTGAAGTTAAACCTCCTTTTGAACGGAACTGTCTGGTCTAACCGCTGTGTAAATTTCACACACGATCGGTCTGTGCTGTGTATTTGGAATAGGGTTGCAGACAGTTTTTATGCACTGTTGTGAGATGCTCTCGCTGCAAAATATCAGATCGGGGTTGTATCTGCGTTTCCATCTGCCACTGTTGAAAGATGCAGGTTGCTTAGGGTCATGTAAAAGGCTCAGATGACTGCCTTCCGCCCATTCTTGTAATGCTGTACCATTCTCATCATCATGATCATAGCCCCACGTGGTGCTGTGAAAGTTGAAGTCACCAGTCACTATTTGTGTGTGTTGACTATAAAAGTTATTAGGTAGATTGATTTTGAGGTCAACATCCGGCGGTTTGTATACGGGTGTGACTGTACAGCCTTTGATTTCCAAAGTTAAGATTTCGATATCATTTGCTTCAGTAAAGGCTAATGATATTATCTGTATATCTGGTTGGACAGATATAGCACTTTTTGGGTGGGGTCTTTCTGTAGCTGGTCGCATTCCGTTTATTTTTGGTCTGCGCATTTCACAGTTTCTGTGGGTCTCCTGTATGCAGAGTACATCGCACTTGGTTTGTCTGCACAGCTCTTGTAACAGTTCTTTTGGTGATGATATACCTTCTATATTCATCGATATGATGGTCAACTGTGGTCCTGAAAAGGACCAAGATGATGTTTCTGGTGTGAAAGGATCAGCCGCCAGAGAAACCTGACGCCCAGGGTACCCCCGACTGCAAGTCTTATCTTGGTCAGAAATCATTGCAATCTTCGTGGAGGCTCCTTTAATGTACCCCAGAGGACACATGTAGAAAGCAGTTGGGTCTATGATCAGAGGTCACTCTCCTATTTTTTTTCATACAGGGTAATACAGCTGGCACTATATGTCATTTTATGCAACCTGCAATGTTATATCTGGTTTTCAAAAACCAAGTGTGAGATTTTCATACTCTCTCACTCGCTACACGCCAAATACTAGTCCTATGGAAATAATGAACAGGACTCTTTTGCAGGAAATTTAATGTAGTTAAAGCTTGTACTGGGATACATTTTCACTAGAGGCCATATTCTTCCAGTTATTCAAGAAAAAACATACAAAAGTGACCTTCAAATGCACCCCCAATGGTCAGGATTTCTTTAATAGCAATCTGCTACAAAAAGGTCGTGTTCATTATTTTCTGTTGTACTGACAGCCTGCATGTAGCAAGCAAGAGAACATGAAAATCTTGTGTCATTTTTGAAAGCCAGATATAACACTGTGGAAAGAACATCAATGCGAATAACCAGGTGTTATGCCCGCATACATCAGTATTTGAAGTAATACACTTTGACTCATCAAATGGTTAGAAAGGTAAATCAAAAAGGTGCTACCAACTCTGCACAAGATCTTAGTATACTGCAACAGTTATTGCTCTTCAGATATGTACTAATACCTCTGATCTCTGTTAATACGATTTGACAAAAGTAATGTCTAGTAGCCGAGTATGGAGTGGCTGTTCAAGTAACTTTAAAGGATATGCTTTTGATGTTTCATTTGTGGTCCCCCACGTGTTCAGTTACTCTTAGGGAAAGTTCTTTGAATGTAGCAGCCAATGATTTGAATTAAACATTATCCGGTTAGCTCCTAAGTTTATTGGAGTCTAATATATTTTGTAGCAGTGCATCCACATCTCTTGATCACAGAACTCTCCATTAAACATATATGCAATAATGCCATATGATAGCTATCACTTCCCTTTGCTCCCATTGCCTTTGTACCTCATTCATTGTAAATAAAAATTGATTTCATATTGTGGCAAGACCATTTTTTAGGAAAGAATTTAATACTTTATCTATTTTGTATCCTTGGTGAACTTCTTACACTAGTTCACTCTGAGAATTCTGTCTGAATAGTGTAACAGGCTCAGCATCTGAGATCCTCCGAAATTTTACAACTTCCTTGCTTAGTTGTCTGACTGATCAGCCGCTTGATCATCATGAAAATTGAGTAAGGAAATGAAAACCTATGTTGACAGCATTTGCAGACTTAGAGAAAGCCTTAGACAATGTTGACTAGAATACACTCAAACTTATGAAGGTAGCAAAAACAACATACAGGCAGCAAAAGGTTGTTTACAGCTAGTACAAAAACCAGACTGCAATTATAAGAGATGAAGGGCGTGAAGTGGAAACAGTAGTTCAGAAGGGAGTGAGACAGGGTTGTAGCCTATCACAGATGTTATTTAATCTGTACACTGAGCAAGCAGAAAAAATAAAAAATAAATAAATAAATAAATAAATGGAAAATAAACTAAAAGTTCTGAGAAAACAAATAAAAGCTTTGCGGTATGTTGATGACTTTGTAATTCTGACGGAGACAGTTAACGATTTGGAAGAGCACTTGAACAGAATAGGCAGTGTCTGAAAGAAGCACACGAGATTAACAACAACAAAAGCAGAAAAAATGGGATTTAGTCACATTCAATCAGGAGATGCTTCGGGAATTAGATTTGGAAATGAAACACTAAAAATAGTCTACGAGTTTTGCTATTTGGACAGTAAAATGAATAATGATGGCCAAGGCACAGAGGATATAGAATGTACATTGGCAATGAAAAAATATGTTTCTAAAGAAGAGAAATTTGTTAACGTCAAATACAATTTAAGTGGTGGTGTTTCTGAAGGTATTTGTTTGGAGTGTAGCCCCTTATGAAAGCGAAACATGGACAATAAGCAGTTCAGACAACAGAATAGAAGCTTTTGAAATATGGCACTACACAGAAGAATGCAGAAGAATACAGTAAGCAGGTTCAAATGGCTGTAGGTTCCAGTGATTATCCTGAGATGAAGGGGCTTGCACAGAATAGTCTAGCATGGAAAGCTGCATCAAACCAGTCTCTGAACTGAAGACAACGATAACAACAATTGCTGTGTCACTATGTGCTATTATTCCTGTTGGGAATGTTACTGTGGAGGTCAAGCCTACCCTTAGGAAACTCTACGCACACTCAATACAAACTGTTGGATTGAAATCAGTACTGAAATCTCCATGCACAATCCTGTAATTTCTATTAAGTCCCACTAGTACCGTCTACTTGCTTACTTGAGTTTAAAACATTTTGTGCTGCATCTGCAGACTGTCAGAAATACTGTGTTTCCAGGACTGGGCAATAAAGAAATGTCAGATTCTACACGTCTGTTTTGAACCGCAATGCCACCAAGATCCTCCAGAAAAACCGAACAAAACAAATGGGATCTAATATTTCATGTGATGTGTATAGTTCAATGGAAAAAACTATGACAGACACCTCCCCCCACCACTACATACAAGCACACACACAACCAACAAAAACAACTAAACAAAAATTTCAATGGACCTATATAGCTCAAATGAAGATAACGACAACAAGAGCCCAAACTAGCAGAACTATTACCAAAACCCAACGAGACCAAAGTAACTGTAACATACTTCACGATACCTATCACTATTAAATAAGAATGAACTTCAGTTACCAATACAAACCACAAAGACAATAAAAAAACTACACAAACAAATTCAGAACTGTGTTGCAACCCTACATTTGTCACACACAGCACAGAACGCAAAGTCCTTTTCAGTGTAATATTTATTTAGAACCTTAGCATGGGATTTTATACCACTTTGCAGATGTATCGTATACAGTGCATCTGCATGACTATCTTTATAATTTTCAATTTCCTGTAATCATATGAGTAGGTCTAGTTCATTTCTCCCATTCAAAAAGCTTCTTAAGTTATGCCGGAAAATGTCCACATATAGCCTTTGTGCTCCCCTAGTTGCCCCCTTTTTTTTTCCAACTGTCTACAGTTATTCAGGTCGCTTTCCCTCCAGGGATCCCATTTGAGTTCCTGAAGCATCTCCTCAACACTTACATGTTGTTCGAACCTACTGGTAATAAATCTAGCACTCCACCTCAATCATTTCGAAGTCTTCCTTCAGTCTGACGTGGTATGGATCCCAAACACTATAGCAGTACTTACGAATAGGTCACTCCAGTGGCCCATATGCAGTTTCCTTTACAGGTGAACCACTCTTTCCTAAAGTTCTCCCAAAACAGCAAAGTCAACCATTCGCCTTCCCTACTACAGTTCTCACATGCACGTTCCATCTCATATCACTTTGCAACATTGGGCATAGATATTTGAACAATCTGACAGTGTCAAGTAGATCACTAGCAATACCATATCCGGACATTACTTTATTGAGGGCTAGCTTCCATTCATCACACCAACTGGAAATTTTGTCAAAGTCGTCTTGTATCTACCTACAGTCACCCAATTTTGACACCTAAACGTACACCACGACATTATCAGCAAACAACCGCAGACTGCTGTCCACTCTATCAACCAAATCATTTACGTATATAGATAACAGCAGAAGTTCTTGAGGTACAGACAGTATCCCTGATTACATGTTACAAAATGTGCAACAGTACTGACTAAGTCTCACACTCACCTCTGCAACTCTTCATTGTGTAGTGGTATTTTCCCCAGAAAAACTAAAAATGGCCAAGATAAAACCTCTTTTCAAGAAGGGAGAGAACACAAATGAAAAGGACTACAGGCCAATATGTCTGCTGTCTGGTTTCACTAAAATACTGGAAAAAGTTTTTTTTTAAAAAATGACCGATTTCATTCATAAAACAAAATAATTTTGTATCAAATACCCAACATGGGTTCAGAAAACTCACATCAACAGAAATTCCAATTTTTTCATGAAGCCTTAACTGTAATAGTCCTGAAAAAACACGCATCAGCAATATTTCTGGACCGAGCGAGGTGGCGCAGTGGCTAGCGCACTGGACTCTGCATTCAGGATGATGACAGTTCAAACCAGTGTCTGGCCACCCTGATTTTCTGTGACTTTCCTAAATCACTTCAGGCAAATGGCAGGATGCTTCCTCTAAAAGGGCACGACCGACTTCCTTTCTCATGCTTCCCTAATCCGATGGGACCGATTACCTCACTGTTTTGTCCCCTCCCCCAAATCAACCAACAACTTAATACTTCAAAAATTGGGAATATGTAGGAATTAGGGACCTGGCATACGGATGCGTGACATCATACCTGAGAAGCAGAGTGCAGTTAGTTGAAATCATGTGTCAGAAAGAAAACATTATGTATACCTAGCAATCTAAAAGAAAAGAAATGAAGTATTGTGTACTCAAGGTTCTATCTTGGGCCCAATGTTGTTCTTAATCTTTATCAATGACCAAAATCATATAGCGATTCCCAAAAATATATAAAACTTGCATGACAAGTGTATTAATAAAAGGCAAAACTGCTACTGAACTACAACATGAAGTAAAAGATTGCTCCACACACATTACATGATGGTTCACCATAAACAAACTTATTTGTAACACAGAGAAAACTGTTGCAATACAGCTTTATACCAAACACAAACAGCCACTAACCCCAACCATAAGCCTATTTAATAAAAAAATTAGAAACTGTAAATTCAACAAAATTTCTAGGTTTAAGGATCCAGGACACCATGAGGTGGGGCATACACATCAAATACAACAGCAAGAAGCTTAGCACAGTATGCTATGGTATAAAAATATTTGCTACATGTACAACAAAAGAAACACAAAAAAAACACTAAAAAATGCTCAAGCAGAAACACTGCTGAGATGTGGGATAATTTTTTGGGTAAATTTGCCAATAAGCAAAAGCTGTTTTGTAGGACAGAAGGCAACTGCAAATGCCACACCCAGAAATTCTTACAAACCCATTTTTAAAACACTCCAGATATTCCCACTACCATGTCTGTCCATTCCTGAGATAATTACAGATATAAAGAAAATTTCAGAAACTAAACCCACTTAGTATATGCAAATCAAGCAGTCCACGTACACAACACCAGGGAAAATAAAAAAATCGAACTTACACAGTGAACATGCACGCAAAACTCTGACAAAATGGACCACTGCAAACTGGCAAAAAACTTTTTCTATATATTATATTGCAAATTAATATTTAACATAAATTTAAATTATTTCCTTTGGTAAATAAATATTTGTTGACACAAATTTAAATTTTTTCCTTTTTTTGTATTATGTATCTGAAACTGCTTTTCTTATCTATTGTACTATCTACTAGGTTGTAATATTATATTAGTGTATTATATTTCAGTGATTTACTATACTTTATCATATGATTAAATTATTTGTGTTAGTGAATCAATGTTGCTGTTATGTAAGATGTACTTAAAATTGTGCAATAGTGTACAATGCAAGCTATATCCCATATAAAATATTTGATGAATGGATACTTACCAAATAAATAAACAAACATCTTATATTTATTCACTGAATAATATGTGCATCATGCAATCAGATTTTGACAGGACCATAGGAAATTCATACTTTAAAAGAGAAGCAGGGCAAGGGGACTCCATACCAGTAAAACAATTTTCAGCAGTTTTTGGGGTATTTTCCAGATCTCTAAACTGTGAAAATGAAGAATCAATATGGGTCATGTGAACATGTCTGAACCACCTTTGTTTTAGGTCCTGTATTGTAGCCTACAGTTTCACACTGGGTGCAGATAATCTATAATTAAAGGAAATTGTGTGAGAGCTGAAAATCAGTTATGAGATTAAACCACGTATAACCAACACATTACAAAGGAAATTATACATTAAAAAAAAATAAGTTATATAAACTAATAATGTATTTGTTTCTGTACTTTGAACACTTGGCAAGAATGATCAGATGGACAGCTACAAAACTAAATAAAGGGGTAAAAGTGTCATGGAGCGATTTTTGTAAACTAAATAATAAATATATGTAGTGAATCCTGCTTGTATATTTAGCACCTTATGTACAATATATGTTTGTAATATGCATCATACTAGAATTGAGTCTCGGTCCGGCACACAGTTTTAATCTGCCGGGAAGTATCATGCATCATACTACTCGAAGACTTTAGGTATCCTGAATTTACCTTGTAGCTTTAGTTTCAGTAATGAAACATGCATTAAATATGCCACACATGGCAACATCAGTGTATGCTACAGATCAGTCTGCCACTCTATGATTCCTTGGGGAGAGGGGCACTACCACACACTAGCCATATGGGATTTTAAAAAGCAAGCTTCTGGAGTGCCCGAAAAGAATTGATTGAAATTACAAACAAGTGGGAGGTGGGCAAAGTAGGTGACAACAGAAAACATGCTGCTACACAGTGTATGTCCAACACTGAAAAGCATAATGTATGGAACAATCTAGAGGTGGTCTTTATCCAGATGTGAATGTCAAATGGCTAACGACAGTGATTTGGTAAGTTTATAATTGTGTACTAACTGCACTGACGTTAAAGAAAATGTCTCCGAAATTCTTGCTACCTTGAACTAAGATTCTTCTCACCAGCACTAGATTATGTCATTCACAAGAGGGAGGGGGGGGGGGGGAGGGAGAGGGTTGATTTTTATTTTGCAACGTCAATAATTTAGACATATTTAGAGATTATAGCAATCAACAAAGAATTCAGCATTACCACTTGGATCATCATGGTTTCCGTGAATTGAGAACACTGGCATCGATATATTTAAATTCTCGTCTTCATAATTTACTACAGGATTATCACAGTGCCGGAAATTCTCTGAAGGATCACTTAGGAATTCGACAGGCACAGGTCTGTAAAACAAAACAGTAGCGAGTGGCAATTTCTTCCACTGTTACACACAATACACATTGTTTAGCACTTGTACTGACCTATCACCCATGCAATATCTACGTAACAACGACAAACATCGGTAAAGACAACTTTGAGACGGTTTGTTGTCATGAAATAAATCTCCTCCCAATAATATGAAGTCGACTTCTTTCTTCGCAGCTGTGCTCAGAATCTCTTCGAACGTTATGAAACTGTCTTCACCTGGAGAAACGAATAGAATCACAATAACAACAGAGAAAGCTCTTGATACATTTTCTTACCTCTGTTTATGTCCTACTACATTAAGTTTTACCTCTAATAGGGTCAGACTCATTATATCCCAGATGAATATCAGAAGCTATCATAATATTAAACGTGTCGTCTTTCATTTTGGGACTGATTAATGTTTTACACCTGTCATACAACTTCCACACTGATTTTCAATCCCTGCAACACCCGCGAAATTTTTGTTTCACTTGTAGTCCTGCCAACATTAAGATATGTTGTGTTTTACCTCTAAAGTAGCAATCGATTTTGTTACAAATTAAAACCTTTGGAAATGATCAAGTTTATATAGTTTCTTTATAATATTCACATGAGTTTAAACTTGACAACAAACAATTTACTGACACAGAAGGTTGTAGATATCACTTACAAACTAATCACTTGAAGCAACTTCTGGTTCACTAGGTATTTTGGTCGTTACCCAGTTTAGTGTAAATAATTCCGATAAAATGAAACACTAAAAAGCGAATGTAATCAGAAAATAGCAACTAGAAGTATCAGCACTAACATCTTCAATGAAAACGGTGTAATATCATACAGGAATGAATTACACAAATAATCTGGAAAGGTTGTTAAAAAAATGGACCGATACAAATTATCAAATTTGTTTACGGCTCAAATTATTTAACGAAGCAACTTCTTACGTCGTAAAAACTTTATCTTTGGACAACAAACGCAATACAAAAACACTTGACAACAGTGCACACATTCAGGACTACTAAAGTTGTTATGTATGATGAATGGAGGTAATTATTTTATACCTCCATAGTACAGTGTTGGCATCCTTGTTCATATGAAATGCTGCTTCTGGTGTGTTCCATTACCTCCAATGGTATGCGTTCTTGGATCTTATTAACCACTCTTCATAAACTTGCAAAAAATAGATTGTGATGTGTTTTAAGCGTCTTTTCAACGTTTATTAAAAATGGTTAAAATATCCAAGAACCTACAGCAATGGAGGTGACAGAAAATGGAAAAATGTATCAAATAAACACGGTTCGAACAGGTCTTGAGGACCCAGAGGTACCGACCGACCGCTGTGTCATTCTCAGCCCTTAGGCATCACCTGATACTGATACAGAAGGGCATGTGGTCAGCACACTGCTCTCCCAGCCACGGTCAGTTTTTGTCATTGGTGGCGCTACTTCTCAATCAAGTACCCCCTCGACTGGTTTTACAGGCGTCTAAAGCTAGCGAAATGAGGGATGCTCAACTACCGGACCTACCGATAGATGGCTCTACCAGCTGATTACTGTCGTCTGTATTGTCCGCCATATTCGAATTTGGCAAGAAGTTTCTCTCGGTCTGTACGGTGTATAAGGAATTAAGGATTGTCGAAATGGTGATTTCTTCTTCCGCTTTCAATTGTACGAAGCGATGAAGTAAGGAATGTGACTTACCATTTCACAGGTAATAGGACTATCGATACAATACGATAAAAATACAGACTTAGTGCGTTTGCTAATTCGATTGTTTTGAACAGGTTTCCTCTAAAGCACCCAGAACTGCTAAAGAAGTGGATTACTTCCTTGAATTGGAAAGGTTTTAATCCTACGTCTTGCAGTTTTCTCTGCGGAAACCATTTCTGACAAGGTGATTACGTAGTGAGCCCTGGAACGTGGAAGAAACGTCTCAAACCCGAAGCAGTGCCATCAGTTGGGTCTAGTGCAGCAGGGGATACAACCCGTCGGCTTTGAACAATGACGTAATTCCTTAGTCATAGATCGTAATGTCTTCACTTCGAGGCGTAGATAATAAAGCAGTTCTGTGTTCTAATAAGCACTATCATTAAAATAATTGAATGTAAATCTAAAAGCGATCGCTTGATATTGGGTGCATCATTGAACGTGTGACTTAATTAACTTTTGCTGTTATGTTTCAGTTTCGTTTCTTTACTGATTGCTTAATGAAGTAGGATCAGTTTATTCTATCTCGTGAGATTTTTTTTAAAAAAAGCCAAAAAACTCTTATTACGTACTGAAGGGAGCTAGAACACTAAGAAGAATCGCTTCTCGGCTTTTGACAAGATATTGCTTAATAAAGTAGGATCAGTTTATTCTATCTCGTGAGATTTTTTTTTTAAGTCAAAAAACACTTATTACGTACTGAAGGGAGCTAGAACATTAAGAACAATCGCTTCTCGGCTTTTGACAAGATATTGCTTAATAAAGTAGGATCAGTTTATTTTATCTCGTGAGATTTTTTTTTTTTTTTTTTAAAGTCAAAAAACACTTATGCTTTTGACAAGATCAATGGTTATCTCTCTCGCATTCCTTTGTTTCTCAACATTCTCCTCAGCTCTTTCATCTCTGTAATACATGCTCTCTGACGACTTGTGACGTCATTGTTCAAAGCCGACGGGTTGCTATTTGGGGAGCAAAATAACTGATGATGGACGAAGTGGAGAGGATATAAAATGTAGACTGGCAATGGCAAGGAAAGCGTTTCTGAAGAAGAGAAATTTGTTAACATCGAGTATAGATTTAAGTGTCAGGAAGTTATTTCTGAAAGTATTTGTATGGAGTGTAGCCATGTATGGAAGTGAAACATGGACGGTAAATAGTTTGGACAAGAAGAGAATAGAAGCTTTTGAAATGTGGTGCTACAGAAGAATGTTGAAGATTAGATGGGTAGATCACATAACTAATGAGGAAGTATTGAATAGGATTGGGGAGAAGAGAAGTTTGTGGCACAACTTGACCAGAAGAAGGGATCGGTTGGTAGGACATGTTCTGAGGCATCAAGGGATCACCAATTTAGTATTGGAGGGCAGTGTGGAGGGTAAAAATCATAGGGGGAGACCAAGAGATGAATACACTAAGCAGATTCAGAAGGATGTAGGTTGCAGTAGATACTGGGAGATGAAGAAGCTTGCACAGGATAGAGTAGCATGGAGAGCTGCATCAAACCAGTCTCAGGACTGAAGACCACAACAACAACAACAATTAATTTCCTTGCTATGGGTGTGCTTTTTTACTTTTGTGAATTTATTTCGTACGGACACAAACGGGCTACATACACTCCTGGAAATGGAAAAAAGAACACATTGACACCGGTGTGTCAGACCCACCATACTTGCTCCGGACACTGCGAGAGGGCTGTACAAGCAATGATCACACGCACGGCACAGCGGACACACCAGGAACCGCGGTGTTGGCCGTCGAATGGCGTTAGCTGCGCAGCATTTGTGCACCGCCGCCGTCAGTGTCAGCCAGTTTGCCGTGGCATACGGAGCTCCATCGCAGTCTTTAACACTGGTAGCATGCCGCGACAGCGTGGACGTGAACCGTATGTGCAGTAGACGGACTTTGAGCGAGGGCATATAGTGGGCATGCGGGAGGCCGGGTGGACGTACCGCCGAATTGCTCAACACGTGGGGCGCGAGGTCTCCACAGTACATCGATGTTGTCGCCAGTGGTCGGCGGAAGGTGCACGTGCCCGTCGACCTGGGACCGGACCGCAGCGTCGCACGGATGCACGCCAAGACCGTAGGATCCTACGCAGTGCCGTAGGGGACCGCACCGCCACTTCCCAGCAAATTAGGGACACTGTTGCTCCTGGGGTATCGGCGAGGACCATTCGCACCCGTCAATGCATCAGTTCAGATAAAGAAAAATAACAATTTGTTTCGTTTATACATATGTAATACTTTAATAGTTTAGTTGTAATTTCTGTTGTCAGTAAAGATCCCCCTAAGCAAACGATGTCAACTTTTTTTCAAGAGACTTCACTGTTTTCCACACTTGATTTTCCGAATTATACCTGTTGTTAAAAGCTTTGGCAAGTAAGGTAAGCACTCATAAAATTAACAGTAAACAATTTATAGGTCAGCTTGTCAAACTTCCAAAACACACTCGAATTTAGGAATTTCATAGCAGTACTGTAACTGTTTTTTCTCGCTAGATTAGAAACACTTCATTATGTTGATGTGTAGATATCTAGAACATCCAATATATGTGTGAGGGTGCAGAACGAAAAACATTTTCATATGTGTTTTGACACTTCGTTTTTTGCCAAATTCAGATATGGCGGACACTCAATGATATGAATTTTGGCCGGCACGCGCTAGAGCCATCTATCGGTAGGACCGGTAGTTTATCATCCCTCATTTCGCTAGCTTTAGACGCCTGTACTGGTCTCACAAGGGCTGAGTGCAACACGCTTGCCAACAGCACTCAGCAAACCCGGACAGCGACGCATCCAAGTGCTGGCCGATCGAGATAGCGCATATCCGCTTAACTTCGATTATCTAACGGCAGCCGGTATTACCACTGTGGCAACGAAGCTGACGATGAAAGATGGAACACACCACAAAAAGACAGCCATTTTATATGAAGAAAGATGACCACAGCACAAACCAACAATGTACAGAACAACATTAATATCAATGATACTTTTGTCAAATGTTTTTATATTGTCATTGTTGCCTGAAGATGAGATTTATACCTCAGAATATCTTGCTTCATTAAATAATTTACCCTACAAAAGATCCAGTGAAAAAACTGGAAGTAAAGCAACGATGCTCAGGCAATTGCTGAAAACTCTTTTCATATTTTTGAAACAATCATAGTTGATTAAGATTCAGTATGGTTTTAAAATGGAAATAACGGCTGAAGTAAACTGTTATCAGATCAGAAACTAGTGGATGGAACACAATAAAGAGAATTGAGTAGTATGTTAGAACGAGCAAGGGCGCTTGAAAAAAGCAACAAAAATATGCAACATAGCCCTATATTACAGAAAAAGTTATATTTCACATAGATGAAGTATCATTGGCTATGAAATGTTCGTTTGTAAGCAGTATGTTGCACTATGTATGTCTATTTGAGTGCAGAGAAAGGTTATCACCAACACATAAAATGAAAATATCAAGGCCAAATTAAGGTACATAAAGAAAGTAAGCAGATGAAACACCAAAAATCGTCAATATAGCTGTTGAAAATGAAAGTTTTAGCTCCAAAACACGTTGTAATGAAGCATAAAAATTGTGATGAAGACTTAGTATTCCGGAAATAAAAATCTTGCCATGGGAAAACAAGAAATATTGTCATGGTGGTATATTCTGTAACATTGGGCCTTTGTTATGCAAAATTCTACAGGAAAAACTAAAAGTTTTAGCATCTGTGGCATCCCTCTTGCAAGGATGTATTAATATCTTCATAACAGAAATTACTAGGTCATACTGACAGAGTGGGTCGCAGGAATAAATGTAAACTCAGATTATAGGAACGTAACATTTGGGGCCCTGCAAAGTCCAGTATTAGTCTGCTCTGCCGTTGGGCTACATAAACTATCTTCCATTCGCTTTAAAGGACAATTCAACAACAGCAATGCTTGCTGATGACACAAAAATACTAACCAAGGTCTGAAACTAAACTTTGGTAGACAAAGTTAAAGGTGTAGGTGTACAAGCCTAAAGCTTATTCACAGCTATCATTTTGCCAGTTACTGTTGTATACCAATGAACAGGCACACAGAATTAATAGTAGGCCTCAACTCAGACTTTTTTTGCAATTGATGTGATTTGCAATGAATTATGTAATGTTTCAATTTCACAAACTTCTTGCGCCTCCCACTATAATATTAATTTCATAACATTAATTTGTCGAGTTATGGGAGAAAGACAACAAGTTTGAAAAATTAATTTTTTAATAATTTTGAAAATAATCTATTTCAATTAATCAGCAAATAATGTCCAAGTCAGCACTGAGCATCATATTCCAGGGAGACTGATGAAAATGCAGTGGAGATGTGGAACAACAGTGTAAGAGGCATGACATGCACAACTCACCTTTGTCACGAAAAACAGGAAGCCAATTTTAAAACTGCATTAGTCAGTCTTTGCACTGTATTCGTTCTAGGCTACTTCAGTTATTGTCAATATGTTTAAAGACTAGTAGGATGTTTAATAGTCCCACTACAAAATACAGTAACTGTACCATTATTAAGAAAATACATTCTGCTATGCTCTCAGTAGCCCATCGTTTACTTTACAGAATTAATGGACACGAAAGTGAGCTGATTCATTTTACAGTGATTTTGTGCAATGTGGAGTGAATGTCATTTATTCGTTACCTAACATAGAATTTCTGTTTATTACTGAGAAAAATCCAATTTCCAGACCCTGGGGATCATGTGATTCCTACCAGCAGTCGTCCCATCCTCTGCCATGTGCTGTCGTTTGGGTGTGGTTTGGAGGGGCATGGGCTCAGCATATGGCACTTATGATCATTGTCCATTTTACATTCCTCAGAAACGTTACTTCTCAAGCAAGTAGCTCTTCAAATAGTATTACAAGGCTGAGTATACTCTGGTCCAGTCGAACGAAAAGTCGCTGGCAGTTCCTAGAATTGAACCCACATCCTCCACAAGACAGTCAAGACCGACCATATGCTCATCCATGAAAACAGACAGATAAAATTGCTCTGAAATAATAAAAGATAAAGCTGCTATCAACCCAAAGATTGATCTGAACACCATAGTGTTTTACTATGCAAGGTCCAACAGGAGGTGGTATTCCTTTCCCTTCTCACCACTGAACTGACACCTAAACATCTACAGTGGGACCTGCAGTGTAACATGGATTCCGAACCATGGTACAACACGCCATTTTTCACATTAACAAACGGATACAAGATGTTAGAGTGTTTTGTGGCAGCAATATACATTCCAATCACTTCGTGTCAGTGTCAAAAACTGCTTAACTATAGCTAGACAGCTAGATGGAGAAGAACAAGGACGATTCATAAAACTAAGACAGAAAATGAAGAAGAGTAGGAGGTGTACCTACTACACAACCAATATACTAGGAATTTGTCTTGCAATAGACTAATTGCTTACTTACAAAGACAAATTAATAGTGAAATACTGAAAAAGAATGGGAAATCATTAGCAGTTGCATCCACAGTGCTGCATTTGATGCAGTTGGTAAAAAGCGTACACTGTGGGATAACAGAATTCTTAGAATAAAGGAACAGCCACAGAGGAAAAACAGAAGCCTTGTAATGTGTATCTACAGGCAAAAGAGGATAGCAGTAAAAGATAACTGTAATAAAAAGAGAAACATAAATAGCAGTTCTAAGAATAGATAAAAAATCAAGCTGGGAATAGATTTATTAGTAACTTTGAAGACGAGAACAGCTTATAAAGTAATGAAACATGTTAATAAGACAGAGAAGGATATAGTTGATATACCCAATATCAGAAGAAGATTGGGAAAGATTTTACAGGGGCTTACAGTATAGTGAAAACAAGAAGTATTGGTAGATTATGTTACAGAGGAAACTTACTCGAGTGATTTGAGTAACATATGAAGAACGTGATGAAGTTCTGTCAAAAATAACCAATACAAAGGCGACTGGGAAGGATGGAATAAACACTGGAGCTTATAAAATACGGTGGTAGTTTGCTAAAATTAAGAATATTTCATCTGTTAAAAATATGCTTCAAGAATGGGCAGTGTAATTGTCACCCGTATTTTTGAAAAAGGAGTGCAGAATAACTGTGATAATTATAGTGAAATAAATTTGGTAGACACTATGTATAAGATGTACACTAGAATGATTGGCAAAATACTACAGATCATAAGTCAAATACTCCTTTTAGAAAAACAAGGTGGCTTCTGGATCCGCCACAAATAGAGTATCATCATAAAATATTCAATAGAAAAAGCGAGAACTTGATATGGAATAGTCTTTGTAGAGTGCGTGAAACCCTTTGATCATATAAATGGACAAATGCTGTGGAGCATACTACATACATGAGGTTACCCTGAACACATCATAAAAGTGGTATTATAGTGACTGTGTTGTTAAAAGAACAATCCATGTAATGTTCCTTCAGACAAGCATACATGTCTGAAGGAACAAGCACTGTGGCGACTGCAGCCATTATGAAATACACGAAATGTATTCACACTTGAGAATACGAACAACGATCAGCTAGCTATATAAGGGAATGATGACACTGAAAATTTGTGCCACACCGGCATGTGAACCAGGAATTCCCACTTACATGAGCGGTCGCCTTAATCGATTTGGCTACTCATGCACTACTCACAGTCAGACACAAACTTCCATATGTCGTCGCTTCTGCATCACAATCTGTACTCGTACACACATCGTGTAACTCCTGTGCAGGAGAGGACATTTAATTGATAGTTGCTGCCCACTATCAGCGGATAAATACGATATTGCAATGCCTGTGTTGTAAAGACGAACGAGGCAATGTTTCTTCTTACATACACGGAAATTTGAGCCTGACCATGAGGCATATATAGATAGCCAAGGCACTTAAGGCGACCACTCGCATAAATTAGGAAATCTGGGTCAGAGTCCTGTTCTGGCACAAATTTTCATTGCTGTCATTCCCTTTCACCACTGACGATTGTTCACATTCACAACTGTGAATACTTTTCATGTACATCGTAAAGGTTCTGAAAGATATCTACATAGATACCAAAGTAACGATTAAAACAGGTACAAGAGTTTCAGAAATGATACCTGTGAGTCAGGGTGTCAAAAAGGGTGCAGATTATGGTCAACATTGCTTAATGTATACGTAGATGACATATTGAGAAGATGGAAACAAAAAGTACACCCTGAGTTACAGATATCACAATATGGAACTATAAACACCTATGTCATTGCAGACGATCAGTTTATTGTATTTGACGACGAAAAAAAATTGCAATGTCCCATACATAAGTTGCACATTCTGGGCAAATCATACAAAATGGAACCTTCACTGATAAAACAGTAATCGCATTTAGGGGAATTGTGTCAATCACATCAAAAATTGTTATCAATAATGGAATAAGTTAATAGATTTAATTATTTAGGTTACCAAATAAGGTACAAGCATAACAGAGGTATAGGAAACAAGCTCCAGCAGTTTCAATAAATATGTGGCACTATTAACAGAACCTAGAAGAAAGGGGTTAGAAAGGGAATAAATATAAAATTTTATAAAACTAAAGCTGTGACTTTTCTGCTGCACATGAATGAAATATCAGTTCTCACAAAGAGGGATATGAGAAAAGCACAGACAGCTGAAAAGAGATTTCTAAGAACAGTGTATGGTTTCACTCACCAAGAAAGGGTTAAGATTGAACAAATTAGTCAAGATGTGAACACTGAACGGATAAAACATGCAACAGAGAAATATAGTAACACATTGTTTGAAAGATCATGTGAGCAGAATGTCAGAACAAAGACTGATCAAACAGTTGTTGAGGTACAGGCCGAGAGGAAGAAGAGGCTGTGGTAGACTGAAAACGAGATTCTTTTGAAGACAGAATAGGTGGTTAGTTTAATCCCTGGAAGTGGTGATGATGATGATGATGATGGTAACAAACACTGGCAGAGGTGAAAAAGTGAAAATTGACATTAGTACCTTAGGACTGACTGGGAATCAAATCTGACAAATGGATCACTATCAGCAGTATCAAATGCCCTCTCATCATAGGCACTGCACAAACATTTGGGATTTAATCCAGGACATCATTACACAATAGGGACGGTGAATATCACTGAAACAACCGGTTTTTGGTTATATCTTTTTTCATGCCAGTTTAACCTGACTGACCACTCAAGATAACATGTTTCTGATATAACTGATTTTCGGCTTTTTATTCCAGTTATTTCCTGTAATAAATGTGCAAATTGAACAATGACTGAATAACTTTGATTCTCTTGGTTTCAAGAAACATAGTATAAAAATATTAAATTAAATAAGTGAATAATAGAAAACTTAATTCATACAACATTTGCTGCTTTTCTTGAAAAGTGATAAGTGGTTGAATACTTCAAAAATTCACCAGTACACTCCTATTGATTCCAGTTTTTTGAAACATCGCTCAAAAATCATGTTGTAGCAGAAGATCATGCCACTGATTGGGTCCTACGAGCAGTCAGTGCTAAATGGTGAAAATTGAGGTTGAAGAACTCTGTTTTACATGTTAATTTGTCCATTTGCAAGAGCTACAAGTAGCTACGGACATATTACGTAGACACAGGCAGAAATGACATATAAATTTTCGATATTTTAAAGCAAATGAAGCATTGTACATCACTGTTATGTCACTTGGTAAAAATATGTCCAGACTGGGGTTGGTTTCATTTTGCAGAACAATGGATGTCCAGGAATTACATTGAGATACTCCCATGCAGATCAGGTGGGGGCAAGTCTTGCACACAGCACGTACACACGTACCTTAAGCCACAACAACAACAAGTATATTATTGTCTCAGCAATGCTGTACCAGTTCTTATGCCAAGTTTTTGTTGCTTCTTTCTGTCGCCATTATACACTCCTGGAAATGGAAAAAAGAACACATTGACACCGGCGTGTCAGACCCACCATACTTGCTCCGGACACTGCGAGAGGGCTGTACAAGCAATGATCACACGCACGGCACAGCGGACACACCAGGAACCGCGGTGTTGGCCGTCGAATGGCGCTAGCTGCGCAGCATTTGTGCACCGCCGCCGTCAGTGTCAGCCAGTTTGCCGTGGCATACGGAGCTCCATCGCAGTCTTTAACGCTGGTAGCATGCCGCGACAGCGTGGACGTGAACCGTATGTGCAGTTGACGGACTTTGAGCGAGGGCGTATAGTGGGCATGCGGGAGGCCGGGTGGACGTACCGCCGAATTGCTCAACACGTGGGGCGTGAGGTCTCCACATTACATCGATGTTGTCGCCAGTGGTCGGCGGAAGGTGCACGTGCCCGTCGACCTGGGACCGGACCGCAGTGACGCACGGATGCACGCCAAGACCATAGGATCCTACGCAGTGCCGTAGGGGACCGCACCGCCACTTCACAGCAAATCAGGGACACTGTTGCTCCTGGGGTATCGGCGAGGACCATTAGCAACCGTCTCCATGAAGCTGGGCTACGGTCCCGCACACCGTTAGGCCGTCTTCCGCTCACGCCCCAACATCGTGCAGCCCGCCTCCAGTGGTGTCGCGACAGACGTGAATGGAGGGACGAATGGAGACGTGTCGTCTTCAGCGATGAGAGTCGCTTCTGCCTTGGTGCCAATGATGGTCGTATGCGTGTTTGGCGCCGTGCAGGTGAGCGCCACAATCAGGACTGCATACGACCGAGGCACACAGGGCCAACACCCGGCATCATGGTGTGGGGAGCGATCTCCTACACTGGCCGTACACCACTGGTGATCGTCGAGGGGACACTGAATAGTGCACGGTACATCCAAACCGTCATCGAACCCATCGTTCTACCATTCCTAGACCGGCAAGGGAACTTGCTGTTCCAACAGGACAATGCACGTCCGCATGTATCCCGTGCCACCCAACGTGCTCTAGAAGGTGTAAGTCAACTACCCTGGCCTGCAAGATCTCCGGATCTGTCCCTCATTGAGCATGTTTGGGACTGGATGAAGCGTCGTCTCACGCGGTCTGCACGTCCAGCACGAACGCTGGTCCAACTGAGGCGCCAGGTGGAAATGGCATGGCAAGCCGTTCCACAGGACTACATCCAGCATCTCTACGATCGTCTCCATGGGAGAATAGCAGCCTGCATTGCTGCGAAAGGTGGATATACACTGTACTAGTGCCGACATTGTGCATGCTCTGTTGCCTGTGTCTATGTGCCTGTGGTTCTGTCAGTGTGATCATGTGATGTATCTGACCCCAGGAATCTACATCTACATCTACATTGATACTCCGCAAGCCACCCAACGGTGTGTGGCGGAGGGCACTTTACGTGCCACTGTCATTACCTCCCTTTCCTGTTCCAGTCGCGTATGGTTCGCGGGAAGAACGACTGTCTGAAAGCCTCCGTGCGCGCTCTGATCTCTCTAATTTTACATTCGTGATCTCCTCGGGAGGTATAAGTAGGGGGAAGCAATATATTCGATACCTCATCCAGAAACGCACCCTCTCGAAACCTGGCGAGCAAGCTACACCGCGATGCAGAGCGCCTCTCTTGCAGAGTCTGCCACTTGAGTTTATTAAACATCTCCGTAACGCTATCACGGTTACCAAATAACCCTTTGACGAAACGCGCCGCTCTTCTTTGGATCTTCTCTATCTCCTCCATCAGACCGATCTGGTACAGATCCCACACTGATGAGCAATACTCAAGTATAGGTCGAACGAGTGTTTTGTAAGCCACCTCCTTTGTTGATGGACTACATTTTCTAAGCACTCTCCCAATGAATCTCAACCTGGTACCCGCCTTACCAACAATTAATTTTATATGATCATTCCACTTCAAATCTCTCCGCACGCATACTCCGAGATATTTTACAGAAGTAACTGCTACCAGTGTTTGTTCCGCTATCATATAATCATACAATAAAGGATCCTTCGTTCTATGTATTCGCAATTCATTACATTTGTCTATGTTAAGGGTCAGTTGCCACTCCCTGCACCAAGTGCCTATCCGCTGCAGATCTTCCTGCATTTCGCTACAATTTTCTAATGCTGCAACTTCTCTGTATACTACAGCATCATCCGCGAAAAGCCGCATGGAACTTCCGACACTATCTACTAAGTCATTTATATATATTGTGAAAAACAATGGTCCCATAACACTCCCCTGTGGCACGCCAGAGGTTACTTTAACGTCTGTAGACATCTCTCCATTGATAACAACATGCTGTGTTCTGTTTGCTAAAAACTCTTCAATCCAGCCACACAGCTGGTCTGATATTCCGTAGGCTCTTACTTTGTTTATCAGGCGACAGTGCGGAACTGTATCGAACGCCTTCCGGAAGTCAAGAAAAATAGCATCTACCTGGGAGCCTGTATCTAATATTTTCTGGGTCTCATGAACAAATAAGGCGAGTTGGGTCTCACACGATCGCTGTTTCCGGAATCCATGTTGATTTCTACATAGTAGATTCTGGGTTTCCAGAAATGACATGATACGCAAGCAAAAAACATGTTCTAAAATTCTACAAGAGATCGACGTAAGAGATATAGGTCTATAGTTTTGCGCATCTGCTCGACGACCCTTCTTGAAGACTGGGACTATCTGTGCTCTTTTCCAATCATTTGGAACTCTCCGTTCCTCTAGAGACTTGAGGTAGACGGCTGTTAGAAGGGGGGCAAGTTCTTTCGCGTACTCTGTGTAGAATCGAATTGGTATCCCGTCAGGTCCAGTGGACTTTCCTCTATTGAGTGATTCCAGTTGCTTTTCTATTCCTTGGACACTTATTTCGATGTCAGCCATTTTTTCGTTTGTGCGAGGATTTAGAGAAGGAACTGCAGTGCGGTCTTCCTCTGTGAAACAGCTTCGGAAAAAGGTGTTTAGTATTTCAGCTTTACGCGTGTCATCCTCTGTTTCAATGCCATCATCATCCCATAGTGTCTGGATATGCTGTTTCGAGCCACTTACTGATTTAACGTAAGACCAGAACTTCCTAGCATTTTCTGTCAAGTCGGTACATAGAATTTTACTTTCGAATTCAATGAACGCTTCACGCATAGCCCTCCTTACGCTAACTTTGACATCGTTTAGCTTCTGTTTGTCTGAGAGGTTTTGGATGCGCATTAAACTTGGAGTGGAGCTCTCTTTGCTTTCGCAGTAGTTTCCTAACATTGTTGTTGTACCACGGTGGGTTTTTCCCGTCCCTCACAGTTTTACTCGGCAATAAAGTTTCCCTTCCTGGGACAATGAATTCACGGTGTTCTTATTTCAATTTCCAGGAGTGTAATTAAAACAGCAATGATCACTTTCCTCATTTCCTCTAATAATGCAATATTTTAAACCAATGTAGATTTTATGACTAAAAATTACTACTTTTTTGAAAAATGGTTTATTTAAAAGAGAAAAATTTTAGCACTGCTGCTATAGCTAACCGATATTTCGATTATTTGATCTGCTATTAGTTAAAAAAACTGTTTTAAACAAGACCAAACAAATACCGTAAAATACGCGTTATTCAGAACTAAAAGACTGGTATCGGTTTTAATTGGTCGGTTTTTCTCATCCCTAGTACACAGTCAGAGATTGGGAACCTCATATCACCATCCCTGCTCTCTTCTCTTTCCCAGTCGAATGAAAATTTATTTCACTACAAGGGCACTTCTGAGTCACTTATCTTACGAAAATGTGTTGAATGCAAACAAACATGTACATAAATTATAAAGTATCTACATTACGAATCAACTGTACTAGTGCCTGGGGTATTGACCGGTGACCTACTTTCAGGCTGCCTATCTAATGGTTTCCATTGACAGTAAAATTTCGATTATTGATCGAATTAAAAAATTTAAAATGCTGACATAATCTTCACATTAAGAGGTACACTCTTACATTAAAAGTTTAACACAGTAAGACAGTTAGAAACTGTGTGTTTGTCTTTGGATAACGTTACTGATGGTGCACAAATGCCAGAATTTATTTATCCAGTATTTGAGACTACACTTAGCGACTTCCAGCACACTTTATATATAATTTCAAACCTTTTCAATGTATGACATCTCTTCGCAACACAATATCTGGACAATATCAGCTTATACCACTGAATGTACCTGCAAGTTATATCATTTTACAACATGCAGTTCAAGAAGTATGACGCCGTAAACATTTAGATGCGTTATGAATGATCTAAATCTTGGAATGCATCGGAAATTGCCCAGTTTATATCCATCCAGGGTTTCATAATGAGAGCACTTAACGACTTCTAACAAACTTTAAGTATAATTTTAAACCTTTCCTAAACTTTTTCTCGCTTACATACTTACAGCAAATATTGAACACTTTAACTTACTTGTAATCAGATTTTTGAAACTGTTTTATACAGGTGTTTACTGGTATCTTGAGAAAATATAATTTTGTCTAGAAATCATTCGTTATAATTTGAAGTTATCAGAGGCAAAATATTGGTAATGGATGGTTATTTACAATTCGTACTGAAACCAGACTGTAGTTATGAGCTGACAGAGACGAAAGGAAAGCAGTTGTTGAGAAGGAAGTGAGACATACATACAATAAGTAGTAAGTGAACCAAGAAGATATTTAGAAAGGGAATTAAAATTCAGAGAGGAAAAATACAAACTTTGAGAGTCACCAACGAGCTCTGTCAGAGACAGTAAAGAACTTCAGATTATTTTAATGTAATGGTGAGATTATAATATGAACACCAGTAAAAGCAAAATGACATTAAAGAAGTGTAGGTGAATTAAATCAGATGACCCTTGGGAAATGAGACACTAAAGGTAGCGAATGAGTTTTGCTATTTGGGCACAAAAAAGTAAGTGACGCCAGCAGAAATGAAGAAGATATGAAATGCAGTCTTCAACAGCAAGAAAAGCTCTTATGAAGAAGAGAATTACGTTGCCATCCTCTACATGTCCCTCATTGTGGTTTCTGTCTGTATGTGAAGGCAAATCTTAGGAATTATTGTAGCGATTTTGATATAGTTTTCACTAATACATAGACAGATTCACGAGGAAGGTTTGTGTGTGTAATTTATCACTGCTACGCCAGACACATCATCTGTCTATAGATACTTAGTGCTACCCATGCGAAGCTGGAGTAGGTCGCTAGCTGATTATAAATTTAAATTTAGGAAATATTTTCTGAATGTACTTGATAGAGTGTAGCTCTAGACAGAAGTGAAACATGAGCTGTAAGGAGCACAGGTAAGAGGAGAATACAAACTGTCGAAATGTGGTACTCCAGAAGAATGCTTAAGATTAGATATCAAGTGAGAAGAAATCGCCTGTGCCCTTCCAAAGGAACCATCTGAGCTTTCACCCTAAGCAGTTTAGGGAAATAACGAGAAGCCTAAATCTGGATGACTGGGCAGGGTTGGAACTGCACTTTTATTTAATACCAGTCCAGTGTCTTAAGACCATTCCACAAGAACGACTTTTTGGTCAAAGTCGACTACTCGTTACAGATGCGTGTCAGGTGCTTGTGTGGAAACCACGTCACGAGTTGGCTACGTCAACTTTGAAACTCTAAATGCCGCAGATTGCACATGCGTGGAAACTGGGGTTGGCGCCGTCTTTTAACATCGAAAGTTAACCTATTCGTAGCGTGCTCATAACTACTGTGGGAATGGATCTTGTATTTTTGTGTCTTCTTAATCGTTATTCATCACTAAAAATGTAAATAGATTAACGAGCTCCAATGAAAATTGTTTCAGTAGTGAAAGAAAACTTTGAAGTGCTTGGTCGACACTTTTTCCAATTGTTTCAATTCTCAATTTAGCATATGATATTTTTAATAGGACACTTTTCAATGATATCCACTATGTGTTTTACTTTGGTGGTTATCGTTGCTTGTTCCTACATTCTGTTATTATACACTCCTGGAAATGGAAAAAAGAACACATTGACACCGGTGTGTCAGACCCACCATACTTGCTCCGGACACTGCGAGAGGGCTGTACAAGCAATGATCACACGCACGGCACAGCGGACACACCAGGAACCGCGGTGTTGGCCGTCGAATGGCGCTAGCTGCGCAGCATTTGTGCACCGCCGCCGTCAGTGTCAGCCAGTTTGCCGTGGCATACGGAGCTCCATCGCAGTCTTTAACACTGGTAGCATGCCGCGACAGCGTGGACGTGAACCGTATGTGCAGTTGACGGACTTTGAGCGAGGGCGTATAGTGGGCATGCGGGAGGCCGGGTGGACGTACCGCCGAATTGCTCAACACGTGGGGCGTGAGGTCTCCACATTACATCGATGTTGTCGCCAGTGGTCGGCGGAAGGTGCACGTGCCCGTCGACCTGGGACCGGACCGCAGCGACGCACGGATGCACGCCAAGACCGTAGGATCCTACGCAGTGCCGTAGGGGACCGCATCGCCACTTCCCAGCAAATTAGGGACACTGTTGCTCCTGGGGTATCGGCGAGGACCATTCGCAACCGTCTCCATGAAGCTGGGCTACGGTCCCGCACACCGTTAGGCCGTCTTCCGCTCACGCCCCAACATCGTGCAGCCCGCCTCCAGTGGTGTCGCGACAGGCGTGAATGGAGGGACGAATGGAGACGTGTCGTCTTCAGCGATGAGAGTCGCTTCTGCCTTGGTGCCAATGATGGTCGTATGCGTGTTTGGCGCCGTGCAGGTGAGCGCCACAATCAGGACTGCATACGACCGAGGCACACAGGGCCAACACCCGGCATCATGGTGTGGGGAGCGATCTCCTACACTGGCCGTACACCACTGGTGATCGTCGAGGGGACACTGAATAGTGCATGGTACATCCAAACCGTCATCGAACCCATCGTTCTACCATTCCTAGACCGGCAAGGGAACTTGCTGTTCCAACAGGACAATGCACGTCCGCATGAATCCCGTGCCACCCAACGTGCTCTAGAAGGTGTAAGTCAACTACCCTGGCCAGCAAGATCTCCGGATCTGTCCCCCATTGAGCATGTTTGGGACTGGATGAAGCGTCGTCTCACGCGGTCTGCACGTCCAGCACGAACGCTGGTCCAACTGAGGCGCCAGGTGGAAATGGCATGGCAAGCCGTTCCTCAGGACTACATCCAGCATCTCTACGATCGTCTCCATGGGAGAATAGCAGCCTGCATTGCTGCGAAAGGTGGATATACACTGTACTAGTGCCGACATTGTGCATGCTCTGTTGCCTGTGTCTATGTGCCTGTGGTTCTGTCAGTGTGATCATGTGATGTATCTGACCCCAGGAATGTGTCAATAAAGTTTCCCCTTCCTGGGACAATGAATTCACGGTGTTCTTATTTCAATTTCCAGGAGTGTATTTCAAATTTTTCTACATATGGATGGTCCCTTGTAACCTCATTTGCGACATTCAGGTGGCAAGCTGCACAGCAGACAGGCCGCACTACAATGCAGTTTTGATGCTGACATACAAACGAAAAGAGCTTCCTGTGACAGACAAGACTCAGTACAGAAACTAAACGCCCCTGCTGGAGTAGATTCGCTTGTCACGACTACTCGGTTAAGAAAAGAATTGCGACCCTGTGGAAGGGGCGTTATCACCATGGAGGTAGAAAAAAAAGGGTAGTGTCATTACGTGACAAACTTGAATCCAATGTCCGCCATCTTAAACTAGCTCAAAACATTTGGTTCACCACATTCAAACCTCCATGTTTCACAGCTTTGATACTTCCCTGTGACATCATTTTGACGTGGCAGTGCCCAGTTTCGATCGTGTTGGGGGCTTCGAATGTGTGGAGACGTAGTTGTTTCATCAAAAATGCCAGCCTGTGCTTTTTTACGGGTGTACTAATCGATCCGAACGTAATCCAAAGTGTAAAGGAATCACATTTCATTCGTAAGTGAAGCAATTCAAGCAATATTTTCTTTTGTGCACATGAATTATTGTTGCACAGTTTAATTTTATTGTATTGGTTTTATTTCTGTCATTTGACTTTAGATTTGCCTTACTTTACACCGTGTCCGTTCTTTCTTTGTTTTTCTGTGTTTTTCATTGCCTTCCAAGTCGCAAACGTTGCGACATCCGAGCCATAATGTATCAACGGTCTTGTCTCTGCACAACACATGGCTACGTAACCATACTGATTGTTGGGGCCACATCTGGGGCCACATCTGACCGATAATTATTATTCGTTGTCCACATTCCCTCTCCCTTTAAAAGAGATTTTGGCTAGAACAGTGGAACGGCGGTTATGTGTGCGTGGGGTTGGTGTGTATGATTGTATGAATGTCTATATGTGCTGTACTTCCTTTCTGAAGAAGGCTTCAGTGTATGAACACTCTTTTAGTCATGCAAGCCTTGTGCTCGGAGTGTGAGTAGCAATCTATATGTTTCACAGTACAGTTATTCCCTCATGAAGTTTGTTGTAAATATCTCACTGCACTTCAACAGGAACAATGATGTACCACTTTACAATACCAGAAGGAAAAAAATTCATTTTACCACATTAAGGTTATCTGTAGCACAAACAAAGTTCACAATGCTGCAACCAAAAGTTTTGATCTCTTACCTATTGATATAAGATGACTGACATAGCAAAGTAAAGTTTGAAATTAAACTGAAAACATTTCTCTTTGATAACTCCTCCTATTCCACAGAAGATTATCTATTACTTTAATGTGTAAGTAGTGATGGGTAGGAATTACTGAGTAACATCTGTCTGTATTTACTTAAAAAATGTAAAACTAATAAATGATTGGCCTGCACACATATATACAAAAGAACTGATGTCATTATATAATAAATCGTTCCTAATAATTACGATTTATTGTACAAATGGTACATGGAACCTGAAATTAAGTAGCTAACTATTGGTATATCACAAAGCATGGTACAGACTTTCACACTTTGAAAACCGCAAAATGAAATTCAAAAGTAAAATCAAGCAGCTGATGTATTAGATGTACATTCTAATTGCACTATGTTTGGTTATTCCTGAAAAACTGGCAGAGTTACTGGCCAGAAATACTGCGTCGGAAAGTAAACCGATTTTGTGACATATTAGAAGTTCTTAATCATTGGCGAATTATTTAGTTTCACCTGAGTGCTTCGTTAGTTAGGTTTTTGAATATCTGCGTATTATTAGACACAGTTCCTGCCTTTTCGTCTGGGTGTACAGTAGATTTGCACAGGATGTGCCGATAGTCCGTTTATCTGCACAGTTTACTTTTCCACGGTCTTTAGTATGGACAGGGACTGCGATTGTTGCAGATGCGAGCCGAATTGGTGACACTTCGCTCTCAGCTTCAGGCTGTGATCGCTTCGATTACACAGCTTGAGGCTGCAGTGGATGGGCACCATTGTTGTGGGCCGGTTGTGGGGATCCAACGGACGTCCAGCACGCCCAAGTCCTCCGATCAATCCTTACCGGTGTCCAACTCAGTTACTGCTCACAATGAGGCTGACCCCTCACCTGTGGTCGAGTGGGAGGACGCCCTGGGGCGAAGCAAGCGGCGAAAGACTTCCCTGGGGGCCGCATGTAAGGTTCCAGGTGCTGTCTGTGGCTGACACTGTCGCTGAGCAGATGCTGTCGCCTGTCCTGTTTCAGAAGAAACCACTCAGCCTGCAAGATCCGGGCAATTGTAAAGGGTGGGATTTTTGGTAGTTGGGAGCTCCAGCGTTAGGCACGTTGCGGGGCCCCTGAAAGACTTGGCTGACAAGAAGGGTAAGAAAACCAACGTGAACTTTGTGTGCATACTGGGTGGAGACATTCCAGATGTGGAAAGAGTTCTGGCCGGCCGGAGTGGCCGTGCGGTTCTAGGCGCTACAGTCTGGAGCCGAGCGACCGCTACGGTCGCAGGTTCGAATCCTGCCTCGGGCATGGATGTGTGTGATGTCCGTAGGTTAGTTAGGTTTAATTAGTTCTAAGTTCTAGGCGACTGATGACCTCAGAAGTTAAGTCGCATAGTGCTCAGAGCCATTTGAACCATTTGGAAAGAGTCCTCCCGGATGCCATGAAGAGCACAGGGTGCAGCCAACTGCAGGTGGTTGCTCACGTCGGTACCAATGATGTGTGTCACTTTCGATCATAAGAGATTCTCTCTGGTTTCGAGCGGCTAACCGAAGTGGTAAAGGCTACCAGTCTTGCTCGCAAGATGAAAGCAGAACTGACCATCTGTGGCATTGTTGACAGGACCGATTGTGGACCTCTGGTACAAAGCCAAGTGGAGGGTCTGAATCAGAGGATCAGACGGTTCTGCGACCATGTAGGCTGCAGATTCCTCGACTTGGGTCAAAGCATGTTTGGGTTTCGGGTTCCGCTGAATAGGTCAGGTGTCCACTATATGCCGGAGGCGGCTACATTGATAGCAGGGGTTGTGTGGCGTGGACTGGGCGGTTTTTTAGGTTAGAGGGTCTCGGAAAAACACAAGAAGAGCTTCAGCCACAATGGGTGCAGGCTGAATACAGGAAGAACGTAGATACAGGAACCATTGGTATAACAGTTGTAAATTGTCATAGCTGTGTTGAGGAAGTACCAGAGCTCCAAGCGCTAGTAGAAAGCACTGGTGCTCAAATCGTTATAGGCTGGCTAAAGCCGGATATAAACTCAGACGAAATTTT
Source organism: Schistocerca serialis cubense (assembly GCF_023864345.2). Classification (NCBI taxonomy): domain Eukaryota; kingdom Metazoa; phylum Arthropoda; class Insecta; order Orthoptera; family Acrididae; genus Schistocerca; species Schistocerca serialis. Next base: position 85,484,189 of record NC_064647.1, on the reverse strand, counting down.
TGCGAAGAACCTAACGGTGTTCCTAAAGGATAGGCGTGTATGTTGTTAGAAGGAGTTTACTTTGTTGCGAAATTGAAGTAGATACTTCCTGTGAGTTAGTATGGGCAGAGGTCATCGTTGGCAACCGGAATAAAATAAAAATTGACTCCTTTTACCGACCTCCCAATTCAGACGATACAGTTGCTGAAATGTTCAAAGAAAACTTGAGTTTGATTTCAAATATCTATCCAACTCATACGATAATAGTTGGTGCTAACTTTAATTTACTCTTGATATGTTGGCGAAAGTACATGTTTAATTCCGGAGGTACGCATAAAATATCGTCCGAAATTGTGCTAAATGCTTTCTCTGAAAATTATTTCGAGCAGCTGCTTCATGAATCCACGCAAATAGTAAACGGTTGTGAAAACACACTTGACCTCTTAGCAACAAATAAGCATGAGTTAACAACGAGCATCAAAACCGATTCAGGGATTAGTGAACACAGGGTTGTCGTAGCGAGATTGAATATTGTAATCCCCAAATCCTCGAAAAATAAGCGAAAAATATATCTATTCAAAAAAGCAGATAAAAATTAACTTCATGCCTTCCTGAGAGACAATCTCCACTCATTCCAAATTAATAATATAAGTGTAGACCAGATGTGGCTTAAATTCAAAGAAATAGTATCCCCAGCAATTGAGAGATTAATACCAAATAAATTAACAAACGACAGAGCTGATCCTCCTCCGTACACAAAAGGGGTTAGAACATTGTTGCAGAAACAACGAAACAAACATGCCAAATTTAAACAGACGCAAAAACCCCAAGATTGGCGACCTTTTACAGAAGCTCGAAATTTAGCTCGTACTTCAATGCGAGATGCCTATAACAGTTTAACAACGAAACTTTGTCTCGAAATCCGGCAGAAAATCCAAAGAGATTCTTGTCGTATGTGATGTATGTTTGCGGCAAGAAACAATCAATGCCTTCTCTGCGCGATAGCAATGGAGATTTTTGTGTTAGCAAAAGAGCCAACACCGTGTTACGAGTGGAGGCCGAAATGCACGCGTTTTCGCTCACGCAGGCTGGCGTGAGGAGGGAAGAACTATATTGACGTGAGGTCTGGAACATAACAAGGAATGAGAATTCAGAAAGCGGACGAAATTAGTTTGATATTTAACTTTAATCCATTAATGATGAACGTCGCTCTTGACGGTACATGATTCACAATATTATCTGTTCAGAATACATTCTTGAAGTAATTATAGTAACTGAATATGGCGCCTGAGTTGGTCGTAGCAAATGACGTAGCTGAAGGTTAAGCTAAACTGTCGTCTCTGCAAATGAGAGCGTATGTAGACAGTGAACCATCGCTAGCAAAGTCGGCTGTACAACTGGGGCGAGTGCTAGGGAGTCTCTCTAGACTAGACCTGCCGTGTGGCGGCGCTCGGTCTGCGATCACTGATAGTGGCGACACGCGGGTCCGACGTATACTAACGGACCGCGGCCGATTTAAAGGCTACCACCTAGCAAGTGTGGTGTCTGGCGGTGACACCACAGAGATACTGGCTAAGACAGTGCTGCCATAGCAGAGTTACTAAACACAGGCTTCCGAAATGCCATCACAAAAGAAGACGAAGTAAATATTCCAGAATTCGAATAGAGAACAGCTGCCATCATGAGTTACGTAGGAGTTAATATAGGAGTAGTTAAGCAACTTAAATTGCTTAATAAAAGCAAGTCTTCTGGTACAGACTGTATACCAACTAGGTTCCTTTCGGAGTACGCTGATGCATTAGCTCCATACTTAACAATCATATACAACCGTTGGTTCAACGAAAGATCTATACCCAAAGACTGGAAAGTTGCACAGCTCACACTAATATTCAAGAAAGGTAGTAGGAGTAATCCACTAAATTACAGGCCCATATCGTTAACGTCGATATGCAGCAGGATTTTAGAACATATATTGAGTTCTAACATTACGAATTACCTCAAAGAAAACGGTCTATTGACACACAGTCAACATGGATTTAGAAAACATCGTTCCTGTGAAACACTACTACCACTTTATTCACATGAAGTGAATAAGGGATTTAAGATCGATTCCGTATTTCTGGATTTCCGGAAGGCTTTTGACACTGTACCACACAAGCGGTTCGTAGTGAAATTGCGTGCTTATGGAATATCGTCTCAGTTATGTGACAGGATTTGTGATTTCCTGTCAGAGAGGTCACAGTTTGTTGTAATTGAAGGAAAGTCATCGAGTAAAACAGAAGTGATTCCTGGCATTCCCCAAGGTAGTGTTATAGGCCCTTTGCCATTCCCTGTCTATATAAACGATTTCGGAGACAATCTGAGCAACCGTCTTCAGTTGTTTGCAGATGCCGCTGTCATTTATTGACTAATAAAGTCATCAGAAGATCAAAAGAAACTGCAAAACGATTTAGAAGAAATATCGGAATGGTGCGAAAAGAGGCAGTTTGACCCTAAATAACGAAAAGTGTAAGGCCATCCACAAGAGTGCTAAAAGGAACTTGTTAAACTTCGGTTACACGATAAATCAGTCTAAATCTAAAAGCCATAAATTCAACTAATTATCTAGGTATTAAAATTACGAACAACTTAAATTGGAAGAAACTCATAGAAAATGTTGTGGGGAAGGCTAACCAAAGACTGCGTTTTATTGGCAAGGACACTTAGAAAATGTAACAGACCTACTAAGGAGACTGCCTACACTTCGCTTGTCCGCCCTCTTTTAGAATACTGCTGCGCAGTGTGGGATCCTTACCAGATAGGACTGATGGAGTACATCGAAAAAGTTCAAAGAAAGGCAGCACGTTTTGTATTATCGCGAAATGTGGTAGAGAGTATCACAGAAGTCATCAAATGAAAGGCATTTTTCGTTGCAACGGAATCTTCTTACAAAATTCCAATCACCAACTTTCTCCTCCGAATGCGAAAATATTTTGTTGACATCGACCTACATAGGTAGGAACGATCACCACGATAAAATAAGGGAAATCAGAACTCGTACAGAAAGATATAGGTTTTCATTCTTTCTGATCGTGTTACGAGATAGGAATAACAGAGAATTGTGAAGGTGGTTCGATGAACCTTCTGCCAGGCACTTAAATGCAATTTGTAGAGTATCCATGTAGATGTAGATGTGGGAAAAGAAACAAATAAGCTACTGACATGTGGAATACTCGGGACTACTGCCGGATGTTTGTGTCACTCTCGCACAATTTTTCGCCCACGTAACTCGTTGCCTTCTTCAGGTGCTACCTGAGACTGCCGTATTGGAGGATCTTGTCCAGTATTTATGCCCAGAGGGCGCTGGGTGCTCTCCTTGCCATCCGCGCCCGCCTGGTGCTGCCCCTGAGGTTTTGGCCCTTCCCTGGTGCTCCGACGGACGTCCGCACCCGGCTCGTCCACCATCTGTGGTCGTGGCAGCTGTCTGCGGCCGATCCCGCGTTTGGCGTTCCGTTCGTGGTCCGCGCCCGCTTGGTGCTGCCCCTAAGGTGTTGGCACTTCCCTGGTGCTCCGACGGACGTCCGCGCCCGCCTACACCCCATTTGCAGTTGTGGCAGCTGTCTGAGGCCCGTCTCGCGTCGGGTGCTCCGTTCCCGGTCCGTGCCCGCCTGGTGCTGCTTTTAACGTGTTGTCTCTCCCCCGGTGCTCCCTCAGACGTCCGTGCCCGACTTGGTCTCCATCTGTGGCAGCTCTCTGAAGCTCGTCCTTTGCCGGGCGCTCCGTTCGCGGTCCGCTCCCGCCTGGCGCTGCTCCTGAGGTGTTGGCACTTCCCTGGTGCTCCGACGGTCGTCCGCGCTCGGCTCGTCCATCATCTGCGGTCGTGGCGGCTGTCAGTGGCTCGACCTGCGTCGGGAGTTGTTTTCGCGGTCCGCACCCGCCTGGCGCTGCTCCTGCGGTGTTACTACTTCTTGAGGAGTTTCTTAGTTCCTTTCGTTGGGCCCTGATAAGCTCCAGAGCCGGACTCCACGCCGAGCTGAGCTGGTAACCGCTGTCTCGGTTTATTAGGTTGTCTGTGACCTTGATCTCAATGGCCTCCTTTGTGACACTGTCCCAAAATCTTGGCGTCTGTGACACAATTTTGGTGTTGTTGTAGTCCATTGAGTGACCGAGCTCCAGACAGCGTTCCGCTATGGCGGATTTGGTTGCCTGTCCGAGTCTGGTGTGCCTCTGGTGTTCTTTGCACCTGACGTCCACCGTTCTGGTTGTCTGGCCCATGTATGACTTTCCACACTGGCACGGGATGTTGTAAATGCCTGGTTTACGTAGCCCCAGGTCATCCTTCACGCTCCCTAGCATTGTCCCAGTTTTGGAGGGTGGATAGAAGATACTCTTTATATCCCTGTGGCTAGACTTTCCGTATCTGGCAGAGCCCGAGCCCTGTGAACTAATGTTTTCAAGACTCCATTCTTCTGTGCCGGGTGGTGGCAGCTACTGGCTTGAAGGTATAAGTCAGTGTGGGTGGGCTTGCGGTACACACTGTGTCCCAGAGTGCCATCTGCCTTCCTCTTGACTAGGACATCCAAGAATGGGAACTGTACATCCTTCTCTAGCTCCATAGTAAATTTTGTACTTGGGTGGCATGAATTTAGATGTTCCAAAAAGTCATCTAGCTTCTCCCTGCCATGGGGCCAAATGACAAAAGTGTCATCGACATACCTAAGAAAGCACTTGGGTTGGTGAGTGGCTGATGCAAGTGCCTCTTCCTTGTACCTTTCCATGAAAAGGTTGGCTACCACTGGTGATAAAGGGCTGCCCATTGCCACTCCTTCTGTTTGCTCGTAAAATTGACCCCCATAAAGAAAATATGTTGAGGTCAGTACATGCTTGAGCAGGTAGAGCAGGGCACCATCGAACATCTCTCCAATGATATTCAGTGAATCGGTGAGTGGCACTCGTGTGAAGAGCGACACCACATCGAAACTGACCATGATGTCAGAGTCCACTGTGTGTAGCTGCCTTAGCCGTTGTAGGAAGTCCTCCTAGTTCCGAATGTGGTGTGCACATTTGCCCACATATGGTGCCAATATCTTCTTCAGGTATTGTGCAGTGAGGTATGTCGCTGTGCCGATGTTACTGACAATAGGTCGAAGAGCGTCCCCCTCCTTGTGGACCTTGGGGAGTCCATAGAGTCTGGGTGGTACAGGTGCTTTGGGATGAAGCTTCTTGATGACCTGTTCAGGTAGACCTGTCTCCTTCAGCAACTTCTGGGTCTTCTTGTCCACCTTGTCAGTGGGGTCGCCATCTAGTGGTTTGTAAGCAGTGTCTTCCAGGAGTTGTTGCACCTTCCTGTCATACTCCAACTTGTTTAAGATGACCGTGGAATTACCCTTATCAGCTGGCAGATCTACAACGCTGTCATCCTCCCGTAGCTGCCTGAGTGCCACCCTCTCGTGAAGGACGCCCTGGGGCTACGTAAACCAGGCATTTACAACATCCCGTGCCAGTGTGGAAAGTCATACATGGGCCAGACAACCAGAACGGTGGACGTCAGGTGCAAAGAACACCAGAGGCACACCAGACTCGGACAGGCAACCAAATCTGCCATAGCGGAACACTGTCTGGAGCTTTGTCACTCAATGGACTACAACAGCACCAAAATTGTGACACAGACGCCAAGATTTTGGGACAGTGTCACAAAGGAGGCCATCGAGATCAAGGTCACAGACAACCTAATAAACCGAGACAGCGGTTACCAGCTCAGCTCGGTGTGGAGTCCGGCTCTGGAGCTTACCAGGGCCCAACGAAAGGAACTAAGAAACTCCTCAAGAAGTAGTAACACCGCAGGAGCAGCGCCAGGCGGGTGCGGACCGCGAAAACAACTCCCGACGCAGGTCGAGCCACTGACAGCCGCCACGACCGCAGATGATGGACGAGCCGAGCGCGGACGACCGTCGGAGCACCAGGGAAGTGCCAACACCTCAGGAGCAGCGCCAGGCGGGCGCGGACCGCGAACGGAGCGCCCTGCAAAGGACGGGCCTCAGAGAGCTGCCACAGATGGAGACCAAGTCGGGCACGGACATCTGAGGGAGCACCGGGGAAGAGACAACACGTTAAAAGCAGCACCAGGCGGGCGCGGACCGCGAACTGAACGCCCGACACAGGACGGGCCTCAGAGAGCTGCGACAGATGGCGACCAAGTCGGGCGCGGACGTCCGAGGGAGCACCGGGGAAGAGAGAACACATTACAAGCAGCGCCAGGCGGGCGCGGACGGCAAGGAGAGCACCCAGCGCCCTCTGGGCATAAATACTGGACAAGATCCTCCAATACGGCGTGGGGGTTCGGGGGGTTCTTGTGTGGGTGTGTTTTCCTGTATATGGTGCGTTTCTTCGCAGCGCGTGATTTCCGGGAGTGGGGTCGTGTTGTTTGGGGGCATAGGTGTTGGTACCGATGCTTGCTGGGTTTCAGGTGTTGCCTGTGGTTGTTGTGTGGCTGTTGCAGCGGTTGTTTCACGTGTGTGTGTAGGGCGCTGAGGTTCCGCAGCCTGTGCCGTTCCGCCAGGGCGTGCAACCGTGGCAAACGTTACGTCGTTCCTTACTGGGTTCGGCGCTGGCCTTGGGCGTGGTATGTCGTACAGTACCCTGCTTTTGTCTAGTTTTCGCTTCAGCGCCTGTTTGTATGAGTTGCACTGTCTGAAGTTTGCCGCATGGGGCCCACCGCAGTTGGCACAGCGTCGCTTGTTTGGTTGTATTTGTGTGCAGGTGTTGGATCTGTGATTGCTAGCGCATCCGCGGCAGCGAGTTGCCAGGCCGCAGCGGAGGTCCGAGTGGCCGAACCGCTGGCAGTTGTTGCATTGTTGGGGGACGTTGGGTGGTTCGTAGAGTTCTACACGTACGTCCATCCGCAGAAAGCTCTTTATCTGCAGGATGGCGCGGGAATCAGCCGTGTCGGCTAACTCAACCATGTAGTGTGGTAGCGGTGCGTGTGTACGGAACCCTGTCATCCGGGAGGCACTTTTACAGTCGAATCCCAGATAACAAAGGGCCCCATGTACTGTCTCGTTGGGGGTGCTGGGGTCCACTCCCTTGATCACGTACTGCTGGGTTCTCTCGTCCAGCGTTCTGTACGTGTAATGTTCGATCTTCCGATCTTTGAGGAAGGTCAGAAGATCTTTATATTCGTTGTCTGTGGCAACGTACAGTGAGGCCCTGTCCCCCGAGTACTTTGCATGTAATGTGCTGTTTATGTGCCTCTCCGCGAATGCAGTGTTAAGGGCACTAAGGTTCCCGTAGTTTTGTGTAACAACCGGGGGGAAACCAGTCTTGTGTTGTGTGGGCACTGCTGTGGCTTTGTGTGCTTTGTTGTTGTTCGCCACAGCTGTGTTTGCGTTTGGTTTTGAGTTAATGTTGCTAGCCTGAGATGAGCTAGTGGGTGTAGGCAACAGCGCCTTTCGGTTGCCTAGCGAGTTTGGTTGCTCGCTTGTTTGTGCTGGTGTTTTTTTGGGTCTGCGTTTTGGGCCCTCCACCTGCCAGGGCTCTGTGTAGTGGTTTTCTGTATCCACATCCGCCGCCGCTGCCTCGGTTTCTTGAGGCTGCGACGCCGGTGGGAGAATGGTACATGACTGTCCAGTGACAGGTGAGTGTAAGGTAATGTTTAGTGTAGTTGTCTTGGTGGGAGAGACGTCCGCCCCGAAAAGTTGGGTGATTAGCCGGCGCGACTCGAGCTGCTTTTGCGCTTTCATGCCAAGCTGTCGAGCGTCGCCAGCCGCTCCCTTGCCTTCGGTAGCGGGCGGGGCGCGAGTTTCGGCGGGTGCAGTCGAACCTCGCGCCTCTTGTGCTGCAGTCTTGCTGCGGGTGATAGCAGGGGAAGTGCTAGTAGCGTCCGCCATCTCGCACTTAGGATTATTTATTGGGTAGGAAGGGGGAAACGACAATTTTACTTTTCTCGAAAGGCGAGAGAAGTGTTACGTGTTCCCTACGGAAGTGGGTGGTCCCTACTTTATGCTAACATGCGCTGTTCGTGCAAGCGCGGCACCTAAAGGAGGTGCGGGAGAAGAATGGCCTGCAGCACGCGGGCTTGGTCCCGTGAAGGAGCCCTGGTACTGCCTCAGAGTCCCTAAAAGAACGTGAGAATCACGTTGCGGGCGTTGGGTAACCGGAGGCTACCGGGAGCTGCGAACAGCCAACAAGACACCGAGACTGTAACTCACACTACCATCCCCCTCACCACAGAAGTAACACAGGCGCCACAACCTCTGCCACAAAGCACAACACACCAATACCCGCACAAGCGGCCGCTAACTCCACAACAGCACCTCAGGCTGCCACACCCATCACCAGCACACCACCTGGGGGAACACTGGAAACACTATTCCCCCGACACACGACCATTCAAATCCTTACCAAGGTGCTGACGGCCGTCACTACACTCATCACCCAGCTCATGAGCGCCGAACCCGGGCAATACTGGGCTGTCATACACACTGCCATCACAACACTCTTTTACATGAATAATACACCACACCCGGCCCATAACGCAGACCCGCATACACTATCATGGATCCTGTTCTGGAATGCAGACTCGATCCACAACAAAAGGGCAGAATTTGCCGCGTTCATGGAGCGCAAGGGAATCCTTGTCGCGCTACTGAGCGAGACTAAACTTAAACCGCACAAACAATTAAACTTTCCTGGCTATTGTGTCTATCGTACCGACCGACCGGGCGACGCCGTGGCAGGTGGAACTGCAATCGTCATACACAAAAACATTGAGCACACAAACATAGAGCTCCCTGAACTGGAAAAAATTGAGGCTACGGCCGTCAGAGTCAAGTTCAACGGAGCCTACACCACGCTGATATCGGTATACAACAGCCCTGTAGGCATCTCAACACGCGATATCAGCACATTACTCAACATTTCACCGCGAGTAATAGTCGCTGGAGATCTGAACGCAAAACACCCAGAATGGAATTCACGCATAGGAAATCCCAACGGCAAAAAACTGTACGAACATTCGCTAGGTAGAAACTACATTATACTAGCGCCGACTGAACCGACGCACATTCCCTATCAGAGGGGACACAGGCCAGACGTGATAGACATGGCCCTCATCAAGGGCATTACAGCGACACTCAACGTTGCCGTTGAAAACGATCTGCCCTCAAACCACCAACCTGTAAAACTATACATTGAGGAAACACTGCAGCACACAGAACAACGCAAGATGTTGGACTACGGGCGTGCGAATTGGACATTGTTCAAGCAAACGCTTGATAGCCACATCCCACCTACACACGAAATTAACGAAACAGGACAAACTGACGAGGCAGTGGAAACCCTCACTAACGCCGTCCGGGACGCAATGGCAGGCACCATACCTGATCGCACCTCACAACAACGCAGTGCGGCCCTGCCCCAGGAAATCCTGGGCCTAATCTCAATGAGGAATCGCCTCAGGAGACAATGGCAGCGCACCAGGCGTCCGTACTTCAAACGGCACATTAACAGACTACAGGGCATCATACACGATAAAATACAAACACATAGAACACAACAGTGGAATCAAAAACTCGAAGGGCTGGACACCGCACGACCTGGCGTGTGGCAGCTAGCCCGACACTTCACCAGGGAGAAAATATACACCCCAACGCTTCAAGGGCCTGACGGACCTGCATACTCAGCGGAAGAGAAAGCAGAACTAATGGCTCGAACACTCGCAGCGTCATTCACACCGAACCTGGTACCATCAGATCCAGTGTTCACACTTGCTACTGACCAAGAGGTTACACGCATTCTAGCCCAACCATCGCGCGACGACATTCGACATGCTAGCACAGCCGAAGTCTCCTGGGCTATAATGCATTCCGCTGCTAGGAAAGCCCCTGGTCATGATGGCATTCAAAACCGTGTCCTCCAGGAGTTCACGGATAAAGCAACTGAGTACCTAACACTCATAACGAATGCCATACTAAAACACCAACACTTCCCCGCCTTTTGGAAGACGGCCAAGGTCCTGATGTTCAGGAAGCCGGGGAAAGACCACAGCCTCCCACAAAATTACCGACCCATCAGCCTTCTGAGCTCGCTCAGTAAGATTGTTGAGAAGGTGATTCTCAAACGCATCACTAGGCACTGCATAACAAATGACATCCTGAGACCGGAGCAATTCGGCTTCAGGAATCACCACTCCACAACACAACAACTCCTACGGGTCGTTGAACATATAACACATAGCTTCAACATAAACAAAGCTACAGGGGCAGTGTTCCTGGACATTGAAAAGGCTTTCGACCGTCTATGGTGTCCGCCCCAGTAGCTGAGTGGTCAGCGTGACGGATTGCCGTCCTCTGGGCCCGGGTTCGATTCCCGGCTGGGTCGGAGATTTTCTCCGCTCAGGGACTGGGTGTTGTGTTGTGTTCATCATCATTTCATCCCCATCCGGCGTGCAGGTCGCCCAATGTGGCGCCGAATGTGATAAGCCCTGCGATATGGCGGCCGGACCTGCCCCGCGAGGGGCCTCCCGGCCAATGACGCCAAACGCTCATCATCATCATCACCGTCTATGGCACAACGGCCTCATCCGCAAACTCAGCGACGCGGGATTCCCTGACGGGCTGCTGCGTCTAATACACTCATACCTCACAGACAGGAGTTTCAACACTGACGTGCAGGGAAAACAATCAACACAACACGGTATACACGCGGGAGTACCCCAGGGAAGCATCCTAGGGCCCCTGCTGTTTAACCTCTACATAAACGATCTCCCAACCACACACAACACAATGATGGCAATCTACGCGGATGACACAGCCATCCTTGCGCAAGATTGGAAACCATCAAACATTACTTCACGCCTACAGACTGCACTCAGAGTGGCCGAGCCTTGGTTGGAGAAATGGCGTGTTAGAGTAAACGTCGACAAGTGCGAAGCCGCTCTGTTCACTAGAAGACCGAAGCAACTGCGCAAACACCGATACTGCAGACCAATAACTCTACATGCACGCCCAATACGTTTCCGTGAGAAAGTCAAATACCTCGGTGTCTGGCTGGACCGGAAATTACTCTGGGGGGACCACATACAACGCATGACCAACCGAGCTAGCGCGAGGCTCAAACAGCTCTATCCTATGCTCAACAGGCGAAGCACACTGAACAGAAGGGTGTCGAGGTCCATGTACATGACACTTATCCGACCCCTGATGACGTACGCAGCTCCTGTCTGGGGATACGCTGCGCCTACACGTCTGCGCCGTCTGCAGCTCATACAAAACAAAGTACTCAAAATCATAAGCAATGCTCCACGATACACACGCATCGCGGACCTTCACCGGGAATACCGACTTGAGACTCTCACGGAGGTAATCCACAAACTCACCACAAGACTATACAGAAACTCCAGACATTCGCAGAACCCGTTTATTCTGAATCTGGGGAACTACGACCACAACCATAGATGGAAACATCAAAGACCAAAAGACATACTTCTAAGGACATAACATCTATGGCCAAGCATACGCAAACATAGCGGCACAGGCGAGCCCCTGTTAATCAGACCCATTACTGGATATCCAGCTGTAATACACTGCCGAATAACTGGCACCACACAGGGAAGCCGTACCGTACACTGCATGCAAACAAGCTCCACACATCCCCCACACAGTGAGATGATCTATGGCCGATCTCCCACTACTGAATAACGATCTTGATTGTTCCAGGAATGCAGCAGCAGCAACAACTGGGACACATCGCCATCGCTTGTCATGGTAATGATGCATGATACCTATACTAACTAATCCAACCTTGCATTAACTATCGCAGCTAGTAAGCCACTACTGCTCTTACTACCCATCCCACTGTCGCAGAGGTTTTTTTCCCACGGCACGAGCCATGGCACTTTTTTCCCTCTGCTCTTCAAATCAATACCCTCACTCGCGTTTCGTCCACTATCTATCACCTGATGGACCGTGTTAATGCGTAGCCTTACCCAGACACACGGACAACATCACAGCCCAGCATCCTGTGATCCACATACTAGACAACTAACATGTTTACGGAGGTGACAGTAGAACTTTTGGTTTGGTCACCACGTTGGTGCGGGCGTGGAGGGGCCCCATCTCTTATTTCCAATACGGCAGTCTCAGGTAGCACCTGAAGAAGGCAACGAGTTACGTGGCCGAAAAATTGTGCGAGAGCGACACAAACATTCGGCAGTAGTCCCGATTATTCCACATGTCAAGATCTCGCCGGGAAAGCCTGAAGAGTTACAAATAAGCTACTGTTGGAAGAGTAGGCCTACATTTCATACAGGTTAGGTTATCATTACTAAAAAGTTACTCACATACATATCCAAGCAAAGTATCCATTTTAAGGAGTTTTAAGCGTTTGAGACCATTCCATTGATCACATTTATAGCATTTCACAATGCTGGAAGATGCTAAAAAATTGTTTTTACCTGTAAGTTGCTATTTTTGGCCACACATATGATGAATATCGCATCATAGCTACGATTTCAAAGTGAGAAGATGGGAAGACTTCAGTAAGACTTATGCACTGGTCATCTAATAAAACAAGAGCTCTATTCATCACAAGGGTATACCTCTACACAGCTGTGTTTATATGACATTTCAACAATCGTTGACTTTGTTGATACGCACACGATACGACAGCACACCTTGGTTTTTTACTCATTGTACAAGTTTCTGGGCTATCAAAGAACACAGAGGTAAGTGTTTTGCAAACATGAACACTAAAAATGTTGTGCATACGAGTCGAAAGCTGGAAATGTAACGAACAAGAAGCAGTACCGACATCAGTAAGCAAACATGCAGTTTCATTTGCTATCAACAAAAATACAGTTAAAGTGGAATTAATGTATTACGAAAGCATGCTTTTCACATCACTTCCTTCTGGTTCTGGTTATACGTAATGCAGCAGCAAAAACAAATTACGTTACCGAGGCCAAATGTCTCCTATTACTAGAGAAAATACGCATTCGAGAGCAGAAAAAGTTCGAAACAGCCTTTCTGACACTATTCTATTCATATGAACTCTATAATTTTTAGTTTTTAAGACAGATGTTGCTAGCTCATGTCAGAAATAATGAACAAGAAGCACTAGTAATCAGTAGTGTGCTAATGTTTGAGGCCTGTTTAAAATGGCGGCACACCCCGCCAACACTGGTTTCAAAACAACATACAGAGTAAGTCTGTAGTGACACCTCCCTTCTCTTTTTATCTACATGGTCACTGCACCACTTCGCTCGATAATGGAAAGCAGTGTGTGGGTTGAAAGCTGCAGGCTGACAAAACTTGTCTACAGTAAGCAGTTTCAAGTGGATGCAGGGCACAGTTGTTGTGCAGCGATGAGAAGACCAACGAAGAGAGACTGTAAAGGCATTATCTGGACTGAAGAACGCAACAAGAACTACCCAGTCGAGCGCTAACGACATTTGACAACAACGTTAGTTACGGACGATGGTATCGATCGTGAGACCTAACAATATCAATTGTTCAGTTTGTTTACGCCCTTTTAATTACGTTTATTCAGGGTTGCCAAGTTAGCGGAATTTCCGCTAAATTTGACGGATTTTACACACTGTCAGCAGGTGAAATTTTGCATTTGGCGGTCAACGGATTTTTTAATGGGTTTATGGATTGATGTCTGCAACAACATTTTTCTGTTTAATTCAGTCTTTCCATTATACAATTTGAAATTATATTTAAAGTGAAAAATCCAAAACTGGCAACAATATGGCTCCAGCTAACTCTTAATGATCGGATTTCGATAAAGTGTTTCCCCTGCCTCCACACAACAGAACAATCCTTTCCAGTCTTAGCTCTTTGCTTTTAGCATTGCAGTTACAAGTTACCGCGGACCGAAGTCGGTACAGTGCATAGTGCTAAATTGTTAATTTTTTATGACGCTGTTAATCGCGTTGTAATCAGTGATTTTTATTAGTTGTCTCATCAAAATTTCGAAGCAAAAGGAGAAGAACTTCACCCAAAAGTTTAGAAAAGTGTGGCTTAGCAACAAACAATTGAAAGACTGGTTCTTGAGATCCCCGCCGACCCTTCTAGTGTGGGATGCCGATTTTTCGAGTGCAATTTAAATTCGCAACTGTCGGGTTTACTGAATCATGCAAGAAGCAAAACACGAAAATGCTGCGACACCCTTTTCTTCACAGAGGCAACTGAAACTAGATATACATGTAGTTAGGCAGTCCAATGAAGTTTCTGTTGCAAAAGCTACATTATGTTTATTTGTGACTAACCATTCCGCAATAAGATCTGTGGATCACCTCTGCAGCCTTTCAAAAAGATGTTTTATTGGTGCTGACCATGTCTCTCAGATGAGTATGCAAAGAAACAAGTCTAGTGGTGTGATTAAAACATTCTTTGCCCATATTTTAAGGCCAGTCTGAAAAACGACATAGGAGACGGATATATCAGTGTACTTTTGAATGAGTCTACAGACATTAGTGCCAGTAAATTGTTAGCTGCGTGTGTGATATACTTTTCTGAGCCCCAAGGTCGCATTGTTTCCACATTCTTGGGAATGGTAGAGTTAGAGGAAGACAACGCAGTGGCAGTAACCAATGGTTTGAAATCTTTGCTTTATGAGTACAGCTTGAACATTCATTTAACGCGCGGTTTGGGTACTGACAATGCAGCAATTATGGCAGGCATCAATAATGGTGTGTATCAGAATTTGAAAAGAGATGTTACGTTGGATGTCTATTTTAGAGGCTGTTTCTCGTGCTTTGGCTCACTGGCTGGAACTAAAAACCCACTTTGAGATAGCAGCGCTTCATGAGAAGTCCTATACTGCCCAAGTCCTTCATAATATGTACAGTGATGACGCAAACAAAATTTATCTTACTTTTCTGCAACCTTATTTGGAAGAATGTCACCTGGAAAATAAGGAATTTCAGTCAGGTTCTGCAGACCCATCACGGCTCCTAAACGATGTTGTTTCACTAATCAGTGGCCTCGTAAGGAGAGTTATTGTACCAGGGTATAGAGGCGATCTTTTATCAGCAGATGTTATCAAGTATCAGTCGCCAAGAATATACTTAGGTCATGAAGTCGTAGTCTTACTGCAGGATATGAATAGTTCCAACAAAATTTCAACTGAGGTTGAGAATGCCTTAAGGAAAAGACGTGAACATTTTCTTGTTTCCCTTGCTTCTGCGCTGCAACATCGCTTGCCCCAAAATGTAAATGTGTTGCAAAAAGCGTCCTTAATTGCCCCAAGAGATGATTGAGAGTGATAAAAGAACCAATAGTATCGCTGGCTAAGGAAATGAGCTTGTTAGATAGTACAGTAACAAAAACTGATTTTCAGTGGTCCAAGCACACTACTGTCCAATGGAAACAAATCAACAATACTGAAATGCCTGGATTAGCAGGACACAGTGAATTAGGTTGTGGAAAGGGGCCAAAATAAGTTGCTGTCAGTTGCACTCAACATACAAACATTATTTATCAACACGCAATATTACAATAAGGACACAAAACACTCAAAACTTTAATTGACCTCCTTTGAATAACTTTAAATCGGCTGAAGGCCACACTCAAAATCCAAGACACAAGGCCTAAACAAGAAATTGAAATACAAGGTTCTTCAGGAGGTTTCACCCAACATATTTTCTAAATCTTCAATCTAAACAGGCTGAAGGTCTTAGCAATTTGATTTTAAAGGAACTTGGCTGGAGGCCACATATTAAACAATAAGAAGAGTTACAATCAAAAGGCAGAAGGCCTTATCTTAAAACATTTCATGCAAAATTCGGCTGAAGGCCACTTACGAAAGCATAACAATCTTATATCTTAAGGGCAAGACAAGAACATTAATTTAAGAGATATTAAAACTCCGCTGAAGGCCACATATCAACAAAATATGTTTAACGGCTTAAGGCCTAGAAAAAGAGTTTCAATTTAAAAGGCAGAAAGCCTTATCTTAAAACATATCATGTAAAATTCGGCTGAAGGCCCCATATAAAAGAATAACAATCTCATGCCTTAAGGGCAAGACCAGAACATTAATTTAAGAGATATCGATACTCGGCTGAAGGTCACACACCAACCAAATAACTAGAACCCAAAGAGGGAAATTACTATGTAACATACAAGGAATGGCACTCAGAAGTTTCCAAGGGTCGGCCTGGGATTGTAACACTAACGCCCGTTTAGGTGAGGCATGCAGCCTGTCCAACGACTTATTAATCTGAAGGCAACCCAACCGACAGGTAGCCGACTGACCAATCAACAAAATCAGTTCCGCTCCACGCAACCAGCAAAACGACCACAAGATTTCACTACAGCGACACACAGAATATTGGCTCCCACAACGACCAACAACACGTCAGCTGTCGAACTACAAGCCGCGCTGGACAGCAACAACATGACAAGGAAAATACACTGCCGAAAATTACGTCAACGACCAGGGCAGGTAACCCGAACGTCAACAGTCACAAGGCAGAAAATACCGCTGGTCAACTTCAATAACAGGAAATAAATTATGTTAAACTTCACAGGAAGATGGTTGGTTGGTTGGTTTGGGGAAGGAGACCAGACAGCATGGTCATCGGTCTCATCGGATTAGGGAAGGATGGGGAAGGAAGTCGGCCGTGCCCTTTCAGAGGAACCATCCCGGCATTTGCCTGGAGTGATTTAGGGAAATCACGGAAAACCTAAATCAGGATGGCCGGACGCGGGATTGAACCGTCGTCCTCCCGAATGCGAGTCCAGTGTCTAACCACTGCGCCACCTCACTCGGTCAGGAAGATGGCTAGAATCTTAGCCGACTTGAAGACACACACGTTGTTGCTCGTCGGAATGTCCCAAAAGCGACAATCAGGATCAAACGAAGGTAAACAGTTGAGTCTCAATAGTAGGTTAAGTGAGGACTCAACTTTCATGTCCAAGATCAGTGGGCGACGAACTTCGTAGCACTCACAAGCAGCACCTCACACTCCAACCACACGTGCACACCGCCATCGTCCCCGGCCAGAGTATGCGTGACGGAGACTTCCTTGTTGCTCCACGCCAACCGACCTACTGGTCACACACCGCCCAGCCGAAACTATATCCGCCACACCAAAGATAGTACAGCAGTATTAGCATCGATACATGCTGCTACTACCACTCACAGAGAGGACAGCACCGTTATCGCGATAACCGCAGGAGAAATATAACCACAGGACTGCAGCCAAGGCTTAACCAAGACAAGCATGACTCGAGCCAGCCACGGCTTAACCTTCCTCCCTCAAACTCAATGCCGGGTGGGGGGTACTCAATCTCCGGGCTACCTGAACTTAACTTGACTAATGTGAAACCATTACTGCTTAACAGAGCAGTTATCCTTCACCAACAGATTTATCGGCCCTAAAATACACACAATGGTGCAAAGACCCAGAAAACGAGGAGTAAGTTTATTCAGATTCCCGACATGCACCTGCCTGCCGGGGAAATTACGGATATAGACCTGATCTCCTGGCCTCCCCCTAAAGGTTCCCTGATGACGTTTGTAACACTCAGCTTGTTTATTATGGGCGCCAAGTACAGTCTGGCACGGTTCCAGTTTTCCTTGAGGACTAATGTCCGCCGGAATTAGATCTTGAATTCACCACAAGTTCGAAAGAGGGGAATTAACTGGATAGGAAAGGATCAAGGAGGCGGGCGTAGTTCTGAAAGCTTCATGACAAAATTAAGCCAAGGAAGACTAGAGTCCCATTCACTAGGCGTTTTCTGATGATAAATAATCAACGTGGATTTAACATTTCTCTGCAAAGGATCCCTGCAGATAATAGGGCGTAGTCGTGATATGCTTGACACTGTTTTGAAAACAGAACGCCTTGAAAGGAGCTGTTGCTTAGGTGGGCCAAACACTGAACACATTAGTTAAATGAGAAATGGTGGTGGTAGCGGTGAGATTATGGCTTAGAAGGAGCCAAGTAAATCAGGAGAACTCATTGATAATAACTAGCACATATCGACGACCTTCTTAGTACGAGGCAAAGATCCTAGATAACCAATAGAGAGTTCGTGCATAGGAGGACTCACGCTCAGAACTCAGCAAACTCTGTTGAAGAGCATTCTTGGGTTTGGCTACATTACACAAGCGACATTGGGATACCATCTCTCTCACATCCCTGTCTATCGAGGGCCAAGTTAAATGCTCCTTGATTTCTTTTTTTTTTCTTTTTTTTTTTTTTGGAGAGTCTTATAAGTTCCTAAGTGGTCACCCACCAACGAATCATGAAAATAACGAAAGACTGGGCGCACCAATGCTACTGGCAAACAGATCTTGCACTCCTTAGCATCCCCCACCCTCTTACAGAGAATACCACTCTTAACAACATACTCATCGGACAGCTCTCTCGCCAACAGGCGTTGCTTAATCAGGCCCCAAATAGGATCCTGATCCTGATGCTGAGCGACATCATCGAACAAGAGGGGATTTTCACTCAACACCATACAATTAAGACTGTCTCACTCTATTTCCTGGGTTCCCTCACTAGGAGTAGATTCGGCGAACACCCGGCTGAGGACATCCGCAAGGGTATTTTCAGAGCCTCAAATCGAAATGCCGAAATGCGTACCGCCCACCTGGCAATACGGCCAGTTTTACGCGGCCTAGCTAACACCCAGCTCAAAGCCTGATTGTCGGTTTCCTGCTGAAAAACCCGACGTTCAAGGTAGAAGCGGTACTTCTCCAATGCGAACAAAACGGCCAACGCCTCGCACTCGAAGACAGAGTACTTAAGTTCGGCACCAGTTAACCGACGAGGCGCGTAAGCTAATGGCTGCCTCTGCCCTTCGAACTCCTGGAGGAGAACAGCTGAAATACCAGAATTAGATGCGTCAGTTTGGACAATAAACCTTTTATTAAAGTCTGGTACTCCGAGAACCGGAGGATTGGATATGGGTACCTTGTTGTTGTCGTGGTCTTCAGTCCTGATACTGGTTTGATACAGCTCTCCATGCTACTCTATCCTGTGCAAGCTTCTTCATCTCCCAGTACTTACTGCAACCTACATCCTTCTGAATCTGCTTAGTGTATTCATCTCTTGGTCTCCCTCTACAGTTTTTACCCTCCACGCTGCCCTCCAATTCTAAATTTGTGATCCGTTGATGCCTCAGAACATGTCCTACCAACCGGTCCCTTCTTCTTGTCAAGTTGTGCCACAATCTCCTCTTCTCCCCGATTCTATTCAATACCTCCTCATTAGTTACATGATCTACCCATCTAATCTTCAGCATTCTCCTGCAGTACCATATTTCGAAAGCTTCTATTCTCTTCTTGTCCAGACTATTTATCGCCCATGTTTCACTTCCATACATGGCTACACTCCATACAAATACTTTCAGAAACGATTACCTGACACTTAAATCTATACTCGATGTTAACAAATTTCTCTTCTTCAGAAACGCTTTCCTTGCCATTGCCAGTCTACATTTTATATCCTCTCTAACTCGACCATCATCAGTTAGTTTGCTCCCCAAATAGCAAAACTCTTTTACTACTTTAAGTGTCTCATTTTCCAATCTAATTCCCTCAGCATCACCCGACTTAATTCGACTACATTCCATTATCCTCGTTTTGCTTTTGTTGATGTTGATCTTATATCCTCCTTTCAAGACACTGTCCATTCCGTTCAACTGCTCTTCCAAGTCCTTTGCTGTCTCTGACAGAATTACAATGTCATCGGCGAACCTCAAAGTTTTTATTTCTTCTCCATGTATTTTAATACCTACTCCGAATTCTTCTTTTGTTTCCTTTACTGCTTGCTCAATATACAGATTGAATAACATCGGGGAGAGGCTACAACCCTGTCTCACTCCCTTCCCAACTACTGCTTCCCTTCCATACCCCTCGACTCTTATAACTGCCATCTGGTTTCTGTAAAAATTGTACATAGTCTTTCGCTCCCTGTATTTTACCCCTGCCACCTTAAGAATTTGAAAGAGAGTATTCCAGTCAACATAGTCAAAAGCTTTCTCTAAGTCTACAAATGCTAGAAACGTAAGTTTGCCTTTCCTTGACCTTTCTTCTAAAATAAGTCGTAAGGTCAGTATTGCCTCACGTGTTCCAACATTTCTACGGAATCCAAACTGATCTTCCGCGAGGTCGGCTTCTACCAGTTTTTCCATTCGTCTGTAAAGAATTCTCGTTTATGTAGCAGCTTTACATGGCTACCTTAATGTGCTCAATCTCAACCTCCTGGGCGGGTCCCCATTCAAAACGCACGCCCTTCCGACGCAATTCGTTCAAGGGTGCCGCCAGCTGAGCAAAATTTGGGACAAAACGCCTAAAATAATTCGCCATGCCTATGAACCTAGCAATTCCGCGCTTATCAGTAGGCGGAGGCAAAGCCCGTATGGCCTTAGTTCGCTCTTGGTCGATGCGAATACTCTGACCTCACACCATGTGACCTAAGGACACACGCTGCTTGGCTAACGTCATCTTACTTGGTTTAACAGTCAACCCAGCTCCCTGTAATCTCAAAAGAACTTGCTGGCTATGGTCCAAATAGTCCTGAAACGAACGGCTATAGATGACTAAGTCGTCCATATAATTATACACACAGACTAACTTCAGGTCACCAAAAATATGATCCAGCAAACGAGTGAGAACAGTCGCACCGGTCGCTAGACCAAAGGGAACTCTGTTAAACTCAAACAAATTCCAATCAGTACAAAATGCAGTAACATGTTTACACTCTTCAGCTAATGAAATCTGATAAAAGGCCTGGCTCAAATCAAGAACAGTAAACTAATTAGCGCCAGCAAACCAAGTGAAAGAATTATGCAGATCAGGCAGGGGCACCGATGCGAGGACAACCTTAGCGTTCAAAAGACGGTAGTCAACCACAGGTCTGACATCGCGCCCCTGATCCTTAGGAACAAGGAAGATGGGGGAAGCATAAGCAGATGTAGAAGGCCTAATCACTCCTTGTTGGAGCATTTGCGATATTTTAGCCTTGAGTATCTTCATCTTAGGGGGTGAGAGGCGATATGGGGACTGCCTGACCGGAATATTGTCGGATAGATGGATATGATGATTAAGAACATTAGTAACCCCGAAGCTATCACTAAGAAGCTGAGGAAAACTGTGTAACAAATCCTGTAATTGAGAAGCCTGATGCGGCGAGACATGGGTAAGATCAAACTCATTAGCCACCGCCTAAAAGGCCAATGCGCCGACATTTTGATGCATAATACGTTTCGTGCACTCACAGAAACCAAAATTCTCGACAGGAGCGAAATTAAAGAAAAAGATGTGCCAAAAATAATCCAACACAAACACAGTCTTATTGAAGAAATCACACCCCAAAAATAGATCAAGCAGCTGTTCCTTAACCAAAGCTAATGACATAGGCCAGGAAATATCCCCCACCGATATACTCCCTCGGGCCGAACCATGCAGAGGCAACACTTGGCCATTGGCCACCCGACATCTCTGGGACCGACCGAAGTTTCATAAGAAGCCCAAATTCCAAAAACCACTCGAAGCTCAATAATGAAAAGTAACTACCAGAATCCAAAAGAGCACAAATCGGTTCGCCACCTACCCGAGAACAAACGTAGGGCAAGAGCGGTGATGAGGGAGCGACAACACGAGTACGTCAGGGTCTAAAGGCTCGATCTCGAGGTCGCTGCCCAGCCTGGCGTCATTTATTGGCTCTGGGTGAACGAGACTGAATACAAGAGTGCACCAAATGAACCGTACTACCGCACCTGAAACAACACCAGGGTTCCCTTTTAATGACTTCAGCGGATATAGAGACTTGGGAGCCAGCACCGACAGCCTGCCCCTTAACCTCGTGATGCACATATTTCCCAAGTGGCAATGCCGATACTGCTACAACCGTGTCACGGAGCTCTTCCCAGGTTGAAGGCTGCTTATGGAAGACAAAATGCGACTTATCTGCCACGCGCATTCCCCTAAGAACAATAGTCACCAATTCTTGTTCAGGCAAATCAATTAACAAGTCCAAGGAGGCCGTCTGAACTCTATCGACATACTGACGTAACTGCTCCTTATCGCGCAGCACTTCCCGAATGTAACGACACTCAAGCTGTTTTCGAACTCCGGTGGTCAACCTCTGCCTAATCACGAGCTCCCTCAATTGCTGTAAGGAGAACCTTCCCGCCATGGCTCGTGAGAAGAGTTTCTGCAACTCACCTCTAGCCAGAGGGTACAACAGTGACAAAAGTACTTGGTGCAAAACGCGAAAGGCAGCCGTGTGTTGTTCAAGGCGAACCAAGAACCATAATACTCGACCTGTTCAAGTCGCTCCACAACCAGTTCAGTAATATCTCGGAAGAAATAGGTCAGAGGATTAGGCAACCTGGCAAATATTGCGTCTAACTTGACAGAGGATGTAAAAGTACCACCCCCGGGCAGGCTCTCGCCCTCTCCCTGACACAGCAGGTCCCGCTCTTCAATCCTCTTCCCATCAAACTCTAAACATGTAAGCTTAAACTGCAATAGACTAACCAAAGCTCACAATTCCACTGTTAGTTTTTTATGATGATCTTCCAAGGCTAACATGCCCAAATCCGCTATCCGATTAGTTAAATGGATTAACTGTGCCCACACCCTATCCAGCTGACTGTCATAGGTTGGGTTCCTTCCAAAACACAAATAGTGTCCTCAAGGCCTCTGACAGCCTTAAACAAAAATTCAATGGCTGCTCCTGTCTCACCCACCACCGCCGGCGTGACGTCAACCAGATGAAGAACGGCAGCGCGCAAACGGGCCATTAAATCCGGAACACTGCCCTCAATAGTTTGGCGCTTTATTGCCAATTCGTAAACAAGATGGTCCTTCCTGAGTAGGCTGATGCGTGGACACTGTCTAGCCGCCATTAGAATACACCTGAAACAACCAACAACCAAAACAATATGGTGCCACAGAACAGAAACAAGGGAGAAGCTGACAGTAACTGGAATGGCAAGCACAAACGTAACCACTCTCTGCTACCAGTGAAATGCCTGGGCTAGCAGGATAGAGCGGATTAGGTTGTGGAAAGAGGCCAAAATTAGCTACTGTCAGTTGCACTCAACATACAAACTTTATTTATCAACACACAATATTACAACAAGGATGCAAAACACTCAAAACTTTAATCGACCTCCTTTGATTAACTTTAGATCGGCTGAAGGCCACACTCAAAATCCAAGACACAAGGCCTAAACAAGAAATTGAAATACAAGGTTCTTCTGGAGGTTTCACCCAACATATTTTCTAAATCTTCAATCTAAACAGGCTGAAGGCCTTAGAAATTTAATTTTAATGGACCTTGGCTGGAGGCCACAATATTAAGCAATAAGAAGAGTTACAATCAAAAGGCAGAAGGCCTTAACTTAGAACATTTCATGCAAAATTCGGCTAAAGGCCCCATACAAAAGCATAACAATCTTAAGTCTTAAGGGAAAAGCAAGAACATTAATTTAAGAGGTATTAAAACCCGGCTGAAAGCCACACATCAGCAATTAATGTAACAGCTTAAACCCTAGAGAGAAGAGTTTCAATTTTAAAAGGCAGAAGGCCGTATCTTACAATATTTCATACAAAATTCGGTTGAAGGCCCCTATAAAGTGTAACAATCTCGTGGCTTAAGGGCAAGACAAGAACATCAATTTAAGAGATATTAATACTCAACTGAAGGCCACACATCAACCAAATAACTAAAACCCAAATAGGGGCTGGCTGGTGTGGCCGAGCGGTTCTAGGTACTTCACTCCAGAACTGCGCTGCTGCTACGGTCACAGGTTCGAATCCTGCCTCAGGCATGGATGTGTGTGATGTCCTTAAGTTAGTTAGGTTTAAGTAGTTCTAAGACTAGGGGACTGATGACCTCAGATGTTAAGTCCCATAGTGCTCAGAGCCACTTGAACCATTTGAACCCAAATAGGGAAATTACTATGTAACACACAAGGCACAGTGCTCAGAAGTTTCCAAGGGTGAGCCTGAGATTGTAACGCTAACACTCATTTAGGTGAGACAGGCACCCTGTCCAACGACTTCTTAATCTGAAGGCAACCCAACCGCCAGACAGCCGACCGACCAATCAACAAAATCATTTCTGCTTCACGCAACCAGCAAAACGACCACAAGACTTCAATACTACGACCAACAACACCTCACCTGTCGAATTACACGCCGTGCTGTATAGCAACAACACGACGAGGAAAATATACTGCCAAAAATTATGTCAACGACCAGGGCAGGTATCCAGAACGTCAACGGGCACAAGGCAGAAGATGTCGCTGGTCAACTTCAATAACAGGGAATAAATTAAGTTAAACTCAACAGGAAGATGGCTGGTTTCTTAGCCGACTTGAATACACGCATGTTGTTGCTCGCAGGAATGTACCACAAGTGACAATCAGGATCAAACGAAGAAATGTAAACAGTTGAGGCTCGATAGTAGGTTAAGTAAGGACTCAATTTTCATGTCCAAGATCAGTGGGCGGCGAACTTTGTAGCACTCACAAGCAGCACCTCACACTCCAACCGCGTGTGCACACCGCCAGCGGCCCCGGTCAGAGCATGCACGACGGAGACTTCCTTGCTGCTCCACGCCAACTGACCAACAGGTAACACACCGCCCAGCCGGAAACTATATCCGCCACACCAAAAATAGTACAGCAGTACTATTATCGATACACGTTGCTGCTGCCACTCACGGAGAGGACAGCAACATTATCGTGATAACTGCAGGAGAAATATAACCACAGGACTGCAACCAAGGTTCAACCTAACACAAGCACGGCTCAAATACTGCGGCTTTCTGGAATGAAATTAGGTCATACAGAGATGCCAGCAACTTAAATCCTTTCCGTGAACTCTCAGATCTGGCTATTATGCTTTTGGTTTTACCACAATCCAATGCAGAGGTGGAAAGGGCCTATAGCCAAATAAATTTAATAAAAACGTCTCTCCAGAACAGACTAACTACTATTGTGGTGAACGCCATAATTACAATAACAACTGGTCTTAATCATAATGGTAAGTGCTCTCACTATTACAAGCTGCCGGAGAATGTTCTCCAAGAAATCGCCATCGTGAGAGCATATGCCCCAGGGATATCTTCACTCAGTCCCAGTATTTCAGCAGTGGACGCGGAAGACAACCTGCTGCAGGATGAGAAGTAAAATGAAATACTGTGGCTTGAACTACATTAATGTGGTGAGTGGAATCCGAACTTAGTAAACTTCCTTTCAGTGGTAATAGTAATAATAATAATATGCCATGACGATGACAAAAAATTTCTTTGTACATTGAAATTTCGTTTTTACGAGTGTAAATAACAATAGTAAGCATTTAGCGGATTTTAGAGGAATTTTGACTTCAATTCAGCGGAATAAATTTTTCTGTGTTTGCAACGCTGTGTTTATTTGTGTTGGGCGTCGGAAGGCAGTATTTCTGTAGTACAGGGTGTCTGACAAATCTTGACTTAGTACAGTTGGGAAGATAAGTAATTGTTCTATTGGTGTTACTGCTTTGAAGCTTGCAAAAGCATTGTTGGCAGTATTCTAATGTTTTGCTTCAGTATTGCAGTGTTGCAGTTGTGAAGCCATGACTAGCAAAAGTCTCAGAGAATCCCTCTGTACATTGAAGCAAACAGATGCAAGCATGAACAGCAGACGAGCATTCTCTCTGGTGTAAACACTAGGCGTGTTCGAGCAAATGGCATTCGATCACGTGTGGTTCGTTTTCGCTTGTGTTAAACACAAGCTTTGTAATTCTTTTTATTAAAAAAGGCAAAGCAGAGCACATTTTCTTGTGAGTGCACAAGTACGAAATTGTATTTAGTATGCTGATTAAAAATAAAAATATACAGAAGTCGTGACCATTCTCATGGCTTACATTCATAGTACCTGTAATTGTATCATTGATGTATCACTGCTATGTTAGAGATTTTTGATGATACATAAAGATGGTTTACCTAGGATCACGCTATATGTCTTCTGACAAATTGTATAGCAGATTTTATCAAGAACCATGTGTGATAAGTATTATGTATATTTCATATTGTATTGGCATTATTTTCCTTACATATACTCTAACGAAATCCTTGGAGTGCTGCACATATTTCACTGTAAAGATCAGAAACTGAGATGTACGCACCTTGCAGCTACGGAAATGCGAAAGTCACTAATGTGAATGTCTCCAGTTGCTTGTAAGTTGAGTGTCAATACTAGCGTTTCTTCAGATAGTGTTGGTCGTCGGTAATTAGACTGGTATTACACTATCAAATTTCTTTGTCAAAGTTGATATGTCAAATATTTATGTTAAAAAATTTGAAGGTGTAATAGAGAACTTCGTCAAATCTCGTCTGTCGTCAAATAAATATGATCAAATCTAGGGCCTGGCTGTAGATTTGATCATAAAAGTCGCTTGTCTTCTGTTCACTGCAATGTGACATGTTACCACGTGGAGCGCTAGCAACGATGCAGCGTACTGTCATCTATAGTGCGTTTATAAGCATGGCCGCTAAATTCAATTGGTGTGTACCGTCAACTACAAAATTAATAGATATGTATGAAGCTGATGAGGCTTTACAACGTGAGGCACCCAGAGTACAAAAAAAGATTAAGGAGATTGGAGAGGAGACCATTAGCCGTGACATACGGCCGGTTGCATGGCAGAAGATATAAAAAAAGAAAATTAATGGCCTCTGCTTAAGCTACTCCCAAGAGAAAGCGAAAGTACGTATTGACATCCTTATTTCATTTTATTTATGCAAGTAATGTTTACATGACATACAAATGATATACATAAATTTGTTTGCTGCAGATACTTGGAGCATACAATAATGTTTACATAACATACAAGTAGTTTACATTATTTTAATTACTAATATTGCAGATGCTTAAAAGCAAAAGTGGAGCCAGTGCTCATGCAGTTTATACTGTGCAAGTGTACTGGTTCCACTTGCTTAAATGCCAGGCCACAGAGGCGCACGAAAGTGTGAGCAGAGTAGAAGGAACCGAAAGTGGCAGTGAATGTGGAACACCTACGTTCGAAGAAATGTTGGAGGTAGGTACATTTGTTTACATTTGCATTACGAAATTCGATTGTCTTGCCAGGGCACTTTCCTAGCACCATTGTAAAATGTTTTAAAGCGTTCTCTAACTGCTCTCTCGTGTACTGGACGTCCAGAAGCAGCTTGGCAGGTATTGGTTCCATTCACTGTAGGTCCTCAGTGCTTTGAGACTCAAGATAAGTGCAGTTTCCTACTACGACAGACACTGTTTCCTGACGAGTACACATGTGTTTTCTTCTCTCAGTTAACAAGTTGTGCAGTGTGCAGGCAGCCAGTGTAATTGTGGTAACTTTTTCTGGAGGCAGATTAATGGTAGTAAGAAAAATCCTGAAACGACGGGCAAGAATGCCAAAGCTGCTTTACACTAATCTTCTTCCTCGTGACAGTTTGTAATTGAAAACCTTTTCTTCCTTAGTGATTCCTTTTAAGGGGTACAGCTTCATAATGTTGTAACTCAGAGGAAAAGCATCATCTGCCATACAACCATTGGAGTTGTAATGTTTGTATTCCCAAGCTTCCTGCCTTCAGGAATGTTCAGAATAGATCGGTCAATGAGACACTCCCGTGGTTTGCTTTTTGAAAACACTCTAGCGTCACCAAGACACCCATTAGTTCCTACATCAACACACAAGGTAACATCTACCATGGCAAATATAATTATACTGTTAAAGGATTTATCATTGAAAAAGTGAGACACACTAACTTGTGGGCATTTAATATGAATGTGTTTTCCGTCCATTGCTCCTACTGTGTTGTAACAGTTCCACTTCTCCTCAAAATCATTTGCAATTTGCTTCCACTCTTCACTGCTTGTGGGTACCTGTAAATAAGATTTATGTGTGTAACATATGGCTTCCGTTTCAATTTTTTAACATGAAATGCAGGCTCATTACTCCTCCCAAGAAGAGACTGATTTCGCATGCAGTGAGCCATAGTGACAAAAAAAAAAAAATGGTTCCAATGGCTCTGAGCACTATGGGACTTAACATCTGTGGTCATCAGTCCCCTAGAACTTAGAACTAGTTAAACCTAAGGACATCACACACACATCCGAGGCAGGATTCGAACCTGCGACCGTAGTAGTCGCGCGGTTCCGGACTGAGCGCCTAGAACCGCGAGACCACCGCGGCCGGCCCATAGTGACAGCCCCAGCCGCAGCATCATATGCGGCCTCCCACAAAGAGAAGGAGAAGTACAACTGATGCTACTGTGGAGGGCACCAGAATGTTGAAGGCTGTGGCTGACATGACCAGAAATCAGTCCCAGACTGTCCGAGAAGACCGGTATAGTGCCCTTGCCACCCATATCGCAGCTGAAATGTGGGAGATGGAAAATGTGGGTGGTAAAACATTTGCAACAGGAACTATGCAAGGGCTGAATTGGTATCTGATGGGAAGGTGGGATTTGCTGCATGTGACAGTTCCACAGCGACAACTGTCCACCTCTGGGTATGTCCAGGCTGCCTTCCAGCAAGCTGGCATAGAAGAGGAGGATACGATTCTATATATATATATATATATATATATATATATATATATATATATATATAATGCACCTCTCCAGTCTTCTTAATCTATTTTTGTACTCAGGATGCCTCACGTTGTAAAGCGCCTCATCAGCTTCATACACTTCTATTAATTTTGTAGTTTTCGGACACAAAATGTAATTCTGACTTGTTTCTAAAATAAAAATAGTTTTTAATGCTCATAAAGTGTGTTGACCATTTATCTCATCTTCAGATATTGGTCCTTTAGAGCTTTATAAATTGCTGCACACGTTTCAGGTTTTTTATTTATTTATTTTTTTTATGTGCACTGTGGTATTCGAGTGCTGTACTGTAAGCTAGAGTAACTATCTCCTGTAGCAAGGAATCGGAGTGTTGCTGTAAGCCTGTCTTCGGCAGATATATCAGTTCTTAAGTGAGTATTGTACTTTGTGATGTGGGGATACACTTCACTGAGCAAATACTGAAATGTTTGCTCATCCATTCTTAAGTAATTTATGTAGGGGGAGTGGGGCACGTTGAGACACGGGGCACCTTGAGACAACATCATTTTGGATAAAATTTAGTACTTTAGGTTGGCTATTCTGACAAAGCTGTATACCTTTGCCAAGGAGAATGCGAAAGAACTTCATCTGTTTTGGCACAATTGTATAGCATCTGAAAAATTCTGGAAAGACTGAACTCTCACTAGTGACGTAAATTTTTCTACACTCAGGTAATTTGATATATATAATTTGTTATGGAATTTGTTTTGTGTAATTTACATCAGGTTATTGCATATGCATTTGTGCTTAACTGAAATTGTTCAAATTAGTTAGAACTTGTTTAAGGAGGTTAAGACTATGATTTTACTGTGGGAGGTTATGATGGGGCACTTTGAGACAAAGCACAGGTAGGTTGGGACATCATTTACAGTGTAAATACTCACTTTAACCTCTTCGCCCCCCCCTCCCCCCCAGCCATCCAGCGGGCTGGAGGCTACTTCTCTATTTTTCTGTAAGAGAAGTTACGGATTTTTCTATACTGTAACCATATGTGCAGTATGTTGGATATTTGAGTTGCGTCCGGAATTTTTTTGGTGATATTTAGTTTCAGTTGTTGGCTACAATGAGAGGTTCTGCTCATTGTGTCAAGGCCGCCGCTGCTGGCAATATCTCTGTGATGTCTTCCAGATAGAAACGTAAGTACGAATGTTATACTCAGTTTTGTATTATTATTTATCATTGTTGTTGTTGTAAATACATCTTAATGCTTATGACATCATATCTCGTGAACTATGTGCCATAGAATGATATAATTTTGCAGATACATTCAGTGATATATGTAGGTACTGTCTGCAAGGTATTCTGCGAACTGAGTTGGCAGCAATGAAGTAATAAATTACAACTTCATGTCTGATGCTGGAGTTTGACGTATCCTTCCATCATTTTGTAGCGGATGTTAACGAGGAAACGCTTCGCAAAGGTTAAAAATTATGTGTGAAGTTTGGTGGAAGTTGTTCGGTACTGGATCAAAAATATCCGTGTGTCTGCTCGAGACCTCAACACAAACACGCAGTTTCTAACTGTGATGTGGTCATTGTGTTAAACTTTTTTAGTATGAGATTATACCTCCTAATGGCACATTATACATTTTTAAACTAGGTTAATGATTACGCGAAATACTGGAAGTCAAATTTTTGTTGCCCCTGGAAGCCGTTAGATAGGCAACCTACGCGTCCGATTATTAGCGCCAAAAAGCACTAACGCTCGTGTACGCTGCCATTCGCTCTAGCTCGGTAATGGAAAGCAGTGTGGGGAGTCAAAACTGTAGACTGAGACCAATGCTTGTCTACAGCACAAAATAGGGAGTATACAGAATGGAATCTCTGTTGTAATCTATGCGTCAAAGTAGACTGAGACCAATGCTTGTCTACAGCACAAAATAGGGAGTATACAGAATGGAAACTCTGTTGCAATCTATGGGTCAAAGTAGACTGAGACCAGTGCTTGTCTACAGCACAAAGTAGGGAGTATACAGAATGGAAATTCTGTTGCAATCTATGCTTCAAAGTAGACTGAGACCAATGCTTGTCTACAGCACAAAATAGGGAGTATACAGAATGGAAACTCTGTTGCAATCTATGCGTCACAGTAGACTGAGACCAATGCTTGACTACAGCACAAAATAGGGAGTATACAGAATGGAAACTCTGTTGCAATCTATGGGTCAAAGTAGACTGAGACCAATGCTTGTCTACAGCACAAAATAGGGAGTATACAGAATGGAAACTCTGTTGCAATCTATGCGTCACAGTAGACTGAGACCAATGCTTGTCTACAGCACAAAATAGGGAGTATACAGAATGGAAACTCTGTTGCAATCTATGGGTCAAAGTAGACTGAGACCAATGCTTGTCTACAGCACAAAATAGGGAGTATACAGAATGGAAACTCTGTTGCAATCTATGGGTCAAAGTAGGCTGAGACCAATGCTTGTCTACAGCACAAAATAGGGAGTATACAGAATGGAAACTCTGTTGCAATCTATGGGTCAAAGTAGACTTAGACCAATGCTTGTCTACAGCACAAAATAGGGAGTATACAGAATGGAAACTCTGTTGCAATCTATGTGTGAAAGTAGACTGAGACCAATGCTTGTCTACAGCACAAAATAGGGAGTATACAGAATGGAAACTCTGTTGCAATCTATGGGTCAAAGTAGACTGAGACCAATGCTTGTCTACAGCACAAAATAGGGAGTATACAGAATGGAAACTCTGTTGCAATCTATGGGTCAAAGTAGACTGAGACCAATGCTTGTCTACAGCACAAAATAGGGAATATACAGAATGGAAACCCTGTTGCAATCTATGCGTCAAAGTAGACTGAGACCAATGCTTGTCTACAGCACAAAATAGGGAGTATACAGAATGGAAACTCTGTTGCAATCTATGCGTCACAGTAGACTGAAACCAATGCTTGTCTACAGCACAAAATAGGGAGTATACAGAATGGAAACTCTGTTGCAATCTATGGGTCAAAGTAGACTGAGACCAATGCTTGACTACAGCACAAAATAGGGAGTATACAGAATGGAAACTCTGTTGCAATCTATGGGTCAAAGTAGACTGAGACCAATGCTAGTCTACAGCACAAAATAGGGAGTCTACAGAATGGAAACTCTGTTGCAATCTATGCATCAAAGTAGACTGAGACCAATGCTTGTCTACAGCACAAAATAGGGAGTATACAGAATGGAAACTCTGTTGCAATCTATGTGTGAAAGTAGACTGAGACCAATGCTTGTCTACAGCACAAAATAGGGAGTATACAGAATGGAAACTCTGTTGCAATCTATGGGTCAAAGTAGGCTGAGACCAATGCTTGTCTACAGCACAAAATAGGGAGTATACAGAATGGAAACTCTGTTGCAATCTATGAGTCAAAGTAGACTGAGACCAATGCTTGTCTACAGCACAAAATAGGGAGTATACAGAATGGAAACTCTGTTGCAATCTATGGGTCAAAGTAGACTGAGACCAATGCTTGTCTACAGCACAAAATAGGGAATATACAGAATGGAAACTCTGTTGCAATCTATGCGTCACAGTAGACTGAGACCAATGCTTGTCTACAGCACAAAATAGGGAGTATACAGAATGGAAACTCTGTTGCAATCTATGCGTCACAGTAGACTGAGACCAATGCTTGTCTACAGCACAAAATAGGGAGTATACAGAATGGAAACTCTGTTGCAATCTATGCGTCAAAGTAGACTGAGACCAATGCTTGTCTACAGCACAAAATAGGGAGTATACAGAATGGAAACTCTGTTGCAATCTATGGGTCAAAGTAGGCTGAGACCAATGCTTGTCTACAGCACAAAATAGGGAGTATACAGAATGGAAACTCTGTTGCAATCTATGGGTCAAAGTAGACTTAGACCAATGCTTGTCTACAGCACAAAATAGGGAGTATACAGAATGGAAACTCTGTTGCAATCTATGTGTGAAAGTAGACTGAGACCAATGCTTGTCTACAGCACAAAATAGGGAGTATACAGAATGGAAACTCTGTTGCAATCTATGGGTCAAAGTAGACTTAGACCAATGCTTGTCTACAGCACAAAATAGGGAGTATACAGAATGGAAACTCTGTTGCAATCTATGGGTCAAAGTAGACTGAGACCAATGCTTGTCTACAGCACAAAATAGGGAGTATACAGAATGGAAACTCTGTTGCAATCTATGGGTCAAAGTAGACTGAGACCAATGCTTGTCTACAGCACAAAGTAGGGAGTATACAGAATGGAAACTCTGTTGCAATCTATGGGTCAAAGTAGACTGAGACCAATGCTTGTCTACAGCACAAAATAGGGAGTATACAGAATGGAAACTCTGTTGCAATCTATGGGTCAAAGTAGACTGAGACCAATGCTTGTCTACAGCACAAAATAGGGAATATACAGAATGGAAACTCTGTTGCAATCTATGGGTCAAAGTAGACTGAGACCAATGCTTGTCTACAGCACAAAATAGGGAGTATACAGAATGGAAACTCTGTTGCAATCTATGGGTCAAAGTAGACTGAGACCAATGCTTGTCTACAGCACAAAGTAGGGAGTATACAGAATGGAAGCTCTGTTGCAATCTATGCGTCACAGTAGACTGAGACCAATGCTTGTCTACAGCACAAAATAGGGAGTATACAGAATGGAAACTCTGTTGCAATCTATGCGTCAAAGTAGACTGAGACCAATGCTTGTCTACAGCACAAAATAGGGAGTATACAGAATGGAAACTCTGTTGCAATCTATGGGTCAAAGTAGGCTGAGACCAATGCTTGTCTACAGCACAAAATAGGGAGTATACAGAATGGAAACTCTGTTGCAATCTATGGGTCAAAGTAGACTGAGACCAATGCTTGACTACAGCACAAAATAGGGAGTATACAGAATGGAAACTCTGTTGCAATCTATGGGTCATAGTAGACTGAGACCAATGCTAGTCTACAGCACAAAATAGGGAGTCTACAGAATGGAAACTCTGTTGCAATCTATGCGTCAAAGTAGACTGAGACCAATGCTTGTCTACAGCACAAAATAGGGAGTATACAGAATGGAAACTCTGTTGCAATCTATGGGTCAAAGTAGACTGAGACCAATGCTTGACTACAGCACAAAATAGGGAGTATACAGAATCGAAACTCTGTTGCAATCTATGGGTCAAAGTAGACTGAGACCAATGCTTGACTACAGCACAAAATAGGGAGTATACAGAATGGAAACTCTGTTGCAATCTATGGGTCAAAGTAGACTGAGACCAATGCTTGTCTACAGCACAAAATAGGGAGTATACAGTATGGAAACTCTGTTGCAATCTACGCGTCAAAATTTAGTGCGCGTGTGCGACGTCTGCGTTATTGAAACCAAGTAAATAGCTGGGTCTGAAGCCAAAGGCGAAGAGCAAGAAAGTGGCGAGCAGTTCCCACGAAGCGGTTGTTGGCTGTACATGACAGAAATGAGTTTTCCGGTTTACTTACTGCAAACGACAAAAGCCCAGTAATCTAAAATATACTGTATTTAAATAAAGCAAATCTATATCAACTCCTGGAGTTAGTTTTTCGGTAAAGGTTCTGTAGTGTTGCCAGAAGAGCCAACACCGTGTTACTAGAGAAGGCCGAAATGCATGCGTTTTAGCTCACGCAGGCCGGCGTGAGGAAGGAAGGACTATACTGACGTGAGGTCTGGAACATGACAAGGAATTAGAATTCAGAAAGCGGACGGAATTAGTTTGATACTTAACTTTAATCCATTAATGATGAACGTCGCTCTTGACGGTACACGAGTCACAATATTATCTGTTCAGAAGACATAGTAACTGAATATGGCGCCTGAGTTGGTCGTAGCAAATGACGTAGCTGAAGGCTATGCTAAACTGTCGTCTCTGCAAATGAGAGCGTATGCAGTCAGTGAACCATTGCTAGCAAAGTCGGCTGTACAACTGGGGTGAGTGCTAGGGAGTCTCTTTAGACTAGACCTGCCGTGTGGCGGCGCTCGGTCTGCAATCACTGATAGTGGCGACACGCGGGTCCGACGTATACTAACGGGCCGCGGCCGATTTAAAGGCTACCACCTAGCAAGTGTGGTGTCTGGCGGTGACACCACAGGTTCTCCTTTCCCTTCCTTGTTTGTTGCGGTGGTCTTCTGGCCTGTGACTGGTTTGTTGCTGATTTGCATGCTACTCCATCCTGTGCAAGCCTCTTCATCTCCGAGTAACTACTGCAACCTACATCATCTGCTTAGTGTATTCATCTCTTGGTCTGCCTCTATGATTTTTGCCCTCCACGCTTCCTTCCTCCAGTACTAAATTCGTGATCCCTTGACACCTCAGAACGTGTCCTATCAACTGATCCCTTCTTCTAGTTAAATTGTGACACAGATTCCTCTTCTCTCCAATTCTATTCAGTACCTCCTCATTAGTTACGTGATCTACCCATCTAATCTTCACCATTCTTCTGTAGCACCACATCTTAGCACCACATCTCAAAAGATTCTGTTCTCTCCTTGTCTAAACTACTTATCGTCCATGTTTCACTTCCATACATGGCTACACTACATACAGATAATTTCAGATAAGACTTCATGACACTTAAATCTACACTGGATGCCAACAAATTTCTCGTCTTTAGAAATGCTTTCTTTGCCATTGCCAGTCTACATTTTATATCCTTTCTACTTCGGCCATCAGTTACTTTGCTGCCCAAATAGCAAAATTTCTTTACTACTTTAAGTGTCTCATTTACTAATCTAATTCCCTCAGCGTCACCTGATTTAACTCTACTACATACCGTTACCCTCTTTTTTTGTTGATGTTCATCTTATAACCTCCTTTCAGGACACTGTCCATTCCGTTCAACTGCTCTTCAGTCCTTTGCCGTCTCCGACAGAATTACAATGTCCCCAGCAAACCTCAAAGTCTTTGTATTTTCTCCTTGCACCTATGTCCCTACTCCAATTTTTTTTTGTTTTCTTTCTGCTTGCTCAATGTACAGATTGCGTAACATCGGGGATAGCCTACGAACCTGTCTCAGTCCCTTCTCAACCATTTCTTCCCTTTCATGTCCCTCGATTCTTACAACAGCCGTCAGATTTCTGTACAAGTTGTAAACAGCCTTTCGCTCCCTGCTCTGCTATCTTCAGAACTTCAAAGAATGTAGTCCAGTCAACATTGTCAAGAGCTGTTTCTAAGTCTAGAAATGCTATAAACGTAGGTTTGACTATACTTAACCTATCTGCTAAGAGAAGTCGTACGGTCAGTATTGCCTTGCATGTTTCTACATTTCTCTGGAATACAGACTGATCTACTCCGAGGTCGGCTTCTACTAGTTTATCCATCTTCTCTAAGTAATTCCTGTAGGTATTTTGCACCCATGATTTATTAAACTCTCGCATCTGTCAGTACTTGTTTTTTTGGGAAGGGATTATTATATTCTTCCCGAATCTTGCACACCAGATGGTCGAGTTTGTCAAGGCTGGCTCTCCCAAGGCTATCAGCAGTTCTGACGGAATATCGTCTACCCCGGGGTCTTGTTTGGACTTAGATCTTCAGAGCTCTGTCAAATTCTTCTCGCAGTATCATATCTCCCATCTCATCAAATGACCTTGTGGATGACGTCGGAAGTTCACTGAGGCTTTTTGCGGATGATGCTGTGGTATATCGAGAGTTTGTAACAATGGATAATTGTACTGAAATGCAGGAGGATCTGCAGCGAAATGACGCATGGTGCAGGGAATGACAATTGAATCTCAATGTAGACAAGTGTAATGTGCTGCGAATACATAGAAAGAAAGATCCCTTATCATTTAGCTACAATATAGCAGGTCAGCAACTGGAAGCAGTTAATTCCATAATTTATCTGGGAGTACGCATTTGTAGTGATTTAAAATGGAATGATCATATAAAGTTGATCGTCGGTAAAGCAGATGCCAGAATGAGATTCATTGGAAGAAACTTAAGGAAATGCAATCCGAAAACGAAGGAAGTAGGTTACAGTACGCTTGTTCGCCCACTGCTTGAATACTGCTCAGCAGTGTGGGATCCGTACCAGATAGGGCAGATAGAAGAGATAAAGAAGATCCAACGCAGAGCAGCGCGCTTCGTTACAGGATCATTTAGTAATCGCGAAAGCGTTACGGAGATAATAGATAAACTCCAGTGGGAGACTTTGCAGGAGAGACGCTCAGTAGCTCGGTACGGGCTTTTGTTAAAGTTTCGAGAACATACCTTCACCGAAGAGTCAAGCAGTATATTCCTCCCTCCTACGTATATCTCGCGAAGAGACCATGAGGATAAAATCAGAGAGATTAGAGCCCACACAGAAGCATACTGACAATCCTTCTTCCCACGAACAATACGAGACTGGAATAGAAGGGAGAACCGATAGAGGTACTCAGGGTATCCTCCGCCACACACCGTCAGGTGGCTTGCGGAGTATGGCTGTAGATGTAGATGTAGAAGTAGATGTAGATCTTCGTCTACGTCCACTTCCCTTTCTATAGTGCTGCAGTCGAGTTTATCTCCCTTGTACAGGTCCTCTACATACTCCTTCCACCTTTTATCTTTCAAATGGTTCAAATGGCTCTGAGCACTATGGGACTCAACTGCTGTGGTCATAAGTCCCCTAGAACTTAGAACTACTTAAACCTAACTAACCTAAGGACAGCACACAACACCCAGCCATCACGAGGCAGAGATAATCCCTGACCCCGCCGGGAATCGAACCCGGGAACCCGGGCGTGGGAAGCGAGAACGCTACCGCACGACCACGAGATGCGGGCCCTTTTATCTTTTCTTCGTTTGCTGAGGACTGGTTTACTGTCTGAGCTCTTCATATTGATACAGCCGCTTCTCTCTTCCCCGACGGCTTTAATTTTCCTGTAGGCGGTATCTATCTTTCTCCTAATGAAATATGCTTCTAAAGCCTTTCGTTTGTCCTCTAGCCATTCCTGCTTAGACGTTTTGCATTTCCTGTCAGTCTCATTTTTTTACACGTTCGTACTCCCTCTCGCCTGCATCATTTACTGCATTTTTATATTTTTCCCTTTCATCAATGAAAGTCAATATCTGTTATGTCCTCCTAGGATTTCTACTAGCCCTCGTCTTTTTACCTACTTGATCCTCTGCCGCCTTCACTATTTCGTCTCTCAAAGCTGTACATTCTTCTTCTACTGTACTCCTTTCCCCTGTTCTTGTCTAATGTTGCCCAATACTTCCTCTGAAATTCTCAACAACATCTGGTTCTTTCAACTTATCCCGGTCCCATTTCCTTAATTTGCTACCTTTTCCGCAATTCCTTCAGTTTTAATCTTCAGTTCATAATCTGTAAATTGTGGTCAGAATCCACATCTGCCCATGAAGATTTAAAATCTGGTTCCGAAAGCTCTGTCTTACCATTACCTTATCAATCTGAAACCTTCCGGTGTCTCCCGCTCTCTTCCACGTGAATAATCCCCCCAAAAAATTAAAAACGATTTGTTTCACATTTGCGCTCTTTCTTCACTGCTATACATTAATACCTCACCTTTCATTGCAAGGAAACTAATAGGCGCAGAAAATTAATTTCTTTTGTATCTTATAGATTCATATCACAGTTCGACGATGAGTGGTCTGTTTGTTAGAGTTTCTTCATAGTTACTGTGATAGTTAATTTCCAAGTACTCTGCACCATAAAATTTGAAGTGTTTGCAGAGAAAAATGGTCGCTGGCTACTTTATATTTGTTTCATTTTAGGTAATATGCTGATGTGCACTAAATGTAGCTAAGATACCAAAATTGTTTTTAAAGTTGGAAGGAAAGCCACATCTCGCTACAGTATGGAGAAAATAGAGGGTAACGTATTTTATTTAAGCGCCATGGTGCCGAGCGCGCTGGCTTTCGGCGCCACGTGCAACTAGCCCGCAACTCAATCGGGAACGGCTGGCGCGAACAGATGCACGTTTCCCAACTTAGTAATTACGATTTATAGTTGTACTTACTGCTGGAAGGAAATGGCGGTGAAGATATTCCACACCAACAGTTGTTGTTGTTGTGGTCTTCAGTCCTGAGACTGGTTTGATGCAGCTCTCCATGTCAGTTACATAATGGAAAACCTGAAACACATTTTGTATTTCAGAAAAAATTTGACAAAAGTTTCTTTGCGACACCTATCAATCATCATTGATTCAACGAACATGATTCATGTTACGTAACATTTTAGAATGAACTTATAGGTCTGGTTGTAATGCAAAACATTTGTATAAATAAAATTTTAATGCAGCGTGAAGATCAAACAAACCGGTACACTTCCCTAATATCGTGTAGGGTCCCTGCGAGAACAAAGAATTGCCGCAACTCGACGTAGCATAAACTCGACTAATGTCTGAAGTAGTGCTGGAGGGAATTGAGACCATGAATCCTGCAAGGCTGTCCATAAATCCGTAAGAGTACGAAGGTGTGGAGATCTCTTCTGAATAGCACGTTGCAAGGCATCCAAGATATGCACAATAATGTTCATGTCTGGTGAGTTTAGTGGCAGCGGAAGTGTTTAAACTCAGAAGAGTGTTCCTGGAGCCACTCTGTAGCAATTCTGGACGTGTGTGCTGTCGCACTGTCCTGCTGGAACTGCCCAAACCCGTCGGAATGCACAATGGACGTGAATGGATGCAGGTTATCAGACAGGATGACTACGTACGTGTCACCTGTCAGACTCGTATCTAGATGTATCAGGGATCCCATATCACTCCAACTGTACACGGCCAACACCATTACGGAGCCTCCACCAGCTTGAACAGACCACTGCTGATATGCAGGATCCATGGATTCATGAGGTTGTCTCGGTACCCGTAGGCGTCTATCCGCTCCATACAATTTTGGAACGAGACTCATCCGGCGAGGCAACATGTTGAAACGTCCCCTTTCAACAATTTATACAAGACTGTGCTTAAACTGACACACAATATTTTGCTAGCGCAACGCAATCTGACTTTCAGAAATCGCTACAAAAGAATGGCCCTTACTAACATTAACCTGTACCTTTCACAAATCACTTACCTCACAAAAATCTTCGTTACTCAAGCTACTGCAATACAGCGAGCGCCACTACTGCCAGCTAAATAAAAGATTCAAACTAAGGAAGGCACTAACTACTGATAGGCATAGTTAGCAAATGAAAGATTTTAATAGAGAACAAACACTGTATTTACCTTAATAGTCATAATATATGTAGCAGTTCATGACAAATTACAAAACTCCGCCATCTCTCTCCCCACATCCACCACTGCTGGCGGCTCACCTCCAACTGCGCAACGCTACGCGCTTTTCACATCCAGCTGCCGCTGCCCAACACTACAATGGCAGACAACAATGCAAACTAGCCACAGACTGCACACAGCACAGCCAGTGATTCTCACACAGAGCGCTACGTGGCGTTACCAATAAGAAAACCTAAACAGCCTACTTACATAGCCCCTATGCTCCCCACAAAAAATTTTACAAATTGTTTTGGGCAGTGGCCAATAATGATTTGATAAAATATTTCATAATTACAATAACAAAGAAATCAAAGGCACACACTTATTGATACAATGTTGGTCAAAAGCTAAAATTTTCTCACTGTCCATAAAGGCAGTCCTGATCGTTCATCACAGTAAAATAGTAGTGTTTTTCTCAAAGTCTGAGCAGTAGAAGAAAATGCACACGGAAGTAGTGGATTTCCAAGCAGTCTTGAAGAAGTAGTGTTGTCCTTCCAACGAAAAGACAGTGCTGACTCTTGACATGCAGACAGGTAATGGGCCACAACAGAGCAAACCCACAGCAGAGTCAATCGAAGTTTTGAAGAGTATTGGTAGGTCATCACAGAGCAGACCCACTGTAGTCCTGGTAGAGATTACGATATTGGTGGGCCACCAGAGGCGCAGACCCACTGCAGTCCTTGTAGAAATAATGGTACTGGTGAGTCAGCAAAGACGCAGACCCACTGTAGTCCTTGTAGAGACGGCCAGCAGCCATCTGTTGCGACTGTGCAGGTGCACAATCACCACCGAAGAGTCTTGCGGAGAATATAGCAAGTCCATAAACCACCACATGTCCACTCACAAAAAATTTGTTTGAAATGTCCTTAGAACCAGCAATGCTGTTATCCAGTCCCTTGCTGAATTATTAACACACGTGCAAACACTATCAGTCCCTACTTCTCACATATTGTCCATATACTATGACCAACAGAAACGTGTGCAGTGAAATGTAACTTACAAGTTGCTTAATTTGATGAACTGGTGTCAATTACAATTTTATAACATGAGAATACAATAACAAAGGTACAAAATACATCATTAAAGAACATAACAATACCAACACTACAATGGCAGACAACAATGCAAACTAGCCACAGACTGCACACAGCACAGCCAGTGATTCTCACACAGAGCGCTACGTGGCGTTACCAATAAGAAAACCTAAACAGCCTACTTACAATGTTTCCAGTCATCAACAGTCCAATGTCGATGTTGACGGGCCCGGGCTAGGCGTAAGGCTTGGTGTGCAACCATCAATGGTACTCGAGTGGGCCTTCGGCTCCGAAAGCCCATATCAATGAGATTTCGTTGAATGGTTCGCACTCTGACATTCGTTGATGGCCCAGCATTGAAATCTGCAGCAGTTTGAAGATGGGTTGCATTTGAGTCAAGTTGAACGACTCTCTTCAGTAGTCTTTGGTCCCGTTCTTGCAGGATCTTTTTCCGGCCGCAGCGTTGTCGGAGATTTGATGTTTTACCGGTTTCCTGATATTCATGGTACACTCGTGAAATGGTTGTTTGGGAAAATCCCCACTTAATCGCTTCCTCGGAGATGCTGTGTCCCATCGCTCGTGCGCCGACTATAACACCACGTTCAGACTCACTTAAATCTTGATAACACGCCATTGTAGCAGCAGTAACCGATTTAACAACTGCGCCAGACACTTGTTGTCTTATACAGGGTGTCACGAAAAGGTACGAGCAAACTTTCAGGAAACATTCCTCTCACACAAACAAAGAAAAGATGTTATGTGGACATGTGTCCGGAAACGCTTAATTTCCATGTTAGAGCTCATTTCAGTTTCGTCAGTTTGTACTGTACTTTCTCGATTCACCGCCAGTTGGCCCAATTGAAAGAAGGTAATGTTGACTTCGGTGCTTGTGTTGACATGCGACTCATTGCTCTACAGTACTAGCATCAAGCACATCAGTACGTAGCATCAACAGGTTAGTGTTCATCACGAACGTGGTTTTGCAGTCAGTGCAATGTTTACAAATGCGGAGTTGGCAGATGCCCATTTGATGTATGGATTAGCACGGGGCAATAGCCGTGGCGCGGTACGTTTGTATCGAGACAGATTTCCAGAACGAAGGTGTCCCGACAGGAAGACGTTCGAAGCAATCGATCGGCGTCTTAGGGAGCACGGAACATTCCAGCCTATGACTCGCGACTGGGGAAGACCTAGCACAACGAGGACACCTGCAATGGACGAGGCAATTCTTCGTGCAGTTGACGATAACCCTCATGTCAGCGTCAGAGAAGTTGCTGCTGTACAAGGTAACGTTGACCATGTCACTGTATGGAGAGTGCTACGGGAGAACCAGTTGTTTCCGTACCATGTACAGTGTGTGCAGGCACTATCAGCAGCTGATTGGCCTCCACGGGTACACTTCTGCGAATGGTTCACCCAACAATGTGTCAATCCTCATTTCAGTGCAAATGTTCTCTTTACGGATGAGGCTTCATTCCAACGTGATCAAATTGTAAATTTTCACAATCAACATGTGTGGGCTGACGAGAATCCGCACGCAATTGTGCAATCACGTCATCGACACAGATTTTCTGTGAACGTTTGGGCAGGCATTGTTGGTGATGTCTTGATTGGGCCCCATGTTCTTCCACCTACGCTCAATGGAGCACGTTATCGTTTCATACGGGATACTCTACCTGTGCTCTCCTGACCTCAACCCCCTTGACTTTCATTTATGGGGGCATTTGACAGCTCTTGTCTACGCAACCCCGGTACCAAATGTAGAGACTCTTCGTGCTCGTATTGTGGACGGCTGTGATACAATACGCCATTCTCCAGGGCTGCATCAGCGCATCAGGGATTCCATGCGACGGAGGGTGTATGCATGTATCCCGCTAACGGAGGACATTTTGAACATTTCCTGTAACGACGTGTTCGAAGTCACGCTGATACGTTCTGTTGCTGTGTGTTTCCATTCCATGATTAATGTGATTTGAAGAGAAGTAATAAAATTAGGTCTAGGTTTCCGGACACATGTCCACATAACATATTTTCTTTCTTTGTGTGTGAGGAATGTTTCCTGAAAGTTTGGCCGTACCTTTTTGTAACACCCTGTATAGGCGTTGCCGATCGTAGCGCCACATTCTGCCTGCTTACATATCTCTGTATTTGTATACGCATGTCTATAGTAGTGTCTTTGGCAATTCAGTGTAGTATACATGTGGTACTTGAAAAAAATAAATGAAACTTCGAGCAACGATAACAAGCACTGAAACTCCTAGAGTGTTTCCCATAACAGCTGTTTCTGTTGGAAGTGAAGTTGATGCACCAGCTCAAAATCCCAGGAAAGAGAAATTGAGAAGTAAAATAGAACTGCTCGAAGGAAAAAAACCGTATTTATGAAAGTATTCGTCCCACTCGTTCGTGGGCTGATTGCTACAGCAACCGGTTGTCACTGTCATACATTGAAAATAGAGGAGTCATGGGTGCCGCCGCTGTTACACTGGCCAGCTGTGTGGCCCCCAGGCGAACATGATGTACCCATAGCTCTCTACACTGTGCTCTACCTGATGCTGTGACAGTTCAAATGTTCTCAAAGTCCACGACTGTTTCTCATATATGTAAATTATCTACCGTCAAATGTACAACAAACAGAATTAGTTCTTTTTACAGATGGAACCAGTATTGTAATCACTACCAGTATACATACAGAAATGGAAGAAACGGTGAACAAAGTTGTCAAAAGTATGATTGGCTGGTTTTCTTCGAATGGTCTCACCTTGAATTTCACAAAGACACGTCGTATTCAGTTCTGCATCTCCAGGGGTACCGCACCAGTGATAAGTGTAACACATGCTGATGAAATAATACTTAGGGTGGAAACTTCAAAATTCTTAGGTGTATGTATTGGTGAGTAAATCGGAGAAAAACACATTTTGGAACTCCTAAAACAACTTAGTTCAGCCACATTTGCACTTAGAATCATAGCAAATTTTGGGGAGAGAGAAATCAGTAAGTTGACGTATTTTGCTTATTTTCATTCAGTAATGTCATATGGAATAATGTTTTGGGGTAGCGCACCTTTAAGAAAGGAGGTCTTCATTGTCCAAAAACGTGCTGTAAGAATAATACGTTGTGCTCACTCGCGATCATCTTGTAGATATCTGTTTAATGAGTTGTGCATTCTGACTACTGCTTCACAGTATATTTATTCCCTCAAGAAGTTTGTTGTAAATAATCCACTACAGTTCAAAAGAAACAAAGAGTTTTATAATTACAATACTAGAAGAAAAAATTACATTCATTACTCAACATTAAGATTGTCTTTAGCGCAGAAAGGGGTGCACAAAGCTGCAACAAATATTT
Organism: Schistocerca serialis cubense; assembly: GCF_023864345.2. Taxonomy (NCBI): domain Eukaryota; kingdom Metazoa; phylum Arthropoda; class Insecta; order Orthoptera; family Acrididae; genus Schistocerca; species Schistocerca serialis. The sequence goes on along the minus strand of NC_064647.1, from coordinate 85,440,016 downwards.
TTGACCACTTACCCAGTGGTACAAAATGTGTAACAGACAGCAAGGTAAATTTTGAAAATAAATTGAAAAAATCTCTCCTTGACAACTCCTTCTATTCCGTGGAAGAATTTCCATGTTTGTAATGTTGAATGGCGGTAGGTAAGAATTGCTAACTCAATCTGTATATCTTGTTTTCATTTCGGGGGAAAAATAGTTATTATGCGATGTTTAGAGTAGAAATAGATGAACAAATTAATTTGCAATATGAATGTAAAATGACTCGTTCCACATCATGACGATTTATTTATTGTGAAAAATGGTCCATGGAACATGAAATTAACTAAGTAACCCACGACCGGATTTTCATCGAGACGGCTTTATGTGTTTGTGGCAGATGTAGAGATTTGGTAGCAGTAGCAGTGAACTTCGTTTGACAATTTTGCATAATATGATGATGCCTAACCACGGCGAAACGTGATATTTTTAAATAAAAGTAACTTTGCAACCGTGACTCTTATTTTCAATATATATAGACATTTATAAAACCAGATAGTTGCATTGTCATCTGTAGGTAAAAGCAGTGGCAGTTCACAGCTTCCACACGTTTACAGTACTGAATTTAATAGCTTACGTGATAAATTTTTTACTAAAAACTTATCACAACTTGTTTCGTTAGCATTTCCTTTCGTATAAGTCTCCATTTAGTCGATTAGATTACTTCGGTTTGTAAGAATGTCCATTTCGAGCCGTCCTAGTAAGCAGCTACCATTTAGCGTTTACTCGGTTTCAATATGACTTCAAGCACAACGCTTGGCTTCTCAAAAATTCGAAGAAGCCGTCCTGTGCTTTCTTCTCCGTATACTCTCTATTCTGTATCTACAGTATGAAGGTTTAAGTGTACGCAGGGTGCGCTACCGGCAGTTACGCGGAGATGAGGAGGGTAGCACACAGAGGCACATAAAACTTTTATTTACCCCGAATAAGACAACAAGAACTTCCCGATCGAGCGCCAACGACACGCAACGCGAGCTGCAGACGATGGTATCGATCGTTAGGCTTAACAGTATGACGACCCCCCGTGTGTGTAGGCACTTTGCGTTACATTTATTTGTCTTGAGCGTCAGCTGGAACTCTTTGCACAGCACTGGGTGGCCGAAAAGTCACCGTACGCCATTTCTTCTTCTTTCTGCGAGTTTTCTGCACCGTGCAGCGTCTCTCGCATCCAAGTTTCTGTCTCTCTTCTTCTTGCATGGCCCTGCCTGTATCACACGCCTCACTCCATCATTCCAATGCAGCCGGGGTCTTCCCCTCTTTCTGCGTCGTACAGATCGCCAGAGCCATATCTTAGAAGGCGGTCTTTCCTCTGGCTTTCTACTAAGATGTCCATGCCACGCCAGCCGTTTATTTTCAGTTGTGTTTACAATATCGTGTGTTACTCCCATCTGTTGTCATAACACTTCGTTTCTTATTTTGTCTCTTCTTGACATTACACAACTTCGTCTCCAAAACTTCATTTCCATTGCTTTTCACCCTGGAAGTTTCCCACTCTATGGCCCCATATAGAGCAATGCTCCCAACTACACTGACGACAAAAGTCGTGGGATAGCTCCTAATCTTTTACTTTCTTTTGCTTGTGCCTGGTTTCCCGCAGATACGCAGGGTCGGCATGGTTAAATGGATGTGGCAATGTTAGTCGAAGTGGTGGCTGGATGCCCTTCCTTCTGCCACCCCATACCCCCTGGGAAGGAATTAGTGTACCCCAACTGTCTGCGTTGAGTGTAATCCATGGAAGATTGCGAAAGTGTTAAGCCGGCCGGAGTGGCCGAGCGGTTAAAGGCGCTACAGTCTGGAACCGCACGACAACTACGGTCGCAGGTTCGAATCCTGCCTCGGGCATGGATGTGTGTGATGTCCTTGGGTTAGTTAAGTTTAAGTAGTTCTAAGTTCTAGGGGACTTATGACCACAGCAGTTGAGTCCCATAGTGCTCAGAGCCATTGTTTTACGAAAGTGTTCAGACGTCTGCGAGCCGTGTAACTGAGGTGGGACGTGGGGACCGACCCGGTATTCGCCTAGAGGGATGTGGAAAACCGCCTAAAAACCACATCCAGGCTGGCCCGCGTCGTTAATCCGCCGGGCGGACCGGTTCCGGGGCCGGCGCGCCTACCCTAGTCCAGGGAGCAGCGCGTTAGCGCGCTTGGCTAACCTGGCGGGTCCATGGGATACCTCCTAATATTCTGTCGCATCTTCTATTGTCCCACGTAGTGCAGCAACTGGACGTAGCATGGACTCCACAAGTCGTCTGAAGTCCACTGCAGTAATATAGTGAGCCATGCTGCCTCTATAGCTGTACAGTGTAGTATTTTGTGGTCGAACTGACCCCTAGATTATGTCCCATAAATGTTCAGTGGGATGAATGTTGGGCGGTATTAGTGGCCAAACCGTTCGCTCCAATTCCCCTGAATGTTCTGCAGACCTATCGTGAACTATTGTGGGCTGGTAACATAGTGCACTGTAATCCATAAAAGTTCTATCCTTTTCGAACATGAAATCCATGAATGGCTGCAAATGATCTCCAATTAGCCGAACATAACCATTCCCAGTCAATGATCGGTTCAGCTGGACCAGAGCACCCAATCCATTCCTCGCAAACACAGCCCACACCATTATTTGCACGGTGCCTTGTTGACAACTAGGGTCCACGGCCTCATGAGGTCTGCGCCACACTCCAACGCTGCTGTTCCCTACTGAAATTGGGGCTCATCTGACCAGACCACCAATTTCCAGTCGTCTAGACTAACCGATATGGTCGCGAGCCCACAAAAGGCGCTGCACGAGATGTCGCGCTTTTAGCAAAGGCAATCGCGTCGATCCTCTGCTGCCGCAGCCCATTAATACCAAATATGGCGCACTGCCGTAACGGTGTAAATAGCATGAGAAAATGTAATCTATGGGTAAGGTGCGTGAAGCGCACTTTGAATAACAAAATGCTATCTGACATTGAAGTCAACTTAAAAGATTAGGTCGCCACCAAAATGGTTCAAATGGCCCTAAGCACTATGGGACTGAACATCTGAGGTCATCAGTCCCCTAGACTTAGAACTACTTAAACCTAAATAACCTAAGGACAACACACACATCCATGCCCGAGGCAGGATTCGAACCTGCGACCGTAGCAGCCGTGTGGCGCCGGAATGAAGCGCCTAGAACCGCTCGACCACAGCGGCGGGCAGTCGTCACCAACTCTAGCCACACGACAAATAGTGGGTTGGGCTGACTCGGAAAATTACTTAATTTATTCATAAGAAAAACTCATAAAAGAACATTCATTATAAAGTCATTCATATTTCCTTGGGTTTTCAGCAAGATCTTTTGCTAAGGTATGACGATGGTAGTTGCTCTTTTTACAGCAGCACGAATCTCTACTAACTTTTGCCTGTCCTCATTCTCCCGATCCTTCTTGTACCGCGAGTGCTACTGCCTTTGCTTCCTGAGCATTCTCCGAATTGCGCTGTTAAACCACGGTGGGTCTTTTCCGTCCGTAACCCACTTTTTCGGCACTTGCTTGTCCAATGCGAGATTTACAATGTGTTTAAAATTTGCCCATAATTCTTCCACGTCCATCGTACCGGATGTAAATGAAGTCGATTCATTTACTAAGTGGGATGCTAACAACTGCTTATCTGCTCTTTCTAGTAAGAATATTCTCCTAGCCTTCTTGACCGACTTTTTAACTTTCGTAACCATAGTCGTAATGACAACATCATGATCACTAATCCCTGTCTCAACACTGACACCGTTCGTGGCTACCAGATCTAAAATATTTCCACTACGCGTTGGCTGTCGATTTAGCTACTCAAGACAGTTTTCGGATAATGTGTTCAAAAGTAATTTTACACGACGGCTTGTCTGTACCATCTGTAATGAATCCATAAACATCCCAGTCTTTACTAGGTAGGTTGAAGTCGGCTCCGACTAATATAGCATGATCCGGGTACTTCTGCGATACAGAGTGTAGATTCCCTTTGAATGATTCTAGAACTGTCACGGTGGAACCTGGTGGCCGGTAATAACACCCCACAATTAACTTTATTTCCCCTATCCCTGTTAAACGTGTCCAGATAACTTCACAATCACACTCTACTTCGACCTCAGTAGACAATATTTTTCTCAATTGCAATCAAGACACCACCTCCTACGGTGTCTAATCTGTCTTTTCGATACACGTTCCAACCCTCACTAAATATTGCAGAACTTCCTATCTCAGGGTTAAGCCAGGTCTCAGTCCCGAGAATAATTTGCGCGCCACACGCTTCCTGGAGGGCAGTAAATTCAGGAACTTTATCCCGAACACTCTGAAAATTTACTGCTAATATCTTGATAGCTGAAGTATCTTTATACTGAGCGCGTCCTGATTTCCCTGCCTGCACGTCGACTGGTGAGTGTTCATCAGGACACCTCGCACTACTGCCTAGCCTAAAGAACCCCCATGTGCACGCCACAAGTACTCTGCTACCCGAGTAGCCGCTTCCTTTGTGTAGTGCACCCCTGACCTATCTAGGGGCGTCCTACAATTCCCCACCCAATAGCGCAAGTCTAGAAATCTGCAGCCAAGACCGTCACAGAGTCGACGAAGCCTCTAGTTGAGACCCTCCACTGGGCTCCAAACCAAAGGACTCTGATCCACTCTGGGAACGATGCTGCAAATAAAGAGCTCTGCTTGCACCCCGCGTGCGAGGGCAGCGGTCTTCACCAAATCGGCCAGCCGCCCGTACGAACTGAGGATCGCCTCAGAACCCAAGCGACAGGCATCATTGGTGCCGACGTGAGCAACTACTTGCAGACGACTGCACCCCGTACGCTCGATGGCCGCAGGCAAGGCCGCCTCCACATCTTGGATGAGGCCCCCCAGCAGACAAACCGAGTGCACGTTGGAATTCTTTCCAGCCCTGTACGCTATTTCCCTAAGGGGCTCCATCACCCGCCTAACGTTGGAGCTCCCAATAACCAGCAAGCCTTTGCCCCCGGGTGCCTGCTCGGGCCCTGCTGAAGGAGCGGCCATCTGCCCACTGACAGGATGAACGGGCGAGAGGCCAGCCGGCCAGCCTCGACATTGACCCTCCGCCTCGAGCGACGCGAATGCGTTGCAGTCCGCCACTCACCCTGGGGTGAGGTCGGCCCCAACGCGCCGGGTACACTAGAAGGTGCCTCGGCGGCTGAGTCAGCGGACGCAGCAAGAGACACCTGGGGTGTCTCAAGCGACGCGCCAGACCCCCCGCCGTCGCTGCACCTCGAGGCAGCAACCTGAAGGCGGCTGACCGTGGCCAACAGCACGCTCAGCTGCTCGCGAACCGCGGCCAGTTCCTCCTGCGCCAGCACACAGCACGCACACATCCTATCCATCCTACTGCTTATATCTGGACGTATAGAGTTGCGACAAATAAAACAGCAATATCTGACTGCACAGTTGCGTCACCAGCGCCAGATTGAGCTGCGATGTATTAACAATTTCTTACGAACCAAGCAATCAAATAACCACGACTATGCCACTATACAGATATTACAATGCGACCCTACCCCTGTCTTAGCGCAAATGACAACCCCTTACGCGATGTTACACTCTACCGTTATTAAAATTTGATACTACCCCTTTCTAATTCGCAAATACGCAAAGATCCGAAAAATTTCACCACGCTAGCACACAAACACACAAAGTAATTTGAATTAAACCTGCGGAACTAATACGAAAAACTGAATATACGACTAGTTTCTGCTACTGCTGCTCGCACACGTCACTTTGCAAGCACAGATGAAACTGCACTGGCCTCTGTCTCTGCTAACTGACTCTACGAAATAAACAGAAAGTACTGGCTGTCCAAAACAAACAACTGACTAACGACTCCGCGAATTTATACTTTACAGCTATCAATAAGCAATAATTCTCCTCTCAAATACGAGAATATGCAAGGATTTTATGTAATTAAATATGCAAGCGCACAAACACTCGGAAAGAACTTAAGAATCAAACTAGAAAACAAATATGAAAGCTAAATATGGGACTCGCTACTGCACTGCTGCTGCACTACCGCTGCACTGATACTTCACCAGCGGCTGCTCAAGTCTGTAAGGATTTTTGACAGTCAGACTGCGTTGCGCTAAAAACATTGTGTGTCAGTTTAGCGATGATCAGAATAAGTAAAGAGACAACTATCTGAGTACGTTCAGTTTTGCTCAGCTGTTTGAAAATCAAATAACATAGAGGTTTTCCTGCACTGTCATTAAATTTTTTTTTTATGGGATGTTTCAAACTGCCACACAAACAGAGTTCTGTACTTATATAAAAATAGGAGACCTTACTTTTGGGATTACCCACGTACTTTTACTTAAGCATATTTGTCAATTTATACACCATATTCAACGGAAAAGTCTGTTTTACACTCTAGTTTATGTGTAATCGATCGTATGTTCGAACATATGTTTAATCGATGATATCTCGAATATACGTGGAGGGGTAAAATTAAATTACGGCCTCCGCGGCGTAGTGTGCTGATGTTAGCAATAGTCTTTCCTGCTGAGCCAGAAGTGCCGTACTCCATAGGGGAAGATTCAGATATAAATTAAAAAAATGCTTTGCACTTCCTCGATTAATCACCATGTAATTGTAATTGTGGTGGTAATGTCAAAATTGTAACATCGTTTGCTTTTGCCAGATCAATGGTTTTAAAACTCAGGTAAAATATAACTTCAAACTTCTGTGATAGGGCAGTCTAATGGGAACACTGAAATTACAAAGAGTACAAAATTTTAGATATACGCAGGCTACGATAAAAATAAATTTCAATGACCTCCTTGTATCTTTCTGTTAACTGGCTTTCTGTTGATTGGCTAGGGACAAGCCCCAGGCTTATACCATTTTCGGGGCTGGAGTCCAGGACAGCTTCCAGTCTTATAACTCTTTCGGGGCTGGAGTCCACCACTGGAATTGGTCCATTCCTGACCATTCTCCTCTTGCAAAAATACATCACCATCGACATGATCAGGGAAACCACTGCCAGAAGCAACCACAAAATCGACAATCCACAGGTACCACTTGGTTGTCACATTGCATGTCGAATTTGCTCTGCAAGCTGTATCTTGTGCAAAACTTATGGAGATTCCAAGAAAAATGGTAGTGATGTCTGAAGCCGCCGGCCGGAGTGGCCGAGCGGTTCTAGCCGCTTCAGTCTGGAACCGCACGACCGCTACGGTCGCAGGTACGAATCCAGGCTCGGGCATGGATGTGTGTGATGTCCTTAGGTTCGTTAGGTTTAAGTAGTTCTAAGTTATAGGGAACTGATGACATCCGCTGTAAAGTCCTTTTTTTTCTGTCTGAAGGCGGCAGATCATGTAGCCCTTTTCCACCTGCACACGCAGACCACACCCTTAGCGATCACTCCATAATGATTATTCAATGAACTCTAATTATGGTGCTGTTATTGTTGCCAGGTGTAGCCAGTGTAATGATCTGCATCACCACCTAGAGGCAATCTGTCGTTACCTCCACTCAATTAGTTGGATTGTTTCTGCAACATATACACATCAATCAGTTCTACTACAAAATTACTTACAGAGGCGGTATTGGATTGTTTGGAGAGAAAAGACCAAACAGCGAGGTCATCGGTCTCATCGTATTAGGGAAGGATGGGGAAGGAAGTCGGCCGTGCCCTTTCAGAGGAACCATCCCAGTATTTGCCTGGAGCGATTTAGGGAAATCACGGAAAACCTAAATCAGGATGGCCGGACGCGGGACTGAACCGTCGTCCTCCCGAATGCGAGTTCAGTGTGCTACCACTGTGCCACCTCGCTCGGTCTACTTACGGAGGTGGTATCTACATTGGGTGTAGCTGGCACGTCTCGCTGAAATGTAGTCTTGGGTGTGCGTTCCTCATCCACAACCTGGACACACAGAACATTCCTTTGGCAATACCTCCTCAGCTAGACTCACTTAACCAAATTACAGTACAATACACTAGACACATTCGCTTGACAGTGGGAGTAATAATTGTCAGAGAGAGTAACCAAAATATGAAATATTCAATACACTTAGGTGACATGATTATTCTTAGGCTATTATAGGCATGCATCACCAATTATTTGAAAAAAAAATATAATTTATAACACAAAGTTATTGAAATGTGAAGAACCAAATCATGGAAATACAATGGCAGATGTACATGTTTTGTTGTTATGGTCTTCAGTCCAGAGACTGGTTTGATGCAGCTCTCCGTGCTACTCTATCCTGTGCAAGCTTCTTCATCTCCCAGTGCCTACTGCAACCTACATCCTTTTGAATCTGCTAAGTGTATTCATCTCTTGGTCTCCCTCTACGATTTTTACCCTCCACGCTGCCCTCCAATACTAAATTGGTGATCCCTTGATGCCTCAGAATATGCCCTACCAACCGATCCCTTCTTCTAGTCACGTGGTGCCACAAACTCTTCTCCCCAATTCTGTTCAATACCTCCTCATTAATTATGTATTCTACCCATCTAATCTTTTGCATTCTTCTGTAGCACCACATTTCGAAAGCTTCTATTCTCTTCTTGTCCGAACTATTTATCGTCCACGTTTCACTTCCATACATGGCCACACTCCATACAAATACTTTCAGAAACGACTTCCTGACACTTAAATCTCTACTCGATGTTAACAAATTTCTCTTCTTCAGAAACGCTTTCCTTGACATTGCCAGTCTACATTTTATGTCCTCTCTACTTCGACCATCATTAGTTATTTTGCTTCCCAAATAGCAAAACTCCTTTACTACTTTAAGTGTCTCATTTCCTAATCTAATTCCCTCAGCATCACCCGACTTAATTCGACTACATTGTTTTACTTTTGTTGTTCATCTTATATCCTCCTTTCAAGACACTGTCCATTCCGTTCAACTGCTCTTCCAAGTCCTTTGCTGTCTCTGACAGAATTACAATGTCATCGGCGAACCTCAAAGTTTTTATTTCTTCTCCATGGAGTTTAATACCTACTCCGATTTTTTCTTTTGTTTCCTACACTGCTTGCTCAATATACAGATTGAATAACATCGGGGATAGGATCCAACCCTGTCTCACTCCCTTCCCAACCTCTGCTTCCCTTTCATGCCCTTCGACTCTTATAACTGCCATCTGATTTCTGTACAAATTGTAAATAGCCTTTCGCTCCCTGTATTTTACCCCTGCCACCTTAAGAATTTGAAAGAGAGTATTCCAGTCAACGTTGTCCAAAGCTTTCTCTAAGTCTACAAAGGCTAGGTTTGCCTTTCCTTAATCTATTTTCTAAGGTAAGTCGTAGGGTCAGTACTGCCTCACGTGTTCCAACATTTCTACGGTGTTCAAACTGACCTTCCCCGAGGTCGGCTTCTACCAGCTTTTCCATTATTATTAAACTGATAGTTCGGTAATTTTCACATCTGTCATCGCCTGCTTTCTTTGGGTTTGGAATTATTATATTCTTCTTGAAGTCTGAGGGTATTTCGCCTGTCTCATACATCTTGCTCACTAGATGGTAGAGTTTTGTTAGGCCTGGCTCTCCCAAGGCTGTCAATAGTTCTAATGGGATGTTGTCTATTACCGGAGCCTTGTTTCGACTTAGGTCTATCTGTGCTCTGCCAAACTCTTCACGCAGTATCATATTTCCTATTTCATCTTCATCTACATTCTCTTCCATTTCTATAATATTGTTCTCAAGAACATCCCCCTTGTATAGACCCTGTATGTACTCCTTCCACCTTTCTGCTTTCCCTTCTTTGCGTAGTACTGGGCTTCCATCTGAGCTCTTGATATTCATACAAGTCGTTCTCGTTTCTCCAAAGATCCCTTTAATTTTCCAGTAGGCAGTATCTATCTTAGCCCTAGTGATATGCGCCTCTACATCCTTACGTTTGTCCTCTAGCCATCCCTGCTTAGCCATTTTGCACTTCCTGTCGATCTCATTTTTGAGACGTTTGTATTCGTTTTTGCTTGCTTCGTTTACTGCATTTTTATATTTTCTCCTTTCATCAATTAAATTCAATATCTCTTCTGTTACCCAAGGATTTGTATTAGCCCTCGTCTTTTTACCTACTTCATCCTCCGCTGCCTTCACTATTTCATCCCTCAAAGCTACCCATTCTTCTTCTTCTATATTTCTTTCCCCCATTCCTGTAAATCTTTCCCTAATGCTCTCCCTGAAGCTATCTACAACCTCTGGTTCTTTCAGTTTGTGCAGGTCCCATCTCCTCAAATTCCCACCGTTTTGCAGTTTCTTCAGTTTTAATCTACGGTTCATAACCAATAGATTGTGGTCAGAGTCCACATCTGCCCCTGGAAATGTCTTACAGTTTAAAACCTGGTTCCTGAATCTCTGTCTTACCATTATATAATCTATCTGATACCTTCTAGTATCTCCAGGCTTCTTCCAAGTATACAACCTTCTTTCATGATTGTTGAACCAAGTGTTGGCTATGGTTAAGTTACGCTCTGTGCAAAATTCTACCAGGCGGCTTCCTCTTTCATTCCTTACTCCCATTCCATATTCACCTGTTACGTTTCCTTCTCTTCCTTTTCCTACTGTCGAGTTCCAGTCACCCATAAGCATTAAATTTTCCGCCTCTCTTCACTATCTGAATAATTTCTTTTATCTCATCATACATTTCGTCAATCTCTTCGACATCTGCGGAACTACTTGGCGCATAAACTTGTACTACTGTGGTAGACGTGGGCTTCGTATCTATCTTGGCCACAATACTGCGCTCACTATGCTGTTTGTAGTAGCATACCCGCATTCCTATTTTTTGTTAATTTATTCAGATGTACGTAATCCTAAGATATTGTTGTAACAATTATAGACTCTAAAACGGCATTTGACTCAGTTGATACGGAAACAACAAATAAAAAACAACAATAGATAAAAAATAACTGCCGGAATATCTATCAGATGTTTAAAACCCTTCTAAATGGCTACCAGGCTAGAAGTATTTGCGTCACAGACGAAAATGGTAAAGCAGGCCTATGCAACAGTCTGAACTGCGAAATACCAAGAAGTAATTTGAAAAATTATTGATGTTGTAGAATCAAAAATTATGTGAAAAATACTTTGACCATTAAAAAATGCAGAGGTATGGAAATTAAGAAGTGATGAAGAACTTTGTCACAACATAGAAAACATAACTCCAACACTACAAAAGAGGCGATTGTTGTTTTTTGGTCACTTATACAGAATGAACAACAACAGGTTAACCAAACAGACTTTCAAATATCTTTGGAACAAGAAGTCAACAATAGCCTGGATTCAAAATGTTAGGAAAGATTAGGATAGAAACAACATAAGTGGAAAAGAAAAAAACTGAAAGAGTGATCACGAGACAGGAAGTGTAAGAAACGGATGGATTCAAATGTAGGAGGGAGAAGAAGATTGGTTCAAAATCGCCTGAGGAAAAGAAAAGAATATATAGATATTAATAACAACGTATACACAACAATTAATTCTCCAGAGAAATTACTTATGGAGGCGGTGTATACATTGGGTGTAGCTGGCAGGTCTGGCTGAAATGTAGTCTTGGGGGTGGGTTCCTCATCCACTATCTGCACACGCAGACCATTCCTTTGGCAATACCTCCTCAGATAGACTCACTTAACCAAATTACGTACAATTAATTGGACACACTCCCTTGATAGTGGGCGTAATATTTGTCAGGGAGAGTTGCCATATCTTATTTACCTTTGAATGAATCTAAAACTTAATACCAAAATATGAAATGTCCAATACCCTTATTCTTCGTCTATTATAGCCATGCATCACCAAATATATAAAAAATTATAACACAAAATTATAGAACTGTGAAGAACCAGATATCCATGAAAATACAGAAGCAGATATGCTAACCCCCAAAGACATAGTTGTAACATTTATTCGCTTTAAAATGGCATTTGTCTCAGTTGATAGGGAAACAACAGATAAAAAACAATAGATAAAAAAATAACTATTGGAATTTCTATCAGATGTTTAAATGTCATCTAAATGTCTACCAAGCTCCAGGTATTTGCTTCACACATGACGATGGTAAAGTAGGCCTAAGCAACAGTCAGAATTGTGAAATACTAAAAACTTACTTTGAAAAATTATTGAACTGTGAAGAAGCAGATCTCCATGAAAATATATAAGCAGATGTACAAACTCCAAAGATATACTTGTAACATTTATAGACTTTAAAAAGGCATTTGACGCAGTTTGTCTCGTAATCTTAGTACTCCACCTGCAATCACAGGCCATTCCTTTGGCAATGCCTAGTACAACACACTACACAAACTTCCTTGACACTGGAGTTTGTTGTGAATGGAAATGCGAATGGGAAAGACAACAAGCAAAAATAATGGGATGTATTCCATAGGAAGTACATAAGGTGTATTTTTGACGGAATATCGAGAAATCTCCAAGTTACTTGATTTGAAGAAATGGCTGGCGGTACAGATATTTTATTCAAACGATGAGATGATTGCAGCAACACATAACTATTTTGCAGACGGACAATCCACTCAAATGTTTATAATTCCGAAACTATTAGACGTAAACACTTCCGGTTTTCAGTATTTATGGAGAGACAGACGGAAGGATAGACGGAGGGATAGATGGAGAGAAAGACAGGGGGAGAGACAGGGGGAGAGACAGAGGGAGAGACAGAGGGAGGGAGAGACAGAGGTAAAGATGGTGGGAGGGACGGAGGGATAGACAGAGGGAGATACGGAGGGACAGACAGAGGGAGAGATGGAGGGACTGAGGGAGGGATAGATGGAGGGAGGCAGAGATGAACAGATGGAGAGAAGGAGGGAGGGAGAAACGGAGGGAGACAGAGGGAGGGAGAGACAGCTGGAGGGAGAGATGGAGGGAGGCAGAGACTGAAGGAGGGAGAGACGGAGGTAGAGGTGGAGGGAGAGACGGAGGAATAGACAGAGGGTGAGATAGAGGGAGATACGGAGGGAGAGAAGGAGGGAGAGACAGAGGGATAGATAGAGGGAGAGACAGAGGGATAGATGGAGGGAGAGACAGAAGGATACATAGAGGGAGAGATGGAGGGAGAGATGGAGAGAGATAAGGAGGGAGAGATGGAGGGATAGATGGAGGGAGAGACAGAGGGATAGATGGAGGGATAGATGGAGGGAGAGCTGGAGGGATAGACAGAGAGAGAGACAGAGGGAGAGTCATAGGGAAAGACGGAGGTAGATTTTGTTGATCATTTTGACCATAGTATTAATGATTGTCGCCAATTTTGCACCGTTCAGGTTTCTCACAAATGTCGCGTATTTTCGAAGTTCTGTTAACAAATGTAGAGTATGTTCGAAGTTCGAAGAAACACATGGAGGGAGAGATGGTGTGAGAGATGGAGGGATATACAGAGGGAAGACGGGTTGGAGACACGGAGGGAGAGATGGAGGGATAGATGGAGGGAGGGATGGAGGGATAAACAGAAGGATAGATGGAGGCAGAGATAGAGGGATAGATGGATGAAGAGATGGAGGAAGAAACGGAGGGAGAGACAGTGGGATAGATGGAGGGACAGACGGAGGGAAAGATGGAGGGATAGAGCGCTGGAGATACGGAAGAAGAGACAGAGGGAGAGACGGACAGAGAGCTGGAGGGATAAATGGAGGGATAGACAGAGGGAGAGATGGAGGGTTAGATGGATTGGTAGATGGATTGATAGACCGAGGGAGAGACGGAGGGACATATGGAGGGAGAGATGGAAGGAGAGATGGAGTGAGAGACAATGGGAGAGAGGGAGGGATAGATGGAGGGAGAGACGGAGGGTTAGACAAGGGGGAGAGAGGGAGGGAGAGACGAAGGTAGAGACGGAGGGAGATAAGGAGGGAGTGATGGAGGGAGAGACAGAGGAAGAGATGGAGGGTGAAACAAAGGGAGAGACGGAGTGAGAGACTGTGGGGGAGACGGAGGTGGATACGGAGAGTGAGACAGAGGAGGAGACAGGTGGAGAGACGGGGGGAGAGAAGGGGAAGAGACGGGCTTATAGTCGGGTCAAGAGATGGGGGGAGACATGGGGGGGGGATAGACGGGGAGAGAGACGGAGGGTTAAATTGAGGGATAGATGGGGGGAAAGAATGAGGGATAGATGGAGTGATAGAAAGTGACAGGAGGAGGGAGAGACGCAGGAGAGACTAAGGGAGAGATGGAGGGATAGACGGGGGGAGAGATGGAGGATGAGACAGAGAGAGAGACGGTGGGAGAGACGGAGGCATGGAGAGACAGAGGGATAGACAGAGGGGGAGACGGAGGTAGAGGTGGAGAGAAAGGGAGAGGTTGGGGGAGGGGCGGAGGGAGAGATGGAGGGATAGACAGAGGGATAGATGGAGGGAGAGACGGAGGGAGAGGCTGACATTTCTTCTTCTGTAGGAGCTATCAACTAACCCCCTCCCCCCTCCCCTGCCCTCCAGTATAACAAGTACAGAAATTCAGTGAAAAACTATACCTCCGTCGCCTGAAACAGAAAGAACTTCCAATACAATGTTTCAAGCTGTATGTCATCCACTTCATCAGGCCAAATGTAAATACCAATACAACTAGCTGTTCAACTGTTAAAATCAGTGCCGGCCGGTGTGGCCAAGCGGTTCTAGGCGCTTCATTCCAGAACCGCGCTGTTGCTACGGTCGCAGGTTCGAATCCTGCCTCGGACATGGATGTGTGTGATGCCGTTAGCTTAGTTAAGTTTAAGTAGTTCTAAGTCTAGGGGACTGATGACCTCAGATGTTAAGTCCAATAGTGCTCAGAGCCATTTGAACCATTTTGTTAAAATCAGTGCTTGATTACAGCAATAAATGATAGAAACCGTAGCTAATGGCTTCGTTTCTCACAACGCGTAATAACACGAACGTAGCTTTTTTGACTTCGTTGCGTGACAAACACGTTAGTTTCAAATATTAACACGGCAGAAACACGGGTGTGTCCGGTCAGTATTCAGGGATATGACAAGAACGATCATTCGAAGCAAAACGTCCGGTAAACGTGCGCTGTACAACGCTTACGGCTGCGCGGGATTAGCCGAACGGTCCAAGCCGCTGCAGTCACGGACTGTGCGGCTGGTCCCGGCGGAGGTTCGAGTCCTCCCTCGGGCATGGGTGGGTGTGTTTGTCCTTAGGATAATTTAGGTTAAGTAGTGTGTAAGCTTAGGGACTGATGACCTTCGCAGTTAAGTCCCATAAGACTTCACAGACTTTTTTTTTTTAATGCTTACCTTAGGAGCTATTAGCAATTCTTCCTCTACGATACTGTGAAACATATCTCTCATACTTCAAGCTCTTTGCTTTTCACATTTACAGAGGCGATGGTTTGGACCAAACTAAGACAAATCTTCTAATAAACATGGGCTCTAAATTGCTTCCCTTAACACCTTTCCGCATTTTTTTTTTTAATTTAGAAAAAAGAACATGCGAGTTGACGTTTGAGGTTACTAGCACATACTGACAATCAATTTTGAAAGCGTTTTAATTTGCAAAATATAAGGAAAATGGTTTGTCACATTTTTGGCACGCCATGCATGTAATCTGCAGTATCTAGCACTTCGGTGTACTCTTACGAGTGGTGTACTTCACTATGCAACTTATCTTGTCCAGTGGCACATGATCTGCTAGGTTGGTGCATAAATTCATAGCATTTTCCTGTACGTTTAGTAAACAAAATACTCATGAAAGAGACTTTAGTCATCAATAATACACTACTGGCCATTAAAAATGCTACACCACGAAGATGACGTGCTACAGACGCGAAATTTAACCGAGAGGAAGAAGATGCTGTGATATGCAAATGATCAGCTTTTCAGAGCATTCACACAAGGTTGGCGCCGGTGGCGACACCTACAACGCACTAACATGAGGAAAGTTTCCAACCAATTTCTCATACACAAACAGCAGTTGACCGGCGCTGCCTGGTGAAACGTTGTTGTGATGCCTCGTGTAAGGAGGATAAATGCGTACCATCAAGTTTCAGACTTTGATAAAGGTCGGATTATAGCCTATCGCGACTGCGGTTTATCGTATCGCGACATTGCTGCTCGCGTTGGTCGAGATCCAATGACTGTTAGCAGAATATGCAATCGGTGGGTTCAGGAAGGTAATACAGAATGCCGTGCTGGATCCGAACGGCCTCGTATCACTAGCAGTCGAGATGACAGGCATCTTGTCCGCATGGCTGTAACGGATCGTGCAGCCACGTCTCGATCCCTGAGTCAACAGATGGGGACGTTTGCAAGACAACAACCATCTGCACGAACAGTTCGACGACGTTTGCAGCAGCATGGACAATCAGCTCGGAGACCATGGCTGCGGTTACCCTTGACGCTGCATCACAGACAGGAGCGCCTGCGATGGTGTACTCAACGACGAACCTGGGTGCACGAATGGTAAAACGTCATGTTTTCGGATGAATCCAGGTTCTGTTTACAACATCATGATGGTCGCATCCGTGTTTGGCGACATCGCGGTGAACGCACATTGGAAGCGTGTATTCGTCATCGCCATACTGTCGTATCACCCAGCGTAATGGTATGGGGTGCCATTGGTTACATGTCTCGGTCACCTCTTGTTCGCATTGACGGCACTTTGAACAGTGGACGTTACATTTCAGATGTGTTACTGACCCGTGGCTCTACCCTTCATTCAATCCCTGCGAAACCCTACATTTCAGCGGGATAACGCACGACCGCATGTTGCAGGTCCTGTACGGGCCTTTCTGGATAGAGAAAACGTTCAGCTGCTGCCCTGGCCAGCACATTCTGCAGATCTCTCACCAATTGAAAACGTCTGGTCAATGGTGGGCGAGCAACTGACTCGTCACAACATGCCAGTCGCTACTCTTGATGAACTGTGGTATCGTGCATGGGCAGCTGTACCTGTACACGCTATCCAAGCTCTGTTTGACTCAATGCCCAGGCGTATGAAGGCCGTTATTAGGGCCAGAGGTGGTTGTTCTGGGTACTGATTTCTCAAGATCCATGCACCCAAATTGCGTTAAAATGTAATCTCATGTCAGTTCTAGTATAATATATTCGTCCAATGAATACCCGTATAGCATCTCCATTTCTTCTTGGTGTAGCAATTTTCATGGCCAGTACTGTATATTTAATTTTCACTTTAACCAAACACAAGACTTGACTGTTCTATTACAAAGCGAAATAAGAATTTAACTTCTGCAAAGTGAAAGAAAGACTACCCTGTGCGCATTCGCGCTAAAACGGTTACAAGTAAGTCAAAGATTATGACAGCCTCACAGAAATGAATACACACAACAACCATATCACTGTAATATATCGATACATCGGAGTACCTATACATTAATAAAACCAAATGTGTGTCACAAAAATATGTCTGTTACTTCGCACGAAAGTAGTACGATATTACTGGTATCGAGAACTGGGGTTGGAGTGCCGTAATGGTCACGTAAATAAAGAGCCATTACAACATGAAAGACTGGTGCTTTGCCATGGCGTTTAAAATTATTATTTCCTTACTACAAGCTCTATTCGCAACTCATTTTGCAGACAATATGCACATACGCCGTTGAATGTACCTACAAAATTATATCACTGTATGAGACATAGATCAGGAGATATGACGTCGTAAACATTGAGATGCGTGAAAAACTGCCGCATCATGCATGACGTTGAAATTTATAACTTCTCTGCTACTAACTTTATTCGCAATATATTTCACAGACAGTATCCGCACGTACCCCAGATGTATCCACACAAATGCATTACTGAGCAAATACCGAGCGAGGTGGCGCAGTGGGTAGACAGTGGACTCGCATTCGGGAGGACGACGGTTCAATCCCGGGTCCGGCCATACTGATTTAGGTTTTCCGTGATTTCCCTAAATCACTCCAGGCAAATGCTGGGATGGTTCCTCTAAAAGGGCACGGCCGACTTCCTTCCCCATCCTTCCCTAGTCCGATGAGACCGATGACCACGCTGTCTGGTCTCCTTCCCAAAACAACCAACTAACCAATTACTGAGCAACACGTTGTTCAAGAGATAAGAGATCATAAATGCTGAGGTGCGTGAAAAAATGCCTTACCACGCATGAAGTTTTAATACATCTACTCTTTACTACTAAGACACTCCTAAGCCGAGTCAATTTAAGAAACTCGGTAACAGCTGGCATCGCTTTTGACAGCTTTCAAGCGCAAACGACTGTAGGCGGGAACAATAACCGTCTATCGAGCTATGAAGAGACGTTGCCATAGAGACGTGTACAAAATCGCTTTACAGTCACGCGGAGCAGCTGCCCCCAGCATTCAGAAACTGTCCGGGATATTACACTACAAACACAGTCAGTTTTTGTTTTAGTTTACCACAGAAAATTGGGAAAATGAATACCTGGGCAATGCCGGGTTTGACAGCTAGTGTGTTATAACTGCGAAGGTTTGTGTGTAACGGACAACCTATACCCTTAATTAAAGCATAAGCTACCTATTAATCCGAAAAAAATCACTGTGCCGTGGGATGGTCAGTGTGACTACTGCTCTACATCTACATACATCTACATATATACTTCGCTAGCCACCACGCGGTGTGTGGCGGAGGGCACAATTCGCAATTTCGCCCCCTCTGCCAACTCGCGAATCGAATGAGGGAAAAACGACTGTCTGAACGCCTCAGTACGAGCTCTAATTTCCCTTATCTTTGAATGGTGATCGCTGCGCGATTTAAAAGTTGATGCTAATAATATATGCTCTACATCCTCGGCGAAGATCTGATTTGGGAATTTAGTGAGCAGCCCCTTCCCCTTAGCGCGTCGTCATCTGTAAGTGTGTCCCCCTTCAAACTTTCTATGAGATTCGTAACGCTCTCGCGATGGCTAAAAGTACCAGTCACGAAACTTGCCGCTCTTCTTTGGACCTTCTCAATCTCTTGAATCAGACCCAAGTGCTAAGGGTCCCATACAGACGAACAATACTCTAAGACTGGCTGAACTAAAGTACTGTAAGCAATTTCCTGTCCGCCCCCGGTAGCTGAGCGGTCAGCGCGACAGAATGTCAATCCTAAGGGCCCGGGTTCGATTCCCGGCTGGGTCAGAGATTTTCTCCGCCCAGGGAGTGTGTGTTGTGTTGTCCTAATCATCATATCATCCCGATCGATGGGCAAGTCGCCGAAGTGGCGTCAAATCGAAAGACTTGCACCCGGCGATCGGTCTACCGGTCGGGAGGCCCTAGTCACACATTTATTTAGCAATTTCCTTTGTTGAAAGACTGCATCGCTTCAGGATTCTACCAATAAATCGGAATTTAGAGTTCGCCTTACCCGTTACTTGTGTAATCTGATCGTTCAATTTCAGATCATTTCGAATAATCACCCCCAGGTACTTCACGGATGTTACCGCTCCCAAAGACTGGGCATTTATTTTGTATTCTTACGTTAATGGGGATTTTCGCTTTTTAACGCAGTAGGTTATGAGACGCCCTGCTAAACCCGCAGGACAGGACAGGTAGTTTAAGTTGTGGAAAGGGGCCAAAATAAGCGGCTGTCAGTTACACTCGAACATTCAACCTTTTATTTGATCAGACATTGCAAGAGCCAAGAAATTAAAAAAAACAAAGCTTTAGTTTTGGGACTTAATTAGCGGCTGAATGCGCCGTACAATCTCATGCCATAAGGGCAAGACCACTTTAATCTAAAAACAGCTGAAAGCCAATAACTTTAAAAAAATTTAAAAGGCAAAGCCTTATCTTAAAACAGTTCCTTAATTAGGCTGAAGGCCCAAAGAATCTGACACTTTAAGAGCAAACAACTTAAATTTAAAATCAGCTGAAGGCCCAACACTTAAGAGTCAATAACATTAATTTTAAAAATGCTTAATTTTAAAAAGGCTTTACGTAAAACTGATCTTAAAATAGGCTGGAGTCCCAAACCATCTAACACTTCAAGAGCAGAACAACTTTAATTCAAATTCGGCTGAAGGCCCCTAGAATCTGACACCTTAAGAGGAAAACAACTAACTTCGAAATCGACTGAGGGCCCAACACTTAAGACACAAAAACATTAATTTAAAAAAAAGCCAAAGGCATCACGTAAAACAATTCTTAAATTAGGCTGAAGGCCCAAACCATCTGATGACTTAAGGGCAAAACAACCTTAATCTAAAAATCAGCTAGAAGCCATACAAGTACAAACAACAAGAACAAACAAGAAAAGGCAGTACACCCAAGGGCGCTCAGAAGTTCCGAGGGTCGGCATGGAATTCAAACACTAAAGCTTGCTTAAGTGAGACAGGGAGTCGGCCCAAATATTGTCGATCCGACGCCAACCCAACTGACAGCCAACGGACCCACCGACAAGATAACTTCCGCTTCACCCGACCAGCACAGAACATGGAGTTCAATGGAACAACGTAGAAGATATTGGCTCCCACAACCAATTATACACTGAGCTGTCAAACTACACACCGTGCTGGACAGCGACAACATAGTGAGGAAAATACACTGCCTGAATTGACGTCAACGGCCAGGGCAGGTAACCGGAACGTTAACGGCCACAAGGCAGAAGATTCCGATGGTGACTTCAATTCAAATAACCAAGTACAGTTAAACTCCACAGGAGGGTGGCTAAAATTTGCCAACTTGAAAACACACGTTGTTGCTCGCGGGAATATCCCAACAGCTGACAACGAAACCCAAACGACACAGTGTGAACAGTCGTGACTTGCTGGTAGATTAAGTCAGAACTCAACTTTTATGTCCAGGATCGGTGAGCCATGAACCTCGTAGCAATGGGAACAACACCATACACTCCGACACTGCATAGAGGCCGCCAGCAGACCCGATCAAACCTCGCGCTGCAGAGATTTCCTCGCCGCTCCACGCCAACCAACCAACTGCCCGCACACAGCCCAGCTGTAAACTAAAAGTGCCAGGCCAAAGATAGTCCAAGGTGCGAATATCGATACACACCACTGCTGCCACCCACGGAAAATAGTTCAAATGGCTCTGAGCACTATGGGACTCAACTGCTGTGGTCATCAGTCCCCTAGAACTTAGAACTACTTAAACCTAACTAACCTAAGGACAACACATACACCCATGCCCGAGGCAGAATTCGAACCTGCGACCGTAGCAGCAGCGCGGCTCCGGACTGGAGCGCCTAGAACCGCTCGGCCACCGCGGCCGGCACCCGCGGAAAGAGAGGATAACAGCATAATCGCGATAACCGCGGGAGACTAAACACAGAATAGCAACCAAGGTTCAATGCAACGCATGGAATGAGCCATCCACGGCTCAGATTACACTTACTAATACTGAGATATAACTGCCAGTCATTACACCACGCATTTCTTTTCTGCAAATCCTCATTGATTTGTTCGTAACTTTTGTGTGATACGACTTTCCTATAGACTACAGCATCATCGGCAAACAGTGTAATGCGCTCTCAATACCATCAACCAAATCGTTTATGTAAATCGTAAAATGCAGTGGACCTATTACACTGCCCTGGAGCACACCTGAAGTTACGCTTGTTTATGTTGAAGTCTCTCCATTCAGGACGACATACTGCTCTCCGTTAGAAAACTTTCTATCCAACCGCATATGTCACCGGATAGACCGTAAGCGCGCTTTTTGGAGCAAGCGACAGTGCAGAACTGTGTCGAAAGCCTTTTGAAAGTCGAGGAATATGGCATCAGCCTGGGAACCTGTATCTAGAGCCTGTTGTATATCATGCACGAAGAGGGCCAGCTATGTCTCGCATGACCCCTGTTTCCTAAAACTGTGCTGGTTTCTGCAGATGAGCTTCTCAGAGTCTAGAAAGGTCATTATGTCTGAACACAAAGTATGTCCCATGATTCTACAAAAAATCGATGTCAGTGAAATTGGCCGGAAATTATGTACATCTTATTTTCTACCATTTTTATAAATTGCTACGACCTGGGCCTTCTTTCAGTCCCGTGGAACTTTCCGCTGTTCCAGTGATCTCTGATAGATGATGGATAAGAATGGTGCTATATTTGTAGCGTAGTCAACATAAAATCTTACGGGGATACTGTCTGGGCCAGATGCCTTCCTAACGTCTAAGGATCTTAACTGTTTTACAATCCCAGATACACTAAACACTATATCAGCCATCCTTGCGTTTGTTCGATAACTGAAAGGGGGAATGGTGCTGCAGTCCTCAACCGTAAACGATTTTTTGAAAGATAGGTTTAGAATTTCGGCCTTCTGTTTACCATCATCCGTTACATTACCCGTATTGTCAGCAAGAGAAAGTATTGAATTATTTGTAGCGTTCATAGATGTTAAGTACGACCAAAATTTTTTTGAGTTATCTTTAGAATCTGCAGACAAAATATTGCTTTCAAATTCGTGAAAAGAATCTCTCATTCACCTTTTGACAGTTGCTTTCATTCTCATAGATTCTGTTTGTCAGCGGGGCAGTGACTACGTTTAAAACGACTGTGCAAAATTCTCTGCTTTCTCAGCAACTTCCTAATATATTTGTTGAACCTTTCCCTCCCCTGTATTTCTGCTAGGCACATGTTTCTCTAGCATGTGGTGGACAATACCTTTACATTCCGACTAAAGATGCTCAACATCTTTGAGTCCCGCGGTGAACGCTTGGAGCTGACTATAAAGATATTCATTAATGATACTTCTATTTGCTTTCCCAGACAAGAAAACTCTACAATGTTTCTTTGGTTTTTTTGCAACTTCCACTGACATAGAAGCCACAACGACTTTACGGTCGCTAATACCTTCTTGTAGATTTTGTTCCTCAAAAAGATGAGGTCTGTTTGTCGCCAAGATATCTAATATGTTCCCATCTCGAGTTGGTTTTCTAACGAATTGCTGAAGGTTGTATGTTGAGAGCGCTCCTAGGATAACTTCACAAGAATCTTTGCTTCTGCCCCCCTGATAAATGTGTAATTGTCCCAGTCAATGGACGCCAGATTAAAGTCTCCACCTATAAGTAATGGATAATTTGGATATTCATTTCCTATGTACTCAAGACTTTCCCTGAAACGTTCTGCGACGTTCGTTGCGGGTGCTGGTGGTCTATAAAAACATCCTAATACAATGGTCACTCCTTGTCTGATTGACAGTTTTATCCAGACAGTTTCACAGTCCGACCCAGTATCGATCTCAACTGCATTTAAACAGCTTTTAACTGTAATGAACACACCACCTCCCATAGCATCAGTCCTATCCTTCCTAAACATTGTCCAACCCGAGTTTAAAATTTCGCTGCTGTTTATGTCTGGTTTCTGTTGTGGATTGGCAAGACAGCCAACCCACTATAAGGAAGCCGAAAGGCACGCGTTTAAACTCATGCAGGCTGGCGTGAGGTCTGGAACAGGACAAGGAATTGAGACTAGCAAAAAACGTACGTATCTTCTGGAATACTTAATTTTAATCCACAATTGGTGAACATCGCTCTTGACGGTACATGTTTTACAGCATCAATAGTAACTGGTAATGGCGCCTTGCTGGGTCGTAGCAAATGACGTAGCTGAAGGCTATGCTAACTATCGTATCGGCAAATGAGAGCCTAATTTGTCAGTGAACCATCGCTAGCAAAGTCGGCTGTACAACTGGGGCGAGTGCTAGGAAGTCTGTCTAGACCTGCCGTGTGGCGGCGCTCGGTCTGCAATCACTGACAGTGGCGACACGCGGGTCCGACGTATACTAACGGACCGCGGCCGATTTAAAGGCTACCACCTAGCAAGTGTGGTGTCTGGCGGTGACACCACATCCCTCCCCCGCAAATCGGCGGATGGTTGTGGCATAAGGCTTCCGCCCGCCATGGGGAGGACCCCATGTTGACGTATGCGACGAGGTGAGGAGCCTAACAACAGGCGAGGCTGTGCCACCCGCACCCGGCCATTCGGTCCGAGGGGAGCTAGGAAACGCCTGAAAACCAGCTCCAGGGTGCACGCCAACATGCGGTGTATGCGCCCGCAGAGAGACAGGAGGGGCCGAATGGTCGACCTCCACGGGGCCGGGGCACCCGACGGGCGAAGACGACATATGGTCCGGATTAGGCAAGAGTTCCATGTTGGAGGACAACGGGTCACGGGAAGCGAACGGTGGCGCGTGACCCAGGGAGGCGCCCGGCGGCTGCAGCGAAGCGTCCACTGCGGGCGTCGCCGGCGGGAGAACAGGCGGCGGCGGCGCGTCGCCATGGGGCAAAATGGAAGACAGCGTCGGTAACACCTGGGGCTGAGGCGAGCCAGTAGATGGGTCCCCAAGACGCTGACCGGACGGCACCGTCGCTGAAAGCAGACGGGGAGCGGCAGAACCCGTGCGACGACAGAGGCGCAGCTGATTGAGATGCCGACGCACCTCACCAGAGGCCCCCAAAACCAGATACATAGCGCGGCCGAGGCAGCGAAGAATGCGCCCTGCGAGCCAACGCCGTCAACCTCGATAGTTGCGATAGTAGACAACGTCGCCTGGAGCAAAAGCAGGTGTCTGCCGCTGCACAGGAACCTGATGCGGCGGATGTAGCAAAGACATCAAGGTTCGATGAGGGCGACCGTGGAGCAACTCAGCCGGCGAGCGACCATCTCGGGGCTGAGGGCGATACGAGGACAAAAAGAGCAATAACGCGTCCTCCCGAGAATGCGACTCTTTTAACTTCAACATCTGTGACTTGAAAGTCCGGACCAATCGTTTAGCGGCACCGTTTGACTGAGGTGAAAACGGCGCGGATATCACATGTTGAATACCATTGGCCTTGCAGAATGACTGAAATTCTGCGGACATGAATTGTGGGCCATTGTCGGAAACAATAGTCTGCCGAAGACCTTCAATGCAAAAGATAGCAGATAACGCGTGGATGGTGGCAGATGACGTCGTGGAAGACATCCGCACAACAAAAGGAAAATTACTGAATGAGTCTACCACAACCAACCATCGAGCATTCCAGAATGGACCAGCAAAATCGATGTGTAAGCGTTGCCAAGGGGAAGTGGCTTTTGGCCATGCAAAGAATTTCCGCGGTGGTGCAGATTGCTGTTCAGCACACGCCATGCAAGAAGAGCACATATTCGTAATCGCAGCATCGATTCCGAACGAAGTACAGTGCTGACGAGGAAGTTGTTTCAATCGCACTATACCCCAATGTCCTTGGTGGAGAAGCTGTAAGACAGAGGACTGTAACGAACGTGGGACCACGACCCTGCACTGATCATTATCAGAACGCAACAGCAAAACACCACGTCGTACAAAAAGTCTCTCCTTGTGAGCAAAAAATCGGCGAACCAACGGATCCCCGATCCGTAACTTTGACAAGGGCCATTGAGGCAACGAAACGCAGAACGGCAGCCAGGACAGGGTCGGCAGCTGTGGCTGTAGCTACACGACGAAAATCGATCGGAAACGTTTCGACCACGTCATCGGTTTCCGAATCAATGAACATGCAAGCAAGTTCGGAGGAATCGAAAGCTCTATCCTCAGCAATAGGCAAACGGGACAACGCATCGGCGTTTCCGTGCTTAGCAGTGGACCGATACAAGATATCGTAGCGGTACTGCGAGAGGAAAATAGACCAGCGAATGAATTTCTGCGCTGTACGTGGAGGTACAGGCTTAGTCGGATGAAAAAGCAATGTCAAAGGTTTGTGGTCTGTGATGATGGTAAAGTGACGACCATACAAGAAATCATGAAACATTGTAACACCAAGTACGAGAGCCAATGCTTCTTTCTCGATCTGTGAATAATGTCTTTGCGCAGACGAGAGCAATTTGGACGCAAAGGCAATAGGGCGATCGTGCGAACCATCTTTGTGCGCAAGCACAGCACCGATCCCGAAATCCTATGCATCTACCATCACCAAAAGGGGCTTCCGGGGATCGAATGGCGTAAGGCAAGTATTGGAAAGCAACGCCGATTTAAACTGGCGAAAGGCGCGTTCGCATTCCGTCGTCCAGACGAACGGAACACCTGTACGGCGTAAGCGATGAAGCGGAGCTGAAATGGAAGAAGCGTGGCGCACATAGCGATGATAATTATTAATTTTTCCCAGCACACTCTGTAGCTGCTTCAAATTCTGTGGCGAAGGCAAGTCTTGTATGGCACGGAGGTGCTCTGGACTGGGATGTATGCCTTGGGCATTGAGTACATGTCCCAGATAGGGTAAGTCACGAGCAAAAAACACACATTTGTCCTTCCGCAAGCGAAGACCATCTTGTCGCAAGACCTGAAATAATGTTCTGAGATTGGCTAAATGTTCTTCTTCTGTCTTTCCGGAGATCACAATATCGTCCAGATAGTTTGCTGCAGTAGGGACCGACGCACAAACAGTTTGTAGATATTGCTGAAACAATGCAGGGGCGGATGCACACCCGAATGGCAGTCGTTTGAATCGGTACAAACCAAGATGCGTGTTAACCACCAAAACGCGCTGGGATTCTTCGTCCACCGGTATTTGCAAGTACGCATCTGTCAGCTCCAACTTCGAAAAATATTTACCCGGGCACAGTTTGTCAAAAAGATCTTCCGGGCGGGGTAAAGGAAAAATTGCAATCACTAGTTGTGGATTCACTGTTGCCTTGTCCACACAAAGTCTCAATTTTCCGGAAGGTTTTTGCAAAATTACTAAGGATGATGCCCAGAGAGAAGCCTGCGCAAGTTCAATTACACCTTGTGATTCCAAATCGAGTAATGTTTTTGCGACCTCATCATGCAATGCGTGGGGAACATTGCGCGCTCTGAAAAATTTCGGTTGCGCGGTTACTTTCAGTTCCAAATGTGCTTTATAGTTCTTAGCGCAACCGAGGCCCGGTGCAAAAATGTCTGCAATTTCTTCACATAGACGAGAAACACTGTCTGAAGGCACAGTCTGGTTCACTGAGAGGACCTGATTTACTATAGAAAAGTTAAACAACTGAAATAAATCGAAACCAAACATGTTCACTGCAGAAGAAGACCGAAGGACGTAAAATGACACAAGTTTTGTTTGTCCTTTGTATGTTGCAAGAAGGCTGCACTGTCCTAACACAGGGATATTCTGACCGGAATAGCTAGTTAACTTAACATTTGCGGCACGCAACGGAGGTGTGCCCAGTTGTTTGTATGTGGCGTGACTGGTCAGTGAAACTGCAGCACTGGTATTGAGCTGGAATGGTATCACTTTGCCGTGAATGTCCAAGTCTACAAAAAGTTAATTGTCCTGTTGACGACAAGAGCGACTGTCTCGTGCATCGACAACTGACACTGGTACAAAATCACTTGCGACTTGATGGGAGTGCCGGCGATGTCGACGCGCACTATTTGTGGGATGAACACAGTCACTGTTAGAGAGAGTGGCACTGGGAGGAGTGGCATGAACTACATGAATTTCCATAGGCGAAGTTTCACGAGCCTGAATATCCGTGGTTCGAATCCAATTCCGACGCGAAGCAAAGGGCCTGGAATGGTTTTGAGCTTCCAATCGGAGCTTTTTCTGGCAAACACTTTGAACATGTCCTTTTTTATTACAGAAAAAGCAAATAGCCTGGCGGGACGGGCAATTCTCACGCGAATGTCTAGTAGCACACTGCGGGCATGATTTCACTGCATTTGCTTGCTGCCGTGGTACACGTGGCTGAGAGCCAGGCGGCCTTGGCGCGGCCAGGCGCGAGGACTGTTTACTGTTCCGTGCAGCTCGCCCGGCGGGACGGTTAACCTGACACACAGGTGGCAAAGTTTCAAATGATTCCTGAGCAAAGTCAAGTGTGTCCTGCCGATCCTATATGTCCATCACTTGTTGAAGGGAGGGATCGACCAGTTTCAAAATCTGTTCCCTTATACAAACATCAGAAATGTTCTGTGCAATTGCATCACGGACCATAGTATCTGAATAAGGGAGTCGACATTCACACTCAAAAGCACAATCCCTAGTAAGGCCTTGCAAGTTTGCAAAGCATTCCCGATTAGTAAGACCTGCCGTACTTTTTGTACAAAACAAGGTATACGTTTTTGCAACTACATTGACTGATTCTTTTAAATATGCATCTAATGCAGACAAAATTTCGTCGTAGGACGGAGTTGCTACGTCGCGTCGGGGATATAAATTGACTATCACATGGTACGTGTGGACGCCGACAGACGAAAGGAGATAAGGCTGCCGCTCATTACCTTGAATTCTGTAGGCGGCGGGATGGAATCCAAATTGGCGTGACCACTCCGTCCAGCTTTCCAGTGCCGCATCAAAAGGACGAAAAGGTGGTGCAACTGCGTGTTGTAGCTGCGTGAGAGGTGGAGCGGCGGTTACCGCATCGTTTTGCATTGCACGTTGACCCTGAACGAGCTGTCCAAGGGCATCCAGTAAGGCCTGCGTCTGCTGATTCTGTAAGCGATAAAATTCTGACAGTACATCTGGAGATTGTGGCGAAGCCATTACACAAGTAAATCAGGGCAGTATAGTAACGAACGTGGTGTGGCCTGGTCGCCCCTTGTTGTGGATTGGCAACACAGCCAACCCATTATAAGGAAGCCGAAAGGCACGCGTTTAAACTCATGCAGGCTGGCGTGAGGTCTGGAACAGGACAAGGAATTGAGACTAGCAAAAAACGTACGTATCTTCTGGAATACTTAACTTTAATCCATAATTGGTGAATATCGCTCTCGATGGTACATGTTTCACAGCATCAATAGCAACTGGTAATGGCGCCTTGTTAGGTCGTAGCAAATGACGTAGCTGAAGGCTATGCTAACTATCGTCTCGGCAAATGAGAGCGTAATTTGTCAGTGAACCATCGCTAGCAAAATCGGCTGTACAACTGGGGCGAGTGCTAGGAAGTCTCTCTAGATCTGCCGTGTGGCGGCGCTCGGTCTGCAATCACTGATAGTGGCGACACGCGGGTCCGACGTATACTAACGGACCGCGGCCGATTTAAAGGCTACCACATAGCAAGTCTGGTGTCTGGCGGTGACACCACAGTTTCAACCAGCTTTCGGTACCTAATACAATATTGGCATTACTACTGTTTATTTCGGAGCTACAGACTCTTCGACAATTTACTAACATGAGATTTAGCGTATGTAAATCCTTTGGAATGACCTGTGTAGGGGAACTAAAAATTTTTATAGTTTACGCATTCACATCAGTGTCATAAAAACCACCATGTGCACGCCACAAGTACTGTGCTATCCAGGTAGCTGCTTCCTGTGTATAGTGCACCCATGATCTATCGAGGGGCATCCTACAACCTTCCATTCCATAGCGTAGGTCGAGGAATCTACAACCATTTTCGGCACAGAGTGACGTAGCCTCTAGTTTAGATTCACCACTCGACTCCAAACCAGAGGACGCCGGTCCGCCCTGGGTACGATGCTGCAGATCGTCAGCTTGGCTTCGACTCCTCGGGAGATGGAGGCGGCCTTCACCAATTCCAGCCGTCGAAAGGACCCAAGGATTCCCTCGGAACCCCGACGACTAGCTTCGTTGGTGCCGACATGTGTAACAATCTGCTGCTGGCTGCACCCCGCACGCTCGACAGCCGCCGGAAGAGCCTCTTCCACATCCTGGACAAGGCCCCACGGCAAGTACACCGAATGAACGTTGGACTTCTTCCCCGCCCTAGCCGCTATGTTCCTGAGGGGCTCCATGACCCGCATAACGTTGGAGCTCCCAATAACTCTCCTGGATAGGTAACGTGACTAAAAGTTCATCCGTGAAGGTTAGCTGCCAAATGAATACTTTAAGTTTAGCGTAGAGATTAGTTTTAACTGATCGAACAAATCAAATCATCCCAAAAAACTTGCCTTTCTAGTACACGTGCTTGCAGTTTCCTTTGAAACAGGCATTCTCGATCACTATAATTAAGTGTCAAGTACAAAAGTTAAAACTTTGGGCACAGCCTGCCTTCCTCTACGTAGGCTGCCCGCGGGTATAAAAAATGGTTCAAATGGCTCTGAGCACTATGGGACTCAACTTCTGAGGTCATTAGTCTCCTAGAACTTAGAACTAGTTAAACCTAACTAACCTAAGGACATCACACACATCCATGCTCGAGGTAGAATTCGAACCTGCTACCGTAGCGGTCTCGCGGTTCCGGACTGCAGCGCCTAGAACCGCACGGCCACTTCGGCCGGCCCGCGGGTATAAGAGAGCAGGAAATCTCTACAAAAAAAAAAAAAAAAAAAAAAAAAAAAATTGTGGTAAGTACTATGAGACCAAACTGATAAAGTCATCGGTCCCTAGGCTTAGACACTACTTAAACTAACTTACACTAAGGACAACATACACACCCATTCCCAAGGGAGGACTCGAACTTCCGACGGGGAGTAGCGGCGCGAACCATGGCAAGACGCCTAAGACCGCACGGCTACCTTGGGCGGCAAATCTCTACGTAAGCAGAGAACAAGAAGTCTCACAACGTTATGTACAGAGATGTGTTGGAGTAGATTTCTGACTCTCGATACACAACAACACAATTATGATCTTTTCCGTGCGAGGCATGTTGCAAACAGTCGCGAAATTATTTATTCCCTTTCCGGGCACATTTTGTACACTACTGGCCATTAAAATTGCTACACCACGAAGATGACGTGCTACAGACGCAAAATTTAACCGACAGGAAGATGCTGTGATATGTAAATGATTAGCTTTTCAGAGCATTCACACATGGTTGGCGCCGGTGACGACACGTACAACGTCCTGACATGAGGAAAGTTTCCAACCGATTTCTCATACACAAACAGCAGTTGACCGGCGTTGCCTGGTGAAACGTTGTTGTGATGCCTCGTGTAAGGAGGAGGAATGCGTACCATCACGTTTCCGACTTTGATAAAGGTCGGATTGTAGCCTATCGCGATTTCGGTTTGTCGTATCGCGACATTGCTGCTCGCGTTGGTCGAGATCCAATGACTGTTAGCAGAATGTGGAATCGGTGGGTTCAGGAGGGTAATACGGAACGCCCTGCTGGATCCCAACGGCCTCGTATCACTAGCGGTCGAGATGACAGCATCTTATCCGCATGGCTGTAACGGATCGTGCAGCGACGTCTCGATCCCTGAGTCAACAGATGGAGACGTTTTCAAGACAACAACCATCTGCACGAACAGTTCGACGACGTTTGCAGCAGCATGGACTATCAGCTCGGAGACCATGGCTGCGGTTACCCTTGACGTTGCATCACAGACAGGAGCGCCTGCAATGGTGTACTCGACGACAAACCTGGGTGCACGAATGGCAAAACGTCATTTTTTCGGATGAATGCAGGTTCTGTTTACAGCATCACGATGGTCGCATCCGTGTTTGGCAACATCGCGGTGAACGCACATTGGAAGGGTGTATTCGTCATCGCCATACTGGCGTATCACCCGGCGTGATGGTATGGGGTGCCATTGGTTACACGTCTCTGTCACCTCTTGTTCGAATTGACGGCACTTTGAACATTGGACGTTACGTTTCAGATGTGTTGCGACCCGTGGCTCTACACTTCATTCGATCCCTGCGAAACCCTACATTTCAGCAGGATAATGCACGACCGCATGTTGCAGGTCCTGTACGTGCCTTTCTGGATACAGAAATTGTTAGACTGCTGCACTGGCCAGCACATTCTGCAGATCTCTCACCAATTGAAAACGTCTGGTCAATGGTGGCCGAGCAACTGGCTCGTCACAATGCGCCAGTCACTACTCTTGATGAAATGTGGTATCGTGTTGAAGCTGCACGGGCAGCTGTAACTGTACACACCCCCCAAGCTCTGTTTGACTCAATGCCCAGGCGTATGAAGGCCGTTATTACGGCCAGAGGTGGTTGTTCTGGGTACTGATTTCTCAGGATCTATGCACCCAAATTGCGTGAAAATGTTATCACATGTCAGTTCTAGTATAATATATTTGTCCAATGAATACCCGGTTATCATCTGCATTTCTTCTTGGTGTAGCAGTTTTAATGGCCAGAAGTGTAATTTCCTACTGGGTCACGTAAAATTTTTTTCATTGAGTAAACGGCTGAGTTGTGAGCGACACGTATTCCGTCAACTTCTCCCATCGTCTCAAAATCTGGTGTGTTTTTTTTTTTAATATTACCATTTTATTGTGCCTTCTCCGTAGCGTTGCGGTAGCGTTTCCGCCTACCACGCAAGGGACCCGCGTTCGATTCCCGACATGGGACTGGGTGACGTGTGTCCTTCATCATCAGTGACTCGCAAGTCGCCGAAGTGGCGTCAAGTAAAGAGGACTGGCAATACGGCATCAGTGACTCGCAAGTCGCCGAAGTGGCGTCAAGTAAAGAGGACTGGCAATACGGCAGCCGAACTCCCCCGCTTGCGGCCTCCAGGCCAACAATGCCATACGATCATTTCATTTCACTGGGCCGCAAGCAGTCTCAATAACTCCAAGAGATAACTTTTGTTGTGGCGCATAGGAATGGATAACGAGTTTCAGCATTAAGATTCCTTTACAAATAGCCGTTTAAGCGACGCTACCATGGCGGGGCGCAGCTAGCGGGTTACAGACTTAGGTGACCTAAAGTCACGGAATAGCGAAATGCACATAGACAGCTGGAGGTAGTATCTCATACACGAGTTATAAAAGGGCAGTACATTGACAGCGCTGCCATCTGTACTCAGACGTTTCATTTGGAATTGTTTCAGAAGTGATTATGACCGCACAACGAGAATCAACAGACCTTGTACGCGAATATAGTAGTGGGAGCTAGAAGTATTGGACATTCCGTTTCGGAAATTATTTGGAACTTTAGTATTTCGAGACCCACAGTGTCAAGAGTGTGACGACAATACCACATTTAGGGCATTTCCGGTAACCGAGGATAAGGCAGCGGCCGACGGAGTTTACTTAAAGACCGAGAGCAGCAGTGTTTGCGTAGAGTTGTCAGTGTTAACAAACAAGCAACAGTGCGTGAAGCAACGCAGAGATCAATGCGAGAGGTACGACGAATGCACTCGTCAGAACAGTGCCGCAAAATTTGACATCAGTGAACTATGGCAGCAGACGAACGAACCGAGTGTCTTTGCTAGCAGCCGGCCGGGGTGGCCGCGCGGATCTAGGCGCTACATTTTGGAACCGCGCGACCGCTGCGGTCGCAGGTTCTAATCCTGCCTCCGGCATGGATGTGTATGATGTCCTTAGGTTAGTTAGGTTTAAGTAGTTCTAAGTTCTAGGGGACTGATGACCTCAGAAGTTAAGTCCCATAGTGCTCAGAGCCGTTTCATTTCTTTGCTAACAGTACCTCCCCCGGGCTCGTGACCCTATCGGTTGGACGCTAGACGACTGGAAAACAATGGCCTGGTTAGACGAGTCAAGATTTCAGTTGGTAAGAGTAGATGGCAGAGTTAGAGTGTGGCGCAGACCACACGAAGCCATGAACCCAAGTTATCAACAAGGCACTGTACAAGTTGGTGGTTGTTCCATACTGTTGTGCGCTGTGTTTAGACAGAAAATACTGCGTCCTCCGGATGTTTGGCTGCTTGGAGACCCTTTTTAGCAGTTCATGAATTTTTATGGCTGACAATGTGCCATGTCACAGGACCGCAACTGTTTGCTATTCGTTTGAAGAACGTTCTGGAAAGTTCGAGCGAATGGTTTGGCCACACAGCTCGCCCGACACGAATTCCATCGAACATTTGTAGCCCGTAATGGAGAGGTGAGTTCGTTCACAAAATCCTGCACCGACAACACTTCCCCAAGTATAGACGGCTATAGAGGCAGCATGATCAATACTTCTGCAGGGCACTGCCAATGATGTGTTAAGTCGGCGCCACGCCTAGCTGTTGCACTACCACAGGCAAAAGGAGGTCCGACAAGATATTAGGAGGCAACCAGTGAGTTCTGTCAGTTCTGTCAGTTCAGTGTACAGTATCATACAAATACGGGTGCTGTAAAAGTGTTGTGTACATAGTTCCGTGTAGTCAGCGCGTACACAACTTTCCCACTGTAGCGCGCCCCGCTAAGCGCAACAGCGCAGGCGCAGCGCTCGTCCGTCTCCACACTACGAGATGGCGCTGCCTTAGAGACGGGCCAAATTCTGCTTCCGCCGATCCGCGTATTAATATGTAACGCAGCCAATGAGATTGATGCTAACGTAGAACCTTTTCTCCTCGCGGATCACACTCGCGCGGTGATACATGAACGCGCGAGGTATTATAACGAGTGTACAGACCTCCGATTAGTCAGTCTGCATTTGTCTGCATCAGTCTGTACCAGTCTGCATTAGTCTGTACCAGTCTGCATCGGTCTGTACCAGTCTATACTCAAGTTTTAGTCTGCGCCTAATAAGATTACCATATTCCTGTACATAGCCGTGAAGATAAATGTTTAGAAACTTTTGTCAAGTATCAGAGATATATGTGAGAATAAGATTAACGTACCAATACCAAAGGAACTTCAGATTGTCAATTGTAAATAGTATCCAGAACCAAGTTAAGTAATTTTTTGCTTGTTATTATTTTAATAAATGTGTGTGAAAATTAATCAAGTTCTGTTTAAAGTTGGTCACCATCAATCTGCTACTCTAACCGTGCAAGTGGCATTTCTATCGTGTGACCTAACGGCAGAAGATAAACACGCCCCTATAAGACCACACAATCTGCTTCATTAGAGCGACAAGTCAAATAACCTGATGGTATGTGTACTGAAGGTCTTACAGTACGCACACCACAAAAGGAAACTCCGGATACCAATAATTGGTAAGAAATCCATATCTGGAAATGCGTCGTTTGGAAGAAGGCAAAAGATACACTCCTCATGCTTTTTCACATGATATCTTGCGAACCATGGATGAAGGATATCAGACGGATGCCATATTCCTTGACTTCCGAAAAGCGTTTGACTCAGTGCCCCACTGCAGACTCCTAACTAAGGTACGAGCATATGGGATTGGTTCCCAGATATGTGAGTGGCTCGAAGACTTCTTAAGTAATAGAACCCAGAACGTTGTCCTCGATGGTGAGTGTTCATCGGAGGTGAGGGTATCGTCAGGAGTGTCCCAGGGAAGTGTGGTAGGTCCGCTGTTGTTTTCTATCTACATAAATGATCTTTTGGATAGGGTTGATAACAATGTGCGGCTGTTTGCTGATGATGCTGTGGTGTACGGGGAGGTGTCGTCGTTGAGTGACTGTAAGAGGATACAAGATGACTTGGACAGGATTTGTGATTCGTGTAAAGAATGGCAGCTAACTCTAAATATACATAAATGTAAATTAATGCAGATGAATAGGAAAAAGAATCCCGTAATGTTTGAATACTCCATTAGTAGTGTAGCGCTTGACACAGTCACGTCGATTAAATACACTCCTGGAAATGGAAAAAAGAACACATTTACACCGGTGTGTCAGACCCACCATACTTGCTCCGGACACTGCGAGAGGGCTGTACAAGCAATGATCACACGCACGGCACAGCGGACACACCAGGAACCGCGGTGTTGGCCGTCGAATGGCGCTAGCTGCGCAGCATTTGTGCACCGCCGCCGTCAGTGTCAGCCAGTTTGCCGTGGCATACGGAGCTCCATCGCAGTCTTTAACACTGGTAGCATGCCGCCACAGCATGGACATGAACCGTATGTGCAGTTGACGGACTTTGAGCGAGGGCGTATAGTGGGCATGCGGGAGGCCGGGTGGACGTACCGCCGAATTGCTCAACACGTGGGGCGTGAGGTCTCCACAGTACATCGATGTTGTCGCCAGTGGTCGGCGGAAGGTGCACGTGCCCGTCGACCTGGGACCGGACCGCAGCGACGCACGGATGCACGCCAAGACCGTAGGATCCTACGCAGTGCCGTAGGGGACCGCACCGCCACTTCCCAGCAAATTAAGTACACTGTTGCTCCTGGGGTATCGGCGAGGACCATTCGCAACCGTCTCCATGAAGCTGGGCTACGGTCCCGCACACCGTTATGCCGTCTTCCGCTCACGCCCCAACATCGTGCAGCCCGCCTCCAGTGGTGTCGCGACAGGCGTGAATGGAGGGACGAATGGAGACGTGTCGTCTTCAGCGATGAGAGTCGCTTCTGCCTTGGTGCCAATGAAGGTCGTATGCGTGTTTGGCGCCGTGCAGGTGAGCGCCACAATCAGGACTGCATACGACCGAGGCACACATGGCCAACACCCGGCATCATGGTGTGGGGAGCGATCTCCTACACTGGCTGGACACCACTGTTGATCGTCGAGGGGACACTGAATAGTGCACGGTACATCCAAACCGTCATCGAACCCATCGTTCGACCATTCCTAGACCGGCAAGGGCACTTGCTGTTCCAACAGGACAATGCACGTCCGCATGTATCCCGTGCCACCCAACGTGCTCTAGAAGGTGTAAGTCAACTACCCTGGGCAGCAAGATCTCCGGATCTGTCCCCCATTGAGCATGTTTGGGACTGGATGAAGCGTCGTCTCACGCGGTCTCTACGTCCAGCACGAACGCTGGTCCAACTGAGGCGCCAGGTGGAAATGGCATGGCAAGCCGTTCCACAGGACTACATCCAGCATCTCTACGATCGTCTCCATGGGAGAATAGCAGCCTGCATTGCTGCGAAAGGTGGATATACACTGTACTAGTGCCGACATTGTGCATGCTCTGTTGCCTGTGTCTATGTGCCTGTGGTTCTGTCAGTGTGATCATGTGATGTATCTGACCCCAGGAATGTGTCAATTAAGTTTCCCCTTCCTGGGACAATGAATTCAAGGTGTTCTTATTTCAATTTCCAGGAGTG
Organism: Schistocerca serialis cubense; assembly: GCF_023864345.2. Classification (NCBI taxonomy): domain Eukaryota; kingdom Metazoa; phylum Arthropoda; class Insecta; order Orthoptera; family Acrididae; genus Schistocerca; species Schistocerca serialis. Next base: position 85,403,372 of record NC_064647.1, on the reverse strand, counting down.
TATTTGGGCGTAACATCCCAGAGCGATATGAAGTGGGACAAGCATGTAATGGCAGTTGTGGGGAAGGCGGATAGTCGTCTTCGGTTCATTGGTAGAATTTTGGGAAGATGTGGTTCATCTGTAAAGGAGATCGCTTATAAAACGCTAATACGACCTAGTCTTGAGTACTGCTCGAGCGTTTGGGATCCCTATCAGGTCGGATTGAGGGAGGTCATAGAAGCAATTCAGAGGCGGGCTGCTAGATTTGTTACTGGTAGGTTTGATCATCACGCGAGTGCTACGGAAATGCTTCAGGAACTCGGGTGGGAGTCTCTAGAGGAAAGGAGGCGTTCTTTTCGTGAATCGCTGCTGAGGAAATTTAGAGGACCAGCATTTGAGGCTGACTGCAGTACAATTTTACTGCCGGCAACTTATATTTCCCGGAAAGACCACAAAGATAAGATAAGAGATATTAAGGCTCGAACAGAGGCATATAGGCAGTCATTTTTCCCTCGTTCTGTTTGGGAGTGGAACAGGGAGAGAAGATGCTAGTTGTGGTACGAGGTACCCTCCGCCACGCACCGTATGGTGGATTGCGGAGTATGTATGTAGAATTGTAGATGTAGGCAACTCGTACCTGCGTGGGCTACAACATGTGATCGAAGTGGCGACCACAAGTTTCGTTGCACAAAGTGTACCTGCGAACACTGTTCACGTACAGACGGTCCAAAAGTCCTGGAGTGTCCTGAATCCTCTGACTCCACAGCACTCTCGTAAACAACGGCCTACTCCCCGCGCAGCCCCACAGGGAAAAGTCTACAGTGGTTAAGTCCTCCAACTGATCCCAAACCTTTGGTAAAAGTGCTGACGGATATCGCGTGAAAAGTGAACTGGCGACTCATCACACTGGAACAAGACGGGGTGCTAGAATACACGGGCCAAGTAAACGACAATAGATAATACCGTCCCACAAACTAATAGCGAAACGATGTCGAATTCGATGGGAATGTGTGGCACGAGTGTTTTTCTGATCCCAAACGTGGCTGCACTTTTAATAACTTTACTCACGAGTTGACCACACTTTTATTTTTTATCAACCTTACGCGTTTCGACTTTCTGTCATTTTCAAAGGCTACAAAGTAGAACATAAAACTGGTATCAGACGACACGAAAATATGATACATTTCACCACTGATAGGAGACACATTACAACGACTAGAATATGGCTCCCTAGCTTACCAGTGCTATGTCAGCCATATAAAAACATTAGATACACTGAATCGCGCCAACATCGTCGAGCACGAGACAAGTGCAAACTGCTACCAAGTGAAAATTTTGGAAGCCAAGTGGACTGGACCGCTAGGCGGCGGTGGGTGCGTGGTACACGCTGCGAATTTGTTTCTGTTTACCATCACAATTTTCATTGTTACAGCGTATATAATGATTTCATCAGTCAATATGGGAATTATTTACAATGTTTTACAAAAGATGGTACTTTACAAAACTATGTGTTCCATTTTTTTCTAATACATTGGAATATCGCCCTGATTGGCTCTGGGGCAACTGTCTGTTAACAAACAAATCTTTTGAAACTTCCTGGCAGATTAAAACTGTGTGCCGCACCGAGACTCGAACTCGGGACCTTTGCCTCAGATTGGGCATGTATATATAACTGCACTAAGATCACATGATGGTAACTCCGTTTACCGAAACCGGTCTTCGTAAATAAAAGTTTTACAAATGCGATATTCGCTCCGAAGTTGTCTTTCTTCAAGTTTAGCACGTGCATCAGCTGCCCCTGACTGATCCAGACAGACCATCGGCAGTCAACCTGTCCCATATCGCTCCCCAAAGGACGTTGCAGCTTTCGCACTGGGCTGCACACAGTAGTGGTCCCAAACACATTATTAGTCTTTCATAACATTTTGACATGAAATATTTACTAAGTAATTATTATCATATGCTTTAATTTGCTGTACCTATAATTTATAAATTTTATGAAGTAAAATTACACCCCTATGCCATAAATCACCATTACTGTGGAACCTATGGAGTTATCAATTTATGTAATCCGGGAAAGACTTGTCGGACACCCTGTATATCCCTCAAAGGAGACTATTTCTAGGAGCAAGGTGAGTTCTTGCTCTTTTAGCAGACTAATCCAAGCAGCCTAGTATTGTAATCGAGGGGTGTGGGGGCTTCTAGGACGCACGCTGTGTTTTTGGCGCACACCAGGGAGTCAGTGTTGTCTGGGATGTGCGCAGCACTCCGCTGCTGGACCCGCAAGCGTGTAGTAGTGCGACGCAGAAGTGGTGCGAGGTAAATATGAACAAGGGCAGCGGACTGCAGCAGTGCGGCTGCGGGGAGAATGCGCCAGCGGTGGTGGCAGCCCTGTCCCGGGGCGGCTGCTATTGATCCGGCGGGCCGTGGCGCCAGTCGGGCGGCCTGTATGCGACACGACACGCCGCAAAGGTCACGCCACACCATACACGGCTCCCGCTTGTCTAGGCCCGAGCTGCTGCCGGCCTTTGTGTACGCCCACAAAAAAAAAGTCGCAGGACGTGAGGTTTGGAGACCTGAGAACCCAAAAGCGAAGAACGAGGTCTTTTTGTCCACCTCTTCTTTGCTGTCCGCCCCATCTTGTCCGTCGAGAAGGGGTGAATTGCCCAGGGGGAGTCGACAGTACCAAATATTGTCATGAAAGTCTTATTGTCGTCCATTGCAACGCTAACTGTCGGTGTCGACATGAGTGGTAATCAACATCCCAAGTCCGCAGCTCGTGGTCATGCGGTAGCGTTCTCGCTTCCCATGCCCGGGTTTCCGGGTTCGATTCCCGGCAGAGACAGGGATTTTCTCTCCCTCGTGATGAGTGGGTGTTGTGTGATGTCCTTAGGTCAGTTAGGTTTAAGTAGTTCCCAGTTCTAGGGGACTGATGACCATAGATGTTAAGTCCCATAGTGCTCAGAGCCATTTTTTTTCAACTTCCCAATGAAAGGAGTGGTTTCATAGACGCCCCTTATGCCACTCCCACTGGACTGGCCTTCTCGTTTCTCTCTTCTGACAAGGAGGCGGCACGACCGTGGGGTCGGTGATTTGTCCGCAATTTTGTGTGGTGAAAGAGGACCCCTAGCACCTCACGTGGTTAAAATATTAGGACGCACTACCCGGAAAATCCCGGGAAAAATCGATCCAAAGTTTCTTAGGTGCCTTACGAGTATAAAATGTTAGTATACAGCCGAGCCGCCGTCTGGCCTCGGTGTTTAGGGCTCGGATTCTTACGCCAGAGGTCTCGTGTTCGATTCCTCCTCTGGCACTATCTTTTTTTTCTTCTGTTTCATTTTCTTTGGTTATTCCACCAATTATTCAGAAAGTTTCCCATACCTACATTATGTTTAACAAATTAGTTACATTATTAAATAAAAATTATTTTCTTTTTGTCCAACAACACAATTCATGGCGGTGGTTTTTCCATTTTTCATTATAAAGTTGTTGTTGTTGTTGTTGTGGTCTTCAGTCCCGAGACTGGTTTGATGCAGCTCTCCATGCTACTCTATCCTGTGCAAGCTTCTTCATCTCCCAATACGTACTGCAGCCTACATCCTTCTGAATCTGCTTAGTGTATTCATCTCTTGGTCTCCCTCTACGATTTTTACCCTCCACGCTGCCCTCCAATACTAAATTGGTGATCCCTTGATGCCTCACAACATGTCCTACCAACCGATCCCTTCTTCTTGTCAAGTTGTGCCACAAACTCCTCTTCTCCCCAAACCTATTCAATACTTCCTCATTAGTTACGTGATCTACCCATCTAATCTTCAGCATTCTTATGTAGCACCACATTTCAAAGGCTTCTATTCTCTTCTTGTCCAAACTATTTATCGTCCATGTTTCACTTCCACACATGGCTACACTCCATACAAATACTTTCAGAAACATTGTAAACTATATGAGGAGAAACATTGCCTTTTTAATCAGAATAACAAAGTCGATTGGGAAACATTCAATTTTTATGCAAATAACAATTATAAACAAGAACCGCAGTGGTAATTATCGTAAAAACAAACAAAGCAATAATTTTTGCGACGTCTTGCCCAACATATAAAAGCGGATTTTTGACAGTCACAGGGCTTTTGCAATAAATCTGTACAAAAACATGCCCCATTAACATTTTCGAAATTGTTTCGTTTCTGACAATTTTGAGGCAAACCAGGCATATTAAATCATGTCTCGGAATATTGGTGACGATAATTGATGGTGATTTATAGAATGAAATTTTATACAATTTTCCCGGGAATTAATTTCACGATTCTCCTGTAGCAATGCGCTGCAATTTTGCAAGCAACAGAAGAAAACAAAAGTGCCGGAGGAGGAATAGAACCCGAGACCTCTGGCGTAAGGGCCCGAGCGCTAACCATGTAGGCCAGACGACGGCACGACAAGGTACTAACATTTTATACTCATAAGGCACCTAAGAAACTTAAGAAACTTTAGATCGATTTTTCTGGGGATTTTCCGGGTAGTGCGTCTTAATATTTTAACCACGTGAGGTGTTAGGGGTCCTCTTTCACCACACAAAATTGCGGACAAATCCCCGACCCCACGGTCATGCCGTCTCCTTGTGAGCGGCGGTGTGTCTGAAACGTTGACCATCTCTTCCAATCGAACGTTGTGGGCTGATGTTAAGGTAACGCCGCACCTCAAGGTGAGGGGTGGGGTGGGGTGTGGGGGGTGTCATACATAGAAATGAAATTATTAGACTCTTCATGAAGTTCTGGAAACGACCAACCTTGCAGCATGCCTAGGTATGACATTCATGTCACAGTTTACCAGGTGTAGGAGTATGGAACCGGAATTTCCTTACAGATGGCGCTAGTCGTCAGTGTAAATCCCGTGAGACCGCGTCTGCAGCGCCATCTGCTTCCTGTAACGGCTGACGACGAATGTCAACATACAGTAACCCAAGTCGCATACATCGGTGTCTGTTTCATAGCCGTAAATGGTTCAAATGGCTCTGAGCACTGTGGGACTTAACTTCTAAGGTCATCAGTCCCATAGAACTTAGAAGTACTTATACCTAACTAACATAAGGACACTACACATATCCATGCCCGAGGCAGGATTCGAACCTGCGAACGTAGCGGTCACGCGGTTCCAGACTGAAGCGCCTAGAACCGGTCGGCCACCCCGGCCGGCCATACCGGTAAACATGTCGAGTTTTGCGCCTACGAACTACGACTGGAGGACAGCACTGGTTTTCTGTTATCATTTGACGAAAACTGCTGCAGAATCGCATCGAATGCTTGTCTAAGCTTTCGGCGAACGTACTCTTGGGAAAAGAGAGAGTTCAAAAAAATTCAAGAGTGGTAATTTTGGCGTGAGAAACGACGAGTGTGGGAAACCACCCAAATAGTTCCAAGAATTGCTGGCCTTATTGGGTGAAGATGATACTCGAACTCAACAGAAACTCGGGGAACAATTGAATGTGACGCAGAAAGCCGTTTCTCTTCGGCTGAAAGCTGTGGGAAAGGTGCCAAAAGTAAGAAAAGGGGTTCCGCATGGGCTGAATGAAAGACAGCAAAGCCAAAGAGCACTTGTCAAATTCTTCTCGCCGTATACAAAAGTAAGCCGTTTCTCCATCGAATAGTGATAGGTGAAGTAAAATGGATATGTTTTGAGAATCCTAAGCGTCGTACACCGCGGGTGAATCCAGGCAAACCATCGACATCCCCTGCAAAACCAAATCACTTTGGAAAGAAGACAATGCTCTGTGTTTGGTGGGATCAGAGGAGCGTCGTCTTAGCTGTTAAAATCTGATGAAACCGTTAACACTAATCGCAACCAACAGCGAATGATCGATTAAATAGAGCATTGCGTGAAAAACGACCGGAATGTGGAAGAAGGCAACACAAAGTGATATTGCTTGATGATAACACCCATAACACACAGAAAAAGGAGTATGGGAAACTATCGAGGCGTTTAGTTGGGAAATACTATAGCATGAGGCTTATTCTCCAGATTTGGCTCCGTCCGATTATCATATATTTGCATCACAGGGACACGTTCTCGCTGAACAATGCTTCAATTCGTATGAAAATGTACGAAAATGGCTGGCTGACTGGTTCGCTTCAAAAGAATCTTTTTTTTTTTTTTCGCGCGGCCTGCCGAGAGGTGTGAGAAATGTAGAAGCAGCAATGGATATTATTTTGACTAAAATATTGCCTAGCAGTTTCAGACAACAGACGTGTGATTATCGCAACCAAATTCCAGTTTCATACTTTTACGCTTGGTACATCTGTACTCTGCAGTCCACCGTGAGGTTGCAAAAAGCCCCCACTTGTGCTAAACCTCCAGAAACGTCACAGTTTAGCCAGTGAGTAGGTAGAGGCTGGTGTAAGACACGTACAGTATGAATGTCCGTGCTTTTCCATCCCAACAGTAAGACAGACCATCCTTCGAACGATCTTAGTGAGTCCTCGTGTGGGTTTCTTTCTGCTTGTTTTGCCAAGAAGCTCTCGAAGTTTGTGTCCCTCGTGAAAGCACATCAGCGCGGTAGGGTTCTCTGTGAAACGAAATTCTACTTCCTGTGAATGTAAGTGATGAAGCTGTAAGCTATATTATTCGCAATAACGTTCAAAATGAATGCCTTTATTATGTATTTATTTACTAAAGATCGTAAATTGATGATATCGACACAATTAATAATGGTTAACTGAAAAGTAACAATTTCGGAGATCGTGCTCTTACTACAGAACTAGACTGGAAGGCAGCATTTACGCGACCGCTACCTATGGCGGCCGCAGTCTGTGCCTCGTATTTACACTCTTCATTCTTCGTTGCCTTTCGCCCATTTTTGTTACCTTAAACATTATTCATTTATTTATTAAGTTGATCGATTTATGGAGTTGTAATATTGTTGTAAGAAAGACCTGCAGGTTTCCCCTAATATTTGTACTGGAAAAAGCTACATTTATTAGCAAATATTTATTAAGCATGATTACTCGCCTCACGCCAGAATAACTGGGCTTTCCCTACGAACCTCGCTGCTGACGTAACGGACGTCCTCATGTCCAGCCACAGCCCCTCACACCACAGTCCAATGACAACGCCGTATGGTCCACCGGCTCCTTCAGCCAGCGTGGGAGCTGGAATCTTAGTCTCGACTGTGTGCGTTATGCAGTACCGCATTACTCACTGAATGCTACTGATACTACGACGCGATACAAAATTGTAAAACTGGAAAATACGTAAATAAAATGTCGCTTCGATACAGTTCCGCACTGTCGCCTGATAAACAAAGTAAGAGCCTACGGAATATCACACCAGCTGTGTAGCTGGATTGCAGAGTTTTTAGCAAACAGAACACAGCATGTTGTTCTCAATGGAGAGACGTCTACAGACGTTAAAGTAACCTCTGCCGTGCCACAGGGGAGTGTTATGGGACCATTGCTTTTCACAATATATATAAATGACCTAGTAGATAGTGTCGGAAGTCCCATGCGGCTTTTCGCGGATGATGCTGTAGTATACAGAGAAGTTGCAGCATTAGAAAATTGTAGCGAAATGCAGGAAGATCTGTAGCGGATAGGCACTTGGTGCAGAGAGTGGCAACTGACCATTAACATAGACAAATGTAATGTATTGCGAATACATAGAAAGAAGGGTCCTTTATTGTATGATTATATGATAGCGGAACAAACACTGGTAGCAGTTACTTCTGTAAAATATCTGGGAGTATGCATGCGGAACGATTTGAAGTGGAATGATCATATAAAATTAATTGTTGGTAAGGCGGGTACCAGGTTGAGGTTCATTGGGAGAGTCCTTAGAAAATGTAGTCCATCAGCAAAGGAGGTGGCTTACAAAACACTCGTTCGACCTATACTTGAGTATTGCTCATCAGTGTGGGATCCGTACCAGATCGGGTTGACGGAGGAGACAGAGAAGATCCAAAGAAGATCGGCGCGTTTCGTCACAGGGTTATTTGGTAAGCGTGATAGCATTACGGAGATGTTTAATAAACTCAAGTGACAGACTCTGCAAGAGAGGCGCTCTGCACCGCGGTGTAGCTTGCTGTCCAGGTTTCGAGAAGGTGCGTTTCTGGATGAGGTATCGAATATATTGCTTCCCCCTACTTATACCTCCCGAGGAGATCACGAATGTAAAATTAGAGAGATTCGAGCGCGCACGGAGGCTTTCCGGCAGTCTTTCTTCCCGCGAACCATACGCGACTGGAACAGGAAAGGGAGGTAATGACAGTGGCACATAAAGTGCCCTCCTCCACACACCGTTGGGTGGCTTGCGGAGTATAAATGTAGATGTAGATGCGGTACCTTACAAGCTGTTCAGTGGAAGCTCAGAGGTGTACCAATAATCCAGGAGAGGATAAGTGAATTTAGCAACCACTACGGAAAGAGCTGAAAACATATAAGACGCCAGGTCGGGATGGAATCCCAATTTGCTTTTGCATTGGTTCCTTACTTAGCTTGCATTTATTGCGAATCTCTTGTCCAACTAGTAAGTGCCAAGCGACTGGAAAAGAACGTAGATGAAATGAAATGTCGTGTGGCTAGGGCCTCACGTCGAGTAGACCGTTCGCATGGTGCAGGTCTTTCGATTTGACCCCACTTCGGCGACCTGCGCGTCGATGGGAATGAAATGATGATGATTAGGACAACACAACACCCAGTCCCTGAGCGGAGAAAATCTCCGACCCAGCCGGGAATCGAACCCGGGCCCTTAGGATTGACAGTCTGTCACGCTGACCACTCAGCTACCGGGGGCGGACAGAATACTTTCCCGACCGAGTGAGGTGGCGGAGTGGTTAGCACTGGATTAGCATTCGGGAGGACGACGGTTCAAACCCACGTCCGGCCATCCTGATTTAGATTTTCCGTGATTTCCCTAAATCGCTTTAGTTCCTCTGAAATGGCACGGCCGATTTCCATCCCCATCCTTTCCTAATGCAATTGGGCCATGACCTCGCTGTTTTGTCCCCTCCCCCAAATCACCTAACCAACCAACCAATAGCTTCCCAGATATGTGAATGAACGTAGATGACTCCGGTGTGCAACGAGTCCGGAAAGAAGCATCCAATATTTCCAGTGGATGTAGTATACATCAAGAGAAGAAAGAAAGTTCCTGTCAATATTCGTCGCAAACCTCATAGCTTCCGAGTTATGGCCCATTTCCAACTTAGAGTGAATCGAGTCTTTCAGAAGTGATAGATTCGTCAGGGAGACCCAATACCTTGGCCTGTATGTTCTCCCGACCTTAACTATGTAGATTTTTCGCTTTGGAGACATTTAAAAACCTTGGTTTATGCGGTCCGCATAGTTGATGTCGATACACTAAGGGAATGCGTGTTGAATGTCTGCGACAAAATGCAGAACCAGCCAGTGGTGTTACAACGAACTCGTGATTCGACAAGACGTAGTGAGGAAGGCTGCGTTGCAATGCATTGGCAGTCACATCGGGCACATCTCGTGAAGTGTAGTGCTGGGTCAGGGTGATCACTGACGGTAGTGGTGGCTGACCGTAGCTCCGAAGATATCAGGTTTAACGACCAATGTTTCTAGGAACGTTTTTTTCTTCCTTGTTTTCCTACATCCTCTGTAACTATTAGAATCTTTTCTCCGTAGATACTGTATAATAAGGGCAAGTAGAATTACAGACCGAAGTCCTTAACATCGGCTTGCTGCTGAATTCTTAATCATATTCTCAGTTAGAATACAATAAAGTTCCTTGAGATGGTAAAGCTCCTATCGATAACACAGCACGGTTTTAGAAAGCATCACCGCTTGCCCTTCTCTCACATGATATCAAAAGGTTCAAGCGGCTCTGAGCACTATGGGACTTAACTGCTGAGGTCATCAGTCCCTTAAACTACTTAAACCTAACTAACCTAAGGACATCATACACATCCATGCCCGAGGCAGGATTCGAACTTACGACCGTAGCGGTAGCGCGGTTCCAGACTGTAGCGCCTAGAACCGCTCGGCTACTCCGGCCGGCTCACATGTTATCCTGCGAACCATAGATGAAGGGCAACAGACACATTCCATATTTCAAGATTTCCGAAAAGCGTTTGACACGGTGCCCCATTATAGACTGTTAATGAAGATATGAGCGTACAGAATACTTTCCCGACCGAGTGAGGTGGCGCAGTGGTTAGCACTGGATTAGCATTCGGGAGGACGATGGTTCAAACCCACGTCCGGCCATCCTGATTTAGATTTTCCGTGATTTCCCTAAATCGCTTTAGTTCCTCTGAAATGGCACGGCCGATTTCCATCCCCATCCTTTCCTAATCAATTTGGGCCATGACCTCGCTGTTTTGTCCCCTCCCCCAAATCACCTAACCAACCAACCAATAGCTTCCCAGATATGTGAATGACTAGAAGAGTTCTTTAGTAACAGAATCCAGTGCGTTGCCGCCCGACAGAGAGTTTCATAGAGACAAGGGTATCGTCTGGAGTGCGCCAGGAAAGTGTGACAAGACTGCTGTTGTTCCCCGTATGCATAAATGACCTGGCAGACTGTGTGAGTAACAACCTGCGGCTGTCTGCTGGGGATGCCGTGGTGCACAGGAAAGCGTCGAAGCAGAGTGGCTGTAGGAGCAAACAAGATAGTCTGCTAGGCCCTAAACGTTGAAAAAAACTTAGGTTAATGCGGATGAGTAGGAAAAACAATCGTGTATTGCTCAAATATAGTATTACTAGTTTGCCTTTTGATGCACTCAAGTCGATTAGATATGAAATGGAACGAGCATGTCAGGATTGAGATGGGAGAGTTTTAGGGAAGTGTGGTTCATGTGTAAAGGAAACTGCATATACACTCCTGGAAATGGAAAAAAGAACACATTGACACCGGTGTGTCAGACCCACCATACTTGCTCCGGACACTGCGAGAGGGCTGTACAAGCAATGATCACACGCACGGCACAGCGGACACACCAGGAACCGCGGTATTGGCCGTCGAATGGCGCTAGCTGCGCAGCATTTGTGCACCGCCGCCGTCAGTGTCAGCCAGTTTGCCGTGGCATACGGAGCTCCATCGCAGTCTTTAACACTGGTAGCATGCCGCGACAGCGTGGACGTGAACCGTATGTGCAGTTGACGGACTTTGAGCGAGGGCGTATAGTGGGCATGCGGGAGGCCGGGTGGACGTACCGCCGAATTGCTCAACACGTGGGGCGTGAGGTCTCCACAGTACATCGATGTTGTCGCCAGTGGTCGGCGGAAGGTGCACGTGCCCGTCGACCTGGGACCGGACCGCAGCGACGCACGGATGCACGCCAAGACCGTAGGATCCTACGCAGTGCCGTAGGGGACCGCACCGCCACTTCCCAGCAAATTAGGGACACTGTTGCTCCTGGGGTATCGGCGAGGACCATTCGCAACCGTCTCCATGAAGCTGGGCTACGGTCCCGCACACCGTTAGGCCGTCTTCCGCTCACGCCCCAACATCGTGCAGCCCGCCTTCAGTGGTGTCGCGACAGGCGTGAATGGAGGGACGAATGGAGACGTGTCGTCTTCAGCGATGAGAGTCGCTTCTGCCTTGGTGCCAATGATGGTCGTATGCGTGTTTGGCGCCGTGCAGGTGAGCGCCACAATCAGGACTGCATACGACCGAGGCACACAGGGCCAACACCCGGCATCATGGTGTGGGGAGCGATCTCATACACTGGCCGTACACCACTGGTGATCGTCGAGGGGACACTGTATAGTGCACGGTACATCCAAACCGTTATCGAACCCATCGTTCTACCATTCCTAGACCGGCAAGGGAACTTGCTGTTCCAACAGGACAATGCACGTCCGCATGTATCTCGTGCCACCCAACGTGCTCTAGAAGGTGTAAGTCAACTACCCTGGCCAGCAAGATCTCCGGATCTGTCCCCCATTGAACATGTTTGGGACTGGATGAAGCGTCGTCTCACGCGGTCTGCACGTCCAGCACGAACGCTGGTCCAACTGAGGCGCCAGGTGGAAATGGCATGGCAAGCCGTTCCACAGGACTACATCCAGCATCTCTACGATCGTCTCCATAGGAGAATAGCAGCCTGCATTGCTGCGAAAGGTGGATATACACTGTACTAGTGCCGACATTGTGCATGCTCTGTTGCCTGTGTCTATGTGCCTGTGGTTCTGTCAGTGTGATCATGTGATGTATCTGACCCCAGGAATGTGTCAATAAAGTTTCCCCTTCCTGGGACAATGAATTCACGGTGTTCTTACTTCAATTTCCAGGAGTGTAGAACACTAGTGCGAGCCTTTCTCGAGCACGTCTCGAGTGTTTGGGATCCGCATCAGGTCGGATTAGAAACATCGAATCAGTTCATAGCCAGGCTGCTAGATTTGTTACTGTTAAGTTCGGACAACACGCAAATATTACGGAGATCCTTCGGAAACTCAAATGGGAATGCCTGGAAGGAAGGTGACGCTGTTTTCGAGGGACGATATCGAGAAAATTTAGAGAACCAGCATTTGAAGCTGACTGTGGGACGATTCTACTGCCGCCAAGGCACGTTTCACGTGAGGAAGACAAGTTAAGGCTCGTACAGAGGCATACAAAAAGTTTTTCCGTCCCTCTGTTTTCGAGTGGATCAGGAAAGGAAATGACTAGTGGTGGTACAACGTATCCTCCGCCACAGACCGCAAGGTGGCTTGCGGAGTGCGTATATAGATGTAGATGTAACTTTGCTTTCCGCTGTCACAACTGGTCACTGGAAATCATGTCGACTGTCTGCTGTCTGCTGCTCTACAATCACGTTGGTTGCAAAGCTTTATGGAATCGGCTGTTGTAGTATCCTCAATACGTTCTGTATCACTTTCTCGTGCAGACTCTTATAAGCTGTAGTGAAGGACCGCTCAAACCCTGAAATACGGATTCCAACGCCAATTTGTAGCGTAACATTTACTGCTCGAAAGAAAATAGTAATCCTGGAAAGACGATGCCGATTCTTATCCGATGACAGTCTATGTCACCTGAGGGTAGCAGATGTACTGATAACCGACTGACAGACTCTTGTTAGGATCCTGAACAACAGAGGACTTGATGGAACTACACAAGAACTCATAAAAGAAATTCTGACAGACACAAAAGCAAGGGTGAGATTCAGAGGAGCACTGTCAGAAGAATTTGAGATCAAGACTGGTGTTAAACAGGGAGATGGGTTGTCACCATTGTTGTTCAATATAGCGCTGGACGGAGTGATGAGGCAATGGAGAGCAATAAGCTAGGAAATGGGAACACCAAAGACCCACGTGGGGGACAAAAAAGACAACAGGGCTCAAGTGGACTGCCTAGGCTTTGCAGACGACAAAGCAATAGTAAGTGAGACGGAAGAAGACGCAAAGACACAACTCGACAACTTAAGTAAGGTAGCCAGAATGGTGGGACTGAGGATCGTCTATAACAAGGCAAAGACATTAAACACCACTGCAGACTGGGAAACACCGGTGGACAAATTTAAATATCTGCGAGAATTTATAACAGGAAGGAACAGGAGCAAAGAGGGAATAACAGATTGGTTCAAATGGCTCTGAGCACTATGGGACTTAACTGCTGAGGTCATCAGTCCCCTAGAACTTAGAACTACTTAAACCTAACCAAAGGACATCACACACATCCATGCCCGAGGCAGGATTGGAACCTGCGACCGTAGCGGTCGCGCGGTTTCAGACTGAAGCGCCTTTAACCGCTTGGCCACAGCGGCCTGCGGAATAACAGGATAAAGAAGATGACGTCAGCCTTCTGCATGACGAGAGACATATACAATAAAAAAGAATATATCCACAGAGGCAAAGATACGCCACTACAAGGCAACGGTGAGGAATGCAGTATTATATGCTGCTGAGCGATGACACTAGGAAGAAATGGGGCAGAACAACTAGAGAAAGAAGAGAGAAAAATACTGAGAAACATACTAGGTCCCAAAGTAAGTGGAGAGAGGTCGGTGCGAAGACCTAGGGAAGAATTGTACCGGAACATGAGAACGATATCCGGGGAAATCAGACTCAAAAGGACAAGGTTTGCTGGATATGTAGTTAGGATGAGTACGGACAGAAGCACGAAGAGAGTGTGGGAAACAACAGGGAGGACAGGAACCAAGTGGGTTGTTGAACTTCGGAAGGACTGGTTGGAATTGGGGATCAAGGTCTAAGGAAAGGAAAATTGGAGGAACAAATATACACCGACCAATATGCCGGAGATCAATGACATAGAAGAATACAGGAAAAGATTAGTGTGTCACCAGTGGAGCTGACAGGAGAAACGGAAACTGAAGATCTCGGAAGAAGAGCGGGAGAGAAGAAGAGAAATAATGAAGAGGTTCTGGGAGAAGAAGAGGAAAATGTAGTCCACAGAGGGGCTGCCCGTGGTCCTACAGACGCCGTAAAGCGTCGTCCGCCAACAGCTAGCGTACTGGCATGGCTACCAGAGTGCCATCTATGTCTATTCTTTAATAGGGGATACCCACAGCCAGTAGCCTCAGTGTAGTGCAGAAGTGTGAAGCAGGCAGCCAACCGTGCCACTGAGAGGCACTTGTGCTTCCTACAGCCAAGTGAGAGAGCTTGAAAGGAGTCAAACTGTAGATTTCCGTGCGGCCACCCAAATTGATCGTGTTACATCAGTGGTACAACGATGCTGGCATCAGTGATCACGTGCACGTTCTCACGCCCGTAGACGAGGTTCTGGACGTCCACACAGCACGGACGCCACCCAGGATCGTCGTATGGTAAGGACAGCAGTGGCAGATCGTACAGCTACCACAGCACAGGTAAGACAGCTTGTGAGCCCAGGCGTATCAACACGACCAGTTGCCAACCACTTATTAGCAGTGGGAGTATGGGCACGCACACCCCTAGCCTGTCTTCCACCCACGCCACAGCATCAATGCTCACGGCTCGACTGGCTGTGTCAGATCACTTGGAAGACGGAATGATGGGCCGTGGTTTTCAGTGATGAAAGAAGATTCCGCCAGCACGAAAGTGTTAGTTGTTTGCATGTACGACATAGACCTGGGGAGCGCTGCCTCGAACAGTGCGTGCATCCGAGACCCAATGGACGCCGGACGGAGTGGCCGAGCGGTTCTAGGCGCTACAGTCTGGAGCCGCGCGACCGCTACGGATGCAGGTTCGAATCCTGCCTCGGGATTGGATGTGTGTGATGTCCTTAGGTTAGTTCGGTTTAAGTAGTTCTAAGTTCTAGGGGACTGATGACCTCAGCAGTTAAGTCCCATAGTGCTCAGAGCCATTTGAACCTAATGGACGTACCCCAGGCCTTACGATCTGGGTTGCGATAAGCTAAAACTCTCGTTCACCTTTGGTGTTTCCAGAGGGGACTCTAACCGGCAACTGCTAAGTGTGGACTTTCCTTAGACCCGTTCTTTTGACGTTGTTGCAACAGGAAGGTGATGTGCCGTTCCAACAGGTTCTACATCTACATCTACATCCATACTCCGCAAGCCACCTGACGATGTGTGACGGAGGGTACCTTGAGTACCTCTATCGGTTCTCCCTACTATTCCAGTCTCATATTGTTCGTGGAAAGAAGGATTGTCGGTATGCCTCTGTATGGGCTCTAATCTCTCTGATTTTATCTCATGGTCTCTTCGCGAGATATACGTAGGAGGGAGCAATATACTGCTTGATTCCTCGGTGAGGGTATATTCTCGAAACTTCAACAAAAGCCCGTACCGAGCTACTGAGCGTCTCTCTTGCAGAGTCTTCCACTGGAGTTTATCTATCGTCTCCGTAACGCTTTCGCGATTACTAAATGATCCTGTAACGAAACGCGCTGCTCTCCGTTGGATCTTCTCTATGTCTTCTATCAACCCTATCAGGTACGGATCCCACACTGGTGAGCAATATTCAAGCAGTGGGCGAACAAGTGTACTGTAACCTACTTCCTTTGTTTTCGGATTGCATTTCCTTAGGATTCTTCCAATGAATCGCAGTCTGGCATCAGCTTTACCGACGATCAACTTTATATGATCATTCCATTTTAAATCACTCCTAATGCGTACTCCCAGATAATTTATGGAATTAACTGCTTCCAGTTGCTGACCTGCTATATTGTAGCTAAATGATAAGGGATCTTCCTTTCTATGTATTCGCAGCACATTACACTTGTCTACATTGAGATTCAATTGCCATTCCCTGCACCATGCGTCAATTCGCTGCAGATCCTCCTGCATTTCAGCACAATTTTCCATTGTTACAACCTCTCGATATACCACAGCATCATCCGCAAAAAGCCTCAGTGATCTTCCGATGTCATCCACAAGGTCATTTATGTATATTGTGAATAGCAACGGTATTACGACACTCTTACTTCGTAAGACTTCTCTCCATTAAGAATGACATGCTGCGTTCTGTTATCTAGGAACTCTTCAATCCAATCACACAATTTGTCTGATAGTCCATATTCTCTTGCTTTGTTCATTAAACGACTTTAGGGAACTGTACCGAACGCCTTGCGGAAGTCAAGAAACACGGTATCTACCAGGGAACCCGTGTCTATGGCCCTCTGAGTCTCGTGGACGAATAGCGCGAGCTGGGTTTCACACGATCGTCTTTTTCGAAACCCATGCTGGTTCCTACAGAGTAGATTCCTAGTCTCCAGAAACTACTCGCCCACACACTGCCCGTGATATTCAACATACTCTGTAAATTCGACATACTCTGTAGGACGCGCAGCAACTTCCCTCGCCAGCACGATCTCCGGACTTGTCTCTCATCAGAACGTGTGGGATATGAGGGACGAGAAGTGACTCGTGCAGTTTCTCAACCAACAACTCTTACAGAACTACGTGAACCTGTCGACCAGGCATGACATAACGTATCCCACGACAGCAATTGCCATCTGTTCTACCAGTTGCATGTCAGAGTCGCGCTGCTGTCTGTAGATGCTACACCATGTATTAGTATGTTTGTTTGAGCATGAGTCGATACCTGGTACTTCAAAACCACTTGTACTTTCGATCTGTAAATCTAACCATTTCATGTACTCCATATGCGCTGTTGCAACAATAAGTCATGAGTGTAACCTCTAAAACGGTGTATTAATTTTTTTTCGGGCCGTGTAAATATGGCAGCAGTATACGTGCCCCTCATCCATCGCTGGTTCCCATAATGTCGCTCTCCTCCCCCCGTTGCTGCGCAACTGAATCACATCGCTGGTTTACCGTTTTTGTGTGGACAGAGAAGATCTGTGCTGGCTTACTGACTATATATTCAGTTTCACACGACAGGCCTACTGTAATGGACTCCGAAGAATGCTACGTACATTTACACTTAATGTATTGAGCGAATACACCAGTCGAAAAAATATAATTCATTTTATGCCCTAGGAGAGAACGAAAAAGAGTGTGAAATGTCAAGGTCGAAAAGATACCGCTCCTGGAATTGTACCCTTCTCAAACCATGGTGTGCAACACAGTACTACACTGAAGCGCCAAAGAAACTGGTACAGGCAAGCGTATTCAAATACAGACATACGTGAACAGGCAGAAGACGGCCCTGCGATCCGCAACGCCTAATAAAACAAGTGCCTGGTGCAGTTGTTAGATCGGTTACTGCTGCTACAATGGCAGGTTAGCAAGATTTAAGAGAGACAGAATGTGGTGTTACAGTCTGCGCGCGATCGATGAGACACAGCGTCTCCGAGGTAGCGATAAAGTGGGGATTTTCCCGTACGAGCATTTCACGAGAGTGCCTTGAATATCACGAGTTCGATAAAATATCAAATCTCCGACATCGCTGAGGCCGCAAAAAGATCCTGAAAGAACGCCGGACCAAAGACTACTGAAGAGAATCGTTCAGCGTGACAGAAGTGTAACCCTTCCGCAAATTGCTGCAGATTTCAATGCTGGGTCATCAACACGTGTCAGCGTGCGAACCATTCAACAAAGCAACATCGATATGGGCTTTTGGAGCCGAAGGCCCACTCGTGTACCCTTCATTACTGCACGTCACAAAGCTGTACGCCTCACCTGGGCCCGTCAACACCGACATTGGACTGTTGATGACTGGAAACATGTGTCCTGGTCGGACGAGCCTAGTTTCAAATCATATCGAGCGGATGGACGCGTACGGGTACGGAGACAACCTCATGAATTCATCCACCCTGCATGTCAGCAGGGGACTCTTCAAAGCTGGTGGAGGCTCTGTAATCATGGAGGAGGCGCGTGTGCAGTTGGAGTGGTATGGAACCCCTGATACGTCTAGATACGACTATGAGAGATGACATGTACGTAAGTACCCTGTATGATCACCTGCATCCATTCATGTCCATTGTGCATTACAATGGACTTGGACAATTCCTACAGGACAATGCGAACTCCACACGTCCAGAATTGCTACAGAGTGGCTCCGGGAACACTCTTCCGAGTTTAATCACTTCCGCTGGTCCCCAAAATCCCCAGACATGAACATTATTGAGCACATCTGGGATGCCTTGCAACGTGCTATTCAGAAGAGACTTCCAACCCCTCGTGCTCTTACGGATTTCCAGCACTACTTCAGACATTAGTCGAGTCCAAGCCACGTCGTGTTACGGCAATTCTTTGTACTCGTAGGGGCCCTACACGATATTAGGCAAGTGTACCAGTTTCTTTGGCTCTTCAGTGTACTTGCAATCATAGATCCACCAGGGACTGATGACCTTAGCAGTTAAGTCCCATAAGATTTCACACACATAGATCCACCATTTCTCCACTTCAAATGGTGTAGCTAAACAAAAATCTGACTAACCGAAGAAACGAGGAATGACTGATTTGAGAGTGGTTTTGGAAGATTTGCACATTCATCTAGTCATATACTGGCCCCGAGGTACATTCTAGCCAGTCAAACCAAAAACTCTAGCTTACAGAACACACATTGCTCAGCTTAAGTTATACTGGTCTAAACCAAATCTGCACCTCCGTAGGTGGGTGGTAGCGTAATTGGCTGCCATGCGGAGGACCAGGGTTCTATTCCTGGTACTGGCAAGGCTTCTACCTTGGTGGGAGGAGTGCACTCAGCCTCAAGAGGTCAAGTGAGGGGCTACTTGACCGAATTGTATCGGCTCCCGGGTCTAGAAAGTCTGTAGAACAGCTGGGAGAGCGGTGTACTATGTGCCCCTCCATTGTGCATCTGCATGCCACCACAAGGCAGAGGATGACACGGCGGTCGGTAGACATCCCTTGGGCCTTCACTGCCTGGCGGGGATGCTCGTTAGTCTACATCAAGAAATAGAGATCATGAAAGTAATGCAATACATTAATTAACACGATCATCTGTGAATCTTACTTGCCTTAGTCGTTCTATTTTCCATCAGTGTCGGAGTTTTAATTTTCAGTGTCAACACAACATTACTGGAGCGTGAAAAAAATTTTCGGCATATATTTTTAAGTTGTTGCATTTAACGAAATGAGAATAACTGTAAGAGTACTGAATCAGAGCGCTGGCATGCATAATCACACTAATAAGTGAAAAAAGTACTTTGGACACGCTGTCGAAGTATTCTCACTTTTTACATATCAAAGTAGTCTTCTTAAAAGCACCAAGTGGATAGCTGTCACTCGTTCAAGACAAAATACGTTTTGCTGTATACTGTCAATACTAGTTCTAGGGTCAGGACATGTTTTCAAAATCACTGGATAATTTTTGTGGACGTCCATGTGAAAGGTATACACCGAACAGCCCCGGTGAAGATATGGGCTGCAAATGGGGAAATCCATTGAGATAAGCGACTTTGACAAAGGGCAGATTATTATTTCGCAGAGCCTGTGAACGAATACCTCGAAAAGACGAAGGTGGTCGGATGTTCACGTGCTACTGTGAAAGGTCTCTGTTGGATTCCTTTCATGTTAATTTCTTAAATCTGTCATTTAGGGCATACATTCCACATCTAAATTTACTGTGGTGTTTCTGAGTCTATCTGGGAGGAGACTGAGCAGTGGAACGAGTTATTTTACACATAATCTAGAACGATCTATCACACTACTACACTTAAAAACACAGTTTATATGTAATTCATGTCACACAGTCTCATACGGAACCTACATCCACTTTCTTTTATGTACTGTATATGATAAGATACTGTCAGCCCCCTTCCCTTCTGTGTGAAAGGATGAATGAGCAAATGTATTTTTAGTAGCATGCTTGATGGTAGCAGACAAGCCTGTGTGCTAGAGAACAGTAGGACCAACGTTGGAACAGGTAGCTACGTTTTCTAAAAGCAAAGAAGTTTCTATTCTTAGTATGGTCCTGTCCGTCCCTTGTCATGCTGGTATAGGAAGCTCCCTCTCTGGTCACTTCCGATTGTATCTGTGAAGCATCCTCGGTAGGGGCCCACGCCAGTCTGTCCGCAGCGAGCGTCTGAAGTGGTAAGATCTCCGGCTAAGCGCGTCTCTGCTAAGTCCGTAGGACAATGGATTTCTTAAGTTCAGCCTAACTGAAAATTTAATCAACTTTATTTCAGGTTTAGATCTAAAATTTCTTATGTTATCTTAAATTGCAACGCAGAGTAATTCGAGTGTGAAGTTCAGAATATCCTCCTGTAGTTGCTTTGTCACTACTTTGTGAGTAAAGTGGAACCATGTGTTGATGATCCGTAACTCTAACTAAGATCATCAGTCTTAAATGCGAATGTGTGTGTGATTACAACATCTCATCTTGGCAGTACTTTTCAATATAGCAACTTTCCTTTATATTCAACGCACGTGGGCTGTACTTTGTGAGACGAATACCACGTGCTTATACAGTTGTTTGACCCATCACGTTAATAGTAAGACCATAGTCACCAGTTCGAGGTTTTTCTTTTGTAAATTGCGTTCCGATGTAATTTATTTTAATTATCAAAATTAATGTGGAGTTACACTCTTTGTGTAAACCAAGTTTATCACGTGAAGCATGTGGTGTAATCATCCAAGTAGCCCTCAGCTATACTTTTCGGGAAGATTTCACAGAGAGTTAGTATGAATTTAGTATACCAGTGTGTGGTAATTTCATAACGGACAGGATTACACTACGAATGTAACTTCTTTGGGTGAAAATTGAATTGGTTGGTTGTGGTTAATTTCCTCTTGCATATGTTTCAACGTTCTTCGTGTGTTATTTTATGAATGCAGTGTTATATGCAGCCTCCCAATCTTGGCTCCATATTTGATGTGTTCCATAAGATTACACACTCACATTTTCACAATCCTAAATAAGGCACCAGTTTAGTTATGAATCAAGTGTAATATGCTGAAATTTTAACGGAACAATGATCAATGTTAAAATAAATGTCCAAATATAAACTGATTTATTTCTTTTTATTTAAATTGTCTTTATATATATATATATATATATATATATATATATATAATCACCGATTGTCGTAAGATGACCATTAAAAGATTATATTTAATGTTAGTCTGGTTGGGAATTTGGTAAGCTAGACTGGACACATGGTGAAACAGTTGCTCAGTAATGTAAGGTTAACTTCCCAAGGTAGCTCACAGCTTTTAACCCGCTTTTATTGTCTTGAATATCAGCACCGCTTTCAGAACAAGTTAATGCATCAACTTTACAACTGTCGTGAGGATCTACAGAAAGAGGTAGAAGTTCAATGAAATTACCACAAAGCGTTCGGAAGCTTGTCTTCTCTGTAAAGAAGGATAGATGGTGATCTGTGGCACCTCCGCCGAGAGAGCACAGCGCTGGTGCACCCACGAGTGTTTCGGAAGATACCGTTCATCGGACATTGTTCAACATTGAGGTACGAAGCAGACCACCCCAATGTGTTCACATGTTGACCCAATGACAGCGTCAGTTACGATCGCAATGGGCACGGGATTCGACCGTCGATCAATGAAATGTGTCGGTTCTTCAGGTGAATCCCTGATAGGCAGAATCAGTTATGTGTTTCGTTCCAAAGACGGATAAATAAGCTATTACGCAGGTGGTCACAATGTTTTGGCTCATCAGTGTACAGGACATTGGAAACGTTCCTCCATTCCTCTGCTATTCAAGAGTACTCCGTAATTGTCAGTACTCTTGTCAGCTCATGGCGAATTCGGCGTTCCACGAGGCTCAATGCTATGTCCGTTGTTATACTCATAATTCAGGTGCACCTACATTCTGCAAGCCTCTGTTCTGTGTGTGGAGCAGAGTACATACTGCGCCAGACACACTTCCTCGCTTCCTACTCCACTTGTGACTAGTACATAATTGTTTGTCAATGCTTCCATGTAGTACCCGAAATTACAACAGATTCTTTTTGTCCATATATTCTGCTTTTACTTTTTTCTTTGTAAAAAACAACCGATTTCGCTTTACTCCCGAGAGCTGACTGTTCCGGTTACAAGAGTAATCTGTATCCAGCTTGTAAGGTGCAATATTTTGTGGTCCACTTACTCTGGGATTGAAGACAGCTGTGTAAGATGAAATGACATGTTTAATGTCGCAATATTAGCACAAAACTACACCCTTTTATACAGTTTTCAATGTGACTGCAAAAAACAGTTGTCAGGATAATGCATCTCATAAAGATCAAAAAGTTAATGAATCCTAAACACAACAATATTAAATATTAACTCTCTGAAGGTTAAATTATACTAAACACGACAATATTAAAGTTTGACTAGAAGTTTGTTTACAAAATTGTTCCTACATTTACGTTATGATGTCGAACAGTACTATGAAAATTTGTCTGATTCTGGTTCAAAGTTAGGTACTATTTTTAGGATGACAAGCAAGTCTACGGTGGATGGTTAGTTATGAGACAAATTGAACAAAAGATTACCCAAGGTCTCTCTAGCTTACAGTGGACCCAAGCTGGTGAACCAACAAGTTTACGCCTCTGAACGCAGTATTTACCTTAAGCTGCGATGAGCTGTCCTCTGCTAGGCCACTGTCTTCTGCTGAAATTCCTATAAAGCTAATTACATCTTTGCTGAATTTCCCAGCAGAAACTTTCCCTATATTTCTCATTATGCGAGAGAACATGTACTCATCCCTAGTCTTAGAATGTGGCGATATATATGCGCATGGTTGGAGCAGTGTGCATATTATAGTGCCCTCTCAGTTCTCGCAAGAACAATTAACTAATTGGCTGGTTCGTTTCTCCACAGTTGGAGCTAAACGAAACTACAGCTAATTTCCAGCTGTACGTCAGCCGCTGTGAACGCAGTGTTCACCCAAATTTCTTCTGTGCATCGTACAGAGCGTTATTCGCTCCGTTCTACACTTGACACACCGAGTGAGGTGGCGCAGTGGCTAGCAAACTGGACTCGCATTCGGGAGGACGAGGGTTCAATCCCGCGTCCGGCCATCCGGATTTAGGTTTTCTGTGATTTCCCTAAATCGCTCAAGGCGAATGCCGGGATGGTTACTTTGAAAGGGCACAGCCGACTTCCTTCCCCATCCTTCCCTAATCCGATGAGACCGATGACCTCACTGTCTGGTCTCCTCCCCCAAACAACCCAAACCCAACCCGCTGCACTTGACGCCAGTTCAGAGAAGAGTCCCCGAAAATTTCCCTCTTGCCTTACTCATAGCCGAACTGTCTCCCCACCTGGGTTCTTTCGTTCTTCATGGCACGGCTTTTTTCGACCAATAGGAGCGTTCCTCTTATTTTGTGGAAAATCTCAAGGTACCTACCATTAAATTGCGTCAAAACTTTGGCTCTTTTCTCCTTCCCAGCGCGTTACCGCCAATCGGACGTTTTATGCCCATTCCAGATTCCTAAATCCGTACGTTGACTCTCTCACATGTGTGGCACTCGCTGGACACGTGATCGGAAATGCGTCACTGGTCTTGTTTCGTATCCACTTGGAATTACGAAACCCAGTTTTCTAAAAGCTTTCTTTCCTGTCCTCCCTCGGATGGGCCGTTATACTCGTTCTTCCCATCTGAGTCACCTGGTCGGTCTTTGACTTTCCGCATGGGACCCCTTTTAAGCGGTTTCCATGGTATCCCTTGTAGCACGGCGTTGCCTCTGCTCGCCCATCTGAAATTCCAAACTAAAACACCTCTTGCTGCTTGTTGCACCTTCTGCTCATAGACATGCATTGTATAGGAACAGTGTGTTAATCACCATCGATTGAGTGTCATCCCTGTTTTGCATTACATACTGATAGGCAAATTTGCTCATAATCCCTGAATTAAGTTAGGTGTCATATTCACATTCCCATTGCAATGTATAAAGCTCTCATGTAAGGTGCGAATCTGACCTTCATTTATTCTACCTCCTTATAAGCTTACTAGCGAAACTTTAAATGCAATGTCACAAGATAATTTGGTGTTCTATGGATAACTTTAACCATAACCGAAATTTAGAAGGGTTACTCTTGCAACTAATACAGTAGTCTCTTAGGATAATTGAGGAGAACTGTAGCCATTCATCTTAACACAAATAAAAGAATTTAATGCAGTGTAGATGGACAACAAAATCTGTCTTGCATCAAGTGATTGCGGAATTTCTCTGAAGGTATTACGTCAACTTCCTCAAATTTCAATTAGAGGTAGCCGAGAGACACGTAGCTAATGGTGAATTTGGCGTTCCACAATGGCCAATGCTGGGACCGTTTCTATCCTCGGCATTCATTCACATTTTATTCCAAAAATCACAGTACAGTGTGTGATGGAGGGCAAATGGCAGACCAGATTAATTTCCGCCCATCCCATTACATTCATGGTTAGCACATAATAGTTGACTCACCACAGTAGAGCCCCAGATTTCGTAAATCTTACTGTCCAGAGTGGGGGCAAGAGGGCTGCTATAAAGTAATATATTTCTTGATTGTACATCACGAAGGAAAACAAATCTACAGATGCAAAGGTAATTTCTGGAGTATAGCACAGGACCATTATTGTTTAAATTATATTTTAATAATATAACGGATGACGTTGGAGGGTCGATGAGTCAATGTCCAGACAATACCATTGTCCATAGGAAAGTTCAACGGCATAAGTCTGCAGTAAAGTGCAAGAAGAGTTCAAAGAGGTCCATATTTGCGCGGGGCCTGGCAGTTCAACCCAAGGATAACGTATTGCGCTTTAACAAATGAAGACATCCTTTTCTCTTGCGTTATTGACGACAAATCACTGATAACTGTAACCATCATAAAATACCTAATGTGGAATGGCAACATAAAATTGGAGGGTGTGTTGAGAAGTAGTGCCTCCGAAGTTTTTATGTGATATCTCTTAAAGCCTTTAAAATAAAACAAACTTTATTAAGATTCGACATTTTCCCAGAATGACTTTTCACTCTGCAGCGGAGTGTGCGCTTATATAAAACCTTTTGCCAGACTGGGATTCGATGTACTGTTTGCCGGTCGGGGACTCTAATCCAGGACCTTTGTGTTTCACAGGCACGGTGCTATCTGTGAGCGGGTAGCTCAGTTGGAGAGCACTTGTCTACGAAATGCAGAACTCCGGGATGCAAGTCTATGTCCACACACAGTTTTAATCTGTCAGGAACCTTCTACATATTTATTGTTCATCTCTAAGCATTTGCAACCCTTTGGCGCTAGAGGGCTCTGAATTGTAGAGTGTAACATGGCGGCGTGTAACGTAATTACGTCAGTGGGTGGGAAACAGTCTGCTGTAATCGACTTTCGAATTCGAACAGTTCATCCACACGTGGAAAATGACACTACCAGACCACACACGAGTGCTGTCGTATCTGCAACAATCGGAGACCTAGGTTTGACTGCCGTCGATCATCCTCCGTACAGTGCTGACTTGGTCCCACACGATTTCTTAGCCCGGGGTAGCCGCGCGGTCTGCGGCGCCTTGTCACACTTCGCGTGGCTCCCACCGTCGGAGGTTCGAGTCCTCCCTCGGGCATGGGTGTAAGTGTTGTTCTTAGCGTAAGTTAGTTAGATTAAGTCGTGTGTAAGCCTAGTGACCGATGACCTCAGCAGTTTGGTCCCATAGTAACCTACCGCCATCCATCCAATTTTCATCTGTTTCCAAAGGTTAAAGGAGACCTTGGAGGACTGCGCTTTGGTAGTAATGAAGCGTGGAAGCAGACCTGAGGTTGTGGCTCCGTCAACAAAGTCAAGCATTCTACACCGACGGTGTCAACAAAAAAGTGGTCTCTGGTTGGAAGAAATGTATTCGAGGCTGGGGTGACTAAGTTGAGAAATAAATACGCAGACATGAAGAGTCAAGATGTAGATTTTTAGTGAATTTTGTTTTATTTAAAAAGCGTTAAGAGTTTCCACGTAAAAAATTCGGAGACGTTACTTCTCAAACCACCAACGTAAATTGTAGGAAAACATATGCTTGAAGAACCTAAAAGAAATGTACTTCATTAACGAAGGAAGTGGCTCAAAAATCACTTGCTCGAGCGATGCTTCAACATTTCGCACCAGTCTGGGACTCTCACCTGGCTGGATTAACAGAGAAGATGGAGAAGATCCAAAGAAGAACGGCACGTTTCGTCACAGTATCCTTGAGCGAAGATGCTCAATGAACTCCTGTGGCAGACTCTGCAAGAGTGGCGTTGTGCATCATGAAGTAGTTTACTGTTGAAAAATTCTGAGAGCGTAGTCCGCCTGCTTAGCTGGGTGTTAACGTGCTTGCGTTGCATGCAAGCGGGCCCAGGTTCGATTCCGGCAGGACTGGAGATTTTCTCCGCTCGTGGACTGGATATTGTGTTGTCATGATCTTCATTTCATCCTTATCACCGGCAAGCAGGTCACCCAGTGTGGCGTCGACTGAAATAAGACTCGCACTTGGCGGCCGAACTTCCTCGACAGGGCCTCCCGGCCAACGATTTTCACATCTTTGGTGACCTGAAGAAAGATGTGCGTACACCTCGGTTTCAATCAGATGAGGAAGTACCAGAGTGGGTGCGGTTGTGGATGCGTGAGTGTCAGTGGCCGATCGCATATTGCGAAACAGGAACTGGTCGCCTTGTCTCCCAGTGAGATAAGTGTCCTAACGCGTTTCTTACTTTATTGTGGTTTCATGATAAAAAAAACACAGTTGCCAATTCGTGGAACACGTAAAATACACTGACATCACACGCACAAACTAAAATTTGGTCACAGTATTAAAACACTACAGAACGAAAACCCTTTAAAACCACTGTGCAAGTCAGAGAACTTAGGATGAAAAAGAAAAACTGCCAGGAGGGACCTGTCGAGGGAGGGGAGGCCAGAGAAGAGATAAAAAGAGGGGAGAGGGAGGGGAAGCAGGGGAAGGGGCAGGCTGGAATGGCTGGAATAAAAAGAAAGGGGTTGTGGGACGCACCAAGGGGCAGGAGAAGGGAGGGTGGGAGATGGAGAGGGAAGGCAAGTCAAGAGGCAGCAGAGAGACCCAAAAGGGGTGCACTGGAAAGGGAGGGAGCGGAGGAGGGAGGAAAAAACCTTTCAGGGAAAGGGAAGAGGAGGGGAGGGGAATATGGGGTTACAGCTGGTAGGAGTGGTTGATATCAGGGAGGAGCTCATCATGCAGGAGGGGTAGGCAGTGGAAGTTGCATTGGGAAAGGAGTTGGAGGGTGTGGAGATGGAGATAGGGCGGGATACCACAGTAAAGGCGGGGCAACGGGCTAGGGGTAGAGAGAATAGAAGAAATCAGGGGTGAAGGGGATCGAGCCTGCAGACAATGTATGTAGGGAAGATGTCTCTGAGGAAAAGGAGAAGATGTGGGAAAGGGATGATGTCGTAGAGGATCTGCGTGGGGGATGGGAGGTGAATACAGAAGGCGAGGCGAAATGCATAGTGTTCAAGATTTTGGAGGGCTTTATAGGTTCTGGGAGGGGCGGAAATCCAGGCGACACTGGCATAACAAAGGATGAGACAGATCAAGGATTTGTAGGTGTAATGGATGGTGGAAGCATGCAGCCCCCATATCCAGCCGGGTGGGAGTCTCAGGAGGCAGAGTCTATTGTTTGCTTTGTGTTGGGTCAAAAGATGTGGAATCCAGGTGAGTGTCCTAATGCACATGGTGATTATTTTTTAATGAAACCATTCCATGGTCATGTTGTGGTGGGTGTTGTGTTTTCATCTGACTGTCCCTCATGTCATTTAACCCTCTGACTACCAATGCTTTCTGTTTGAAACCTTCATTTTATTAATGTTGCTTTGGGGTACAGTGCCTTTTGCATGAAAAAACCGAAGCTATTGCAAGAAGAGACATCTTGGGGTACACTGAGGTGCTTCTAGAGATGTAGTGCTTTGTAGCACTCACTTACAGCCTTCAAAGCAACACTCATTGCGAATATTATGCTATAAGACTGTAGGAGGTTGTGATACGTGGTTTCTTTTTTAGTGATAACATTGAGGAATTAAAAAAAATGGTTCAAATGGCTCTGAGCACTATGGGACTTAACTACAGTGCTCATCAGTCCCCTAGAACTTAGATTTACTTAAGCCTAACTAACCTAAGGACACCACACACATCCATGCCTGGGGCAGAATTCGAACCTGCGACCGTAGCGGTCACGCGGTTCCAGACTGTAGCGCCTAGATCCGCATGGCCACTCCGGCCAGCATTGAGGAATTGTGAAAGGAAATACATGTAAAGTTATTGCAACATAAATCTGAGTTTTTAGTACTGCTGTTATGAGTGGTTTCGGAATGAAACCATTGGAGCAGTATATAGTTTTGATATAAATTTATTATACTGTGTTTTAAGCTCGTTTCTGCTTGTTATTTCTAACTATAATTTGTTTTAGGCATTATGAGTTCATGGACGTTTCGAGAAGTGGAATTGTGTGTAGGAGAAATGGGAGCTGCTTTTAAATATATTCGATGAAATGGTGAGTGGTTCGAAAGTGTGTGTCCCACCGGTTCCACTGTCACCTCAAATCCTAGAGGGCTGTCCATAAACCCTTATGAGTACGAGGTGGCGGAGATCTCTTCTGAACAGCACGTTGCAAGGCATCACAGATATGCTCAATAATGTTCATGTCTGGCGAGTTTGGTGGCACCGGAAGTGTTTAAACTCAGAAGAGTGTTCGTGGAGCCACTCTGGAGCAATTCTCGACGTGTGGGGCGGCGCATTGTCCTGCTGGAATTACCCAAGTCCGTCGGAATGCACAATGGACATGAATGGATGCAGGTGATCAGCCAGGATGCTTACGTACGTGTCACCCGTCAGAGTCGTATCTAGTCGTATCAGGGGTCCCATATCACTCCAACTGCACACGCCCCGCCCCATTACAGAGGCTCCACCAGTTTGAACAGTGTCCTGCTGACATGCAGTGTCCGTGGATTCATGAGGTTGTCTCGATACCCGTACACGTCCATCCGCTCGATACAATTTGAAACGAGACCCGTCCGACAGGGGCAACATGTCTTCAGTGATCCACAGTCCGATGTCGGTGATGACGGGCCCAGGCGAGCGTAGGGCTTTGTGTCGTGCAGTCATCAAGGGTACACGAATGGGCCTTTGCTCCAAAAGCCCATATCGATGACGTTTCGTTGAATGGTTCGCACGCTGACACTTGTTGATGGCCCAGCACTGAAATCTGCAGCAATCTGCAGAAGGGTTACACTTCTGTCACGCTAAGCGATTCTCTTACGTCGTTGTTGGTCCCGTTATTGCAGGATCTTTTTACGGCCGCAGCGATGTCGGAAATCTGATGTTTTACCGGATTCCTGATATTCACGGTACTCTCGTGAAATGGCGGTACGGGAAAATCCCCACTTCATCGCTCGTGGACCAACTATAATACCACGCTCAAACTCACTTAAATCTTGTAGCAGCAGTAGCCGATGTCACTGCGCCAGACTTGTATACAGGCGTTGGCGCCCGCAGCGCCGTATTCTGCCTGTTTACATACCTCTGTATTTGAATGCGCTTGCCTGCACCAGTTTCTTTGGCACTTCAGTGTGTGTCGGTCCTGGTGGTATGACGGGAAAGCCCGTGCCTGAGCACCAAGAGATGGCGGGAGCGAATCTCGGTCGGACATTGGATTTTTCAGTTCCGGTTTCAAACTAGCCCTAACCCTTAACGATGTGAACAGTCGTTATAAACGACTCGTGGTTTGGATGCAACGTTATGTTGTAGGTTCCCATTCACCGTGTGGATAACTGGTATAAATTACGGACACGCAAGTCGCCGGAATGGCGACTCAGTGGCTGGAGTTGACGGGCACTCAAAGACGAGGTTATCAGTGCAGGCGTCCAATTGAGCCACACGAAACTGTTATTACCATCATTATCATCTGTACACATGAATAAGTTCTCATGGAACCCCCAGAGCGTAAGTCCTACTAGTACCTGTACTGGTTCTTTTTATGTGGTTGGGCTGTCAAAAAACGTCTCTGAGCGCTATGGGACTTAACATCTGAGGTCATCAGTCCCCTAGAACTCAGAACTACTTAAACCTAACGAACCTAACGACATCACACACATTCATGCCCGAGGCAAGAGTCGAACCTGCGACCGTAGCGGTCGCGCGGTTCCGGACTGAAGCGCCTAGAACCGCTCGGCCACCGAGGCCAGCACTGTGGTCGAGACTCACAGGGATAGGGAGGAGATGAATGCCTTGGCTGATGAGCTTAATGTGGGCACGAAAACGCTAGGATATGCAAAGCAGTTCGAAGAGGATACTGTGTGTTGTGAACTTATTTTATTTCCGCCAACGGTCACAAAATCTTTGGTCCTCAGACTACCGGTTTTGGTCAGTGATGACCATCTTCAGATCTGGTGCAACACATGGGGAACGAAATGCAACTTGTGAACAGATTGCATCTTAGAAGAATAAAAGATGCCATAACGAAAAATTGTTGCTTTCATGGATGTGAAAACGTGTGCTTAAAATATGACGAGACATAATTATTTTATAGCCTCTTCTAACATGATAAAGCCATGATGGCAGCGTCACAAAATACACAGGAAATCAGCTATGCATCGTCGCATGTATTTAAAATATGGTGTAAACTAGGCCACAGTTCTGGCGCAGTCGTACTGTCTCTACCGCTACTGTTCGTAACAAACTGTACTACATTAGCCGCAACGTAAGTCTATGGCGTAAGCTCGTTGGACGTCGGTACTGTACACATAATTGCGGATTATAAAACTGTACAGTACAAAAATGGTTCAAATGACTCTAAGCTCTATCGGACTTAACATCTGCGGTCATTAGTGCCCTAGACATAGAAATACTTAAACCTAACTAACCTAAGGACATCACACACATCCATGCTCGAGGCAGGATTCGAACCTGCGACCGTAGCAGGCGCACGGTCTCGGACTGAAGCGCCTAGAAGCGCTCGGCCACCGCAGCCGTGTACAGCACGCAGTAAATAAAGAGCGCGATAGGTAAAGTCCACAATGGGCTTGATAAATGTGTAGGCTATTACAGTGATAAGGTGTAATAATTAAAATACAAGTAAAGTTAAATTTAAAATTTTTATGAAAGGAAATGGTTTAATGATAGTACATGATTCTGAGACGCTCTTGTGGTCATTTTATATAAGAATAATAGCCTACAGAAGAACAAGCTTGTGGAGCTAATAAAATAACACGACGTTGGCGGAATAACTAGGGAAAGAAACGAAAACCGATGAAAACAAAAGACTAAAGTAAGTATTCAGTGACATGTGTTGGCAAAGCCGCCAGAAGGCAACATAGGCGAGAAAACGGAGGAACTTGACCCACAGAGGGCCTCACGTAACGTGCGACAAGCCTTTCCAAGAAAAGTGAAGTAAAATATTGTAAGAGTGACTTAATAAGATTATCTTGCTAATGAAATGTATTACATAAACAGAGAAAGGAAATCCAAACGCGAGAGTTAAACGAAAAACTTAAGAAAATGGGGCCAATATGTGATGCACTGTATGCTATGTAAAGCCAGGGCAACCTGTACATACGAGACGCTGTCGCTGGTTAACGAGAAATAGTTTTGGGTAACACCAAGTAGGCGTTGGGTATAGAACTGTGTTTGATTCTTCTTGCCGCTTTTTGTTTTTTGGCTCCATAAATTTCAAGCTTTTCTAATAAATCGAAAGCAATGCTTGTTTGCGCTCTGTCGAAAATAGATTTACTTTTTTGAATACTTCCTGTAGTATAAAGAAATTTATTCTGCACTTCACGGATCAATGTTTTAATCTGTGACCATGCCGCAACTTGTGAAACAATGTGTTATACTTGGAAATTTATGGTAAGGACTATGGGACCAAACTACTGAGGTCATCAGTCCCTAGGTTTACGCACTACATAATCTGACTTAAACTAACACGCTAGGGACAACACACACACCCATGCCCGAGGGAGGACTCGAACCTCCGACGGGGGGAACAGCGCGATCCATGACAAAACTCCTAGACCGGACGGCCACCCCGCGCGGCTGCTATATTTAGATAGCAATTAAACAACTACTACAAGGTAGCAAATCATGGACGGCAGTATCAAATCAGGCGATAGATGTCTGTCGGATGTAAAAGAAAGAGTGTGGCGCCCATACCGAAACAGGACCAGTTACACTAGAGATTAGTGTATGTAATGATCGAATTGCCTCACAATTAAACCAGTCACCTTCAAGGAACATCAGCTGGCAGGATATCTGCAAAGCCGAACGATTAAAAAAGATTCGCAGTAACTTTGTCACACGGCATGGAGTGGGATTTACTCGTTGATAAACCATTCCGCAGTAGTCGAAGAAATAACAAACATCGTTCTCCTCGCTGGCGACTGTTTGCGCACCATGCTTTGTTCTGACCGCCTTCCGCGGGAAGCGCGTATTTATTTTGCTAATTTTACGTACACCGTTCTCGCGGAAAACGGATTCACCGTCCTACGTCGGCTGCGTGCGGGTATGAAAGCACATCTTCATTCCTTATCGGCTTGTCCTACTTTTTTGTGAGATACCTCTTTATGGAGTCAGCTTCTCCTAAATGAGACGTCTACAGCCGTAATTCGCGACAAAATGTTCACGTGTGAGGCGTGTGTATACACGGTGGTCCATTGATAGTAACCGGGACAAATATCTCACGAAATAAGCATCAAACGAAAAAACTACATAGAACGAAACTCGTCTAGCTTGAAGGGGAAAACCAGATGGCGCTATGGTTGGTCCGCTAGATGGCACTGCCATAGATCAAACGGATGTCAACTGCGTTTTTTAAATAGAAACCCCCATTTTTATTACATATTTGTGTAGTACGTAAAGAAATATGAATGTTTTAGTTGGACCACTTTTTTAGCTTTGTGATAGGTGGTGCTGTAATAGTCACAAACGTATAAATACGTGGTATCACGTAACATTCCGCCAGTGCGGACGGTATTTGCTTCGTGATACATTACCCGTGTTAAAATGGACCGTTTACCAATTGCAGAAAAGGTCGATATCGTGTTGATGTACGGCTATTGTGATCAAAGTACCCAACGGGCGTGTGCTGTGTACGCTGCTCGGTATCCTGAACGACATCATCCAAGTGTCCGGACCGAACGCCGGATAGTTACGTTAATTAAAGAAACAGGAAGTGTCCAGCCACATGTGAAACGTCAACCACGACCTGCAACAAATGATGATGCCCAGGTAGGTGTTTTAGCTGCTGTCGCGGCTAATCCGCACATCAGTAGCAGACAAACTGCGCGAGAATCGGAAATCTCAAAAACGTCGGTATTGAGAATGCTACATCAGCATCGATTGCACCCGTACTATATTTCTATGCACCAGGAATTGCATGGCGACGACTTTGAACGCTGTGTACAGTTCTGTCCCGGGACAGACGAGAAATTACGGGACGATGACAGATTTTCTGCACGCGTTCTATTTCGCGACGAAGCGTCATTCACCAACAGCGGTAACGTACCGGCATAAAATGTACTACTGGGCAACGGAAAATCCACGATGGCTGCGACAAGTGGAACATCAGCGACCTTGGGGGGTTAATATATGGTGCGGCATTATGGGAGGAATGACAATAGGCCCCCATTTTATCGATGGCAATCTAAATGATGCAATGTATGCTGATTTCCTACGCAATGTTCTACCGATGTTCCTACAAAATGTTTCACTGCATGAGAGAATGGCGATGTAGTTCCAACACGATGGATGTCCGGCACATAGCTTTCGTGCGGTTGAAGCGGTATTGAATAGCATACATATACAACATGCGTCAGCGCATTGTCAATGCATGTGCGAACATTACGGAAGGCGAACTACTCGCTGTTGAGAGGAATGCCGTTACACGTATTGCCAAATGCATTGAGGTTGACGGACATCATTTTGAGCGTTTATTGCATTAATGTGGTATTTACAGGTAATCACGCTATAACAGCATGCGTTCTCAGAAATGATAAGTTCACAAAGGTACATGTATCGCATTGGAACAACCGAAATAAAATGTTCAAATGTACCTACGTTCTGTATTTTAATTTAAAAAGCCTACATGTTACCAACTGTTCGCCTAAAATTGTGAGCCATATATTTGTGACTATTACAATGCCATCTATCACAAAGCGAAAAAAGTGGTCCAACTAAAATATTCATATTTCTTTACGTACTACCCGAATATTTAGTAAAAATGGGGTTTCCTATTTTGAAAAAAAGCCTAGTTGATATCCGTTTGACCTATGGCAGCGCCAACTAGCAGGCCAACCATAGCGCCATCTGGTTTCCCCCTTCAAGCTAGACAAGTTTCATTCTTTGTAGTTTTTTCGTTTGACGCTTATTTCTTGAGATATTTGGACTACCCTGTATGCATGGGTGCTGACAGTCACATGTGATCCCGCTCGCTGCTGTCATGCACCACTACCATCACCAGATCTCTGACGTCCGTCACTGGACGAGTGCCCCCTCTTAGAGTTTCCCCTGCATTGAGGTCTTCATACATACATCCGGAAAAAAATCATCCACACAATCCCGATGAGAGAAACGTCAGATAAGAACGTGAATATCGGACAATCAGTATGACGGCTCATGCATCCATGTTGCTAACAAGAATAGTATACACTGATCAGTCAGAACATTACGATCGCCTACCTAAGAACCGGTATGACTGTTGTGCTGGCAGAAGAGCCAACACCGTGTTACTAGAGGAGACCGAAATGCACGCGCTTTAGCTCACGCAGGCTGGCGTGAGGAGGGAAGGACTACACTGACGTGAGGTCTGGAACATGACAAGGAATTAGAATTCAGAAAGAGGACGTAATTAGTTTGATTCTTAACTTTAATCCATTAATGATGAACGTCGCTCTTGACGGTACATGAGTCATAATATTATCTGTTCAGAATAGTAACTGAATATGGCGCCTTGCTAGGTCGTAGCAAATGACGTAGCTGAAGGCTATGCTAAACTGTCGTCTCGGCAAATGAGAGCGTAGGTGGACAGTGAACCATCGCTAGCAAAGTCGGCTGTACAACTGAGGCGAGTGCTAGGGAGTCTCTCTAGACTAGACCTGCCGTGTGGCGGCGCTCGGTCTGCAATCACTGATAGTGGCGACACGCGGGTCCGACGTATACTAACGGACCGCGGCCGATTTAAAGACTACCACCTAGCAAGTGTGGTGTCTGGCGGTGACACCACAATGACCATCTCTGATATGGATAACAGCGGGGACTAGTCGTGGCATGGAAGCAACGAGACCTCGGTAGGTAGCTGGATGGAGTTGGCACCACATCTGCACGCTCAAGTAACCTGATTCCCGCAAATTCTGGGGAGAGGGGCGATGAGCTCTGACCACCAAGTTCAGTCTCATCCAAGATGCGTTCGATCGGGTTCAGATCTGGCGAGTTGGGGAGCCAGCACATTAACTGGAACTTGCCACTGTGTTCTTCGAAACACTCCATCACACTCCTGGTCTTCGAAAATGGTACGTTATCTTGTTGATAAATGTCTCTGCTGTCGAAAAACATGATCGTCGTGAAGGGGTGTCTGCAACCAGTGTACGGTTTTCTTTGGCCGTCATAGTGCCTTGCACGGGCTCCACTGGACCCGCGGATACCCACGTGAATGTTCCGCAGAGCATAATGGATCCTGCACCAGCCTGTCCTGCAGTACGGGTGTCACGGAGCTGTTTCCCTGGAACACGGCGGATTCGTGCCCTCTCATCGGAATGATGATTACTTTACTTTTCCGTGTCCAGATCAAATTTTATTTTTCCAATAGCTAGCCACAGCTACGGCTTTGTCGTTGGCTTGTAGCAGGTCACTAAAACTGCAGGGCTCCGGCAGTAATCGGCACATTAGCAGATGTGCCTCGTCTTGTACCTCCACGCATCCGCAAAGAACGTCGTCATCGTTAGTCAGCAGTCGCCACTTGCACAGATTAGTTTTGCATCTGTGTACACCAGCCCTCAGCCTATTTAGTGTTGTCCACACTGTATAAGGAAGTTTGTTTCCAGGTGCCATTTGCTCTTTTGGTATTATCTGCAGTGCGGTTTGTTCATTCTCCCATTTACGGACTCTATTACCTTCCTGTGAACCGTCAAGGTTCTTGGTTCTTGCAATAAAGCTATTTCTAGACTTAAGCCTCCGAGCCTGAGCGACGTGCCCATTCAATGGGTGTCGAGAATCTGTTTCTTTCTTTGTTCTCTCAGCGTCTGCTGCCACCTGCCTTCTGATCTTGGATGGGGCAATTCCAGCAAGTAGGTACAAATTACCCGTTGGTGTGGGTCTGACACAGCCTGTAACAATTCGCATTGTCTCATTTACACTTACATCAACCTGTTTAACATGTGCAGATGCTTCCCATACTGGCGCTGCATAGTCTGCTGCAGAAACACACAGAGCAAGTGCTGATGTTCTCAGTACTGATGGCTGAGCTCCCCATTCATAGTTTGTCAGCCTGCGGATGATGTTTTTCCTGGAGCAGACTTTAGCCTTGGTGTTTTGGCAATGCTGCTTGAAGGAAAGCGTTCTGTCAAGTACAACCCCAAGGTATTTAGGTGTTGGACAGTGCTTTAGCTTCTTACCTTGCTATGTAACGTCGAGCTCAACTCCAGCGTCTCCATTGCACAGATGGAAAGCACATACTTGGGTTTTGTCAGGGTTTGGCTTGAGGTGATTGGCGTCGCAGTATTGAGCCAGTTCTTCAAGCGCTCTAGAGAGATTTCCAGATGTTGCATCAAAATTGGACCCCTGGACTACCACGGCTATGTCATCAGCATACACGAACAGTCTTGCATCTTGAGGTATGGGTTGGTCATTAGTGTACACATTATAAAGGATCGGAGAAAGTACACTTTCTTGAGGTAAGCCATTCTTCTGCAGTCGCCATCGGAATGATGATTAATGGTATCGAGGGTCATCAGAGAGTGCACCGCTCTGTCACTGTGCCAACGTCTTGTGCCGGTAATTACGTGCCCATTTCAGTCGTAGTTACCGATGTCGTGGTATTAAAATTGGCACATGTGTGGCGAACGCTGAAACAGTTCCAAGACCGCAGTTGTGGAATCATCACTTGTAGCTGTACGAGGTCGCCCTGATCGACCTTTATGCACATCACACACTGTTCCATGAATTTCGAATTTGTCTCGTAGACGTGTATATAGGGGTGCTGACAGTCAGATGTGATCCCGCTCGCTGCTGTCATGCACCACCACCTTCACCAGAGCTCTGACGTCCGCCACTGGATGAGTGACTGTCTCCTCTTACAAGGGAACCTCCCCATCGCACCCCCCTCAGATTTAGTTATAAGTTGGCACAGTGGATAGGCCTTGAAAAACTGAACACAGATCAATCGAGAAAACAGGAAGAAGTTGTGTGGAACTATGAAAAACGTTACGAATATTCGGTGCACTGTGTGTCCAAACACACTTGTACTCTGCCCAGTACCAAAGTCTGATGTCAGTCCCACCACAGTTCGCCAACTGTCATTGTATTACCAGTCTGCGCATGGTATGACGTCCGACATGTGTAATGACGGGTGGCAGCCAAACCCACAACGTCTGCACGTGGTTCCACCTCGGCATTGCGACGTATTGAAGACACTCGCCACAGCTCTGCTCGAACACCCGACAGGTTGTGCAGTTTCCGAAATGCTCGTCCCGAGCCTCCGGGCCATCACAATCTGCCCTCGGTCAAACTCAGACAGACCGCGCACCTTCCCCATTCTACACTGTGCGCGTGTCTGATAGGCAGTCATTCCTCGCCAGGTTACGCTGCTGTCTCCTGGACGGGCTTATGTCAATAATAGATCGGTAGTCATAATCTTCTGGCTGATCAGTAGAGAAGACTAGAAAAGAAAACTGAGGATCTGATAGATGACGATTGGCTGTCTTTTGGAAAAGGAAAGGCACCAGAGGGGCAGATCAGACGTTGCGATTGATAATAAAAGTATGACTTAATGCAACTTACGGTGCGATTGACAATGAAAGTATGACTTAATGCAACTTACGGTGCGATTGACAATGAAAGTATGACTTAATGCAACTTACGATGCGATTGACAATGAAAGTATGACTTAATGCAACTTACGATGCGATTGACAATGGAAGTATGACTTAATGCAACTTACGATGCGATTGACAATGAAAGTATGACTTAATGCAACTTACGATGCGATTGACAATGAAAGTATGACTTAATACAACTTACGATGCGATTGACAATGAAAGTATGACTTAATGCAACTTACGATGCGATTGACATGGAAGTATGACTTAATACAACTTACGATGCGATTGACAATGGAAGTATGACTTAATACAACTTACGATGCGATTGACAATGAAAGTATGACTTAATGCAACTTACGATGCGATTGACAATGAAAGTATGACTTAATGCAACTTACGGTGCGATTGACAATGAAAGTATGACTTAATGCAACTTACGATGCGATTGACAATGAAAGTATGACTTAATGCAACTTACGATGCGATTGACAATGAAAGTATGACTTAATGCAACTTACGATGCGATTGACAATGGAAGTATGACTTAATGCAACTTACGATGCGATTGACAATGAAAGTATGACTTAATGCAACTTACGATGCGATTGACAATGAAAGTATGACTTAATGCAACTTACGATGCGATTGACAATGAAAGTATGACTTAATGCAACTTATGATGCGATTGACATGGAAGTATGACTTAATACAACTTACGATGCGATTGACAATGGAAGTATGACTTAATACAACTTACGATGCGATTGACAATGAAAGTATGACTTAATGCAACTTACGATGCGATTGACAATGAAAGTATGACTTAATGCAACTTACGGGCGATTGACAATGAAAGAATGACTTAATGCAACTTACGATGCGATTGACAATGGAAGTATGACTTAATACAACTTATGATGCGATTGATAATGAAAGTATGACTTAATACAACTTACGTCACCTTCAAAGCATTTGTCTATCTGGAAAAATTATTCCACAGTTTAAAATGTTGCCTAGTGTTCAAAACCATGAAAAATAGCAATAACCTATGGGGGAAAGACTTCTAACATGAAATATGTAATAATACCAAAACGGAAAATAAGAATGCAAGACCATAAACGAAGTGTGTCGATTAAAAAAGGATGTAACACAGGTATTTACCCCGTCAGTCCAAGAAGACTGAACACAGAACGTTCATACAAGTATGTCAATAGATCAGAAAAGCCTTTCTTTCGGATGTTACTCAACTCCCAAACTTCAGGGTGGAAGATACGTCAATGGCATTGCTGTCCTTGGTGAAAATGAAGGAGAATTAGAGGAAGTGTTCGATGGAATGATCAATCTAATGAATAGAGAATGTCGATTGAGAGTGAACCGAAGAAAGACGAAAATAATGAGTAGTAGCAGAAATGAGATTAGCGATAAACTAAACATCAAAATTTGGAATCACGATTTGGAAGAAGTTATCGAATAGCAATTCTACCTTGGAAGCAAAATAACCCCGACAGACGAAGCAAGAAGGAGACTGAAAGCTGACTGGCGACCCCGAGAACGCATTCTTGGCCAGGAGAAGTCTACTAGTATCAAACATAGGCCTTAATCTGAGGGAGAGAGTTATGAGAATGTACGTTCGTTCACTGCACTGAAACATGCACTATGGGAAAACCGGGGAAGGTGAGCATCGAAGCTTTTGATTGGTTGTGCTATAGAAGGAAACTCAGTATCAGGTACACCGAAAAGATATGATATTGGACGTTCTTTGCAGAATCGGCGGAGAAAGGAACATATGGAAAACACTGACAAGAAGAAGAAGGGGCAGGATGATAAGACATCTACATCTACATACATATTCCGCAATCCACCATACGGTGGGTGGCGGAGGGTACCTCGTACCACAAATAGCATCTTCTCTCCCTGTTCCACTCCCAAACAGAACGAGGGAAAAATGACTGCCTATATGCCTCTGTACGAGCCCTAATCTCTCTTATCTTTGTGGTCTTTCCGCGAAATGTAAGTTGGCGGCAGTAAAATTGTACTGCAGTCGGCCTCAAATGCTGGTTCTCTAAATTTCCTCAGTAGCGATTCACGAAAAGAACGCCTCCTTTCCTCCATAGACTCCCACCCGAGTTCCTCAAGCATTTCCGTGACACTCGCGTGATGATCAAACCTACCAGTAACAAATCTAGCAGCCCGCCTCTGAACTGCTTCTATGTCCTCCCTCAATCCGACCTGATAGGGATACCCAAACGCTCGCGCAGTACTCAAGAATAGGTCATATTAGTGTTTTATAAGAGGTCTCCTTTACAGATGAACCACATCTTCCCAAAATTATAAATTATACCAATGAACCGAAGACGACTATCCGCCTTCTCCACAACTGCCATTACATACTTGTCCCACTTCATATCACTCTGCAATGTTACGCTCAAATATTTAATCGACGTGACTGTGTCAAGCGCTACACTACTAATGGAGTATTCAAACATTACGGGATTCTTTTTTCTATTCATCTGCATTAAGTTACATTTATGTATATGTAGAGTTAGCTGCCATTCTTTACACCAATCACAAATCCTGTCCAAGTCATGTTGTATGCTCCTACAGTCACTGAACGACGACACCTTCCCGTACACCACAGCATCATCAGCAAACAGCCGCACATTGCTATCCGCCCTATCCAAAAGATCATTTATGTAGATAGAAAACAACAGCGGACCTACCACATTTCCCTGGGGCACTCCAGATGATACCCTCACCTCCGATGAACACTCATCATCGAGGACAACGTACTGGGTTCTATTACTTAAGAAGTTTTCGAGCCACTCACATATTTGGGAACCAATCCCATATGCTCGTACCTTAGTTAGGAGTCTGCAGTGGGGCACCGAGTCAAACGCTTTCCGGAAGTCAAGGAATAAGGCATCCGTCTGATACCCTTCATCCATGGCTCGCAAGATATCATGTGAAAAAAGGGCGAGTTGCGTTTCGCAGGAGCGATGCTTTCTAAAGCCGTGCTGATGCATGGACAGCAACTTCTCTGTCTCAAGGAAATTCATTATATTCGGACTGAGAATATGTGTTAAGTTGTCAGAGAATAACAGCTGTGGCATCAGAGTAAGAAGTCTGATGTTGGAATACATCCATCGAACAATGGAGGACACAATCCCTGTGAGATGAAGAGGTTGGTGCAGGATAGGAATCCATGTAGAATCGCATCGAACCAGTCAGAGCACTGGCACTGATGACTCAGAAAAACGCCTACCCCTCGCTCCTGCTTTTCTCCTGGCGTTACCCACCCACCATCCATTATGTCATCGCCTAGGTGTTTTCTCACCTCCTGGTATCAGTGAAAAACTTCCATGGTCCACCTACCAACAATTCGCCTGGCTACATGTTCCAATCACCAGTGTCGATTCTCAACTTTGAAAGGCAGTGAGGTTTTCAGTTTGGAACTGGCTATGTGACTGGCAGCAACACATAAATTCTTCACTTCCCTCATGGCCTTTCCGTTGCTGGTCTGGAACATTTCCATGTGGTTCGATCCAGGTTCCGATCATGCTACGAAAGTTGTTCACCAAGATATACTTCCCGTGAGATAATTGTGGCAGTGATTACAATCATATGACGGAAGCTGATGGTGAACTTCTCTCTGCTTAGTTACGTCTTAATGGAGCTTAGTTGAACGGAAGCGAGTGAATCTTAAGGGGGGTAGGACGTCAAACGGGCCGACTTGAAGCAGGAGAGGCACCACAGGACATTTTAATTCCAGTGTCTATAATTTTACAAATAAATTCATAAGACTTTGTCAACACGACCAGGACGGATTCAGGATTCACACTCATAGCCATGTAAGTTCAGAAGTATAACAAAATAAATTTTTTTACGTGTGAAATTTCATCATTTTTTCACTTGCTATTGGCTGCATTTGTTGCTATAGGTACACTTTTCTTCACAAGTAAGAGAGACTCTTTCATGAATTTTGCACAGCATGCAAACCATACTTACAGGTGTATGAAACTCTAGATTTTATGTAATTAATGAAAAAATGAATGAGCTGTTACATTTTAAACTTCATGTTTAGAAAAAACTCAAATTTTATGGCTGATTATCCCAATTTTTATCACAGTTTGTAATCGATTTGGAAAATTCTAGAGTTTCATACACCTGTAAGTATGGTTTATATGCTGAACACAATTCATCGAAGAATCTCTCTTACTTAGGATGAAAAGTGTACCTATAGCAACAAATACGGCCATTAGTAAGTGAAAAAAATGATGAAATTTCACATGTAAAAAAATTATTTCGTTATGTTTTCGAACTTCCATTGCTATGAATGTGAATTCTGAACCCTTCCTGGTCATGCTGACAAAGTTTTATGAATTTATTTGTAAAAGTATAGACAGTGGAAATTAAAATGTCCTGTGGTACCTCTCCTGCTCCAAGTCGGCCAGTTTGACGTCCTACCCCCCCGTAATAGTACTCGCGCGATGTCGGCTGCGTGTCATTTACGTGTCGACGAAAATTGGCTCTGTGTTTGATGTTTCAAATAAAGTGAAACAATATGTTAAACTTGTGTGTTCATTTTATGTGAGATTCCAAAAGGAGCGCTAACACTAAGTTACGTGCTCCTGTGGTTTAATTTAATGTGCAAATATTGCACCCGTGGATGTGATTTTGATGCAAACTTCACTTTGTTCTGAACTAGCTGAGGTGGCCGTTGACTGTGGTAAAGTATATTTTTTGTTGTGGTCATTGTTGTGGGTATGGGTTGTGAATGGGGCTGAATATATGAAACGACACCAATTAAGAGTAAATTCCCCAGGTGTTGTTC
Organism: Schistocerca serialis cubense; assembly: GCF_023864345.2. Lineage (NCBI taxonomy): Eukaryota > Metazoa > Arthropoda > Insecta > Orthoptera > Acrididae > Schistocerca > Schistocerca serialis. The sequence continues at coordinate 85,360,284 of NC_064647.1, read as the reverse complement.
CCTAAATATTAGATGGTATTCTGTTTAAAAGTGTGAGTCTGCCAAAGGGACCATGCAGTCAACCCAATTACTGGAACACTGATACGATAAACTGATTTATGCTGTTGCTTTGTGGAAAATATGCAACACTGGTATCTTCACTTAAATTACATGTAATTGCTTTAACATGTTATAACCTGTATGGTGATATTTTTTGTTTTCTGTTTTAGAGCTCTAATACGTAATTGTTTCATTTACTTGTCTAAATCTGGTGGGAAGGCCTGTTGAGATCATTGGCGAGTGTAAATAATCCTTGTAACAGCTTCTGAACGAAATTTTTCACGATGAGCCTTTTAACATCCTTTGCCGGCTACCAGCCTTCTGTTTTGGTATTGTAATTAAGTTGTGGACTGTAATTTAACTCGTTATTGGAATTCTGTAATTTACTAGTTTTGAATTAATTGAACGCTGGGGAACAGAGATCCTTTTAAGGGAAAGTATTTTGATGTTTAAAGCGTCCTTTACTTGTTGGTGATTGCAAACAATTCAGTAATGACCTTACGAGAGTTTAAATTGTAATTAAGTGTGCTCACGTTACCAGCGTTCGTGCGAGGTCGGCTGCCGCCTCATTTACGTGTCGATGAAAACTGGCTCTGTGTTTGCTGTTTACAGTTTACGGTGCTAACTACAGTGCAACAATATGTATGAAAGTATTGATGTGAAATGAGTCGTGAAATTCTATTTCTCGGATTGTGGGCTTCACAGCTTACAACTCACGTTTCCCCACATCCTTACTACTTCGTAAATCTCGTTTAAAAACCCTATTTAGGTTAGCAAGCTCACTACATTTAATGCTTACCCTTCTGTTTGTCTTTTCCTATCCACTTACTCATTAATATAAATATAAAAACTTATGCAGTGGTGCAGTGACTTCATTGTTTATTGGTACTACTTTGTTTTCAGTGTACTGGTTTGGGCTCGGATCGATGACGCTGTGTACAACAGAAACTTTAGACTTTCTCTTTAGCATATTTTTGTGTCCCAAATTTTTACTCTCTGAGAATATGCTATTCTTCTGTCCTCGTACCAAGTGGCGGCAATCCTCTTGTAATTTTCTTCCTATCCAACCCTCCAGTCCTGAATTTTCTGCCTCCAATTCTTTCTTTTTGTTTTTACTATGGTGATAGCCTGTTTGAGAAAAGGTTTGTCTGGAATGCAACCTGGAGCGACGTCCCATACCGCAGATTGATTTGATGCAGCGCTCCAGGTAATCTTCTCGTGCGCAAGTCTCTTCGTCTGTACGTAAGTACTGCAATATGGTTCTCTTTTCCCCAGTTCGATTCAGTACCTCGTCATTTGTTATTCGATCTACCCGTCTAATATTCGGTATTCTCCTATAACACAACATTTCAAAAGTTTCTGTTCTCTTCTAGTCTGAACTGTATTGTCTACATTTCCATACAAGGCTACACTCCAGACGAATACCTTCATAAAAGACATTTTAAAACTTCAACTCGTATTACATGTTTCTGACACCACTACCAGTCACAAAATTCCAGAATGAGATTGCCCGCGAAAGGCAAAGGTCCCGAGTTCGAGTCTCGGTTCGGCACACAGTTTTAATCTGCCAGGAAGTTTCAGTTCCAAAATTTGTTGGCAACTAAATAATTTATTTAGCGACATGTTTCGAGGTGGTACCACATCATCAGGCTGTACCGGCATTACAAAACCATTAACACGTGTTTATACTGATATTAAAGCTTCTTCCCGTTAATGCTGTGATCATCGTGTGGAAACAGGGAAGGATAACCTTGTGTATTGGTCTTCTGTTTACATGAAAATATTTTTGTAAGGCAGTCATTCAGTTTGTTCCTTCGCCGTGACAGTTTTCTTGTGATGTGTTGAAGTGTCGCTATTTTCATAGATCTTTTGGACTTCACTATTGTTCACAAACTTCGCAAGAGTGAATTTAAAATCACGCTAGCACAAAACAAATCTGCAGTGCAGAACACAAGATGGCGGTAAAATCAAGTCTAGTTTCGATTTGACTGTCGATATGTCGATTCTGATGTTATCAGTAATTATGTCTTCTGCATGTCTTGATGTCGTATCACTGATGTAGGTTGGCGAAATATTTCACAAAATGAGCGACTGCGGAAATTTTATAACATAAATGACACTCTATGTACATTTTATTTTCAGAATTACAAACATATTTCTGGGATCTATAATATACTTAACCTTAATGTAATGTCTGTCATTTCATTTACGTTTTCGTTTTTCGACTTAAGGTCATGGATGAATGTTTCCATTTCTTCCAAGACGTCCATTCTCCAGCTCTTTTCCAAAGTGCGTGGTATTTTGAGGTCGTTATCTGTTGCAACACCGTTTCCTGTTTCATTTTTATGTTTTGCTACAGCTGATTTATTAGCTTTAGTCAGTCTAAAACAGTCAATGTATTCTTTAAAACTGGTTTTCAAGTTTCTTCCTGTTTGGCCAATATAGTATTTGTTGCAATGACTACGCGTAATTTTATAAATTCCGAGTTTGCTTAGTTTGCCTATTGGTTGTACGACGTCATGGATCAGTTCCATTGTTGTTGGTGGCGGTAAAAGTGATCCTGAGGTCTGTGTTTTTAAACAACCTGGCTGTTTTGTCTGAGATGACTCCTAAATATGGTACCATTATGTACTTAACTTTTTGTATGCAGTAAGGAGGGGGGGGGGGGTAGCAATGTTAGTTTCTTTGCTTTTGTTTTTATTTATACGTTGTGAAAGTGCATCTAATCCATGTACATGACAGTCATTGGTGTGTGTAATATATTTGATAGTGTTTATTTCTGTCTCATAGTCAGCAGAAATAAATGGGAATTTCTGTGCTGTACTTAACGGTCTGAACGCACCTTGATTATGTGAGTTTGGGTGTGTGGAAGATTTACTAATGACAGCGTCTGTGTATAACTGCCTCGCCACAAGAACAAAGTGAGTGATTGTTTTACAAAAAAAAATTCATATGAATAGAAGACCAATACACAAAGTGACATCGCCTCTTACTAGATTATCCTTCTCTCTCTCCATAGGATTATTACAGCAGTCGTGTAAAAAAACTTCACTATCTGTATAGATATACGTTAAATGTTTTTGTAGTACCTTTACAGCCTGATGATGGGGGTACCACCCCGAGACATGTCGCTAAATAAGTAACTTAGTTGTCAACAAATCTTGTTATTGGTAGCGGTATTTGAAAACGGTATTTGAAAACCTTTTCGTATTTTTGAAACAATCATGTTCGATTAAAAGTCATGAGAGAGGAAAAGTCAATCTCTCATTTATTTTCATATTCAAGGCTATTCTTTAATATTATTATTACATCCTAGACATCATTTCTGTGAGACGACAGGAATTTATCAAGACGAGAAGGAACTTATGGGAGCGTGTACATTATTAATGGGTGCAGGATCTTTATTGTAGCTCTCCTTCAAATAGCAGGCGGTTTGGTTATTTAACAGTAAATCTTGCAGTGACATTTGGGTATTGGAAGTCATGTGCAGCTATTAGGGAGAGGAACATTTCAAAGCACTTACCAGCTACAGACTGCTGGTCCCGAGAATTTTTAGCACCGATGTGCAGACAATGCTTTTGGCCGAATAGGCGAAAAATTGCCTAACTGGATCTAACTTGTTAGGCATGTCCGGCTGTAGTACGGACAGGGATGCACGAGAGAAGTGGGTCGCCTGGCCAAGGCGTTTCGACAGTGTCATAAACGCCCATTGTGTAAAGAGCTGGAGTCCAGAAAAATCCGTGAGTTTCCACGTTCACACTGGACCGGTCGCTATCGATGGAGCAACCTGGTGGTGTCGTCCCTCTGCCTACTAGGTTTTTGGAAAGCCTCAGACCTTCAGAAGAATTTTAGGATGGAATGCGACATTTATGGTGGCTCTGAAATTATCTATGTTGGGACTGTTAATTTCTTCTGTTAGTTTAGCCTAGACCCTTGGTGGGACATGCGGTCATAGTGATCTCTATGATAAATGTACTGTTCACTTTAGGCCTAAACGAAACCTCAAAACATGCTGCCTAAAGTGGCCATGGGAAAAACAATTCAGAAGAGTAACATCTTCTTCTCCCTGCATGGAAATTTACAAGTCAGGGACTGGCCGCTTCTCCAGCAGGGATACGAATATTATTAATTTTGTTTAGAATTGGCCAGAAGGAAGAGCACACGAGCCAGAGGAGAGACATGCCGTTTGTGGAGTCTTGTGATTGGTGCGAACTGTTTGTGGGGGTGGTTGCACGGGTGTACTTTTGGAGTTTACTGAGGCTCGATAAAAGGGACGAGAGGAAAAGAAAGCCTTATGATTCAGTCTCCAGTCTGAAGAGGAGATCCTGATCTTCACTCATGTTATGAGTGGGCTGCACTTGGGACGCTTATCCTGAGCATCACTTTGTAATAGCACTTGTCTTGACTGGGGAACCTGTAGTGAAGTCTTAGCTGTACCGACAGTTTAGACCTCACAACTCACTCTGCCAAGGGAATCTTATTTGTATCAGGTCTGCTGCCTTGACGTTTGATCTCCTTGTGTGTAATACCGCATAAATGCCTCAAATTGGTCCATGGTATGACCAACGAGTAGGGGTGTCACACGCTTGCCCTTGACTTTTTGTATTTCGTGCCTGCAATAATGAATTACAGGCCCCGAAAATCGCTAATCTGCAGACGCTTGCACCACGGCTGTCACCTAAGCCAGCCCTACGCATCGAGACTGGAGTACAGTGTTCCACTCCGGTTTGTTAGGGCAAACCCAAGCACAGTCTTGCCACTTGTTCTCAGCTCCACCAATGTAGTGTAACTTTCGAGTAGAATAAACCCATCAAAGTCTATTCAGCGTTAGATAATTTCAGGTTGCGTTATCCATGTTTTGAGCCAGGTTAAACAAAATGGTTCAAATGGCTCTGAGCACTATGCGACTTAACTTCTGAGGTCATCAGTCGCCTAGAACTTAGAACTAATTAAACCTAACTAACCTAAGGACATCACACACATCCATGCCCAAGGCAGGATTCGAACCTGCGACCGTAGCGGTCGCCCAGTTCCAGACTGTAGCGACTAGAACCGCACGGCCACTCCGGCCGGCCCCAGGCTAAACAGATTAAACAAGTAAACCATATTCCTTGCCAAGCAAACACCATCCAGTGGAGTGCTAATCATGTGTTCCTTTTGTTTGTGTTGCTAATAGTTCACGATTTATTTGTCATCTCTCTTATCTTGTATTGTTTGTCCTGTTATATGATCAATAAATTCTTATCTTTTTTTTATAAAAGATTAATCCTGTGTTGATATACTAATTGCCCATTAATAACTGACTACAATAAAGACAGTAAATTATTTCAGCATTCAAGTTTTATTTAAGATTCTGATGAAAGTGACAACCTCCAATGCAAGGTAGCAACGGTAACTATTGTCAGTGGACAGAATCAATTTAGTATACATGTGGACAGGTGGACAAGCAAAAGGCTTACAACTTAATGTGACTGCCGTGACGGCGTGAATTTACAGTCAACGGTAGTCTTTCAAAACAAACCGCAAGACCAGTATAGACTTGTTGTCAGTGGACAGAATCAATTTAGTATACATGTGGACAGGTGGACAAGCAAAAGGCTTACAACTTAATGTGACTGCCGTGACGGCGTGAATTTACAGTCAACGGTAGTCTTTCAAAACAAACCGCAAGACCAGTATAGACTTGTTGTCAATATGGCTTCAAAGTAAATATCTCTTTTTCAGAAATCACTTTGTATCCTCTCGGCTTCCACCATCATTAGTTATTTGGCTGCGAAATATCAAAATAACCTTTCTTTTTAGTGTTTCGTTTCCTAACTTAAATATCTTACCATCACCTGCTTCAATTCCACTAACGTCGTTTTACTTTTGTTGATGTTCATCTTATAATCTCATTTTAAGACAATATCTATTACGTTCAGCTACTTCATCAAAGTCATTCATAATAGCTTACGTTCACTGCTCTTCAAGTCCTTTGCTGTCTCTGACATAATTACAACGTAATCAGGAAAGAATTTGATGCTATTTTTAGACCGTGACTGTCTCAAGAAATATGTAAAGATTTTTTAAACTGTTCACAACTTTTCACTAACGTAACAGTAAATTGGAAACACGATCACAAAAGCAAATCTGTAGTGCAGTGGACAAGATGGCGGTCGAAATACACATGGTTAGGATTTGACTATCGACCTGTCGATCTATGTAATACAATAGCTAACAAAGTTTGTGACTGGTAGCGGTAATTTGAAAAATCCTTACATATTTCTTAAGACAGTCACTGCCGAAAAAAGAGCCGAAATGGTTTCAAATTCTGTTATATCAAAAACCCAAGTTGTTAGAGTATTTCAGGCATACAAAAACATTAAAATGAAAATACTGAAAACTAACCTAAGCATAAAGTTCAGCAAAATCTGTTTGAAAGAGGAATTAACACCCAGACATTCTAACAACCCTACCACAACAAAGGTCAGCATTTAATAATGATTATGGTGTTGCTCACGCTGCTAAATACTGCATTTTCGGGCAACAACAGTCATATTATGTGGCAGGTGTCATTAGAGCACAGTTAATAAAGTCATTTCGTGTAATAATAAAAAAACTAGGCACTCATCTTTTCGTGTTTCCCACGCTGGTCTCGTCGTAAAATCATGGCTCATTCGTTGAAAATCTAGGTGGTTATGATTCCAAGCTCGGATGCAAAGAGGCCTAGGTTTTATACTGCTATATTGAAAAGTTTTTTAGATGCGCTTCACAAACCATTCTTGAAGATTACACTTTTACTGGACAATGGTGATGTAAAAAAATAATCAGCACTCCGAAATTAAGTTACACTTCCTTTTAATTACTTTTATTGCAATATCACGTGACACACAAAACATCACTTCACAATACAAAACATACTTGGAAACATCTTCCTCTTATTTTATAAGCCAACTACAATATGCATCTTTCCAACATGACGTCCAAGACTTGACTTTCTCAAGGTCCGACTCTCTAACAACTCAACAACTAACTATCGCTTACATGCCCCAAAATCAGAGTTACAAGTACGTCAAAGGTCGTAGTGACGAAAGGAAGAATACACATAAGAATAATATCATTGCAATATAAACATATCGATGTATCACAAATGAAATCAAATCTGAAAGTTGTCTCAGAAATATGTTAACTACTTTGCAGAAACACAGTAGAATATAGCTGGTATCGAGAGGTTCAGGTGGGGTGCCGTAATGGTTGCGTAATACAAGTACCACTACAACATGTAAAACTAACAACAAACAACAGTCCTTTCTCTGCCAAGTTGGCTCAAAAGAAAGGTGAAGAAATATGGTTGAAAACTGAGGCGAAACAACAGTACAAAAAGAAAAACCACTTAAATATATTAGCATGTAAACTGCACTTAGAATTACTACTACTCACCCATCCATCTCAAGTACCTTTCTTCCAAGATGTCATAAATGAAGCTCTAAACGAAAATTACAACAGAATTAAAGCAACACATATGAATAAACTAGGTCAACTGAGACAATCAAACACTTACCTCACTTACAACACCAAAAGTCAGACTTCCCACAAATTTTTCCCAAGAGTAATCAATTCCACAAACATAAATTTTAACAACAACAGACTCTCTCTACTAAACAAGGGCCTTAAACATAACCTAAAGCCAGAATTCATTCGGCAGAATATTAAAGACATCATTTGCTCAGTCAAAATGTCAATAGATATAGCCAAACTAAACAAAAATGAACAAATAGTAATAGGACATAAAAATAACAAATTAATTGAGAAACACCTTAACAACATTCCACTAAAAGAAGCTAAAGAAAAGAACCAGTTACTTAAAAACATCAACAAGAAGCTCATTGAGGGTAATGAACTAGCAGTAAAATCTGACAAAGGCAATAATGTAGTTATCATGGACAAACATGAATAAATAAATAAAACACTTAAGTTCTTTCAGAATAACCATATACAAGAAATTTCTCATGACCCCACACAGAAATTCAACAGTAAACTAAAGAACAGTTGAATAAAATATGCTTCTTATTAACAAGGGAAGAAACACAGAGATTAACAATTATGAACCCAACAGCCCCAAAGTTGAGCGCCCAGCCTAAGATCCATAATCCTAATATCCCTGTCAGACCAACTGTCAATGCTATAAATCATCCAAGCTACAAAGTTATGCATAAGCTGTATACAAATTTACAAAAACAATATAAATTTAAAACCACTTTTTCAGTGAAAAATAGCTACCAAGCAATTTAAAGTATTAAAGGTCTTCATATCCTATCCAATGCAAAGCTTATCTCCCTTGACATAGTAAACTTATAGAGCAGCACATCCATCAAGGAATCCATAGATATAATGAAAAATAATTGATTAAAAGGTCAGACAATGTCCACAGCTGAAGTAGTTGATTAGAATTGCTAGAACTTGTTTTTTGACACAATTATTTCACATTTAATGGTAAAATACACAAACAAGATGTAGGCCTAGCAATGGGAAGTCCTCTAAGTGGAATCAGTGCAGAAATTTCTCAACAATAAAGACATAATAACTCAGAACATAGTACACTACTGCAGATATGTTGATGACATTCATTGTATACAATGGAACTGATGAAGAAATAGAAACTCTATTAAACAGATTCAATAATTTACACAACAACATCCAGTTCACCATAGAACATGAGAAAGTCAACAAAATTAATTTTCTAGACATGGCAAGTAGTAACACAACCCAAAACCTAAATATCAGTGTGTACAGAAAACCAACATATACAGACACAGTCATTAATAAATCTTCCACACATCCCAACTCAGATAAACAAGCTGAATTCAGATCCTTCTTAAACAGAGCACAGAAATTCCCACCTAATGCTGCCAATTATAAAACATAAATGAACACTATCAAATACATAGCACATAATAATGGCTATCACGAACATGAATTAGACACACTATAACAACACACAACTAAAAATAACAACAAACAATGTGACACTGCTTTCTCACACAACATCCAAAAAACCAAGTTCATAACGTTACCATATTTAGGTGTCATATCAGACAAAATAGACAAGTTGTTTAAAAAAACAGACATCATGATCACCTTTGCCACCAACAGCAACTTAAAAAAGAAAGTGATACATGACGACTCACATCCCACAGAGACACTTAACAAATCAGGAATTTATAAAATTACGTGCTGCCATTGCAACAAATATTACATTGGCCAAACGGGAAGAAATTTTAAAATCTGCTTTAAAGAACACATTGACTGTTTCAGACCTGGCAAGGCGAATAAATCAGCTATAGCGAAACATATAAATGAAACAGGACACAGTATTACAATAGACAACGATCTCAAAGTACTACATAATTTCGAAAAGAGCTGCAAAATGGACGTCTTGGATGAACTGGAAAAATTCATCCATGGCCACATGGGCAATAACGAGATCCTGAATGAAATGACAGACTTCAAAAATCCACATTTCTTTTCCAATTTCACTACAGTACTCTTAGAATAAAAGATACTAACAAGCCCTAGCAATAACTTAGAAATATGTAAAATAAATAGTTTATGTCATGATTTGTACAATAATATTGTAACAGGTGCTCAATTTGTAATGTATTTCGTCAACCTCCATCTGTAATACGATAACAAGACGTGCAGAAGACATGTAAACATCTGACACGACACAGATCGACAGATCAGTAGCCAAATCGGAACCAGCTGTATTTCGACCGCCATCGTGTTCATTGCGCTACAGATTTGCTTTTGTGATCGTGTTTCCAAGTTACTGTTACGTTTGCGAAAATTTGTGAACAGTGATCAAGAAAGCCAAGAGAGCCACGGAAATGGAAACACCTCAGCGCATCACAACGAGACTGCCATGCCACAAGAACAAAGTGAGTGACTGTTACAAAACATTTCCATGCAAACATCAGTCCAGCTGTTACTAAGTTTTCTCTTCTTCCACAGGATAACCACAGCATTTACGAAAAGACTATGTACCATCAGTACGATCTTATTGTGAAATTGTTTTTGTAATACCATTTAGCATGAAGATGAGGTATTCCCTCGAAACATGTCGCTAAATAAATAAGTAATAGAATAGCTAACAAAGTTTGTGACTGGTAGTGATAATTAAAAAAAAAACCTTTACGTAATCAGGAAACCTAAAAAGATCTTATTTTCTCTCTCTAAACTTAAACACCCTTTCCAATTACTTCCTTTTACAGCTTACTCAGAAGACAGATTGAATAACATGGGCGACAGACTATAACCCTGTCTCACTCCCTTCTCAATCACTGTTTTCCCTTCCCGTCTTTCGACTCTCGTAACTTGAGTCAGGTTTCTGTAAGAGATAGAGATAAGCTATGTTTCCCTGCATTTTATACTTGCTACCCTCAGAATTTCAGCGACTATATTCCAACCTATCTTGTCAAAAGCTTTCTGTAAGTCTACAAGTGCTATAAACCTACGTTTGCTTTCGTTTGACCTATCTTCTGGGGTAAGTTGTAGGATCAGTACTGCCTCGCGTGTTCCTACATTACTTCGAAACCAAACTGACATCTGGCGAATGCGGCTTCTACAATTGTTTCAATCCTTCACTAAATAATACGCGCCAGTATTTTTTAACCATCAATTATTAAACTAATGATTTGTAATTTTCACTCTGACAGTAAAGTTGTCTTCTTTGGAGTTCGAATAACTACATTTTTCTTGAAGTCTGAAGATCATTTCCAGTCTAAAAAAATTATGCGTACCAGGTGGACGACTTTTGTCATGGCATGCCCTCGTAACGACCCCAGTAATTCTGAGGGATTGCCATATTACGTCAGGTGTCTTGTTTCGACTTTTTTAGGCGCTTTTTCTAATTGTCCTCGTGTGGGTTTGTATCAGTCGGATGAAACTGACTTCGAATCCTAATTTTCATTTGCCTCTACACCTCTACACATAAGACCGGTATTACTATCTGTTCTATTTTAGTTGGATCATAGTTACTTGAGTCTCCGGCGTGGGGCTTACCGCTTTTGTGCGGGACACATTTTACAAATTTATCACATGAAGTGTCTTCGTCTTGAGACAGCGTATTTGAAGCCGCGCAGATAACGATAACGGACTTTATGCACCCAGCATCCGAGAAGAAGAGCATTTAGCAACTTCTAACAAAGTTTACACATAATTCGAAAAATTTACGAAACTTTTTCTCGCAGGTGCCTTGGCCAAAAGGAAATAATTTTGTGGCTTATTACATTTTCATTGTTCATACAGCAAAACTTGAGCGTCAGACACGATGTTTTGATTTATTACTTCTTTGCCACTACCTCTATTCCCAACACACTTTGCAGACGGTATCTACGTCATATCACTGAATGCTCCTGAAAAATTATATCCTTGTGCGACACATAGCTCAGGACGTATGACGTTATGAACATTGAGATGAATCAAAAATTAGCTTTTGCTCAGAGTGTAACGCAAATTATGCGTAATGCTCTACCGGTCAAAAGTTTTCCATCACCCATGCAAAAATCTGTAGACGCTATTTCAATGTACAAACATATCGTACAAACTAAATAGACTAAACAGACCGACAAAATAAATATTTTCTCTCTCTATAATTAAAAACGGTACAGTATGGTTTACATTTTACACTCTTCATCCTTTGCCCTCAGAACAGCTGCACAAACTGTTGGCATTCTGGACATAACATTTTGTAGTATTTTTGCAGATATAACACTGCAACACGTTTGTAAATTATTCCATAAAGCTTCAAAGTCAGTTTTCTGAGCTTCCTGCCAAGTTCCTTCCAGAAGCGTTTCATGGGATTTAAGTCAGGTGACAGACTTGGACAAATCGTACTCCTCAATTCCCCCTCATTTCTATTTTCTATTGACATACCCTCTGCATAATAAAGAAGCACGTTTGATATCATTGTCTTGCTGCAGAACAAGCCCACAACCAGTAAGTTTCTTGCGACATGGAACTGCATTGTTGATCAGTGTTCTGTGATATACTTCCTTCTTCAACGTTCCATTAATTCTCGTTAGATCACCGACTTTATCACCCGCAGAACGTCCCTACATGTTGACCGACCCTCCCCCTCCCTCCACGCTTCACCGTTGACGTCAAACACTGACCCACGCATTCCCCATGAAGTCGACAAACAAACATTCGACGATAAGCTTGCAAATACTTCAAACTTAGATTAGTTCGTGAATAACGCCTCGGGTCATTCCTGCACGCTCCCCTTTTTATGTTGTCGTGCCCGTTGCAATCGTTTCTTTTGTTCGAGTTATAATGGTTTCTTACCCACTGTGCACAGCTGACGTTTCCTCTGATCTTCACTGTGTGATGTTGCTCGCGGTACTCCAGATCGCGAAGTACACTACTGGCCATTAAAATTGCAACACCACGAAGATGACTTGCTACAGACGCGAAATTTAACCGACAGGAAGAAGATGCTGTGATATGCAAATGATTAGCTTTTCAGAGCATTCACATAAGGTTGGCGCCGGTGGCGACACCTACAACGTGCTGACAAGGAGAAAGTTTCCAACCGATTTCTCATACACAAACAGCAGTTGACCGTCGCTGCCTGGTGAAACGTTGTTGTGATGCCTCGTGTAAGGAGGAGAAATGCATACCATCACGTTTCCGACTTTGATAAAGGTCGGATTGTAGCCTATAGCGATTGCGGTTTATCGTATCGCGACATTGCTGCTCGCGTTGGTCGAGATCCAATGACTGTTAGCAGAATATGAAATCGGTGGGTTCACGAGGGGAATACGGAAAGCCGTGCTGGATCCCAGCGGCCTCGTATCACTAGCAGTCGAGATGACAGGCATCTTATCCGCATGGCTGTAACGGATCGTGCAGCCACGTCTCGATCCCTGAGTCAACAGATGGGGACGTTTTCAAGACAACAACCATCTGCACGAACAGTTCGACGACATTTGCAGCAGCATGGACAATTAGCTCGGAGACCACGGGTGCGGTTACCCTTGACGCTGCATCACAGACAAGAGCGCCTGCGGTGGTGTACTCGACGGCGAATCTGGGTGCACGAATGGCAAAACGTCATTTTTTCAGATGAATCCTGGTTCTATTTACAGCATTATGATGGTCGCATCCGTGTTTGGCGTCATGGCGATGATCGCACATTGGAAGGGTGTATTCGTCAGCGCCATACTGGCGTAGCACCCGGTGTGATGGTATGGGGTGCCATTGGTTACACGTCTCGGTCACCTCTCGTTCGCATTGACGGCATTTTGAACAGTGGACGTTACATTTCAGATGTGTTACGACCCTTGGCTCTACCCTTCATTCGATCACTGCGAAACCCTACATTTCAGCAGGATAATGCACGACCGCATGTTACAGGTCCTGTACGGGCCTTTCTGGATACAGAAAATGTTCGACTGCTGCCCTGGCCAGCACATTCTCCAGATCTGTCGCCAATTGAAAACGTCTCGTCAATGGTGGCTGAGCAACTGGCTCGCCAAAACACGCCAGTCACTACTCTTGATGAACTGTGGTGTGGTGTTGGAGCTGCATGGGCAGCTGTACCTGTACATGCCATCCAAGCTCTGTTTGACTCAATGCTCAGGCGTATGAAGGCCGTTATTACGGCCAGAGGTGGTTGATCTGGGTACTGATTTCACAGGATCTATGCACCCAAATTGCGTGAAAATGTAATCACATGTCAGTTCTAGTATAATATATTTATCCAATGAATACCCGTTTATCATCTGCATTTCTTCTTGGTGGGTGTTGTGTGATGTCCTTAGGTTAGTTAGGTTTAAGTAGTTCTAAGTTCTAGGGGACTGATGACCATAGATGTTAAGTCCCATAGTGCTCAGAGCCATTCTTCTTGGTGTAGCAATTTTAATGACCAGTAGTGTACTTTGTATGTGCTTCGGCACCAGTATGCCTGAGCCGCTGCTGCGTATACACCGCTGTAGATGGGCTTATGGCAACTATTGTTGCTATAGCCCTATTACAATAGTCTTCCTAATGCAGAGCTACAATTACAGTACATTTTTGCATTCCGATCTACTGCTCCAGGCTCGATAGGAGGTACACGGTATAAGAGTATACGAGGTATATCAACTTACTGTAAACTAATACGAGCTGATTGATGCACAGGCAGCTGAAGGGGTGAGACCTATTCGAACACCGTCTTTGGCAAAGTCACTTCCGTATTGTTGCGGATACTCGTCAGCGCCCCGCTATCAAAAATCCAAAGTTGTGATAGGTGATCGAAAACTTTTGACCGGTTCTGTACATTCATCCAGTGTTTTATACTGAGAGCATTTAGCGACCTCCAACGAATTTTAAGCAGAATTTCTATCTTTCCGTAAACTTTTTCTCGCTTACATGCTCAAAGTCAAATATTTAACGCACTAGTTAGTTCGCAGAGCAGTCATAAATTTGCAGCAGTTTCGTGCATGGGGGTTCGATAGTTGAAAGAATCTGGGGTTTAGTGGCACGTACTAGCACCGACCGACGCTATGCCTTGACACACTGGGGCAGCAAGTAACGAGTTTTGCAGACGGCTCTTTTTTTGCAGTCGGTAGCGAGTGCCCTTTCCGTGCCGCGCTGCAGGGTGATCGATGTGCCCCCTGTCCGTGACGTAGCGGGGCCAGAGAGGAGGACATTGCGCGGCGGCTGGCATACCTCTCAGGCGCAAGCGGCGGCAACCAACTACACACAGAATGACACCTACTGAACTACATCAAATAAAATCGTCGTAACTTTCGAACGATTTGCGTTAGTACGTTCAAACTGCACGGTTGGCCGCGGGACGATGGGAATTGCCGGCCGCTGTGGCCGAGCGGTTCTAGGCGTTTCAATCAGGAGCCGCGCTGCTGCTACGGTCGCAGGTTCGAATCCTGCCTCAGGCATGGATTTGTGTGATGCCCTTAGGCTAGTTAGGGTTTAATTAGTTCTAAGTTCAAGGCGACTGATGACCTCAGATGTTAAGTCGCATAGTGCTTAGAACCATTTGAACCACGGTGGGAATTAGTAAACGCTGTATGGTTTAGTTTAGCGACGAAGCCCATTTTCTTTTTTAGGGGTTCGTCAATAAGCAAAATTGACGCATTTAGGGGACTGACAATCCGCATTTCGCGTTCGAGAAGTCTCTCAACGGGTGACCGAGTGGTGTGCAATATCCAGTCAGGGAATAATCGGTGCGATATGCCTTCATGGCATGGTGACTACCGAACGGTACGTGAACGTTTTGGAACATGATTTCGTCCCCATTATCAAAAGTGATCCTGATTTCGACAATATTGGTTCAAACAAGACGGAGCTCGACCCTATCGAGGCAGCAGAGTGTTCTATGCTCTGGAGGAGCACTTTGGGGACCGCATTCTGGATCTGGGTTACCCACAGGCCACCGGCATGAAACGCAGATCTCCGGACCTGAACACATGCGACTCCTTTTTGTGGGGCTGTGTTAATGACAAGGTGTACAGCAGTAAGTCCAGAACCACTGCTGAGCTGAAAACAGCCATTCAGGAGGTCATCGATAGCATCGATATTCCGACACTTCAGCAGGTCATGCAGAATTTCACTATTCGTCTGCACCACATCGTCGCCAAGGATGGCAGGCATATCGAACATATCCTAGCCTAATCCCGAATATCCGTAGTGACGTTTACACGTTCAATAAAGTGTGTGCAGCCGTAGTTCGTAACCAATTTACGTTTTATTTTCATATAATCCAATAACTGCCAGCCTGTATCATTACAGAGGAATTTAAATTCGTTTAATTTCTCACCGTCATTTACCACTGAATATACATGGTGAACCAAAATTCACACACTCGGACCTCACAGTGTGATTTCTTCTATACCAACAGTACAATAATGTCTCCACCACAGTTTTGCCCCGAGCACGTTTTTAGTTGAGACTAGTGAACGTCCATTAATTACGTGAGATTTCTTTGTAAATTTGAACCCCCCCTTTCTCCCTTGGTGAGATGTGGCGCCCCACTCTTCCTCATGTGAGATTTTCCCTCTAATTTTTTAATAATTAAATTTATTTGATATTTTCGTGTTTTTGCTTCATACAGCTAAAAAGAACCTAAAGCATATCTTATAAGTGCTAAATTTTTTCTGTGAAATTGGATATGATAATTTTAAAGACGAGGGGCGTTCAGTAAGTAATGCAACACATTTTCTTTTCTCGACCAGTTTCGGTTGAAAAAATCCGGAATTTGCTGCGGAACATTGTGGAATATTCCCACTTTAGCCCCTATGACTTTATGAACTTCCGATAGGTGCCGGAGCTATACGCAGCCTTCAAAATGGCGTCTGGATCGGACGTGTGTTCCAAGCAGAGCGCTGAAATGAGTTTCTTTTAGCCGAAAACCAGAGCTTCGAAGATTTTCATAGGCGCTTGCAGAATGTGTACAGAGAACTAGCAGTGAACAAAAGCACGGTGAGTCGTTCGGCGAGAGTTGTGTCATCATCGCAACAAGGTCGCGCAAACCTGTCCGATCTGCCGCGTGCCGACACGAAGTACACAGCTGTGACTCCTGCAGTTGTTGGAACGTGCGAACACTCTCATTCGAGGTGATCGACGGATCACAAACAAACAAACAAACAACGCTAAACAACTGGACGTCTCTGTTGATAGTGTTGACGCACCGGTCCACCAGTTTGGGTACTCAAAGGTGTGTGCCCGCTTAGTTCCTCGCCACCTTACTGAAGAAGATAATGAGCAACGAAGGACCTTCTGTGCGGAATTGCTTGCACGTTACGTGGCTGACCGTGAAAAATTTTTTTTTCGAACTCCGGCACAGGTACCTATTTGTAATACATGAAGTCCACTCAATGTCCAATTTGAAGATCTAACCCAAATTACATTATTTATGCTACATCCGCATTCCGTGTCTTCCCATGAAGACACTTCCGTAGGGATTCAGGTTTAACAAGAAACCTGAATGTGGGCTTCGTTGCATTCATAACAGCTCCTGCAGTGACCGAGTGCTTTATTTCTTGTGTTGCACTTACTCCAATTTTCTATCGGGAACAGATTATGCGCATTTTGTCGGTGGATAGATTGTGAAAATAAATTACCAATACAGCACTGCTCAGACCCCCCAAACTGTTGATATTTCTCCTAATTCTTCCCCATAAAATAACTGCAGAGAATCAGTTTCTTTAAGTGCAACTCTGTGTTTTCCTTCTACTGGTCTTCCATTCTTAAGCACTTCTCCTTTAGCAATAGACGAAATGTAGCACCAAGCCTCTTTTGGATGTGGCCGACAGCTTCCAACTTTGCAACTGGAGTGTTGAATGTTTTCTTTCTTACGAAGAAGACTCCTCATCAGCATTTTCCAAATGTCTGAAAAAGAGGGCGTGGTTGAGAGTCCAAAGTTAAGCATTTTAATATTTTAAAGGCACTTCTAACGGTGATATCAAGGTAAAATACGTACACATCATGGATTAAACTCTGTAGATTAAGTGAAATATTTTTTTAAAAAAATCTATTTTTCCATCCCAAATCTCTGATACGATGGAGTATTGAGAAATAAGTATAGGGTTATTCAAAGAGAAGAAATAAATTTCAATTCTTTGTTAGAGACAAACTATGAGAGACAGAAACACATTGCCTATGTCACTGGATAGAGGAAGGTTCGACGTTTTTTACACAACTGTGCTGTCGTTTGTGTTTGGCAACATGGCGACTACACCACAAGAGAAGTCATTTTCTGTGTTGGAACCTGCGGCAGGTCAATGCACTGTTCAAGCGCAACGTACATTCCGCCGACGATTCAGCAAGAAGCCGCCTCCGAATAAGCAGATTTATGATTCGCACACAAAATCCTCGTAAATTGTTTGCATATGCAATAGGGGAGAGTACTGATTGGTGACGCACGACTAATGAAAATGTCGAGCGTATCCGAGGTGCTTTCATACGGAGCCCTCGGACGTCCACAAGACAGTCAGGGGCCAGGGACTTCAATTTCCTCAGACAACGATGTGGTGTGTTTGTATCGAGACAGATTTCCAGAACAAAGGAAGACGTTCGAAGCAATAGATCGGCGTCTTAGGGAGCACGGAACATTCCAGCCTATGATTCGCGACTGGGGAAGACCTAGAACGACGAGACCACCTGCAATGGACGAGACAATTCTTCGTGCAGTTGACGATGACGCTAATGTCAGCGTCAGAGAAGTTGCTGCTGTACAAG
This sequence comes from Schistocerca serialis cubense, assembly GCF_023864345.2. Lineage (NCBI taxonomy): Eukaryota > Metazoa > Arthropoda > Insecta > Orthoptera > Acrididae > Schistocerca > Schistocerca serialis. The sequence goes on along the minus strand of NC_064647.1, from coordinate 85,342,026 downwards.
GTAACGTTGACCACGTCACTGTATGGAGAGTGCTACGGGAGAACCAGTTGTTTCCGTACCATGTACAGCGTGTGCAGGCACTATCAGCAGCTGATTGGCCTCCACGAGTACACTTTTGCGAATGGTTCATCCAACAATGTGTCAATCCTCATTTCAGTGCAAATGTTCTCTTTACGGATGAGGCTGCATTCCAACGTGATCAAATTGTAAATTTTCACAATCAACATGTGTGGGCTGACGAGAATCCGCACGCAATTGTGCAATCACGTCATCAACACAGATTTTCTGTGAACGTTTGGGCAGGCATTGTTGGTGATGTCTTGATTGGGCCCCATGTTCTTCCACCTGCGCTCAATGGAGCACGTTATCATCATTTCATACGGGATACTCTACCTGTGCTGCTAGAACATGTGCCTTTACAAGTACGACACAACATGTGGTTCATGCACGATGGAGCTCCTGCACATTTCAGTCGAAGTGTTCGTACGCTTCTCAACAACAGATTCGGCGACCGATGGATTGGTAGAGGCGGACCAATTCCATGGCCTCCACGCTCTCCTGACCTCAACCCTCTTGACTTTCACTTATGGGGGCATTTGAAAGCTCTTGTCTACGCAATCCCGGTACCAAATGTAGAGACTCTTCTTCCTCGTATTGTGGACAGCTGTGATACAATACGCCATCCTCCAGGGCTGCATCAGCGCATCAGGGATTCCATGCCACGGAGGGTGGATGCATGTATCCTCGCTAACGGAGGACATTTTGAACATTTCCTGTAACAAAGTGTTTGAAGTCACGCTGGTACGTTCTGTTGCTATGTGTTTCCATTCCAAGAGTAATGTGATTTAAAGAGAAGTGATAAAATGAGCTCTAACACGGAAAGTAAGCGTTTCCGGACACATGTCCACATAAGATATTTTGTTTCTTTGTGTGTGAGGAATGTTTCCGGAAAGTTTGGCCGTACCTTTTTGTAACACCCTGTATATATATATATATATATATATATATATATATATATATATATATATATATATATATATATATTTTCTTTACTGTCGTTTCTTGTTAATAATATCAGCTTATTCCGAAGAAATTTTGGAAATTTGTAGTAAGGTATTATGGGACCAAACTGCTGAGGTCATCGGTCCCTAAGCTTACACACTATTTAAACTAACTAACGCTACGGACGATACACACACACGTGCCCGAGGGAGGATTCGAACCTCCGAGAGGGGAATCCGCGTGGACCGTGACAAGACGCCTTATTCCCAAGAATCGTCTGGTTTCACTCAGTTAATACTAGGCAGAAATCCAATTCGCATTTGGGTCGCACTTCCTTGACTCTTGTTCAGAAAGGTGTGCAGTATACATCTGCATCCATTTTCAGTAGGCTACCACAAGAATTTAAAAATCTTAGCAGTAATACACGCGCTTTCAAATCGAAACTGAACAGTTTCCTAATGGGTCACTCCTATTGTTTCGAGGAATTCCTTGAAAAATTATGTTGATTACTGTGTTATATTGTTGACTGCGTATACATAAGCATACGGCTTGTCTTTTTTTGGATTCATAAACATTTTATTTTATCTGTTATTGTTTTATGTTGTAAGCTCATGTACTGACACGTTCCATGACCTTGGAGATTTGCTCCTCAATTTGGTCCCACGGAACTTTACGTGTAAAATAAAATAAATGAAACATGGAAGAGACTCGCCAAAACTACGTTTCTTTTGTGCCGTTTCTGTTCCAAAGTTTATAGGTCTTTCTTTCTCGCGGAGGAGACTGTGACGGGAATGTCACACCTGTAAATGCTACAAAATTGGTTGTTTCCTCAGCTTCCCGAAGATTCCAACGATTTCATTTTTATGCGTGACACGGCCGGGCCTCATTTTCAACTTGAGGTGCAACGTTATCTTAACAACACAACCCCACAATATTGGACTGCAAGAGGTCGACGACACGATCTTGCCCGTTACTTTTGGCTTGCCAGGTCACCAGACCTCACACACTGCGACTTTTTTTTCCGTGGGTGTGCATGAAAGACAGAGTCTTTGTCCCACCTATGGCAGCTACTCTTCATGATCTGCAAGACTGAGTTGCTGAAGTTGTCGATTCAATAAGCAGGAAAGTTCAGTCGTGTTTGTAGTGAAATGGATTACTGTTTCGATGTTTCTCGAGCAACGCATGGCGCCCGTGTTGGTACAGTGTCCATGCGAACATAAAACTTTGAACCTTCCTCTATTCAGTTGTGGCGTTCGCTGTGTTATTCAGTGGTTTTGTATTTAACCAATTTGTAAATGAAAATGATAATCTTATTTCATTACAGTGAGTAATTACTAAATAATTTTTCCCCCGGCTAAATATTTGGTCAAGTTGTTAAAGAACTCTAAGTTAACGTTGTGTTAAAGTGTTGTCTGTAAGTTTTGTAAGTGTCACTAAATCACAGTTCATACAAAAGATTCTATACAACTATTGATTATGATGGAAACAGTTATCTTCAGCAAAATGATTATTAAAACCACCGAATATCAGCCGCGCACAACACTGATGTATGTTACCTGAAACAATATTCTTCGCAACTCGTGCGTAATTAATTTCGACTCCATACATCAGCTAGAGATGTTTGTAATAAGTATCGTGCTATGAGCACTGTTTTTAAAGAACCAATCTGATTCGAATTATTTTCATTAAAATGAGTTCAGGACCACCGATGCACATTTATTTTTACACATTTTTATTACCTTCGGCATTTATGTTTGCAGAGTTGCGTAATTTGAATTTTTCGCTGAGATAATTGTTAAGATGTCGGCAGACAATTGACAGAGACTTTCTATTGTTAGAACAAATAGGATAAGTATTTGAAATGCTTATTAAACTTTGCTTTCATATTGTGCACTATTTAGACTTTTTTTATCAAGCAAACCTTTGAACCATAGATAAAAACGCGATACAAATCGCTATCATCAATGGCTGCGCTCCTTGTAGCGGAAAGATATAATTAACACAGATAATGCTTATTGAGAGAGGAATTAAAGTTACAAATAATTATTCAGTCATATTGTAATATTGCTACATGAATTTGCTATGCTGATATCGGTGCTAATTGACAATGAAAGTGGGTTAAAAGCCGTGATCTGTCTGGGGAGAAGTTAATCATGCATTACTAAGCAACTGTTTCACGACTGGGTATCTAGTCTAGGTTTACCAAGCAGACTAACATTAATGATAATCTTTTAATAGTCATACAAAACCGGTAATATATATATATATAAAAAAAGAGAATTTAAATAAAAAGAAAGAAATCAGTTTATATTTGGAAATTTATTTTATGATTGTTCATTGAAATTTCAGCATATTATACGTGAGTTATAACTGAGCTGGTGCCTTATTTACGATTGAATAATGTGAGATTGTAATCTTACGGAACACATAAAATATGGAGCCAAGAGTGGGAAACTGCATACGACACTGCATTCATAAAATAACTCACGAAGAACATTGAAACATAAGCAAGAAGAAATTAACCACAACCAACAGATTCAGTTTTTTTTTACCCAAAGAAATTACGTTCATACCACAATCCTGTCCGTCATGTAATTACCACACACTGGTATACTAAATTCATATTAACTCTTTGTGAAGTCTTCGCAAAAAGAATAGCTGAGGGCTACTTTGATGATTACACCACATGCTCCACGTGGTCAACTTGGTTTACACAAAGCGTACAACTCCACAATAATTTTGATAATTAAAATACATTAGATCGAAAAGCAATTGACAAAAGCAAAACCTTGAACTGGTTACTAACGTCTTACTATTAACCTGATGGGTCAAACAGTTATATAAGCACGTGGTACTGGTCTCGCAAAGTACACTCCACGTGGGTTGAACATAAAGAAAAGCATAAAGAAAAGTTGCTATATTATAAAATATTGTCAAGACGAGACGTTATAATCACACAAGCATTCACATTTAAGATTGATGAACTTAGTTAGAGTTACTGATCAACACGTGGTTCCACTTTACTCGCAAAGTAATGACAAAGCAACTACCCCAAAATAATCTGAACTTCACACGAGAATAACACTACGCTGCAATTTAAGATAACCTTAGATATTTTAGAGCTAAACCCGAGATAAAGATGATTAAATTTTCAGTTAGGCTGAATTTAACAAATCCATTGTCCTATGGACTTAGCAGACACGCGCTTAGCCGGAGATCTTACCACTTCAGACGCTCGCCACCGCCAGACTGCAACTGCCTACTGCCGAGTGTGCTTCCTGAGACTGGCTCACAAAGACAAACGGAAGTGGCCAGAGGGGCAGCTTCCTATACCAACATGACAACGGACGGACAGAACCATACTAAGGATAGAAACCTCTCTGCTTTAAGAAAGCGTAGCTACCTGTTCCGACGTTGGTCCTACTGTTCTCTAGCAGACAGCCTTGTCTGCTACCCTCAAGCATGCAACTACAAACACATTTGATCATTCATCCTCTCACACAGAAGGGAAGGGGGATGACAGTATCTTATCATATACAGTATATAACAGAAAGCGGATGTAGGTTCCGTATGAGACTGTGTGACATGAAATTACATATAAACTGTGTTTTAAAGTGTAGTAGTGTGACAGATCGTTCTTGTTTACGTGTAAAAGTAACACGTTCCACTACTCAGTCTCCTCCCAGATAGTCAGAAACGCCACAGTAAATTTAGAAGAGGAATTTACTCCATAAATGACAACAGATTTAAGAAATTAAACATGAAAGGAATCCAACAGAGACCTTTCATAACCCCAACGCTCCGGGAAAAGACTGTGCAGGGAATTTTCTGGCCATGCTAGGACATTCCCAAGCAGGCTTCTCACACCCTACTTAAACCAAAAGTGTAAAGAAAAAGCAAAAGGTCACCAGCTACTTGCTAAAACAATAATTTCAACAAATCTTTAAAATCTACAAATTTCAAAGAGAAAAAAAAGAACACAATCTGTGACACCTATTTAAAAGGTAGTGTAGACCTAATTCGGTCAGCAAGTAAAAACAATGGTTCCTGTGTCATTAATATGAAAACAATTTCTGGTTGTTACCCTTATGGAGTTCACCAGTATTTGCTCATTGCAAGAGCCAACTGATCACAGGCAAATTTATGACTGTTTATTAACAAGCAAAATTTATGAAAATACCAAAGGTGCCACAGCAATTAAAAACGAACATGAAATAACATCGGTATTATAAAGCAGAACATTACAATGCATAATCCGCAAAAGCAAAAGTTGATAAGAAAAAAAAACATGTTTTACAAAGTGGTTATCGCAAAAAAAATTCTATATCTTATAAAACTAATAATTTGTAGAATTAACATAACTATGTGGCATTAATTCAATCACTCTACTATATTTCAGTTAGTTAGCAAACAATGAGCACTGTGTCATTATACCGAAAATACAATTAATTATGTGATTGTTACCCTTAAGGGGTTCCTCACTATAAATATGCCCCATGCAAAGGCTAATTGATCACAGTCCAATGAGAATGAATAGCAATCTGACTGATAAACTATGCAATGCCACATGAATGAATTTACGAAACAAAATAACACAAATCTAATACATCACACAAGAACAAACATTGATCAATAAAACAGTACAATAGTCAATATCTAATAAAAAACACCAATAAATAAAACACCTGCAAAATACAAGAGTCAAAGTCTAAACTAAACAATAAATAGAACACCTGCAAAATACGAGAGTCAAAGTCTAAAAAAAATTAATAAATAGAACACCTGCAAAATACGAGAGTCAAAGTCTAAAAAAAAATTAATAAATAGAACACCTGCAAAATACAAGAGTCAGTCTAGTAAACACCAATAAATCGAATCCCTGCAAAACACACGAGTCAAAGTTTCTGTGACAGAAACACACGTATATGCATTGAACTAAGAACCGTATAATCACTGTTCACTGATACACTCACTAGTTCCACTGTTCCGAGGCACAATATAAGGGGGGGGGGGGGGGGAAGGGGGTGCGTCGCCGCCGCTATCAGTAGGGATTTTTTTGTCCATCTGTTGCGTGCAATCCCGCCGTCTCTGCCCTCTCATGAAGTTTCTCTTGGTGGTCTGTGTCACGTACATCTCGATTTGGTTCCATGTTTGTGTTGTCAAATTGGTGCGGTATCCTCGATTGACAAGCCAGGTTGATTTTCCTGGGCAAGGATGGCACTTAGTGGCTCTTCTTTTGTGCCACCCTTAGCGACCAGAGAACATCGAACCATGATTTACTGTCGCTTGACAGTGGGCATCCGTCAGGAGATGTTGATAGGCGTCATTGAAGTCTGCCAGTTTCTCTGGACAGTATGTGTCAAAAGGCTCCACGCCCTTTGTGTTGTTACATTCTTGAGTTATCCCCAATTGGCTCGCCGGTTTGATATTCCTGGGCAAGGATGACACTTAATGGCTCTTCTTTTGTGCCACCCTTAGCGACCAGAGAACATCGAACCATGATTTACTGTCGCTTGACAGTAGGCATCCGTCAGGAAATGTCGATAGGCGTCGTTGACGTCTGCAAGTTTCTCTGGACAGTATGTGTCAAAAGGCTCCACGCCCCTTGTGTTGTTTCACCGCGGCCGTCTCGTCACGGTCGCGTGCGTGTGGTGCGTTGCCAGCAGATGGATTTCCGCGCGGTGGACCGCTCGCCCATCTCAGGTCATCGCCTTGAGGTAGGGTCGCCGGGGCGGCCGCCCATTAGCTCCAGGTACAAGGGAAAGTGTTTGCCGCGTACCTTCTTTTGTTGTCGGCCGCGCTCCCGAAGTGGCCCAGTTGACAGCGTGTCCTGCTGGGAAACCCGCCAGTTTACAACTAGTCCGGCTGCTCCCGCTGTCTCGTAAGAGTTTAGCCGGTTCGCTTTCACGTTCTCAACTGCATTCACAGAAAATTTTTCATCATCCTTATGTGATTACAAAATGTCATACATAATACCACTTCGTATTGTCTTTCACCATTTTTAAGAACAAAAGTGAGACTTAATTTTTTTTAATAAAAAAAATTAGATGAATCGACAATATAAAATAAAATTTAAATGACTTGACAATGTAAAAGAATAAAAATGAAATGACTTTACAATGTAAAAAAATAAGAATTAAATGAACTGACAATATAATATTTAAATCCACATCACTAATGTGGTTCACTTACGTTTTAATAAATCCAATGCTACTTATTAATTCACTAAAATGAATAGGATTATGCCTTGTGCAAGTATAGGTCAGGACAGCATAGGGTTTACATGTTATTTACACACTCATACATGCACACCTGTTGTCTATTCTACAAACTAACTACCCATAAACATGCATTACTCAATATTCTACTTCTATCCACTACTAGTTAAGCCAATAAGCTACTTCAATGCTATTTCAACACCGTGTATATACCACTACAACATTGTTCTAATTCGTCCTCTTCTTGACGCTCGCGGCATACGTCTTGTCACATGATAAATATCGAGAAACTTTCCTTAAACATACACAGTAAAAAGAACAATGGTTATTTACACGCCAAAACATTTATACCAGTTGACACACCTGATAAGAGACTCGCAATTATACATTTATCATACTCATATATTCACACATAAAACAGTAAGAAAATTTCATCTAAAATTACGTTATCACAAGAATTAATGACACAGATGGCTCTGAGAACGGTAAAAATGTCTGCACTATACAGATTATACTACATTTTCTTACCCATTTTGCTGCGATTTCGTTCCTTCTTTAAGTTACCTCTCGCTTCCAAATCAGTCATTTCGCCTGTGGTGGTTATTCTGGATTCCTTTCTCATGAATGGCAAAATTGTGGTCACCTCTATTCTGTAAAACAGTATCATCTTAACATATTGAACTTACAACAGACACAAAAGATCCGAATCCTCCTGCAGTTTAAATGACAAATGTTTTGCTTCATCCTTATTACCTTAAACCAAGCTTTCCTTCGTTCCCATAATCAAAATTATTTAATCATCCTCTACCTTCAAGAGGGAAATTTCCTCAGTACAAATCATATAGGCTGCAGTGCATCCCGCACCAGCGAAAACGGTAAGCTGTAATGCTCACAGCATCAGCAAAAATACATAAACGTCGCTTTTCTAGGACAAGTATTAACGCAGAATAAGTTTTCAGGCTCTGGCTCAACATCAATCAAGATTACCGAAAGGATCCACATTCCCGTTCCATTCTCCATTTGCTGGAAAACTGCTCGTATTTGACTGCCACAATAATATTTCAGGGCGACGTAAATTACACAAACCACAATTCTTCTTTCACCTTGAAGGGAATCAATATACTTACGAAATCCACAGACAGCACTTTACGTACTCAGCTATAAAGAACAAAAAAGACATATATCATCAATATTAACATATCATCGCATATTGGGAAGCCAATGGTTAAACAATCGTATTATCGCGTCCTGTTTTCAAGATTCCAGATTTACTCATTCCTTTCTCAGAGTTCTCCTGTCTTAAAATATTCATACAGCAAGCATACTATAGTAAGAGATCCTCATTTATACTGACAGATATAGAATAGTAATAGATAGATAGTAGCACTGAAAGCAGAAAATCGGAAACAAGGCTACTAACAGCTGGGGACCTGGGTTTGCCAGACCCATAATACCCACAGATCGGATATTCCCCTGAGTTTTGCATTAATTCAACACAGATCTTGCTTCTCTCAGGAGCGGCTCTTTTCAATTTACACACACAAAAAAAACAGCATTTCACTCGTTCACAAGGAAACCTTTTATCTTTACGTTTGAATCAAACTAAATCCTAATTGCACAAGGAAAGAAAACAAATTAACAACATCACTTCAATCAATCACATAAAAACATCTTTATCATTAATTTTTACCAACATATTATTCAAAATGCATGTCACAAATTTAAACTAATCAATTCATTCTCTTCACCGTCCTCTCTACTCCCCACTGCCCTTTCTACTCATTTGCCATGTTGCTCATTTGTTCCGATTGGGCGCCTTCTGCGCTGATCGTTTGTCATTGCCGGTTTTGTTCATTTCCATTTGCTGGATTATGTCTAGGGTTAGCCGGCCGAATTTCAACATCATGAGGTGCTCCGCCTACAGTCCTATTCCCACCGTATTCATCGTAGTATCGATTCTGGTTGCCGTACCTGTAGCGTTCACGATCTTGTCCACGTCCTCTATCATTTCCGTTGTTCCACCTGTGTTCGCGACTGTTACCCCAGTTTCTATACGGCCTGTCCCGATTATTGTTCCGTTCGCGTCGCGACGACCAGTCACGCCGTTGATTAGTAATACGGCCACGACTGCGGTCGCGCTGCTGTGCCCCGTAATAACTTTGTGCCTGATTAGGCGGGCATTCTGCTGTATTATATTCCAACTCTTGGAGAAGTGTTTTAAACGTTTCGACGTCCTCTTTGCATCGTCCCGCAAGAATGACGTGCCGCAAGTGCATCGGCAATTTGGTGATGCATATCCTAATTAGTTCCGCAGGCCCGTATGGATCGTATAAAAATTGATTTGCCTGCAGCATGTGGTCGAATAGGCGTGCAGGGCTGCCGAAACCAGACTGGTTCAAATTTGGCAGCATAATTATGCCATGTTTGACCCTATCTTGTGCCGCTTCCGACCAATAGGCGGACAGAAAGGCTTGTCGAAACTCCCGAATGGAGTTGCAGTGACGCGCTGCCGACCTCATGCGAATCGCCGGTTCGCCTTCCAAATAGCCACACATATATTCTATCTTATGTGAACTTGCCCAGTCGGGAGGAAGACAGAACTCAAATTGCTCGAGCCATGCTCGTGGATGTATTCCTTTTTGCGAATTTCGGAATATCTCAAACTTTCTTACCGTAAGGAAATGTTTGAAATCAAATCCCCGCATTTCCTCCTGTCGAGGCCCTTGAATGTTTCTATTTTTCTCATGTCTGCCCCTCAAATTACATTCTTCCCTGTCGTCAAAATCTCCCTCGTGGCCGGAGTCCCTCTCTGCACTGTTCGTACGGCTATTTTTAGTGCTATTGGCGAGTTCGGAATTACACGCCATGCGGTTTTCCAGATGCGCCACGCGTTCTTGTAATTCGCCTGTTACAGCCTTGTGTTGCCTGTTCACTTCGAACTGTGCCTTCTGAAATCTCAGAAGCGAACGCACTTCTTCGGTCTCTGCGGCCGCTACCGTTGTAGTACTGTTCTCGCTTTCCGTCAGCTTCATCGTGCCTACAATGTCCGCTAATGCCGCAATCTTATCATCAATTTGTCTCTTGTCCTCCGCCCCAGTCTGCTTCAATTGTTCTACTTGCTGTTCCAACGCGTGGATCGCTAAACTGTTGTCCGCTATTGTGTTGCTAACGGACGTGGGACAATGCGTTTCTGCCTCTTGGACCCTCGAGAGTACCTGCTGGTGCTCCCTTTGGCATTCTTCCCTCAGCTCTTGGAAATTCCTAAGTAGCCGTTCTTCGCTTTCTTTAGATTCGGCATCGCCCCTCCGCTTGCTCTGTTCTAAGGCTTGCAGACGATCATCGATTTGTTCAAATGTACGGCCTAATTCTTTCATAATATCACTTTTTATTTCATTTGCCAGATTGTTTATTCTTTGTGAGATATCATCAGACACTCTCTGCATCGACTTGTCGACTTTATTTGTCTGCTGGATTAGTTTTTCGTCTATTTGTTCGCCTAGCTCGCGGATAGATTTTTCAGATGACTCTTTTTGTTCTCGGAACGATTTTTCAAATGATTCTTTATTTTGTTGCAATAAGGTTTTCATGAGTTCTGCCAAATCAATTTGGTTAGTAGGAGGCAAATTTATTTCTGGCTCTGCTGTGAGCCCGTTCGTCCTGTTTTGCATTTCGTCTGAAGTATTTCCCATTGTATTTTCGGAACTGCCCGACGCATTAACATTCCAAATCAAATTATTATCTCCTTGGTCCATGTTGCTTAAGTTGTCGGACCGCTTACTTTTAGCTTGGTTACGTGTCTGCATTAGTGCAATTTATACCCGGTACGCGAGACACTAATCAAGATAAATGTGTCCCCCAAAAATTACGACAGTCACACGAAAGATACCCAACCTAGTACGCACTTTTTCACACGCAAAACAAATTTTTATCTTTGATCGAAACAGTGCAATGTACAAACGAGAACAAAAAAACACACACACACATATAAAACACACAAATATAGAAAACAAAACAAGACAAACAACACAACGCCGATCAACAACGCCGTGAATCTTTTGAACGTCTGCTAGGAAACAACGCAGAAGTTGTTTTAGCGCTGTAGGGAAAAAAAATTAAGATTATAACACGCTCGCAATCTAACGTTTCAGAGATTCCAGAGTCTAGCGGAATCACAGAACAGGGTCGCCATGTGTAATATTGCTACATGAATTTGCTATGCTGATATCGGTGCTAATTGACAATGAAAGTGGGTTAAAAGCCGTGATCTGTCTGGGGAGAAGTTAATCATGCATTACTAAGCAACTGTTTCACGACTGGGTATCTAGTCTAGGTTTACCAAGCAGACTAACATTAATGATAATCTTTTAATAGTCATACAAAACCGGTAATATATATATATATAAAAAAAGAGAATTTAAATAAAAAGAAAGAAATCAGTTTATATTTGGAAATTTATTTTATGATTGTTCATTGAAATTTCAGCATATTATACGTGAGTTATAACTGAGCTGGTGCCTTATTTACGATTGAATAATGTGAGATTGTAATCTTACGGAACACATAAAATATGGAGCCAAGAGTGGGAAACTGCATACGACACTGCATTCATAAAATAACTCACGAAGAACATTGAAACATAAGCAAGAAGAAATTAACCACAACCAACAGATTCAGTTTTTTTTTACCCAAAGAAATTACGTTCATACCACAATCCTGTCCGTCATGTAATTACCACACACTGGTATACTAAATTCATATTAACTCTTTGTGAAGTCTTCGCAAAAAGAATAGCTGAGGGCTACTTTGATGATTACACCACATGCTCCACGTGGTCAACTTGGTTTACACAAAGCGTACAACTCCACAATAATTTTGATAATTAAAATACATTAGATCGAAAAGCAATTGACAAAAGCAAAACCTTGAACTGGTTACTAACGTCTTACTATTAACCTGATGGGTCAAACAGTTATATAAGCACGTGGTACTGGTCTCGCAAAGTACACTCCACGTGGGTTGAACATAAAGAAAAGCATAAAGAAAAGTTGCTATATTATAAAATATTGTCAAGACGAGACGTTATAATCACACAAGCATTCACATTTAAGATTGATGAACTTAGTTAGAGTTACTGATCAACACGTGGTTCCACTTTACTCGCAAAGTAATGACAAAGCAACTACCCCAAAATAATCTGAACTTCACACGAGAATAACACTACGCTGCAATTTAAGATAACCTTAGATATTTTAGAGCTAAACCCGAGATAAAGATGATTAAATTTTCAGTTAGGCTGAATTTAACAAATCCATTGTCCTATGGACTTAGCAGACACGCGCTTAGCCGGAGATCTTACCACTTCAGACGCTCGCCACCGCCAGACTGCAACTGCCTACTGCCGAGTGTGCTTCCTGAGACTGGCTCACAAAGACAAACGGAAGTGGCCAGAGGGGCAGCTTCCTATACCAACATGACAACGGACGGACAGAACCATACTAAGGATAGAAACCTCTCTGCTTTAAGAAAGCGTAGCTACCTGTTCCGACGTTGGTCCTACTGTTCTCTAGCAGACAGCCTTGTCTGCTACCCTCAAGCATGCAACTACAAACACATTTGATCATTCATCCTCTCACACAGAAGGGAAGGGGGATGACAGTATCTTATCATATACAGTATATAACAGAAAGCGGATGTAGGTTCCGTATGAGACTGTGTGACATGAAATTACATATAAACTGTGTTTTAAAGTGTAGTAGTGTGACAGATCGTTCTTGTTTACGTGTAAAAGTAACACGTTCCACTACTCAGTCTCCTCCCAGATAGTCAGAAACGCCACAGTAAATTTAGAAGAGGAATTTACTCCATAAATGACAACAGATTTAAGAAATTAAACATGAAAGGAATCCAACAGAGACCTTTCAATATTTATCATAATAATAAACTCTATCCTCAAGTGATAATTAACAAATAATTACAATTTCTTAACAGACCTCAGTTTAATATGCGTCTTGCGTCCGCAACCTACAAAAGCCAACCAACAAAAGGTAAAAACAAAGGAAGACAAAGGCAGATCATAAAAGGAATTTACAATTATCATTGTCTTTGTATGATACACATCGATATCTCCAATCACATCATAAAATATTATATAAATAATTAACATTTATTTCACTGTTTTTTCATATGTCGGATGGATAATGTTTATAACTGTTAGAGGCATAATTTCCTCTCGTCGCACTGTAGCTAAAATTTATCTCGTGGATGTTACACAGTGAGATGCGTTTCTTCCTGTCATAGGTTGTCTGTAAGAAACAATTTTAGCGCATTCTTTCTTTGTGAATTACCCTATATATAATGTTACCTACTACGTTTTTTACATAGCTGGTCGATCCATCGCTGCGTTATTGCTCTTTATCGATTGGGGAGCGCCGTGCTAGCGATAAATAAGGAGAACAAGTAAGTTACTCTTGCTCGCTAAGCCGGCGCGCTGCGTGTTCATCTTGTACAGTGACAGGGTGGGACGTCGATGTACTCGTTATCTCGAAGCGGAGACGGCTGCGGCGCTGAACGCGGCGACAATACTACTAGCCGCGCGGGCTGCAAGTTGAATAGAACCAAACTGTTCTGGCAGCTGCCGTATCTTTCATTATCTTCACCTGCACGGGTTTACAACAGAACTTTATTCCGTCTCCCTTACTCCACCTCTCACTTCTTTACTACTGGGGAGAGGGAATAAACACTTTTATCATAAATGTGGCACACCGTGGATCAAATTATTGTTTTTCCACATCTGCTCTGGATAATCATGTGGGGAACATTCACTTGCTACTGTAACGTAATCAAGAAAGAAAGACAACTGTATCTGAACTCACTACCTTGCATCGTATTCAGAAAAGTCAGTAATGAAATTCAAATTATCGTTACAGCACTGAATGTGCTTGGGTAACAGAAGAAATATTGAATTTAATTGATGAAAGGAGAAAATATAAAAATGCAGTAAGTGAAACAGGCAAAAAGGAATACAAACGTCTCAAAAATGAGATCGACAGGAAGTGCAAAATGACTAAGCAGGGATGGCTAGAGGACAAATGTAAGGATGTAGAGGCCTATCTCACTAGGAGTAAGATAGATACTGCCTACAGGAAAATTAAAGAGACCTTTGGAGATAAGAGAACGACTTGTATGAATATCAAGAGCTCAGATGGAAATCCAGTTCTAAGCAAAGAAGGGAAAGCAGAAAGGTGGAAGGAGTATATAGAGGATCTATACAAGGGCGATGTACTTGAGGACAATATTATGGAAATGGAAGAGGATGTAGATGAAGATGAAATGGGAGATATGATACTGCGTGAAGAGTTTGACAGAGCACTGAAAGACCTGAGTCGAAACAAGGCCCCCGGAGTAGACAATATTCCATTGGAACTACTGACGGCCGTGGGAGAGCCAGTCCTGACAAAACTGTACCATCTGGTGAGCAAGATGTATGAAACAGGCGAAATACCCACAGACTTCAAGAAGAATATAATAATTCCAATCCCAAAGAAAGCAGGTGTTGACAGATGTGAAAATTACCGAACTATCAGTTTAATAAGTCACAGCTGCAAAATACTAACACGAATTCTTTACAGACGAATGGAAAAACTAGTAGAAGCCAACCTCGGGGAAGATCAGTTTGGATTCCGTAGAAACACTGGAACACGTGAGGCAATACTGACCTTACGACTTATCTTAGAAGAAAGATTAAGGAAAGGCAAACCTACGTTTCTAGCATTTGTAGACTTAGAGAAAGCTTTTGACAATGTTGACTGGAATACTCTCTTTCAAATTCTAAAGGTAGCAGGGGTAAAATACAGGGAGCGAAAGGCTATTTACAATTTGTACAGAAACCAGATGGCAGTTATAAGAGTCGAGGGACATGAGAGGGAAGCAGTGGTTGGGAAGGGAGTAAGACAGGGTTGTAGCCTCTCCCCGATGTTGTTCAATCTCTATATTGAGCAAGCAGTAAAGGAAACAAAAGAAAAATTCGGAGTAGGTATTAAAATTCATGGAGTAGAAATAAAAACTTTGAGGTTCGCCGATGACATTGTAATTCTGTCAGAGACAGCAAAGGACTTGGAAGAGCAGTTGAATGGAATGGACAGTGTCTTGAAAGGAGGATATAAGATGAACATCAACAAAAGCAAAACAAGGATAATGGAATGTAGTCTAATTAAGTCGGGTGATGCTGAGGGAATTAGATTAGGAAATGAGGCACTTAAAGTAGTAAAGGAGTTTTGCTATTTGGGGAGCAAAATAACTGATGATGGTCGAAGTAGAGAGGATATAAAATGTAGGCTGGCAATGGCAAGGAAAGCGTTTCTGAAGAAGAGAAATCTGTTAACATCCAGTATTGATTTAAGTGTCAGAAAGTCATTTCTGAAAGTATTTGTATGGAGTGTAGCCATGTATGGAAGTGAAACATGGACGATAAATAGTTTGGACAAGAAGAGAATAGAAGCTTTCGAAATGTGGTGCTACAGAAGAATGCTGAAGATTAGATGGGTAGATCACATAACTAATGAGGAAGTATTGAATAGGATTGGGGAGAAGAGAAGTTTGTGGCACAACTTGACCAGAAGAAGGGATCGGTTGGCAGGACATGTTCTGAGGCATCAAGGGATCACCAATTTAGTATTGGAGGGGAGCGTGGAGGGTAAAAATCGTAGAGGGAGACCAAGAGATGAATACACTAAGCAGATTCAGAAGGATGTAGGCTGCAGTAGGTACTGGGAGATGAAAAAGCTTGCACAGGATAGATTAGCATGGAGAGCTGCATCAAACCAGTCTCAGGACTGAAGACCACAACAACAACAACAACTGAATGTTGGTTACGTCATGCAGTGGATTTTTGAATACTGTTAATTAGAATAGGCGCGCGGCTAGCCCGCGTTCTCTTAATCTCAGGGAAAAAATGTAAAATATTGCTTTAGTTTCACAGAGCAGACCTTGCCACAAAATGTGAAAATGATAAAGTCATAACACAATTATTTGTTATATTTTTTGCGGCCGCATAGAACATATCGCACAGCACCTTCCAAATCAAACTGACAAATGCACTGAATAATATAATATAGTCTGCCGACACTGCTGGAAGCTGTAAGAAAATGTTAAATATTATTATGTTACCTCGCTTTACCGGCGAGGCGACTGCGATGCCTGAAATAAATATTTTTTAAACGTGCCACGTCTGCGGGCGTTACCCTCGCAGATTGGTATAGCGGCTTCCGGAAAATTAAATGCTGAAAATGTCTCAATTATTTGGGGACGAATGGCTGGCAACTTAACATATTATTTTAAAAACATATTTGCTCAAACTCTACATATTCAAACAAAAATGCATTAATTTTACACACCTTTTTACAACAACTCGCCTAATGGCGGATCACAAGCTTCATGAACAAAAGACTCACGGCTAGCATATACATTTGCTTAATACGCAAGTGTTACGCGTAGCGAAACCCAAAGAGAACAGAGAGATTGTTACAATGCTTTTTACTATATATACATGTACTGAATCCTTTTTATCCGAGGCACAGATCATAATCACTAATTCATTTAACAAGATAATAATACGTCATGGATTCAAAGTTAAAAAATGCAAAAAACGTCAAATAATTATGAATGTTCTACATACACACATAATACATTCGTGAAATGTTTACGCAGTCTTGCTTTATTGCTTCACTTGGTCATGTTTATTCGTGTTTAAATTATTTCTCTTTCGCCGTGTGCGTGGCAATATATCGATACATGTTAACTGGTCTTACACACACGGAAAACATTCTATCAGACGCTTTTTATGACGACTGGCCAGGAGACGCTACAACTTGACAGAGCACACGCCGGTGTGCGCCGGAGTTGTGTGTCCGTGTCTGCCTGCAGCGGGGCGCGGGTTTATTTCCGAACAGATCGATCGGCGTGGCTTCCGGCTATTGCCGGGGTCTGGCTGAATTATTCCGCAGCGTTTTTAAGCGGAACGCAGCACTGACGGCCGTCTGTCATTGTCGCCATAAAAGTAAATCTCATGTCTGCCTCAGCGTCGCAATCACTTGCAAGGAGCAGATGCAAAGAGTAGTCGCGAGATTTGAACTATCACCTCGAACAACTCAAGCTGCTGAAAGGTGACTGTATAAGGCAACTTTCATTTCCGACGGCGTCATACTGCCTAACTGCCCGATATAAATTTTCTACACCTGCTCCCTTGTTAAGGGAATCCACAGGCTGCGAATAATTGTACCGAGTGAGGCAGCTAAGGCGACAATAACCAGAATGAAGAAATATTAAAAAAAAAAGTTCAAATGTGTGTGAAATCTTATGGGATTTAACTGCTGAGGTCATCAGTCCCTAAGCTTACACACTACTTAACCTAAAGTATGACAAACACACACCCATGCCCGAGGGAGGACTCGAACCTCCGCCGGGACCAGCCGCACAGTCCATGACTGCAGCGCCTGAGACCGCGCGGCTAATCCCGCGCGGCATTGAAGAAGTATTAGGTTGGTGCGCACGTCCGTAGCAGTTTTGTTTCACGTGTTGGTATTCCGCTTGCTGTAGATTTATTTATCGGTTGTCGTTTTCTTATTTGTAGTCCACTGTTGCTATTTGAATTTACATATCGTCATTTTGTCATTTGGAGTTGATGTGTGGAGATGTGGATGCTAGAAAATGGAGTGCCAAGTAGAGAAATCTGAACACTTTCGACATATTCTTCTGCTTGAGTTAAATAGAGGAGTAACAGCAGCGGAGGCATCCAGAAAGATTTGCGCCGTGTTTGAAGATAATCCTACAGGATAGACCACGGCGAGGAAATTCTTTCCTCGTTTCAATGAGGATCGTTTTGACATTAGTGACTCTCCACGTTCAGGAAGACCTTCCGGGTTTGATGAATATTGTCTGAACGCATTAATCTACAATGATCCACGTGCCTGTACTCGGCAACTGGTAGATGTGACGAGCTGTGATCATTCCACCATCGTCCGACATTTGCATCCAACAAGAAAGGTTCAAAAATCGGGTGTATGGGCACCGCACGTTCGAAGCCGCAATCAAAAAAATTAGCGGGAGGCCATATGTGCGTCTCTGGTTCCTCGCCATCAATTGGCTCGCGAACAGCACCGGCCATTCCTGTCCTGTGTCGTCGCTAATCCATACATCAACTGGGCATCTGCCAACTCCCCATTTGTAAACACTGCACTGACTGCAAAACCACGTTCGTGATGAACACTAACCTGTTGATGCTACGTACTGATGTGCTTGATGCTAGTACTGTAGAGCAATGAGTCGCATGTCAACACAAGCACCGAAGTCAACATTACCTTCCTTCAATTGGGCCAACTGGCGGCGAATCGAGGAAGTACAATACATACTGACGAAACTAAAATGAGCTCTAGCATGGAAATTAAGCGTTTCCGGGCACATGTCCACATAACATCTTTTCTTTATTTGTGTGTGGGGAATGTTTCCTGAAAGTTTGGCCGTACCTTTTTGTAGCACCCTTTATATAAAAAAATTAGAAACATACAATAAAACATCCAATACAATAATAAAACACAACGGCCAGTCACAGACGATACACCAGGAATCGACCTCTGAGTAGGTCCAGCAGAAAAACACTTTCGCGAGCGATGAGATAGGCAGCTCAGGAGTTGCATTCACTTCACAAGATGGTAACTCAGACTAGTGGCAATCTAACGAATGACTAATGATGATCTTGCTGAGGCTACCTGACGTCCAATAAACCAAATGGAAAAACGTAAAAATACGCCAAAGCCAGAAC